>NW_027437558.1:0-690836 GCF_965140245.1 Athene noctua | reverse complement strand
GCCCGGAACGCTACGCAGGGCAAAAGCGGTTCTCGTCCTCCGTGCTTGCTTTTTCTCAGAAAGAGCCGTGGTGTGCGTTTTCGCCGGAAAACGCGTTTTCGGCCGAAAACGTGTACGTTTGCACTTCCCCGCCACAGGGAAGCTGCTAGCCGGGAATTCTCTGCCTGGTTCTACCCGCTGCCCGGAACGCTACGCAGGGCAAAAGCGGTTCTCGTCCTCCGTGCTTGCTTTTTCTCAGAAAGAGCCGTGGTGTGCGTTTTCGCCGGAAAACGCGTTTTCGGCCGAAAACGTGTACGTTTGCACTTCCCCGCCACAGGGAAGCTGCTAGCCGGGAATTCTCTGCCTGGTTCTACCCGCTGCCCGGAACGCTACGCAGGGCAAAAGCGGTTCTCGTCCTCCGTGCTTGCTTTTTCTCAGAAAGAGCCGTGGTGTGCGTTTTCGCCGGAAAACGCGTTTTCGGCCGAAAACGTGTACGTTTGCACTTCCCCGCCACAGGGAAGCTGCTAGCCGGGAATTCTCTGCCTGGTTCTACCCGCTGCCCGGAACGCTACGCAGGGCAAAAGCGGTTCTCGTCCTCCGTGCTTGCTTTTTCTCAGAAAGAGCCGTGGTGTGCGTTTTCGCCGGAAAACGCGTTTTCGGCCGAAAACGTGTACGTTTGCACTTCCCCGCCACAGGGAAGCTGCTAGCCGGGAATTCTCTGCCTGGTTCTACCCGCTGCCCGGAACGCTACGCAGGGCAAAAGCGGTTCTCGTCCTCCGTGCTTGCTTTTTCTCAGAAAGAGCCGTGGTGTGCGTTTTCGCCGGAAAACGCGTTTTCGGCCGAAAACGTGTACGTTTGCACTTCCCCGCCACAGGGAAGCTGCTAGCCGGGAATTCTCTGCCTGGTTCTACCCGCTGCCCGGAACGCTACGCAGGGCAAAAGCGGTTCTCGTCCTCCGTGCTTGCTTTTTCTCAGAAAGAGCCGTGGTGTGCGTTTTCGCCGGAAAACGCGTTTTCGGCCGAAAACGTGTACGTTTGCACTTCCCCGCCACAGGGAAGCTGCTAGCCGGGAATTCTCTGCCTGGTTCTACCCGCTGCCCGGAACGCTACGCAGGGCAAAAGCGGTTCTCGTCCTCCGTGCTTGCTTTTTCTCAGAAAGAGCCGTGGTGTGCGTTTTCGCCGGAAAACGCGTTTTCGGCCGAAAACGTGTACGTTTGCACTTCCCCGCCACAGGGAAGCTGCTAGCCGGGAATTCTCTGCCTGGTTCTACCCGCTGCCCGGAACGCTACGCAGGGCAAAAGCGGTTCTCGTCCTCCGTGCTTGCTTTTTCTCAGAAAGAGCCGTGGTGTGCGTTTTCGCCGGAAAACGCGTTTTCGGCCGAAAACGTGTACGTTTGCACTTCCCCGCCACAGGGAAGCTGCTAGCCGGGAATTCTCTGCCTGGTTCTACCCGCTGCCCGGAACGCTACGCAGGGCAAAAGCGGTTCTCGTCCTCCGTGCTTGCTTTTTCTCAGAAAGAGCCGTGGTGTGCGTTTTCGCCGGAAAACGCGTTTTCGGCCGAAAACGTGTACGTTTGCACTTCCCCGCCACAGGGAAGCTGCTAGCCGGGAATTCTCTGCCTGGTTCTACCCGCTGCCCGGAACGCTACGCAGGGCAAAAGCGGTTCTCGTCCTCCGTGCTTGCTTTTTCTCAGAAAGAGCCGTGGTGTGCGTTTTCGCCGGAAAACGCGTTTTCGGCCGAAAACGTGTACGTTTGCACTTCCCCGCCACAGGGAAGCTGCTAGCCGGGAATTCTCTGCCTGGTTCTACCCGCTGCCCGGAACGCTACGCAGGGCAAAAGCGGTTCTCGTCCTCCGTGCTTGCTTTTTCTCAGAAAGAGCCGTGGTGTGCGTTTTCGCCGGAAAACGCGTTTTCGGCCGAAAACGTGTACGTTTGCACTTCCCCGCCACAGGGAAGCTGCTAGCCGGGAATTCTCTGCCTGGTTCTACCCGCTGCCCGGAACGCTACGCAGGGCAAAAGCGGTTCTCGTCCTCCGTGCTTGCTTTTTCTCAGAAAGAGCCGTGGTGTGCGTTTTCGCCGGAAAACGCGTTTTCGGCCGAAAACGTGTACGTTTGCACTTCCCCGCCACAGGGAAGCTGCTAGCCGGGAATTCTCTGCCTGGTTCTACCCGCTGCCCGGAACGCTACGCAGGGCAAAAGCGGTTCTCGTCCTCCGTGCTTGCTTTTTCTCAGAAAGAGCCGTGGTGTGCGTTTTCGCCGGAAAACGCGTTTTCGGCCGAAAACGTGTACGTTTGCACTTCCCCGCCACAGGGAAGCTGCTAGCCGGGAATTCTCTGCCTGGTTCTACCCGCTGCCCGGAACGCTACGCAGGGCAAAAGCGGTTCTCGTCCTCCGTGCTTGCTTTTTCTCAGAAAGAGCCGTGGTGTGCGTTTTCGCCGGAAAACGCGTTTTCGGCCGAAAACGTGTACGTTTGCACTTCCCCGCCACAGGGAAGCTGCTAGCCGGGAATTCTCTGCCTGGTTCTACCCGCTGCCCGGAACGCTACGCAGGGCAAAAGCGGTTCTCGTCCTCCGTGCTTGCTTTTTCTCAGAAAGAGCCGTGGTGTGCGTTTTCGCCGGAAAACGCGTTTTCGGCCGAAAACGTGTACGTTTGCACTTCCCCGCCACAGGGAAGCTGCTAGCCGGGAATTCTCTGCCTGGTTCTACCCGCTGCCCGGAACGCTACGCAGGGCAAAAGCGGTTCTCGTCCTCCGTGCTTGCTTTTTCTCAGAAAGAGCCGTGGTGTGCGTTTTCGCCGGAAAACGCGTTTTCGGCCGAAAACGTGTACGTTTGCACTTCCCCGCCACAGGGAAGCTGCTAGCCGGGAATTCTCTGCCTGGTTCTACCCGCTGCCCGGAACGCTACGCAGGGCAAAAGCGGTTCTCGTCCTCCGTGCTTGCTTTTTCTCAGAAAGAGCCGTGGTGTGCGTTTTCGCCGGAAAACGCGTTTTCGGCCGAAAACGTGTACGTTTGCACTTCCCCGCCACAGGGAAGCTGCTAGCCGGGAATTCTCTGCCTGGTTCTACCCGCTGCCCGGAACGCTACGCAGGGCAAAAGCGGTTCTCGTCCTCCGTGCTTGCTTTTTCTCAGAAAGAGCCGTGGTGTGCGTTTTCGCCGGAAAACGCGTTTTCGGCCGAAAACGTGTACGTTTGCACTTCCCCGCCACAGGGAAGCTGCTAGCCGGGAATTCTCTGCCTGGTTCTACCCGCTGCCCGGAACGCTACGCAGGGCAAAAGCGGTTCTCGTCCTCCGTGCTTGCTTTTTCTCAGAAAGAGCCGTGGTGTGCGTTTTCGCCGGAAAACGCGTTTTCGGCCGAAAACGTGTACGTTTGCACTTCCCCGCCACAGGGAAGCTGCTAGCCGGGAATTCTCTGCCTGGTTCTACCCGCTGCCCGGAACGCTACGCAGGGCAAAAGCGGTTCTCGTCCTCCGTGCTTGCTTTTTCTCAGAAAGAGCCGTGGTGTGCGTTTTCGCCGGAAAACGCGTTTTCGGCCGAAAACGTGTACGTTTGCACTTCCCCGCCACAGGGAAGCTGCTAGCCGGGAATTCTCTGCCTGGTTCTAACCGCTGCCCGGAACGCTACGCAGGGCAAAAGCGGTTCTCGTCCTCCGTGCTTGCTTTTTCTCAGAAAGAGCCGTGGTGTGCGTTTTCGCCGGAAAACGCGTTTTCGGCCGAAAACGTGTACGTTTGCACTTCCCCGCCACAGGGAAGCTGCTAGCCGGGAATTCTCTGCCTGGTTCTACCCGCTGCCCGGAACGCTACGCAGGGCAAAAGCGGTTCTCGTCCTCCGTGCTTGCTTTTTCTCAGAAAGAGCCGAAGTGTGCGTTTTCGCCGGAAAACGCGTTTTCGGCCGAAAACGTGTACGTTTGCACTTCCCCGCCACAGGGAAGCTGCTAGCCGGGAATTCTCTGCCTGGTTCTACCCGCTGCCCGGAACGCTACGCAGGGCAAAAGCGGTTCTCGTCCTCCGTGCTTGCTTTTTCTCAGAAAGAGCCGTGGTGTGCGTTTTCGCCGGAAAACGCGTTTTCGGCCGAAAACGTGTACGTTTGCACTTCCCCGCCACAGGGAAGCTGCTAGCCGGGAATTCTCTGCCTGGTTCTACCCGCTGCCCGGAACGCTACGCAGGGCAAAAGCGGTTCTCGTCCTCCGTGCTTGCTTTTTCTCAGAAAGAGCCGTGGTGTGCGTTTTCGCCGGAAAACGCGTTTTCGGCCGAAAACGTGTACGTTTGCACTTCCCCGCCACAGGGAAGCTGCTAGCCGGGAATTCTCTGCCTGGTTCTACCCGCTGCCCGGAACGCTACGCAGAGCAAAAGCGATTCTCGTCCTCCGTGCTTGCTTTTTCTCAGAAAGAGCCGTGGTGTGCGTTTTCGCCGGAAAACGCGTTTTCGGCCGAAAACGTGTACGTTTGCACTTCCCCGCCACAGGGAAGCTGCTAGACGGGAATTCTCTGCCTGGTTCTACCCGCTGCCCGGAAAGCTACGCAGGGCAAAAGCTATTCTCGTCCTCCGTGCTTGCTTTTTCTCAGAAAGGGCCGTGGTGTGCGTTTTCGCCGGAAAACGCGTTTTCGGCCGAAAACGTGTACGTTTTCACTTCCCGGCCACAGGGAAGCTGCTAGCCGGGAATTCGCTGCCTATTTCTACCCGCTGCTCAGAACGCTACGCAGGGCAAAAGCGATTCTCGTCCTCCGTGCTTGCTTTTTCTCAGAAAGAGCCGTGGTGTGCGTTTTCGCCGGAAAACGCGTTTCCGGCCGAAAACGTGTACGTTTGCACTTCCCGGCCACAGGGAAGCTGCTAGACGGGAATTCTCTGCCTGGTTCTACCCGCTGCCCGGAACGCTACGCAGGGCAAAAGCGATTCTCGTCCTCCGTGCTTGCTTTATCTCAGGAAGAGCCGTGGTGTGCGTTTTCGCCGCAAAACGCGTTTTCGGCCGAAAACGTGTACGTTTGCACTTCCCCGCCACAGGGAAGCTGCTAGCCGGGAATTCTCTGCCTGGTTCTACCCGCTGCCCGGAACGCTACGCAGGGCAAAAGCGATTCTCGTCCTCCGTGCTTGCTTTTTCTCAGAAAGAACCGTGGTGTGCGTTTTCGCCGGAAAACGCTTTTTCGGCTGAAAACGTGTACGTTTGCACTTCCCGGCCACAGGGAAGCTGCTAGCCGGGAATTCGCTGCCTGGTTCTACCCGCTGCCCGGAACGCTCCGCAGGGCAAAAGCGATTTTCGTCCTCCGTGCTTGCTTTTTCTCAGAAAGAGCCATGGTGTGCTTTTTCGCCGGAAAACGCGTTTTCGGCCGAAAACGTGTACGTTTGCACTTCCCCGCCACAGGGAAGCTGCTAGACGGGAATTCTCTGCCTGGTTCTACCGCTGCCCGGAACGCTACGCAGGGCAAAAGCGATTCTCGTCCTCCGTGCTTGCTTTTTCTCAGAAAGAGCCGTGGTGTGCGTTTTCGCCCGAAAACGCTTTTTCGGCCGAAAACGTGTACGTTTGAACTTCCCCGCCACAGGGAAGCTGCTAGCCGGGAATTCTCTGCCTGGTTCTACCCGCTGCCCGGAACACTACGCAGGGCAAAAGCGATTCTCGTCCTCCATGCTTGCTTTTTCTCAGAAACAGCCATGGTGTGCTTTTTCGCTGGAAAACACGTTTTCGGCCGAAAACGTGTACGTTTGCACTTCCCCGCCACAGGGAAGCTGCTAGCCGGGAATTCTCTGCCTGGTTCTACCCGCTGCCCGGAACGCTACGCAGGGCAAAAGCGATTCTCGTCCTCCGTGCTTGCTTTTACTCAGAAAGAGTTGTGGTGTGCGTTTTCGCCGGAAAACTCGTTTTCGGCCGAAAACGTTTACGTTTGCACTTCCCGGCCACAGGGAAGCTGCTAGCCGGGAATTCTCTGCCTGTTTCTACCCGCTGCCCGGAACGCTACGCAGGGCAAAAGCGATTCTCGTCTTCCGTGCTTGCTTTTTTTCAGAAAGAGCCGTGGTGTGCCTTTTCGCCGGAAAACGTGTTTTCGGCCGAAAACGTGTACGTTTGCACTTCCCCGCCACAGCGAAGCTGCTAGCCGGGAATTCTCTGCCTGGTTCTACCCGCTGCCCGTTACGCTACGCAGAGCAAAAGCGATTCTCGTCCTCCGTGCTTGCTTTTTCTCAGAAAGAGCCGTGGTGTGCGTTTTCGAGGGAAAACGCGTTTTCGGCCGAAAACATGTACGTTTGCACTTCCCGGCCACAGGGAAGCTGCTAGCCGGGAATTCTCTGCCTGGTTCTACCCGCTGCCCGGAACGCTACGCAGGGCAAAAGCGATTCTCGTCCTCCGTGCTTGCTTTTTCTCAGAAAGAACCGTGGTGTGCGTTTTCGCCGGAAAACGCGTTTTCGGCCGAAAACGTGTACGTTTTCACTTCCCCGCCACAGGGAAGCTGCTAGCCGGCAATTCGCTGCCTATTTCTACCCGCTGCTCAGAACGCTACGCAGGGCAAAAGCGATTCTCGTCCTCCGTGCTTGCTTTTTCTCAGAAAGAGCCGTGGTGTGCGTTTTCGCCGGAAAACGAGTTTTCGGCCGAAAACGTGTACGTTTGCACTTCCCCGCCACAGGGAAGCTGCTAGCCGGGAATTCTCTGCCTGGTTCTACCCGCTGCCCGGAACGCTACGCAGGGCAAAAGCGATTCTCGTCCTCCGTGCTTGCTTTTTCTCAGAAAGAGCCGTGGTGTGCGTTTTCGCCAGAAAACGCGTTTTCGGCCGAAAACGTGTACGTTTGCACTTCCCGGCCACAGGGAAGCTGCTAGCCGGGAATTCTCTGCCTGATTCTACCCGCTTCCCGGAACGCTACGCAGGGCAAAAGCGATTCTCGTCCTCCGTGCTTGCTTTTTCTCAGAAAGAGCCGTGGTGTGCTTTTTCGCCGGAAAACGTGTTTTCGGCCGAAAACGTGTACGTTTGCACTTCCCGGCCACAGGGAAGCTGCTAGCCGGCAATTCGCTGCCTATTTCTACCCGCTGCTCAGAACGCTACGCAGGGCAAAAGCGATTCTCGTCCTCCGTGCTTGCTTTTTCTCAGAAAGAGCCGTGGTGTGCGTTTTCGCCGGAAAACGCGTTTTCGGCCGAAAACGTGTACGTTTGCACTTCCCCGCCACAGGGAAGCTGCTAGCCGGGAATTCTCTGCCTGGTTCTACCCGCTGCCCGGAACGCTACGCAGGGCAAAAGCGATTCTCGTCCTCCGTGCTTGCTTTTTCTCAGAAAGAGCCGTGGTGTGCGTTTTCGCCGGAAAACGCGTTTTCGGCCGAAAACGTGTACGTTTGCACTTCCCCGCCACAGGGAAGCTGCTAGCCGGGAATTCTCTGCCTGGTTCTACCCGCTGCCCGGAACGCTACGCAGGGCAAAAGCGATTCTCGTCCTCCGTGCTTGCTTTTTCTCAGAAAGAGCCGTGGTGTGCGTTTTCGCCGGAAAACGCGTTTTCGGCCGAAAACGTGTACGTTTGCACTTCCCGGCCACAGGGAAGCTGCTAGCCGGGAATTCTCTGCCTGGTTCTACCCGCTGCCCGGAACGCTACGCAGGGCAAAAGCGATTCTCGTCCTCCGTGCTTGCTTTATCTCAGAAAGAGCAGTGGTGTGCGTTTTCTCCGCAAAACGCGTTTTCGGCCGAAAACGTGTACGTTTGCACTTCCCCGCCACAGGGAAGCTGCTAGCCGGGAATTCTCTGCCTGGTTCTACCCGCTGCCCGGAACGCTACGCAGGGCAAAAGCGATTCTCGTCCTCCGTGCTTGCTTTTTCTCAGAAAGAGCCATGGTGTGCTTTTTCTCCGGAAAACGGGTTTTCGGCCGGAAACGTGTACGTTTGCACTTCCCGGCCACAGGGAAGCTGCTAGCCGGCAATTCGCTGCCTATTTCTACCCGCTGCTCAGAACGCTACGCAGGGCAAAAGCGATTCTCGTCCTCCGTGCTTGCTTTTTCTCAGAAAGAGCCGTGGTGTGCGTTTTCGCCGGAAAACGCGTTTTCGGCCGAAAACGTGTACGTTTGCACTTCCCCGCCACAGGGAAGCTGCTAGACGGGAATTCTCTGCCTGGTTCTACCCGCTGCCCGGAACGCTACGCAGGGCAAAAGCGATTCTCGTCCTCCGTGCTTGCTTTTTCTCAGAAAGAGCCGTGGTGTGCATTTTCGCCCGAAAACGCTTTTTCGGCCGAAAACGTGTACGTTTGCACTTCCCCGCCACAGGGAAGCTGCTAGCCGGGAATTCTCTGCCTGGTTCTACCCGCTGCCCGGAACACTACGCAGGGCAAAAGCGATTCTCGTCCTCCATGCTTGCTTTTTCTCAGAAACAGCCATGGTGTGCTTTTTCGCTGGAAAACACGTTTTCGGCCGAAAACGTGTACGTTTGCACTTCCCCGCCACAGGGAAGCTGCTAGCCGGGAATTCTCTGCCTGGTTCTACCCGCTGCCCGGAACGCTACGCAGGGCAAAATCGATTCTCGTCCTCCGTGCTTGCTTTTACTCAGAAAGAGCCGTGGTGTGCGTTTTCGCCGGAAAACTCGTTTTCGGCCGAAAACGTTTACGTTTGCACTTCCCGGCCACAGGGAAGCTGCTAGCCGGGAATTCACTGCCTGTTTCTACCCGCTGCCCGGAACGCTACGCAGGGCAAAAGCGATTCTCGTCTTCCGTGCTTGCTTTTTTTCAGAAAGAGCCGTGGTGTGCGTTTTCGCCGGAAAACGCGTTTTCGGCCGAAAACGTGTACGTTTGCACTTCCCCGCCACAGGGAAGCTGCTAGCCGGGAATTCTCTGCCTGGTTCTACCCGCTGCCCGAAACGCTACGCAGAGCAAAAGCGATTCTCGTCCTCCGTGCTTGCTTTTTCTCAGAAAGAGCCGTGGTGTGCGTTTTCGCCGGAAAACGCGTTTTCGGCCGAAAACGTGTACGTTTGCACTTCCCCGCCACAGGGATGCTGCTAGCCGGGAATTCTCTGCCTGGTTATACCCGCTGCCCGGAACGCTACGCAGGGCAAAAGCGATTCTCGTCCTCCGTGCTTGCTTTTTCTCAGAAAGAGCCGTGGTGTGCTTTTTCGCCGGAAAACGCGTTTTCGGCCGAAAACGTCTACGTTTGCACTTCCCGGCCACAGGGAAGCTGCTAGCCGGGAATTCTCTGCCTGGTTCTACCCGCTGCCCGGAACACTACGCAGGGCAAAAGGGATTCTCGTCCTCCGTGCTTGCTTTTTCTCAGAAAGAGCCGTGGTGTGCGTTTTCGCCAGAAAAAGCGTTTTCGGCCGAAAACGTGTACGTTTGCACTTCCCCGCCACAGGGAAGCTGCTAGCCGGGAATTCTCTGCCTGGTTCTACCCGCTGCCCGGAACGCTACGCAGGGCAAAAGCGATTCTCGTCCTCCGTGCTTGCTTTTTCTCAGAAAGAGCCGTGGTGTGCGTTTTCGCCGCAAAACGCGTTTTCGGCCGAAAACGTCTACGTTTGCACTTCCCGGCCACAGGGAAGCTGCTAGCCGGGAATTCTCTGCCTGGTTCTACCCGCAGCCCGGAACACTACGCAGGGCAAAAGGGATTCTCGTCCTCCGTGCTTGCTTTTTCTCAGAAAGAGCCGTGGTGTGCGTTTTCGCCAGAAAACGCGTTTTCGGCCGAAAACGTGTACGTTTGCACTTCCCCGCCACAGGGAAGCTGCTAGCCGGGAATTCTCTGCCTGGTTCTACCCGCTGCCCGGAACGCTACGCAGGGCAAAAGCGATTCTCGTCCTCCGTGCTTGCTTTTTCTCAGAAAGAGCCGTGGTGTGCGTTTTCGCCAGAAAACGCGTTTTCGGCCGAAAACGTGTACGTTTGCACTTCCCGGCCACAGGGAAGCTGCTAGCCGGGAATTCTCTGCCTGTTTCTACCCGCTGCTCAGAACGCTACGCAGGGCAAAAGCGATTCTCGTCCTCCGTGCTTGCTTTTTCTCAGAAAGAGCCGTGGTGTGCGTTTTCGCCGGAAAACGCGTTTTCGGCCGAAAACGTGTACGTTTGCACTTCCCGGCCACAGGGAAGCTGCTAGCCGGGAATTCTCTGCCTGGTTCTACCCGCTGCCCGGAACGCTACGCAGGGCAAAAGCGATTCTCGTCCTCCGTGCTTGCTTTTTCTCAGAAAGAGCCGTGGTGTGCGTTTTCGCCAGAAAACGCGTTTTCGGCCGAAAACGTGTACGTTTGCACTTCCCCGCCACAGGGAAGCTGCTAGCCGGGAATTCTCTGCCTGGTTCTACCCGCTGCCCGGAACGCTACGCAGGGCAAAAGCGATTCTCGTCCTCCGTGCTTGCTTTTTCTCAGAAAGAGCCGTGGTGTGCGTTTTCGCCGGAAAACGCGTTTTCGGCCGAAAACGTGTACGTTTGCACTTCCCCGCCACAGGGAAGCTGCTAGCCGGGAATTCTCTGCCTGGTTCTACCCGCTGCCCGGAACGCTACGCAGGGCAAAAGCGATTCTCGTCCTCCGTGCTTGCTTTTTCTCAGAAAGAGCCGTGGTGTGCGTTTTCGCCGGAAAACGCGTTTTCGGCCGAAAACGTGTACGTTTGCACTTCCCGGCCACAGGGAAGCTGCTAGCCGGGAATTCTCTGCCTGGTTCTACCCGCTGCCCGGAACGCTACGCAGGGCAAAAGCGATTCTCGTCCTCCGTGCTTGCTTTATCTCAGAAAGAGCAGTGGTGTGCGTTTTCTCCGCAAAACGCGTTTTCGGCCGAAAACGTGTACGTTTGCACTTCCCCGCCACAGGGAAGCTGCTAGCCGGGAATTCTCTGCCTGGTTCTACCCGCTGCCCGGAACGCTACGCAGGGCAAAAGCGATTCTCGTCCTCCGTGCTTGCTTTTTCTCAGAAAGAGCCATGGTGTGCTTTTTCTCCGGAAAACGGGTTTTCGGCCGGAAACGTGTACGTTTGCACTTCCCGGCCACAGGGAAGCTGCTAGCCGGCAATTCGCTGCCTATTTCTACCCGCTGCTCAGAACGCTACGCAGGGCAAAAGCGATTCTCGTCCTCCGTGCTTGCTTTTTCTCAGAAAGAGCCGTGGTGTGCGTTTTCGCCGGAAAACGCGTTTTCGGCCGAAAACGTGTACGTTTGCACTTCCCCGCCACAGGGAAGCTGCTAGACGGGAATTCTCTGCCTGGTTCTACCCGCTGCCCGGAACGCTACGCAGGGCAAAAGCGATTCTCGTCCTCCGTGCTTGCTTTTTCTCAGAAAGAGCCGTGGTGTGCATTTTCGCCCGAAAACGCTTTTTCGGCCGAAAACGTGTACGTTTGCACTTCCCCGCCACAGGGAAGCTGCTAGCCGGGAATTCTCTGCCTGGTTCTACCCGCTGCCCGGAACACTACGCAGGGCAAAAGCGATTCTCGTCCTCCATGCTTGCTTTTTCTCAGAAACAGCCATGGTGTGCTTTTTCGCTGGAAAACACGTTTTCGGCCGAAAACGTGTACGTTTGCACTTCCCCGCCACAGGGAAGCTGCTAGCCGGGAATTCTCTGCCTGGTTCTACCCGCTGCCCGGAACGCTACGCAGGGCAAAATCGATTCTCGTCCTCCGTGCTTGCTTTTACTCAGAAAGAGCCGTGGTGTGCGTTTTCGCCGGAAAACTCGTTTTCGGCCGAAAACGTTTACGTTTGCACTTCCCGGCCACAGGGAAGCTGCTAGCCGGGAATTCACTGCCTGTTTCTACCCGCTGCCCGGAACGCTACGCAGGGCAAAAGCGATTCTCGTCTTCCGTGCTTGCTTTTTTTCAGAAAGAGCCGTGGTGTGCGTTTTCGCCGGAAAACGCGTTTTCGGCCGAAAACGTGTACGTTTGCACTTCCCCGCCACAGGGAAGCTGCTAGCCGGGAATTCTCTGCCTGGTTCTACCCGCTGCCCGAAACGCTACGCAGAGCAAAAGCGATTCTCGTCCTCCGTGCTTGCTTTTTCTCAGAAAGAGCCGTGGTGTGCGTTTTCGCCGGAAAACGCGTTTTCGGCCGAAAACGTGTACGTTTGCACTTCCCCGCCACAGGGATGCTGCTAGCCGGGAATTCTCTGCCTGGTTATACCCGCTGCCCGGAACGCTACGCAGGGCAAAAGCGATTCTCGTCCTCCGTGCTTGCTTTTTCTCAGAAAGAGCCGTGGTGTGCTTTTTCGCCGGAAAACGCGTTTTCGGCCGAAAACGTCTACGTTTGCACTTCCCGGCCACAGGGAAGCTGCTAGCCGGGAATTCTCTGCCTGGTTCTACCCGCTGCCCGGAACACTACGCAGGGCAAAAGGGATTCTCGTCCTCCGTGCTTGCTTTTTCTCAGAAAGAGCCGTGGTGTGCGTTTTCGCCAGAAAAAGCGTTTTCGGCCGAAAACGTGTACGTTTGCACTTCCCCGCCACAGGGAAGCTGCTAGCCGGGAATTCTCTGCCTGGTTCTACCCGCTGCCCGGAACGCTACGCAGGGCAAAAGCGATTCTCGTCCTCCGTGCTTGCTTTTTCTCAGAAAGAGCCGTGGTGTGCGTTTTCGCCGCAAAACGCGTTTTCGGCCGAAAACGTCTACGTTTGCACTTCCCGGCCACAGGGAAGCTGCTAGCCGGGAATTCTCTGCCTGGTTCTACCCGCAGCCCGGAACACTACGCAGGGCAAAAGGGATTCTCGTCCTCCGTGCTTGCTTTTTCTCAGAAAGAGCCGTGGTGTGCGTTTTCGCCAGAAAACGCGTTTTCGGCCGAAAACGTGTACGTTTGCACTTCCCCGCCACAGGGAAGCTGCTAGCCGGGAATTCTCTGCCTGGTTCTACCCGCTGCCCGGAACGCTACGCAGGGCAAAAGCGATTCTCGTCCTCCGTGCTTGCTTTTTCTCAGAAAGAGCCGTGGTGTGCGTTTTCGCCAGAAAACGCGTTTTCGGCCGAAAACGTGTACGTTTGCACTTCCCGGCCACAGGGAAGCTGCTAGCCGGGAATTCTCTGCCTGTTTCTACCCGCTGCTCAGAACGCTACGCAGGGCAAAAGCGATTCTCGTCCTCCGTGCTTGCTTTTTCTCAGAAAGAGCCGTGGTGTGCGTTTTCGCCGGAAAACGCGTTTTCGGCCGAAAACGTGTACGTTTGCACTTCCCGGCCACAGGGAAGCTGCTAGCCGGGAATTCTCTGCCTGGTTCTACCCGCTGCCCGGAACGCTACGCAGGGCAAAAGCGATTCTCGTCCTCCGTGCTTGCTTTTTCTCAGAAAGAGCCGTGGTGTGCGTTTTCGCCAGAAAACGCGTTTTCGGCCGAAAACGTGTACGTTTGCACTTCCCGGCCACAGGGAAGCTGCTAGCCGGGAATTCTCTGCCTGTTTCTACCCGCTGCCCGGAACGCTACTCAGGGCAAAAGCGATTCTCGTCCTCCGTGCTTGCTTTTTCTCAGAAAGAGCCGTGGTGTGCGTTTTCGCCGGAAAACGCGTTTTCGGC
Organism: Athene noctua; assembly: GCF_965140245.1. Taxonomy (NCBI): domain Eukaryota; kingdom Metazoa; phylum Chordata; class Aves; order Strigiformes; family Strigidae; genus Athene; species Athene noctua. The sequence goes on along the minus strand of NW_027437558.1, from coordinate 677,488 downwards.
CGAAAACGTGTACGTTTGCACTTCCCGGCCACAGGGAAGCTGCTAGCCGGGAATTCTCTGCCTGGTTCTACCCGCTGCCCGGAACGCTACGCAGGGCAAAAGCGATTCTCGTCCTCCGTGCTTGCTTTTTCTCAGAAAGAGCCGTGGTGTGCTTTTTCGCCGGAAAAGGCGTTTTCGGCCGAAAACGTGTACGTTTGCACTTCCCCGCCACAGGGAAGCTGCTAGCCGGGAATTCTCTGCTTGGTTCTACCCGCTGCCAGGAACGCTACGCAGGGCAAAAGCGATTCTCGTCCTCCGTGCTTGCTTTTTCTCAGAAAGAGCCATGGTGTGCTTTTTCGCCGGAAAACGTGTTTTCGGCCGAAAACGTGTACGTTTGCACTTCCCGGCCACAGGGAAGCTGCTAGCCGGCCATTCGCTGCCTATTTCTACCCGCTGCTCAGAACGCTACGCAGGGCAAAAGCGATTCTCGTCCTCCGTGCTTGCTTTTTCTCAGAAAGAGCCGTGGTGTGCGTTTTCGCTGGAAAACGCGTTTTCGGCCGAAAACGTGTACGTTTGCACTTCCCCGCCACAGGGAAGCTGCTAGCCGTCAATTCTCTGCCTGGTTATACCCGCTGCCCGGAACGCTACGCAGGGCAAAAGCGATTCTCGTCCTCCGTGCTTGCTTTTTCTCAGAAAGAGCCATGGTGTGCTTTTTCGCCGGAAAACGCGTTTTCGGCCGAAAACGTGTACGTTTGCACTTCCCGGCCACAGGGAAGCTGCTAGCCGGGAATTCTCTGCCTGGTTCTACCCGCTGCCCGGAACGCTACGCAGGGCAAAAGCGATTCTCGTCCTCCGTGCTTGCTTTTTCTCAGAAAGAGCCGTGGTGTGCGTTTTCGCCAGAAAACGCGTTTTCGGCCGAAAACGTGTACGTTTGCACTTCCCGGCCACAGGGAAGCTGCTAGCCGGGAATTCTCTGCCTGTTTCTACCCGCTGCCCGGAACGCTACTCAGGGCAAAAGCGATTCTCGTCCTCCGTGCTTGCTTTTTCTCAGAAAGAGCCGTGGTGTGCGTTTTCGCCGGAAAACGCGTTTTCGGCCGAAAACGTGTACGTTTGCACTTCCCGGCCACAGGGAAGCTGCTAGCCGGGAATTCTCTGCCTGGTTCTACCCGCTGCCCGGAACGCTACGCAGGGCAAAAGCGATTCTCGTCCTCCGTGCTTGCTTTTTCTCAGAAAGAGCCGTGGTGTGCTTTTTCGCCGGAAAAGGCGTTTTCGGCCGAAAACGTGTACGTTTGCACTTCCCCGCCACAGGGAAGCTGCTAGCCGGGAATTCTCTGCTTGGTTCTACCCGCTGCCAGGAACGCTACGCAGGGCAAAAGCGATTCTCGTCCTCCGTGCTTGCTTTTTCTCAGAAAGAGCCATGGTGTGCTTTTTCGCCGGAAAACGTGTTTTCGGCCGAAAACGTGTACGTTTGCACTTCCCGGCCACAGGGAAGCTGCTAGCCGGCAATTCGCTGCCTATTTCTACCCGCTGCTCAGAACGCTACGCAGGGCAAAAGCGATTCTCGTCCTCCGTGCTTGCTTTTTCTCAGAAAGAGCCGTGGTGTGCTTTTTCGCTGGAAAACGTGTTTTCGGCCGAAAACGTGTACGTTTTCACTTCCCGGCCACAGGGAAGCTGCTAGCCGGGAATTCTCTGCCTGGTTCTACCCGCTGCCCGGAACGCTACGCAGGGCAAAAGCGATTCTCGTCCTCCGTGCTTGCTTTTTCTCAGAAAGAGCCGTGGTGTGCGTTTTCGCTGGAAAACGCGTTTTCGGCCGAAAACGTGTACGTTTGCACTTCCCCGCCACAGGGAAGCTGCTAGCCGTCAATTCTCTGCCTGGTTCTACCCGCTGCCCGGAACGCTACGCAGGGCAAAAGCGATTCTCGTCCTCCGTGCTTGCTTTTTCTCAGAAAGAGCCATGGTGTGCTTTTTCGCCGGAAAACGCGTTGTCGGCCGAAAACGTGTACGTTTGCACTTCCCGGCCACAGGGAAGCTGCTAGCCGGCAATTCGCTGCCTATTTCTACCCGCTGCTCAGAACGCTACGCAGGGCAAAAGCGATTCTCGTCCTCCGTGCTTGCTTTTTCTCAGAAAGAGCCGTGGTGTGCGTTTTCGCCGGAAAACGCGTTTTCGGCCGAAAACGTGTACGTTTGCACTTCCCCGCCACAGGGAAGCTGCTAGCCGGGAATTCTCTGCCTGTTTCTACCCGCTGCCCGGAACGCTACGCAGGGCAAAAGCGATTCTCGTCCTCCGTGCTTGCTTTTTCTCAGAAAGAGCCATGGTGTGCTTTTTAGCTGGAAAACGCGTTTTCGGCCGAAAACGTCTACGTTTGCACTTCCCCGCCACAGGGAAGCTGCTAGCCGGGAATTCTCTGCCTGGTTCTACCCGCTGCCCGGAACGCTACGCAGGGCAAAAGCGATTCTCGTCCTCCGTGCTTGCTTTTTCTCAGAAAGAGCCGTGGTGTGCGTTTTCGCCGAAAAAGCGTTTTCGGCCGAAGACGTTTACGTTTGCACTTCCCGGCCACAGGGAAGCTGCTAGACGGGAATTCTCTGCCTGGTTCTACCCGCTGCCCGGAACGCTACGCAGGGCAAAAGCGATTCTCGTCCTCCGTGCTTGCTTTTTCTCAGAAAGAGCCGTGGTGTGCGTTTTCGCGGGAAAACGCGTTTTCGGCCGAAAACGTGTACGTTTGCACTTCCCCGCCACAGGGAAGCTGCTAGCCGGGAATTCTCTGCCTGGTTCTACCCGCTGCCCGGAACGCTACGCAGGGCAAAAGCGATTCTCGTCCTCCGTGCTTGCTTTTTCTCAGAAAGAGCCGTGGTGTGCGTTTTCGCCAGAAAACGCGTTTTCGGCCGAAAACGTGTACGTTTGCACTTCCCGGCCACAGGGAAGCTGCTAGCCGGGAATTCTCTGCCTGGTTCTACCCGCTGCCCGGAACGCTACTCAGGGCAAAAGCGATTCTCGTCCTCCGTGCTTGCTTTTTCTCAGAAAGAGCCGTGGTGTGCGTTTTCGCCGTAAAACGCGTTTTCGGCCGAAAACGTGTACGTTTGCACTTCCCCGCCACAGGGAAGCTGCTAGCCGGGAATTCTCTGCCTGGTTCTACCCGCTGCCCGGAACGCTACGCAGGGCAAAAGCGATTCTCGTCCTCCGTGCTTGCTTTTTCTCAGAAAGAGCCGTGGTGTGCGTTTTCGCCGGAAAACGCGTTTTCGGCCGAAAACGTGTACGTTTGCACTTCCCCGCCACAGGGAAGCTGTTAGACGGGAATTCTCTGCCTGGTTCTACCCGCTGCCCGGAACGCTACGCAGGGCAAAAGCGATTCTCGTCCTCCGTGCTTGCTTTTTCTCAGAAAGAGCCGTGGTGTGCGTTTTCGCCCTAAAACGCGTTTTCGGCGAAAACGTGTACGTTTGCACTTCCCGGCCACAGGGAAGCTGCTAGCCGGCAATTCTCTGCCTGGTTCTACCCGCTGCCCGGAACGCTACGCAGGGCAAAAGCGATTCTCGTCCTCCGTGCTTGCTTTTTCTCAGAAAGAGCCGTGGTGTGCGTTTTCGCCAGAAAACGCGTTTTCGGCCGAAAACGTGTACGTTTGCACTTCCCGGCCACAGGGAAGCTGCTAGCCGGGAATTCTCTGCCTGGTTCTACCCGCTGCCCGGAACGCTACGCAGGGCAAAAGCGATTCTCGTCCTCCGTGCTTTCTTTTTCTCAGAAAGAGCCGTGGTGTGCGTTTTCGCGGGAAAACGCGTTTTCGGCCGAAAACGTGTACGTTTGCACTTCCCGGCCACAGGGAAGCTGCTAGCCGGGAATTCTCTGCCTGGTTCTACCCGCTGCCCGGAACGCTACGCAGGGCAAAAGCGATTCTCGTCCTCCGTTCTTCCTTTTTCTCAGAAAGAGCCGTGGTGTGCGTTTTCGCCGGAAAACGCGTTTTCGGCCGAAAACGTGTACGTTTGCACTTCCCCGCCACAGGGAAGCTGCTAGCCGGGAATTCTCTGCCTGGTTCTACCCGCTGCCCGGAACGCTACGCAGGGCAAAAGCGATTCTCGTCCTCCGTGCTTGCTTTTTCTCAGAAAGAGCCATGGTGTGCTTTTTCTCCGGAAAACGCGTTTTCGGCCGGAAACGTGTACGTTTGCACTTCCCGGCCACAGGGAAGCTGCTAGCCGGCAATTCGCTGCCTATTTATACCCGCTGCTCAGAACGCTACGCAGGGCAAAAGCGATTCTCGTCCTCCGTGCTTGCTTTTTCTCAGAAAGAGCCGTGGTGTGCGTTTTCGCCAGAAAACGCGTTTTCGGCCGAAAACGTGTACGTTTGCACTTCCCCGCCACAGGGAAGCTGCTAGCCGGGAATTCTCTGCCTCGTTCTACCCGCTGCCCGGAACGCTACGCAGGGCAAAAGCGATTCTCGTCCTCCGTGCTTGCTTTTTCTCAGAAAGAGCCGTGGTGTGCGTTTTCGCCGGAAAACGCGTTTTCGGCGAAAACGTATACGTTTGCACTTCCCGGCCACAGGGAAGCTGCTAGCCGGGAATTCTCTGCCTGGTTCTACCCGCTGCCCGGAACGCTACGCAGGGCAAAAGCGATTCTCGTCCTCCGTGCTTGCTTTTTCTCAGAAAGAGCCGTGGTGTGCGTTTTCGCCGGAAAACGCGTTTTCGGCCGAAAACGTGTACGTTTGCACTTCCCGGCCACAGGGAAGCTGCTAGCCGGGAATTCTCTGCCTGGTTCTACCCGCTGCCAGGAACGCTACGCAGGGCAAAAGCGATTCTCGTCCTCCGTGCTTGCTTTTTCTCAGAAAGAGCCGTGGTGTGCGTTTTCGCCGGAAAACGCGTTTTCGGCCGAAAACGTGTACGTTTGCACTTCCCGGCCACAGGGAAGCTGCTAGCCGGGAATTCTCTGCCTGGTTCTACCCGCTGCCCGGAACGCTACGCAGGGCAAAAGCGATTCTCGTCCTCCGTGCTTGCTTTTTCTCAGAAAGAGCCGTGGTGTGCGTTTTCGCCGGTAAACGCGTTTTCGGCCGAAAACGTGTACGTTTGCACTTCCCGGCCACAGGGAAGCTGTTAGACGGGAATTCTCTGCCTGGTTCTACCCGCTGCCCGGAACGCTACTCAGGGCAAAAGCGATTCTCGTCCTCCGTGCTTGCTTTTTCTCAGAAAGAGCCGTGGTGTGCGTTTTCGCCGGAAAACGCGTTTTCGGCCGAAAACGTGTACGTTTGCACTTCCCGGCCACAGGGAAGCTGCTAGCCGGCAATTCGCTGCCTATTTCTACCCGCTGCTCAGAACGCTACGCAGGGCAAAAGCGATTCTCGTCCTCCGTGCTTGCTTTTTCTCAGAAAGAGCCGTGGTGTGCGTTTTCGCCGGAAAAGGCGTTTTTGGCCGAAAACGTGTACGTTTGCACTTCCCCGCCACAGGGAAGCTGCTAGCCGGGAATTCTCTGCCTGGTTCTACCCGCTGCCCGGAACGCTACGCAGGGCAAAAGCGATTCTCGTCCTCCGTGCTTGCTTTTTCTCAGAAAGAGCCGTGGTGTGCGTTTTCGCGGGAAAACGCGTTTTCGGCCGAAAACGTGTACGTTTGCACTTCCGCGCCACAGGGAAGCTGCTAGCCGGGAATTCACTGCCTATTTCTACCCGCTGCTCAGAACGCTACGCAGGGCAAAAGCGATTCTCGTCCTCCGTGCTTGCTTTATCTCAGAAAGAGCAGTGGTGTGCGTTTTCGCCGCAAAACGCGTTTTCGGCCGAAAACGTGTACGTTTGCACTTCCCGGCCACAGGGAAGCTGCTAGCAGAGAATTCTTTGCCTGGTTCTACCCGCTGCCCGGAACGCTACGCAGGGCAAAAGCGATTCTCGTCCTCCGTGCTTGCTTATTCTCAGAAAGAACCGTGGTGTGCGTTTTCGCCGGAAAACGCTTTTTCGGCCGAAAACGTGTACGTTTGCACTTCCCGGCCACAGGGAAGCTGCTAGCCGGGAATTCGCTGCCTGGTTCTACCCGCTGCCCGGAACGCTACGCAGGGCAAAAGCGATTTTCGTCCTCCGTGCTTGCTTTTTCTCAGAAAGAGCCATGGTGTGCTTTTTCGCCAGAAAACGCGTTTTCGGCCGAAAACGTGTACGTTTGCACTTCCCGGCCACAGGGAAGCTGCTAGCCGGCAATTCGCTGCCTATTTCTACCCGCTGCTCAGAACGCTACGCAGGGCAAAAGCGATTCTCGTCCTCCGTGCTTGCTTTTTCTCAGAAAGAGCCGTGGTGTGCGTTTTCGCCGTAAAACGCGTTTTCGGCCGAAAACGTGTACGTTTGCACTTCCCCGCCACAGGGAAGCTGCTAGCCGGGAATTCTCTGCCTGGTTCTACCCGCTGCCCGGAACGCTACGCAGGGCAAAAGCGATTCTCGTCCTCCGTGCTTGCTTTTTCTCAGAAAGAGCCGTGGTGTGCGTTTTCGCCGGAAAACGCGTTTTCGGCCGAAAACGTGTACGTTTGCACTTCCCCGCCACAGGGAAGCTGCTAGCCGGGAATTCTCTGCCTGGTTCTACCCGCTGCTCAGAACGCTACGCAGGGCAAAAGCGATTCTCGTCCTCCGTGCTTGCTTTTTCTCAGAAAGAGCCGTGGTGTGCGTTTTCGCCGGAAAACGCGTTTTCGGCGAAAACGTGTACGTTTGCACTTCCCGGCCACAGGGAAGCTGCTAGCCGGGAATTCTCTGCCTGGTTCTACCCGCTGCCCGGAACGCTACGCAGGGCAAAAGCGATTCTCGTCCTCCGTGCTTGCTTTTTCTCAGAAAGAGCCGTGGTGTGCGTTTTCGCGGGAAAACGCGTTTTCGGCCGAAAACGTGTACGTTTGCACTTCCCGGCCACAGGGAAGCTGCTAGACGGGAATTCTCTGCCTGGTTCTACCCGCTGCCCGGAACGCTACGCAGGGCAAAAGCGATTCTCGTCCTCCGTGCTTTCTTTTTCTCAGAAAGAGCCGTGGTGTGCGTTTTCGCGGGAAAACGCGTTTTCGGCCGAAAACGTGTACGTTTGCACTTCCCGGCCACAGGGAAGCTGCTAGCCGGGAATTCTCTGCCTGGTTATACCCGCTGCCCGGAACGCTACGCAGGGCAAAAGCGATTCTCGTCCTCCGTGCTTGCTTTTTCTCAGAAAGAGCCATGGTGTGCTTTTTCTCCGGAAAACGCGTTTTCGGCCGGAAACGTGTACGTTTGCACTTCCCGGCCACAGGGAAGCTGCTAGCCGGCAATTCGCTGCCTATTTATACCCGCTGCTCAGAACGCTACGCAGGGCAAAAGCGATTCTCGTCCTCCGTGCTTGCTTTTTCTCAGAAAGAGCCGTGGTGTGCGTTTTCGCCAGAAAACGCGTTTTCGGCCGAAAACGTGTACGTTTGCACTTCCCCGCCACAGGGAAGCTGCTAGCCGGGAATTCTCTGCCTGGTTCTACCCGCTGCCCGGAACGCTACGCAGGGCAAAAGCGATTCTCGTCCTCCGTGCTTGCTTTTTCTCAGAAAGAGCCGTGGTGTGCGTTTTCGCCGGAAAACGCGTTTTCGGCGAAAACGTGTACGTTTGCACTTCCCGGCCACAGGGAAGCTGCTAGCCGGGAATTCTCTGCCTGGTTCTACCCGCTGCCCGGAACGCTACGCAGGGCAAAAGCGATTCTCGTCCTCCGTGCTTGCTTTTTCTCAGAAAGAGCCGTGGTGTGCGTTTTCGCCGGAAAACGCGTTTTCGGCCGAAAACGTGTACGTTTGCACTTCCCGGCCACAGGGAAGCTGCTAGCCGGGAATTCTCTGCCTGGTTCTACCCGCTGCCAGGAACGCTACGCAGGGCAAAAGCGATTCTCGTCCTCCGTGCTTGCTTTTTCTCAGAAAGAGCCGTGGTGTGCGTTTTCGCCGGAAAACGCGTTTTCGGCCGAAAACGTGTACGTTTGCACTTCCCGGCCACAGGGAAGCTGCTAGCCGGGAATTCTCTGCCTGGTTCTACCCGCTGCCCGGAACGCTACGCAGGGCAAAAGCGATTCTCGTCCTCCGTGCTTGCTTTTTCTCAGAAAGAGCCGTGGTGTGCGTTTTCGCCGGTAAACGCGTTTTCGGCCGAAAACGTGTACGTTTGCACTTCCCCGCCACAGGGAAGCTGCTAGCCGGGAATTCTCTGCCTGGTTCTACCCGCTGCCCGGAACGCTACGCAGGGCAAAAGCGATTCTCGTCCTCCGTGCTTGCTTTTTCTCAGAAGGAGCCGTGGTGTGCGTTTTCGCCGGAAAACGCGTTTTCGGCCGAAAACGTGTACATTTGCACTTCCCCGCCACAGGGAAGCTGCTAGCCGGGAATTCTCTGCCTGGTTCTACCCGCTGCCCGGAACGCTACGCAGGGCAAAAGCGGTTCTCGTCCTCCGTGCTTGCTTTTTCTCAGAAAGAGCCGTGGTGTGCTTTTTCTCCGGAAAACGCGTTTTCGGCCGGAAACGTGTACGTTTGCACTTCCCGGCCACAGGGAAGCTGCTAGCCGGCAATTCGCTGCCTGGTTCTACCCGCTGCTCAGAACGCTACGCAGGGCAAAAGCGATTCTCGTCCTCCGTGCTTGCTTTTTCTCAGAAAGAGCCGTGGTGTGCGTTTTCGCCGGAAAATGCGTTTTCGGCGAAAACGTGTACGTTTGCACTTCCCGGCCACAGGGAAGCTGCTAGCCGGGAATTCTCTGCCTGGTTCTACCCGCTGCCCGGAACGCTACGCAGGGCAAAAGCGATTCTCGTCCTCCGTGCTTGCTTTTTCTCAGAAAGAGCCGTGGTGTGCTTTTTCGCCGGTAAACGCGTTTTCGGCCGAAAACGTGTACGTTTGCACTTCCCCGCCACAGGGAAGCTGCTAGCCGGGAATTCTCTGCCTGGTTCTACCCGCTGCCCGGAACGCTACGCAGCGCAAAAGCGATTCTCGTCCTCCGTGCTTGCTTTTTCTCAGAAAGAGCCGTGGTGTGCGTTTTCGCCGGAAAACGCCTTTTCGACCGAAAACGTGGACGTTTGCACTTCCCCGCCACAGGGAAGCTGCTAGCCGGGAATTCTCTGCCTGGTTCTACCCGCTGCCCGGAACGCTACGCAGGGCAAAAGCGATTCTCGTCCTCCGTGCTTGCTTTTTCTCAGAAAGAGCCGTGGTGTGCGTTTTCGCCGGAAAACGCGTTTTCGGCCGAAAACGTGTACGTTTGCACTTCCCGGCCACAGGGAAGCTGCTAGCAGTGAATTCTCTGCCTGGTTCTACCCGCTGCCCGGAACGCTACGCAGGGCAAAAGCGATTCTCGTCCTCCGTGCTTGCTTTTTCTCAGAAAGAGCCGTGGTGTGCGTTTTCGCCGGAAAACGCGTTTTCGGCCGAAAACGTGTACGTTTGCACTTCCCCGCCACAGGGAAGCTGCTAGCCGGGAATTCTCTGCCTGGTTCTACCCGCTGCCAGGAACGCTACGCAGGGCAAAAGCGATTCTCGTCCTCCGTGCTTGCTTTTTCTCAGAAAGAGCCGTGGTGTGCGTTTTCGCCGGAAAACGCGTTTTCGGCCGAGAACGTGTACGTTTGCACTTCCCGGCCACAGGGAAGCTGCTAGCCGGGAATTCTCTGCCTGGTTCTACCCGCTGCCCGGAACGCTACGCAGGGCAAAAGCGATTCTCGTCCTCCGTTCTTCCTTTTTCTCAGAAAGAGCCGTGGTGTGCGTTTTCGCCGGAAAACGCGTTTTCGGCCGAAAACGTGTACATTTGCACTTCCCCGCCACAGGGAAGCTGCTAGCCGGGAATTCTCTGCCTGGTTCTACCCGCTGCCCGGAACGCTACGCAGGGCAAAAGCGGTTCTCGTCCTCCGTGCTTGCTTTTTCTCAGAAAGAGCCGTGGTGTGCTTTTTCTCCGGAAAACGCGTTTTCGGCCGGAAACGTGTACGTTTGCACTTCCCGGCCACAGGGAAGCTGCTAGCCGGCAATTCGCTGCCTGGTTCTACCCGCTGCTCAGAACGCTACGCAGGGCAAAAGCGATTCTCGTCCTCCGTGCTTGCTTTTTCTCAGAAAGAGCCGTGGTGTGCGTTTTCGCCGGAAAATGCGTTTTCGGCGAAAACGTGTACGTTTGCACTTCCCGGCCACAGGGAAGCTGCTAGCCGGGAATTCTCTGCCTGGTTCTACCCGCTGCCCGGAACGCTACGCAGGGCAAAAGCGATTCTCGTCCTCCGTGCTTGCTTTTTCTCAGAAAGAGCCGTGGTGTGCTTTTTCGCCGGTAAACGCGTTTTCGGCCGAAAACGTGTACGTTTGCACTTCCCCGCCACAGGGAAGCTGCTAGCCGGGAATTCTCTGCCTGGTTCTACCCGCTGCCCGGAACGCTACGCAGCGCAAAAGCGATTCTCGTCCTCCGTGCTTGCTTTTTCTCAGAAAGAGCCGTGGTGTGCGTTTTCGCCGGAAAACGCCTTTTCGGCCGAAAACGTGGACGTTTGCACTTCCCCGCCACAGGGAAGCTGCTAGCCGGGAATTCTCTGCCTGGTTCTACCCGCTGCCCGGAACGCTACGCAGGGCAAAAGCGATTCTCGTCCTCCGTGCTTGCTTTTTCTCAGAAAGAGCCGTGGTGTGCGTTTTCGCCGGAAAACGCGTTTTCGGCCGAAAACGTGTACGTTTGCACTTCCCGGCCACAGGGAAGCTGCTAGCAGTGAATTCTCTGCCTGGTTCTACCCGCTGCCCGGAACGCTACGCAGGGCAAAAGCGATTCTCGTCCTCCGTGCTTGCTTTTTCTCAGAAAGAGCCGTGGTGTGCGTTTTCGCCGGAAAACGCGTTTTCGGCCGAAAACGTGTACGTTTGCACTTCCCCGCCACAGGGAAGCTGCTAGCCGGGAATTCTCTGCCTGGTTCTACCCGCTGCCAGGAACGCTACGCAGGGCAAAAGCGATTCTCGTCCTCCGTGCTTGCTTTTTCTCAGAAAGAGCCGTGGTGTGCGTTTTCGCCGGAAAACGCGTTTTCGGCCGAGAACGTGTACGTTTGCACTTCCCGGCCACAGGGAAGCTGCTAGCCGGGAATTCTCTGCCTGGTTCTACCCGCTGCCCGGAACGCTACGCAGGGCAAAAGCGATTCTCGTCCTCCGTGCTTGCTTTTTCTCAGAAAGAGCCGTGGTGTGCGTTTTCGCCGGTAAACGCGTTTTCGGCCGAAAACGTGTACGTTTGCACTTCCCGGCCACAGGGAAGCTGTTAGACGGGAATTCTCTGCCTGGTTCTACCCGCTGCCCGGAACGCTACGCAGGGCAAAAGCGATTCTCGTCCTCCGTGCTTGCTTTTTCTCAGAAAGAGCCGTGGTGTTCGTTTTCGCCGGAAAACGTGTTTTCGGCGAAAACGTGTACGTTTGCAGTTCCCGGCCACAGGGAAGCTGCTAGCCGGGAATTCTCTGCCTGGTTCTACCCGCTGCCCGGAACGCTACGCAGGGCAAAAGCGATTCTCGTCCTCCGTGCTTGCTTTTTCTCAGAAAGAGCCGTGGTGTGCGTTTTCGCGGGAAAACGCGTTTTCGGCAGAAAACGTGTACGTTTGCACTTCCCGGCCACAGGGAGGCTGCTAGCCGGGAATTCTCTGCCTGGTTCTACCCGCTGCCCGGAACGCTACGCAGGGCAAAAGCGATTCTCGTCCTCCGTGCTTTCTTTTTCTCAGAAAGAGCCGTGGTGTACGTTTTCGCGGGAAAACGAGTTTTCGGCCGAAAACGTGTACGTTTGCACTTCCCGGCCACAGGGAAGCTGCTAGCCGGGAATTCTCTGCCTGGTTCTACCCGCTGCCCGGAACGCTACGCAGGGCAAAAGCGATTCTCGTCCTCCGTGCTTGCTTTTTCTCAGAAAGAGCCGTGGTGTGCGTTTTCGAGGGAAAACGCGTTTTCGGCCGAAAACGTGTACGTTTGCACTTCCCCGCCACAGGGAAGCTGCTAGCCGGGAATTCTCTGCCTGGTTCTACCCGCTGCCCGGAACGCTACGCAGGGCAAAAGCGATTCTCGTCCTCCGTGCTTGCTTTTTCTCAGAAAGAGCCATGGTGTGCTTTTTCTCCGGAAAACGCGTTTTCGGCCGGAAACGTGTACGTTTGCACTTCCCGGCCACAGGGAAGCTGCTATCCGGCAATTCGCTGCCTATTTCTACCCGCTGCTCAGAACGCTACGCAGGGCAAAAGCGATTCTCGTCCTCCGTGCTTGCTTTTTCTCAGAAAGAGCCGTGGTGTGCGTTTTCGCCGGAAAACGCGTTTTCGGCCGAAAACGTGTACGTTTGCACTTCCCCGCCACAGGGAAGCTGCTAGCCGGGAATTCTCTGCCTGGTTCTACCCGCTGCCCGGAACGCTACGCAGGGCAAAAGCGATTCTCGTCCTCCGTGCTTGCTTTTTCTCAGAAAGAGCCGTGGTGTGCGTTTTCGCCGGAAAACGCGTTTTCGGCCGAAAACGTGTACGTTTGCACTTCCCGGCCACAGCGAAGCTGCTAGCCGGGAATTCTCTGCCTGGTTCTACCCGCTGCCCGGAACACAACGCAGGGCAAAAACGATTCTCGTCCTCCGTGCTTGCTTTTTCTCAGAAAGAGCCGTGGTGTGCTTTTTCGCCGCTAAACGCGTTTTCGGCCGAAAACGTGTACGTTTGCACTTCCCCGCCACAGGGAAGCTGCTAGCCGGGAATTCTCTGCCTGGTTCTACCCGCTGCCCGGAACGCTACGCAGGGCAAAAGCGATTCTCGTCCTCCGTGCTTGCTTTTTCTCAGAAAGAGCCGTGGTGTGCGTTTTCGCCGGAAAACGCGTTTTCGGCCGAAAACGTGTACGTTCGCACTTCCCGGCCACAGCGAATCTGCTAGCCGGGAATTCTCTGCCTGGTTCTACCCGCTGCCCGGAACGCTACGCAGGGCAAAAGCGATTCTCGTCCTCCGTGCTTGCTTTTTCTCAGAAAGAACCGTGGTGTGCGTTTTCGCCGGAAAACGCGTTTTCGGCCGAAAACGTGTACGTTTTCACTTCCCGGCCACAGGGAAGCTGCTAGCCGGCTATTCGCTGCCTATTTCTACCCGCTGCTCAGAACGCTACGCAGGGCAAAAGCGATTCTCGTCCTCCGTGCTTGCTTTTTCTCAGAAAGAGCCGTGGTGTGCGTTTTCGCCGGAAAACGCGTTTCCGGCCGAAAACGTGTACGTTTGCACTTCCAGGCCACAGGGAAGCTGCTAGACGGGAATTCTCTGCCTGGTTCTACCCGCTGCCCGGAACGCTACGCAGGGCAAAAGCGATTCTCGTCCTCCGTGCTTGCTTTTTCTCAGAAAGAGCCGTGGTGTGCGTTTTCGCCGGAAAACGCGTTTTCGGCCGAAAACGTTTACGTTTGCACTTCCCGGCCACAGGGAAGCTGCTAGACGGGAATTCTCTGCCTGGTTCTACCCGCTGCCCGGAACGCTACGCAGGGCAAAAGCGATTCTCGTCCTCCGTGCTTGCTTTTTCTCAGAAAGAGCCGTGGTGTGCGTTTTCGCCAGAAAACGTGTTTTCGGCGAAAACGTGTACGTTTGCACTTCCCGGCCACAGGGAAGCTGCTAGCCGGGAATTCTCTGCCTGGTTCTACCCGCTGCCCGGAACGCTACGCAGGGCAAAAGCGATTCTCGTCCTCCGTGCTTTCTTTTTCTCAGAAAGAGCCGTGGTGTGCGTTTTCGCGGGAAAACGCGTTTTCGGCCGAAAACGTGTACGTTTGCACTTCCCGGCCACAGGGAAGCTGCTAGCCGGGAATTCTCTGCCTGGTTCTACCCGCTGCCCGGAACGCTACGCAGGGCAAAAGCGATTCTCGTCCTCCGTGCTTGCTTTTTCTCAGAAAGAGCCGTGGTGTGCGTTTTCGCCGGAAAACGCGTTTTCGGCCGAAAACGTGTACGTTTGCACTTCCCCGCCACAGGGAAGCTGCTAGCCGGGAATTCTCTGCCTGGTTCTACTCGCTGCCCGGAACGCTACGCAGGGCAAAAGCGATTCTCGTCCTCCGTGCTTGCTTTTTCTCAGAAAGAGCCATGGTGTGCTTTTTCTCCGGAAAACGCGTTTTCGGCCGGAAATGTGTACGTTTGCACTTCCCGGCCACAGGGAAGCTGCTAGCCGGCAATTCGCTGCCTATTTCTACCCGCTGCTCAGAACGCTACGCAGGGCAAAAGCGATTCTCGTCCTCCGTGCTTGCTTTTTCTCAGAAAGAGCCGTGGTGTGCGTTTTCGCCAGAAAACGCGTTTTCGGCCGAAAACGTGTACGTTTGCACTTCCCCGCCACAGGGAAGCTGCTAGCCGGGAATTCTCTGCCTGGTTCTACCCGCTGCCCGGAACGCTACGCAGGGCAAAAGCGATTCTCGTCCTCCGTGCTTGCTTTATCTCAGAAAGAGCCGTGGTGTGCGTTTTCGCCGGAAAATGCGTTTTCGGCGAAAACGTGTACGTTTGCACTTCCCGGCCACAGGGAAGCTGCTAGCCGGGAATTCTCTGCCTGGTTCTACCCGCTGCCCGGAACACTACGCAGGGCAAAAGCGATTCTCGTCCTCCGTGCTTGCTTTTTCTCAGAAAGAGCCGTGGTGTGCTTTTTCGCCGGTAAACGCGTTTTCGGCCGAAAACGTGTACGTTTGCACTTCCCCGCCACAGGGAAGCTGCTAGCCGGGAATTCTCTGCCTGGTTCTACCGGCTGCCCGGAACGCTACGCAGGGCAAAAGCGATTCTCGTCCTCCGTGCTTGCTTTTTCTCAGAAAGAGCCGTGGTGTGCGTTTTCGCCGGAAAACGCGTTTTCGGCCGAAAACGTGTACGTTTGCACTTCCCCGCCACAGGGAAGCTGCTAGCCGGGAATTCTCTGCCTGTTTCTACCCGCTGCCCGGAACGCTACGCAGGGCAAAAGCGATTCTCGTCTTCTGTGCTTGCTTTTTCTCAGAAAGAGCCGTGGTGTGCGTTTTCGCCGGAAAACGCGTTTTCGGCCGAAAACGTGTACGTTTGCACTTCCCCGCCACAGGGAAGCTGCTAGACGGGAATTCTCTGCCTGGTTCTACCCACTGCCAGGAACGCTACGCAGGGCAAAAGCGATTCTCGTCCTCCGTGCTTGCTTTTTCTCAGAAAGAGCCATGGTGTGCTTTTTCGCCGGAAAACGCGTTTTCGGCCGAAAACGTGTACGTTTGCACTTCCCGGCCACAGGGAAGCTGCTAGCCGGGAATTCTCTGCCTGGTTCTACCCGCTGCCCGGAACGCTACGCAGGGCAAAAGCGATTCTCGTCCTCCGTGCTTGCTTTTTCTCAGAAAGAGCCGTGGTGTGCGTTTTCGCCGGAAAACGCGTTTTCGGCCGAAAACGTGTACGTTTGCACTTCCCGGCCACAGGGAAGCTGCTAGCAGTGAATTCTCTGCCTGGTTCTACCCGCTGCCCGGAACGCTACGCAGGGCAAAAGCGATTCTCGTCCTCCGTGCTTGCTTTTTCTCAGAAAGAGCCGTGGTGTGCGTTTTCGAGGGAAAACGCGTTTTCGGCCGAAAACGTGTACGTTCGCACTTCCCGGCCACAGCGAAGCTGCTAGCCGGGAATTCTCTGCCTGGTTCTACCCGCTGCCCGGAACGCTACGCAGGGCAAAAGCGATTCTCGTCCTCCGTGCTTGCTTTTTCTCAGAAAGAACCGTGGTGTGCGTTTTCGCCGGAAAACGCGTTTTCGGCCGAAAACGTGTACGTTTGCACTTCCCCGCCACAGGGAAGCTGCTAGCCGGGAATTCTCTGCCTGGTTATACCCGCTGCCCGGAACGCTACGCAGGGCAAAAGCGATTCTCGTCCTCCGTGCTTGCTTTTTCTCAGAAAGAGCCGTGGTGTGCTTTTTCGCCGGAAAACGCGTTTTCGGCCGAAAACGTGTACGTTTCCACTTCCCGGCCACAGGGAAGCTGCTAGCCGGCAATTCGCTGCCTATTTCTACCCGCTGCTCAGAACGCTACGCAGGGCAAAAGCGATTCTCGTCCTCCGTGCTTGCTTTTTCTCAGAAAGAGCCGTGGTGTGCGTTTTCGCGGGAAAACGCGTTTCCGGCCGAAAACGTGTACGTTTGCACTTCCAGGCCACAGGGAAGCTGCTAGACGGGAATTCGCTGCCTGGTTCTACCCGCTGCCCGGAACGCTACGCAGGGCAAAAGCGATTCTCGTCCTCCGTGCTTGCTTTTTCTCAGAAAGAGCCGTGGTGTGCGTTTTCGCCGGAAAACGCGTTTTCGGCCGAAAACGTTTACGTTTGCACTTCCCGGCCACAGGGAAGCTGCTAGACGGGAATTCTCTGCCTGCTTCTACCCGCTGCCCGGAACGCTACGCAGGGCAAAAGCGATTCTCGTCCTCCGTGCTTGCTTTTTCTCAGAAAGAGCCGTGGTGTGCGTTTTCGCCGGAAAACGTGTTTTCGGCGAAAACGTGTACGTTTGCACTTCCCGGCCACAGGGAAGCTGCTAGCCGGGAATTCTCTGCCTGGTTCTACCCGCTGCCCGGAACGCTACGCAGGGCAAAAGCGATTCTCGTCCTCCGTGCTTGCTTTTTCTCAGAAAGAGCCGTGGTGTGCGTTTTCGCCGGAAAACGAGTTTTCGGCCGAAAACGTGTACGTTTGCACTTCCCCGCCACAGGGAAGCTGCTAGCCGGGAATTCTCTGCCTGGTTCTACCCGCTGCCCGGAACGCTACGCAGGGCAAAAGCGGTTCTCGTCCTCCGTGCTTGCTTTTTCTCAGAAAGAGCCGTGGTGTGCGTTTTCGCCGGAAAACGCGTTTTCGGCCGAAAACGTCTACGTTTGCACTTCCCGGCCACAGGGAAGCTGCTAGCCGGGAATTCTCTGCCTGGTTCTACCCGCTGCCCGGAACGCTACGCAGGGCAAAAGGGATTCTCGTCCTCCGTGCTTGCTTTTTCTCAGAAAGAGCCGTGGTGTGCGTTTTCGCCAGAAAACGCGTTTTCGGCCGAAAACGTGTACGTTTGCACTTCCCGGCCACAGGGAAGCTGTTAGACGGGAATTCTCTGCCTGGTTCTACCCGCTGCCCGGAACGCTACGCAGGGCAAAAGCGATTTTCGTCCTCCGTGCTTGCTTTTTCTCAGAAAGAGCCATGGTGTGCGTTTTCGCCGGAAAACGCGTTTTCGGCCGAAAACGTGTACGTTTGCACTTCCCGGACACAGGGAAGCTGCTAGCCGGCAATTCGCTGCCTATTTCTACCCGCTGCTCAGAACGCTACGCAGGGCAAAAGCGATTCTCGTCCTCCGTGCTTGCTTTTTCTCAGAAAGAGCCGTGGTGTGCGTTTTCGCCGGAAAACGCGTTTTCGGCCGAAAACGTGTACGTTTGCACTTCCCCGCCACAGGGAAGCTGCTAGCCGGGAATTCTCTGCCTGGTTCTACCCGCTGCCCGGAACGCTACTCAGGGCAAAAGCGATTCTCGTCCTCCGTGCTTGCTTTTTCTCAGAAAGAGCCGTGGTGTGCGTTTTCGCCGTAAAACGCGTTTTCGGCCGAAAACGTGTACGTTTGCACTTCCCCGCCACAGGGAAGCTGCTAGCCGGGAATTCTCTGCCTGGTTCTACCCGCTGCCCGGAACGCTACGCAGGGCAAAAGCGATTCTCGTCCTCCGTGCTTGCTTTTTCTCAGAAAGAGCCGTGGTGTGCGTTTTCGCCGGAAAACGCGTTTTCGGCCGAAAACGTGTACGTTTGCACTTCCCCGCCACAGGGAAGCTGTTAGACGGGAATTCTCTGCCTGGTTCTACCCGCTGCCCGGAACGCTACGCAGGGCAAAAGCGATTCTCGTCCTCCGTGCTTGCTTTTTCTCAGAAAGAGCCGTGGTGTGCGTTTTCGCCGGAAAACGCGTTTTCGGCGAAAACGTGTACGTTTGCACTTCCCGGCCACAGGGAAGCTGCTAGCCGGGAATTCTCTGCCTGGTTCTACCCGCTGCCCGGAACGCTACGCAGGGCAAAAGCGATTCTCGTCCTCCGTGCTTGCTGTTTCTCAGAAAGAGCCGTGGTGTGCGTTTTCGCGGGAAAACGCGTTTTCGGCCGAAAACGTGTACGTTTGCACTTCCCGGCCACAGGGAAGCTGCTAAACGGGAATTCTCTGCCTGGTTCTACCCGCTGCCCGGAACGCTACGCAGGGCAAAAGCGATTCTCGTCCTACGTGCTTTCTTTTTCTCAGAAAGAGCCGTGGTGTGCGTTTTCGCGGGAAAACGTGTTTTCGGCCGAAAACGTGTACGTTTGCACTTCCCGGCCACAGGGAAGCTGCTAGCCGGGAATTCTCTGCCTGGTTCTACCCGCTGCCCGGAACGCTACGCAGGGCAAAAGCGATTCTCGTCCTCCGTTCTTCCTTTTTTCTCAGAAAGAGCCGTGGTGTGCGTTTTCGCCGGAAAACGCGTTTTCGGCAGAAAACGTGTACGTTTGCACTTCCCCGCCACAGGGAAGCTGCTAGCCGGGAATTCTCTGCCTGGTTATACCCGCTGCCCGGAACGCTACGCAGGGCAAAAGCGGTTCTCGTCCTCCGTGCTTGCTTTTTCTCAGAAAGAGCCATGGTGTGCTTTTTCTCCGGAAAACGCGTTTTCGGCCGGAAACGTGTACGTTTGCACTTCCCGGCCACAGGGAAGCTGCTAGCCGGCAATTCGCTGCCTATTTATACCCGCTGCTAAGAACGCTACGCAGGGCAAAAGCGATTCTCGTCCTCCGTGCTTGCTTTTTCTCAGAAAGAGCCGTGGTGTGCGTTTTCGCCAGAAAACGCGTTTTCGGCCGAAAACGTGTACGTTTGCACTTCCCCGCCACAGGGAAGCTGCTAGCCGGGAATTCTCTGCCTCGTTCTACCCGCTGCCCGGAACGCTACGCAGGGCAAAAGCGATTCTCGTCCTCCGTGCTTGCTTTTTCTCAGAAAGAGCCGTGGTGTGCGTTTTCGCCGGAAAACGCGTTTTCGGCGAAAACGTGTACGTTTGCACTTCCCGGCCACAGGGAAGCTGCTAGCCGGGAATTCTCTGCCTGGTTCTACCCGCTGCCCGGAACGCTACGCAGGGCAAAAGCGATTCTCGTCCTCCGTGCTTGCTTTTTCTCAGAAAGAGCCGTGGTGTGCGTTTTCGCCGGAAAACGCGTTTTCGGCCGAAAACGTGTACGTTTGCACTTCCCGGCCACAGGGAAGCTGCTAGCCGGGAATTCTCTGCCTGGTTCTACCCGCTGCCAGGAACGCTACGCAGGGCAAAAGCGATTCTCGTCCTCCGTGCTTGCTTTTTCTCAGAAAGAGCCGTGGTGTGCGTTTTCGCCGGAAAACGCGTTTTCGGCCGAAAACGTTTACGTTTGCACTTCCCGGCCACAGGGAAGCTGCTAGCCGGGAATTCTCTGCCTGGTTCTACCCGCTGCCCGGAACGCTACGCAGGGCAAAAGCGATTCTCGTCCTCCGTGCTTGCTTTTTCTCAGAAAGAGCCGTGGTGTGCGTTTTCGCCGGTAAACGCGTTTTCGGCCGAAAACGTGTACGTTTGCACTTCCCCGCCACAGGGAAGCTGCTAGCCGGGAATTCTCTGCCTGGTTCTACCCGCTGCCCGGAACGCTACGCAGGGCAAAAGCGATTCTCGTCCTCCGTGCTTGCTTTTTCTCAGAAAGAGCCGTGGTGTGCGTTTTCGCCGGAAAACGCGTTTTCGGCCGAAAACGTGTACGTTTGCACTTCCCCGCCACAGGGAAGCTGTTAGACGGGAATTCTCTGCCTGGTTCTACCCGCTGCCCGGAACGCTACGCAGGGCAAAAGCGATTCTCGTCCTCCGTGCTTGCTTTTTCTCAGAAAGAGCCGTGGTGTGCGTTTTCGCCGGAAAACGCGTTTTCGGCGAAAACGTGTACGTTTGCACTTCCCGGCCACAGGGAAGCTGCTAGCCGGGAATTCTCTGCCTGGTTCTACCCGCTGCCCGGAACGCTACGCAGGGCAAAAGCGATTCTCGTCCTCCGTGCTTGCTTTTTCTCAGAAAGAGCCGTGGTGTGCGTTTTCGCGGGAAAACGCGTTTTCGGCCGAAAACGTGTACGTTTGCACTTCCCGGCCACAGGGAAGCTGCTAGCCGGGAATTCTCTGCCTGGTTCTACCCGCTGCCCGGAACGCTACGCAGGGCAAAAGCGATTCTCGTCCTCCGTTCTTCCTTTTTCTCAGAAAGAGCCGTGGTGTGCGTTTTCGCCGGAAAACGCGTTTTCGGCCGAAAACGTGTACGTTTGCACTTTCCCGCCACAGGGAAGCTGCTAGCCGGGAATTCTCTGCCTGGTTCTACCCGCTGCCCGGAACGCTACGCAGGGCAAAAGCGGTTCTCGTCCTCCGTGCTTGCTTTTTCTCAGAAAGAGCCGTGGTGTGCTTTTTCTCCGGAAAACGCGTTTTCGGCCGGAAACGTGTACGTTTGCACTTCCCGGCCACAGGGAAGCTGCTAGCCGGCAATTCGCTGCCTGTTTCTACCCGTTGCTCAGAACGCTACGCAGGGCAAAAGCGATTCTCGTCCTCCGTGCTTGCTTTTTCTCAGAAAGAGCCGTGGTGTGCGTTTTCGCCGGAAAATGCGTTTTCGGCGAAAACGTGTACGTTTGCACTTCCCGGCCACAGGGAAGCTGCTAGCCGGGAATTCTCTGCCTGGTTCTACCCGCTGCCCGGAACGCTACGCAGGGCAAAAGCGATTCTCGTCCTCCGTGCTTGCTTTTTCTCAGAAAGAGCCGTGGTGTGCTTTTTCGCCGGTAAACGCGTTTTCGGCCGAAAACGTGTACGTTTGCACTTCCCCGCCACAGGGAAGCTGCTAGCCGGGAATTCTCTGCCTGGTTCTACCCGCTGCCCGGAACGCTACGCAGGGCAAAAGCGATTCTCGTCCTCCGTGCTTTCTTTTTCTCAGAAAGAGCCGTGGTGTGCGTTTTCGCCGGAAAACGCCTTTTCGGCCGAAAACGTGGACGTTTGCACTTCCCCGCCACAGGGAAGCTGCTAGCCGGGAATTCTCTGCTTGGTTCTACCCGCTGCCAGGAACGCTACGCAGGGCAAAAGCGATTCTCGTCCTCCGTGCTTGCTTTTTCTCAGAAAGAGCCATGGTGTGCTTTTTCGCCGGAAAACGTGTTTTCGGCCGAAAACGTGTACGTTTGCACTTCCCGGCCACAGGGAAGCTGCTAGCCGGCCATTCGCTGCCTATTTCTACCCGCTGCTCAGAACGCTACGCAGGGCAAAAGCGATTCTCGTCCTCCGTGCTTGCTTTTTCTCAGAAAGAGCCGTGGTGTGCGTTTTCGCTGGAAAACGCGTTTTCGGCCGAAAACGTGTACGTTTGCACTTCCCCGCCACAGGGAAGCTGCTAGCCGTCAATTCTCTGCCTGGTTATACCCGCTGCCCGGAACGCTACGCAGGGCAAAAGCGATTCTCGTCCTCCGTGCTTGCTTTTTCTCAGAAAGAGCCATGGTGTGCTTTTTCGCCGGAAAACGCGTTTTCGGCCGAAAACGTGTACGTTTGCACTTCCCGGCCACAGGGAAGCTGCTAGCCGGGAATTCTCTGCCTGGTTCTACCCGCTGCCCGGAACGCTACGCAGGGCAAAAGCGATTCTCGTCCTCCGTGCTTGCTTTTTCTCAGAAAGAGCCGTGGTGTGCGTTTTCGCCAGAAAACGCGTTTTCGGCCGAAAACGTGTACGTTTGCACTTCCCGGCCACAGGGAAGCTGCTAGCCGGGAATTCTCTGCCTGGTTCTACCCGCTGCCCGGAACGCTACTCAGGGCAAAAGCGATTCTCGTCCTCCGTGCTTGCTTTTTCTCAGAAAGAGCCGTGGTGTGCGTTTTCGCCGGAAAACGCGTTTTCGGCCGAAAACGTGTACGTTTGCACTTCCCGGCCACAGGGAAGCTGCTAGCCGGGAATTCTCTGCCTGGTTCTACCCGCTGCCCGGAACGCTACGCAGGGCAAAAGCGATTCTCGTCCTCCGTGCTTGCTTTTTCTCAGAAAGAGCCGTGGTGTGCTTTTTCGCCGGAAAAGGCGTTTTCGGCCGAAAACGTGTACGTTTGCACTTCCCCGCCACAGGGAAGCTGCTAGCCGGGAATTCTCTGCTTGGTTCTACCCGCTGCCAGGAACGCTACGCAGGGCAAAAGCGATTCTCGTCCTCCGTGCTTGCTTTTTCTCAGAAAGAGCCATGGTGTGCTTTTTCGCCGGAAAACGTGTTTTCGGCCGAAAACGTGTACGTTTGCACTTCCCGGCCACAGGGAAGCTGCTAGCCGGCAATTCGCTGCCTATTTCTACCCGCTGCTCAGAACGCTACGCAGGGCAAAAGCGATTCTCGTCCTCCGTGCTTGCTTTTTCTCAGAAAGAGCCGTGGTGTGCTTTTTCGCTGGAAAACGTGTTTTCGGCCGAAAACGTGTACGTTTTCACTTCCCGGCCACAGGGAAGCTGCTAGCCGGGAATTCTCTGCCTGGTTCTACCCGCTGCCCGGAACGCTACGCAGGGCAAAAGCGATTCTCGTCCTCCGTGCTTGCTTTTTCTCAGAAAGAGCCGTGGTGTGCGTTTTCGCTGGAAAACGCGTTTTCGGCCGAAAACGTGTACGTTTGCACTTCCCCGCCACAGGGAAGCTGCTAGCCGTCAATTCTCTGCCTGGTTCTACCCGCTGCCCGGAACGCTACGCAGGGCAAAAGCGATTCTCGTCCTCCGTGCTTGCTTTTTCTCAGAAAGAGCCATGGTGTGCTTTTTCGCCGGAAAACGCGTTGTCGGCCGAAAACGTGTACGTTTGCACTTCCCGGCCACAGGGAAGCTGCTAGCCGGCAATTCGCTGCCTATTTCTACCCGCTGCTCAGAACGCTACGCAGGGCAAAAGCGATTCTCGTCCTCCGTGCTTGCTTTTTCTCAGAAAGAGCCGTGGTGTGCGTTTTCGCCGGAAAACGCGTTTTCGGCCGAAAACGTGTACGTTTGCACTTCCCCGCCACAGGGAAGCTGCTAGCCGGGAATTCTCTGCCTGTTTCTACCCGCTGCCCGGAACGCTACGCAGGGCAAAAGCGATTCTCGTCCTCCGTGCTTGCTTTTTCTCAGAAAGAGCCATGGTGTGCTTTTTAGCTGGAAAACGCGTTTTCGGCCGAAAACGTCTACGTTTGCACTTCCCCGCCACAGGGAAGCTGCTAGCCGGGAATTCTCTGCCTGGTTCTACCCGCTGCCCGGAACGCTACGCAGGGCAAAAGCGATTCTCGTCCTCCGTGCTTGCTTTTTCTCAGAAAGAGCCGTGGTGTGCGTTTTCGCCGAAAAAGCGTTTTCGGCCGAAGACGTTTACGTTTGCACTTCCCGGCCACAGGGAAGCTGCTAGACGGGAATTCTCTGCCTGGTTCTACCCGCTGCCCGGAACGCTACGCAGGGCAAAAGCGATTCTCGTCCTCCGTGCTTGCTTTTTCTCAGAAAGAGCCGTGGTGTGCGTTTTCGCGGGAAAACGCGTTTTCGGCCGAAAACGTGTACGTTTGCACTTCCCCGCCACAGGGAAGCTGCTA
Source organism: Athene noctua (assembly GCF_965140245.1). Lineage (NCBI taxonomy): Eukaryota > Metazoa > Chordata > Aves > Strigiformes > Strigidae > Athene > Athene noctua. The sequence goes on along the minus strand of NW_027437558.1, from coordinate 654,188 downwards.
GCCGGGAATTCTCTGCCTGGTTCTACCCGCTGCCCGGAACGCTACGCAGGGCAAAAGCGATTCTCGTCCTCCGTGCTTGCTTTTTCTCAGAAAGAGCCGTGGTGTGCGTTTTCGCCAGAAAACGCGTTTTCGGCCGAAAACGTGTACGTTTGCACTTCCCGGCCACAGGGAAGCTGCTAGCCGGGAATTCTCTGCCTGGTTCTACCCGCTGCCCGGAACGCTACTCAGGGCAAAAGCGATTCTCGTCCTCCGTGCTTGCTTTTTCTCAGAAAGAGCCGTGGTGTGCGTTTTCGCCGTAAAACGCGTTTTCGGCCGAAAACGTGTACGTTTGCACTTCCCCGCCACAGGGAAGCTGCTAGCCGGGAATTCTCTGCCTGGTTCTACCCGCTGCCCGGAACGCTACGCAGGGCAAAAGCGATTCTCGTCCTCCGTGCTTGCTTTTTCTCAGAAAGAGCCGTGGTGTGCGTTTTCGCCGGAAAACGCGTTTTCGGCCGAAAACGTGTACGTTTGCACTTCCCCGCCACAGGGAAGCTGTTAGACGGGAATTCTCTGCCTGGTTCTACCCGCTGCCCGGAACGCTACGCAGGGCAAAAGCGATTCTCGTCCTCCGTGCTTGCTTTTTCTCAGAAAGAGCCGTGGTGTGCGTTTTCGCCCTAAAACGCGTTTTCGGCGAAAACGTGTACGTTTGCACTTCCCGGCCACAGGGAAGCTGCTAGCCGGCAATTCTCTGCCTGGTTCTACCCGCTGCCCGGAACGCTACGCAGGGCAAAAGCGATTCTCGTCCTCCGTGCTTGCTTTTTCTCAGAAAGAGCCGTGGTGTGCGTTTTCGCGGGAAAACGCGTTTTCGGCCGAAAACGTGTACGTTTGCACTTCCCGGCCACAGGGAAGCTGCTAGCCGGGAATTCTCTGCCTGGTTCTACCCGCTGCCCGGAACGCTACGCAGGGCAAAAGCGATTCTCGTCCTCCGTGCTTTCTTTTTCTCAGAAAGAGCCGTGGTGTGCGTTTTCGCGGGAAAACGCGTTTTCGGCCGAAAACGTGTACGTTTGCACTTCCCGGCCACAGGGAAGCTGCTAGCCGGGAATTCTCTGCCTGGTTCTACCCGCTGCCCGGAACGCTACGCAGGGCAAAAGCGATTCTCGTCCTCCGTTCTTCCTTTTTCTCAGAAAGAGCCGTGGTGTGCGTTTTCGCCGGAAAACGCGTTTTCGGCCGAAAACGTGTACGTTTGCACTTCCCCGCCACAGGGAAGCTGCTAGCCGGGAATTCTCTGCCTGGTTCTACCCGCTGCCCGGAACGCTACGCAGGGCAAAAGCGATTCTCGTCCTCCGTGCTTGCTTTTTCTCAGAAAGAGCCATGGTGTGCTTTTTCTCCGGAAAACGCGTTTTCGGCCGGAAACGTGTACGTTTGCACTTCCCGGCCACAGGGAAGCTGCTAGCCGGCAATTCGCTGCCTATTTATACCCGCTGCTCAGAACGCTACGCAGGGCAAAAGCGATTCTCGTCCTCCGTGCTTGCTTTTTCTCAGAAAGAGCCGTGGTGTGCGTTTTCGCCAGAAAACGCGTTTTCGGCCGAAAACGTGTACGTTTGCACTTCCCCGCCACAGGGAAGCTGCTAGCCGGGAATTCTCTGCCTCGTTCTACCCGCTGCCCGGAACGCTACGCAGGGCAAAAGCGATTCTCGTCCTCCGTGCTTGCTTTTTCTCAGAAAGAGCCGTGGTGTGCGTTTTCGCCGGAAAACGCGTTTTCGGCGAAAACGTATACGTTTGCACTTCCCGGCCACAGGGAAGCTGCTAGCCGGGAATTCTCTGCCTGGTTCTACCCGCTGCCCGGAACGCTACGCAGGGCAAAAGCGATTCTCGTCCTCCGTGCTTGCTTTTTCTCAGAAAGAGCCGTGGTGTGCGTTTTCGCCGGAAAACGCGTTTTCGGCCGAAAACGTGTACGTTTGCACTTCCCGGCCACAGGGAAGCTGCTAGCCGGGAATTCTCTGCCTGGTTCTACCCGCTGCCAGGAACGCTACGCAGGGCAAAAGCGATTCTCGTCCTCCGTGCTTGCTTTTTCTCAGAAAGAGCCGTGGTGTGCGTTTTCGCCGGAAAACGCGTTTTCGGCCGAAAACGTGTACGTTTGCACTTCCCGGCCACAGGGAAGCTGCTAGCCGGGAATTCTCTGCCTGGTTCTACCCGCTGCCCGGAACGCTACGCAGGGCAAAAGCGATTCTCGTCCTCCGTGCTTGCTTTTTCTCAGAAAGAGCCGTGGTGTGCGTTTTCGCCGGTAAACGCGTTTTCGGCCGAAAACGTGTACGTTTGCACTTCCCGGCCACAGGGAAGCTGTTAGACGGGAATTCTCTGCCTGGTTCTACCCGCTGCCCGGAACGCTACTCAGGGCAAAAGCGATTCTCGTCCTCCGTGCTTGCTTTTTCTCAGAAAGAGCCGTGGTGTGCGTTTTCGCCGGAAAACGCGTTTTCGGCCGAAAACGTGTACGTTTGCACTTCCCGGCCACAGGGAAGCTGCTAGCCGGCAATTCGCTGCCTATTTCTACCCGCTGCTCAGAACGCTACGCAGGGCAAAAGCGATTCTCGTCCTCCGTGCTTGCTTTTTCTCAGAAAGAGCCGTGGTGTGCGTTTTCGCCGGAAAAGGCGTTTTTGGCCGAAAACGTGTACGTTTGCACTTCCCGGCCACAGGGAAGCTGCTAGCCGGGAATTCTCTGCCTGGTTCTACCCGCTGCCCGGAACGCTACGCAGGGCAAAAGCGATTCTCGTCCTCCGTGCTTGCTTTTTCTCAGAAAGAGCCGTGGTGTGCGTTTTCGCGGGAAAACGCGTTTTCGGCCGAAAACGTGTACGTTTGCACTTCCGCGCCACAGGGAAGCTGCTAGCCGGGAATTCACTGCCTATTTCTACCCGCTGCTCAGAACGCTACGCAGGGCAAAAGCGATTCTCGTCCTCCGTGCTTGCTTTATCTCAGAAAGAGCAGTGGTGTGCGTTTTCGCCGCAAAACGCGTTTTCGGCCGAAAACGTGTACGTTTGCACTTCCCGGCCACAGGGAAGCTGCTAGCAGAGAATTCTTTGCCTGGTTCTACCCGCTGCCCGGAACGCTACGCAGGGCAAAAGCGATTCTCGTCCTCCGTGCTTGCTTATTCTCAGAAAGAACCGTGGTGTGCGTTTTCGCCGGAAAACGCTTTTTCGGCCGAAAACGTGTACGTTTGCACTTCCCGGCCACAGGGAAGCTGCTAGCCGGGAATTCGCTGCCTGGTTCTACCCGCTGCCCGGAACGCTACGCAGGGCAAAAGCGATTTTCGTCCTCCGTGCTTGCTTTTTCTCAGAAAGAGCCATGGTGTGCTTTTTCGCCAGAAAACGCGTTTTCGGCCGAAAACGTGTACGTTTGCACTTCCCGGCCACAGGGAAGCTGCTAGCCGGCAATTCGCTGCCTATTTCTACCCGCTGCTCAGAACGCTACGCAGGGCAAAAGCGATTCTCGTCCTCCGTGCTTGCTTTTTCTCAGAAAGAGCCGTGGTGTGCGTTTTCGCCGGTAAACGCGTTTTCGGCCGAAAACGTGTACGTTTGCACTTCCCCGCCACAGGGAAGCTGCTAGCCGGGAATTCTCTGCCTGGTTCTACCCGCTGCCCGGAACGCTACGCAGGGCAAAAGCGATTCTCGTCCTCCGTGCTTGCTTTTTCTCAGAAAGAGCCGTGGTGTGCGTTTTCGCCGGAAAACGCGTTTTCGGCCGAAAACGTGTACGTTTGCACTTCCCCGCCACAGGGAAGCTGCTAGCCGGGAATTCTCTGCCTGGTTCTACCCGCTGCTCAGAACGCTACGCAGGGCAAAAGCGATTCTCGTCCTCCGTGCTTGCTTTTTCTCAGAAAGAGCCGTGGTGTGCGTTTTCGCCGGAAAACGCGTTTTCGGCGAAAACGTGTACGTTTGCACTTCCCGGCCACAGGGAAGCTGCTAGCCGGGAATTCTCTGCCTGGTTCTACCCGCTGCCCGGAACGCTACGCAGGGCAAAAGCGATTCTCGTCCTCCGTGCTTGCTTTTTCTCAGAAAGAGCCGTGGTGTGCGTTTTCGCGGGAAAACGCGTTTTCGGCCGAAAACGTGTACGTTTGCACTTCCCGGCCACAGGGAAGCTGCTAGACGGGAATTCTCTGCCTGGTTCTACCCGCTGCCCGGAACGCTACGCAGGGCAAAAGCGATTCTCGTCCTCCGTGCTTTCTTTTTCTCAGAAAGAGCCGTGGTGTGCGTTTTCGCGGGAAAACGCGTTTTCGGCCGAAAACGTGTACGTTTGCACTTCCCGGCCACAGGGAAGCTGCTAGCCGGGAATTCTCTGCCTGGTTATACCCGCTGCCCGGAACGCTACGCAGGGCAAAAGCGATTCTCGTCCTCCGTGCTTGCTTTTTCTCAGAAAGAGCCATGGTGTGCTTTTTCTCCGGAAAACGCGTTTTCGGCCGGAAACGTGTACGTTTGCACTTCCCGGCCACAGGGAAGCTGCTAGCCGGCAATTCGCTGCCTATTTATACCCGCTGCTCAGAACGCTACGCAGGGCAAAAGCGATTCTCGTCCTCCGTGCTTGCTTTTTCTCAGAAAGAGCCGTGGTGTGCGTTTTCGCCAGAAAACGCGTTTTCGGCCGAAAACGTGTACGTTTGCACTTCCCCGCCACAGGGAAGCTGCTAGCCGGGAATTCTCTGCCTGGTTCTACCCGCTGCCCGGAACGCTACGCAGGGCAAAAGCGATTCTCGTCCTCCGTGCTTGCTTTTTCTCAGAAAGAGCCGTGGTGTGCGTTTTCGCCGGAAAACGCGTTTTCGGCGAAAACGTGTACGTTTGCACTTCCCGGCCACAGGGAAGCTGCTAGCCGGGAATTCTCTGCCTGGTTCTACCCGCTGCCCGGAACGCTACGCAGGGCAAAAGCGATTCTCGTCCTCCGTGCTTGCTTTTTCTCAGAAAGAGCCGTGGTGTGCGTTTTCGCCGGAAAACGCGTTTTCGGCCGAAAACGTGTACGTTTGCACTTCCCGGCCACAGGGAAGCTGCTAGCCGGGAATTCTCTGCCTGGTTCTACCCGCTGCCAGGAACGCTACGCAGGGCAAAAGCGATTCTCGTCCTCCGTGCTTGCTTTTTCTCAGAAAGAGCCGTGGTGTGCGTTTTCGCCGGAAAACGCGTTTTCGGCCGAAAACGTGTACGTTTGCACTTCCCGGCCACAGGGAAGCTGCTAGCCGGGAATTCTCTGCCTGGTTCTACCCGCTGCCCGGAACGCTACGCAGGGCAAAAGCGATTCTCGTCCTCCGTGCTTGCTTTTTCTCAGAAAGAGCCGTGGTGTGCGTTTTCGCCGGTAAACGCGTTTTCGGCCGAAAACGTGTACGTTTGCACTTCCCCGCCACAGGGAAGCTGCTAGCCGGGAATTCTCTGCCTGGTTCTACCCGCTGCCCGGAACGCTACGCAGGGCAAAAGCGATTCTCGTCCTCCGTGCTTGCTTTTTCTCAGAAGGAGCCGTGGTGTGCGTTTTCGCCGGAAAACGCGTTTTCGGCCGAAAACGTGTACGTTTGCACTTCCCCGCCACAGGGAAGCTGTTAGACGGGAATTCTCTGCCTGGTTCTACCCGCTGCCCGGAACGCTACGCAGGGCAAAAGCGATTCTCGTCCTCCGTGCTTGCTTTTTCTCAGAAAGAGCCGTGGTGTGCGTTTTCGCCGGAAAACGCGTTTTCGGCGAAAACGTGTACGTTTGCACTTCCCGGCCACAGGGAAGCTGCTAGCCGGGAATTCTCTGCCTGGTTCTACCCGCTGCCCGGAACGCTACGCAGGGCAAAAGCGATTCTCGTCCTCCGTGCTTGCTTTTTCTCAGAAAGAGCCGTGGTGTGCGTTTTCGCGGGAAAACGCGTTTTCGGCCGAAAACGTGTACGTTTGCACTTCCCGGCCACAGGGAAGCTGCTAGCCGGGAATTCTCTGCCTGGTTCTACCCGCTGCCCGGAACGCTACGCAGGGCTTAAGCGATTCTCGTCCTCCGTGCTTTCTTTTTCTCAGAAAGAGCCGTGGTGTGCGTTTTCGCGGGAAAACGCGTTTTCGGCCGAAAACGTGTACGTTTGCACTTCCCGGCCACAGGGAAGCTGCTAGCCGGGAATTCTCTGCCTGGTTCTACCCGCTGCCCGGAACGCTACGCAGGGCAAAAGCGATTCTCGTCCTCCGTTCTTCCTTTTTCTCAGAAAGAGCCGTGGTGTGCGTTTTCGCCGGAAAACGCGTTTTCGGCCGAAAACGTGTACATTTGCACTTCCCCGCCACAGGGAAGCTGCTAGCCGGGAATTCTCTGCCTGGTTCTACCCGCTGCCCGGAACGCTACGCAGGGCAAAAGCGGTTCTCGTCCTCCGTGCTTGCTTTTTCTCAGAAAGAGCCGTGGTGTGCTTTTTCTCCGGAAAACGCGTTTTCGGCCGGAAACGTGTACGTTTGCACTTCCCGGCCACAGGGAAGCTGCTAGCCGGCAATTCGCTGCCTGGTTCTACCCGCTGCTCAGAACGCTACGCAGGGCAAAAGCGATTCTCGTCCTCCGTGCTTGCTTTTTCTCAGAAAGAGCCGTGGTGTGCGTTTTCGCCGGAAAATGCGTTTTCGGCGAAAACGTGTACGTTTGCACTTCCCGGCCACAGGGAAGCTGCTAGCCGGGAATTCTCTGCCTGGTTCTACCCGCTGCCCGGAACGCTACGCAGGGCAAAAGCGATTCTCGTCCTCCGTGCTTGCTTTTTCTCAGAAAGAGCCGTGGTGTGCTTTTTCGCCGGTAAACGCGTTTTCGGCCGAAAACGTGTACGTTTGCACTTCCCCGCCACAGGGAAGCTGCTAGCCGGGAATTCTCTGCCTGGTTCTACCCGCTGCCCGGAACGCTACGCAGCGCAAAAGCGATTCTCGTCCTCCGTGCTTGCTTTTTCTCAGAAAGAGCCGTGGTGTGCGTTTTCGCCGGAAAACGCCTTTTCGGCCGAAAACGTGGACGTTTGCACTTCCCCGCCACAGGGAAGCTGCTAGCCGGGAATTCTCTGCCTGGTTCTACCCGCTGCCCGGAACGCTACGCAGGGCAAAAGCGATTCTCGTCCTCCGTGCTTGCTTTTTCTCAGAAAGAGCCGTGGTGTGCGTTTTCGCCGGAAAACGCGTTTTCGGCCGAAAACGTGTACGTTTGCACTTCCCGGCCACAGGGAAGCTGCTAGCAGTGAATTCTCTGCCTGGTTCTACCCGCTGCCCGGAACGCTACGCAGGGCAAAAGCGATTCTCGTCCTCCGTGCTTGCTTTTTCTCAGAAAGAGCCGTGGTGTGCGTTTTCGCCGGAAAACGCGTTTTCGGCCGAAAACGTGTACGTTTGCACTTCCCCGCCACAGGGAAGCTGCTAGCCGGGAATTCTCTGCCTGGTTCTACCCGCTGCCAGGAACGCTACGCAGGGCAAAAGCGATTCTCGTCCTCCGTGCTTGCTTTTTCTCAGAAAGAGCCGTGGTGTGCGTTTTCGCCGGAAAACGCGTTTTCGGCCGAGAACGTGTACGTTTGCACTTCCCGGCCACAGGGAAGCTGCTAGCCGGGAATTCTCTGCCTGGTTCTACCCGCTGCCCGGAACGCTACGCAGGGCAAAAGCGATTCTCGTCCTCCGTGCTTGCTTTTTCTCAGAAAGAGCCGTGGTGTGCGTTTTCGCCGGTAAACGCGTTTTCGGCCGAAAACGTGTACGTTTGCACTTCCCGGCCACAGGGAAGCTGTTAGACGGGAATTCTCTGCCTGGTTCTACCCGCTGCCCGGAACGCTACGCAGGGCAAAAGCGATTCTCGTCCTCCGTGCTTGCTTTTTCTCAGAAAGAGCCGTGGTGTTCGTTTTCGCCGGAAAACGTGTTTTCGGCGAAAACGTGTACGTTTGCAGTTCCCGGCCACAGGGAAGCTGCTAGCCGGGAATTCTCTGCCTGGTTCTACCCGCTGCCCGGAACGCTACGCAGGGCAAAAGCGATTCTCGTCCTCCGTGCTTGCTTTTTCTCAGAAAGAGCCGTGGTGTGCGTTTTCGCGGGAAAACGCGTTTTCGGCAGAAAACGTGTACGTTTGCACTTCCCGGCCACAGGGAGGCTGCTAGCCGGGAATTCTCTGCCTGGTTCTACCCGCTGCCCGGAACGCTACGCAGGGCAAAAGCGATTCTCGTCCTCCGTGCTTTCTTTTTCTCAGAAAGAGCCGTGGTGTACGTTTTCGCGGGAAAACGAGTTTTCGGCCGAAAACGTGTACGTTTGCACTTCCCGGCCACAGGGAAGCTGCTAGCCGGGAATTCTCTGCCTGGTTCTACCCGCTGCCCGGAACGCTACGCAGGGCAAAAGCGATTCTCGTCCTCCGTGCTTGCTTTTTCTCAGAAAGAGCCGTGGTGTGCGTTTTCGAGGGAAAACGCGTTTTCGGCCGAAAACGTGTACGTTTGCACTTCCCCGCCACAGGGAAGCTGCTAGCCGGGAATTCTCTGCCTGGTTCTACCCGCTGCCCGGAACGCTACGCAGGGCAAAAGCGATTCTCGTCCTCCGTGCTTGCTTTTTCTCAGAAAGAGCCATGGTGTGCTTTTTCTCCGGAAAACGCGTTTTCGGCCGGAAACGTGTACGTTTGCACTTCCCGGCCACAGGGAAGCTGCTATCCGGCAATTCGCTGCCTATTTCTACCCGCTGCTCAGAACGCTACGCAGGGCAAAAGCGATTCTCGTCCTCCGTGCTTGCTTTTTCTCAGAAAGAGCCGTGGTGTGCGTTTTCGCCGGAAAACGCGTTTTCGGCCGAAAACGTGTACGTTTGCACTTCCCCGCCACAGGGAAGCTGCTAGCCGGGAATTCTCTGCCTGGTTCTACCCGCTGCCCGGAACGCTACGCAGGGCAAAAGCGATTCTCGTCCTCCGTGCTTGCTTTTTCTCAGAAAGAGCCGTGGTGTGCGTTTTCGCCGGAAAACGCGTTTTCGGCCGAAAACGTGTACGTTTGCACTTCCCGGCCACAGCGAAGCTGCTAGCCGGGAATTCTCTGCCTGGTTCTACCCGCTGCCCGGAACACAACGCAGGGCAAAAACGATTCTCGTCCTCCGTGCTTGCTTTTTCTCAGAAAGAGCCGTGGTGTGCTTTTTCGCCGCTAAACGCGTTTTCGGCCGAAAACGTGTACGTTTGCACTTCCCCGCCACAGGGAAGCTGCTAGCCGGGAATTCTCTGCCTGGTTCTACCCGCTGCCCGGAACGCTACGCAGGGCAAAAGCGATTCTCGTCCTCCGTGCTTGCTTTTTCTCAGAAAGAGCCGTGGTGTGCGTTTTCGCCGGAAAACGCGTTTTCGGCCGAAAACGTGTACGTTCGCACTTCCCGGCCACAGCGAATCTGCTAGCCGGGAATTCTCTGCCTGGTTCTACCCGCTGCCCGGAACGCTACGCAGGGCAAAAGCGATTCTCGTCCTCCGTGCTTGCTTTTTCTCAGAAAGAACCGTGGTGTGCGTTTTCGCCGGAAAACGCGTTTTCGGCCGAAAACGTGTACGTTTTCACTTCCCGGCCACAGGGAAGCTGCTAGCCGGCTATTCGCTGCCTATTTCTACCCGCTGCTCAGAACGCTACGCAGGGCAAAAGCGATTCTCGTCCTCCGTGCTTGCTTTTTCTCAGAAAGAGCCGTGGTGTGCGTTTTCGCCGGAAAACGCGTTTCCGGCCGAAAACGTGTACGTTTGCACTTCCAGGCCACAGGGAAGCTGCTAGACGGGAATTCTCTGCCTGGTTCTACCCGCTGCCCGGAACGCTACGCAGGGCAAAAGCGATTCTCGTCCTCCGTGCTTGCTTTTTCTCAGAAAGAGCCGTGGTGTGCGTTTTCGCCGGAAAACGCGTTTTCGGCCGAAAACGTTTACGTTTGCACTTCCCGGCCACAGGGAAGCTGCTAGACGGGAATTCTCTGCCTGGTTCTACCCGCTGCCCGGAACGCTACGCAGGGCAAAAGCGATTCTCGTCCTCCGTGCTTGCTTTTTCTCAGAAAGAGCCGTGGTGTGCGTTTTCGCCGGAAAACGTGTTTTCGGCGAAAACGTGTACGTTTGCACTTCCCGGCCACAGGGAAGCTGCTAGCCGGGAATTCTCTGCCTGGTTCTACCCGCTGCCCGGAACGCTACGCAGGGCAAAAGCGATTCTCGTCCTCCGTGCTTTCTTTTTCTCAGAAAGAGCCGTGGTGTGCGTTTTCGCGGGAAAACGCGTTTTCGGCCGAAAACGTGTACGTTTGCACTTCCCGGCCACAGGGAAGCTGCTAGCCGGGAATTCTCTGCCTGGTTCTACCCGCTGCCCGGAACGCTACGCAGGGCAAAAGCGATTCTCGTCCTCCGTGCTTGCTTTTTCTCAGAAAGAGCCGTGGTGTGCGTTTTCGCCGGAAAACGCGTTTTCGGCCGAAAACGTGTACGTTTGCACTTCCCCGCCACAGGGAAGCTGCTAGCCGGGAATTCTCTGCCTGGTTCTACTCGCTGCCCGGAACGCTACGCAGGGCAAAAGCGATTCTCGTCCTCCGTGCTTGCTTTTTCTCAGAAAGAGCCATGGTGTGCTTTTTCTCCGGAAAACGCGTTTTCGGCCGGAAATGTGTACGTTTGCACTTCCCGGCCACAGGGAAGCTGCTAGCCGGCAATTCGCTGCCTATTTCTACCCGCTGCTCAGAACGCTACGCAGGGCAAAAGCGATTCTCGTCCTCCGTGCTTGCTTTTTCTCAGAAAGAGCCGTGGTGTGCGTTTTCGCCAGAAAACGCGTTTTCGGCCGAAAACGTGTACGTTTGCACTTCCCCGCCACAGGGAAGCTGCTAGCCGGGAATTCTCTGCCTGGTTCTACCCGCTGCCCGGAACGCTACGCAGGGCAAAAGCGATTCTCGTCCTCCGTGCTTGCTTTATCTCAGAAAGAGCCGTGGTGTGCGTTTTCGCCGGAAAATGCGTTTTCGGCGAAAACGTGTACGTTTGCACTTCCCGGCCACAGGGAAGCTGCTAGCCGGGAATTCTCTGCCTGGTTCTACCCGCTGCCCGGAACACTACGCAGGGCAAAAGCGATTCTCGTCCTCCGTGCTTGCTTTTTCTCAGAAAGAGCCGTGGTGTGCTTTTTCGCCGGTAAACGCGTTTTCGGCCGAAAACGTGTACGTTTGCACTTCCCCGCCACAGGGAAGCTGCTAGCCGGGAATTCTCTGCCTGGTTCTACCGGCTGCCCGGAACGCTACGCAGGGCAAAAGCGATTCTCGTCCTCCGTGCTTGCTTTTTCTCAGAAAGAGCCGTGGTGTGCGTTTTCGCCGGAAAACGCGTTTTCGGCCGAAAACGTGTACGTTTGCACTTCCCCGCCACAGGGAAGCTGCTAGCCGGGAATTCTCTGCCTGTTTCTACCCGCTGCCCGGAACGCTACGCAGGGCAAAAGCGATTCTCGTCTTCTGTGCTTGCTTTTTCTCAGAAAGAGCCGTGGTGTGCGTTTTCGCCGGAAAACGCGTTTTCGGCCGAAAACGTGTACGTTTGCACTTCCCCGCCACAGGGAAGCTGCTAGACGGGAATTCTCTGCCTGGTTCTACCCACTGCCAGGAACGCTACGCAGGGCAAAAGCGATTCTCGTCCTCCGTGCTTGCTTTTTCTCAGAAAGAGCCATGGTGTGCTTTTTCGCCGGAAAACGCGTTTTCGGCCGAAAACGTGTACGTTTGCACTTCCCGGCCACAGGGAAGCTGCTAGCCGGGAATTCTCTGCCTGGTTCTACCCGCTGCCCGGAACGCTACGCAGGGCAAAAGCGATTCTCGTCCTCCGTGCTTGCTTTTTCTCAGAAAGAACCGTGGTGTGCGTTTTCGCCGGAAAACGCGTTTTCGGCCGAAAACGTGTACGTTTGCACTTCCCGGCCACAGGGAAGCTGCTAGCAGTGAATTCTCTGCCTGGTTCTACCCGCTGCCCGGAACGCTACGCAGGGCAAAAGCGATTCTCGTCCTCCGTGCTTGCTTTTTCTCAGAAAGAGCCGTGGTGTGCGTTTTCGAGGGAAAACGCGTTTTCGGCCGAAAACGTGTACGTTCGCACTTCCCGGCCACAGCGAAGCTGCTAGCCGGGAATTCTCTGCCTGGTTCTACCCGCTGCCCGGAACGCTACGCAGGGCAAAAGCGATTCTCGTCCTCCGTGCTTGCTTTTTCTCAGAAAGAACCGTGGTGTGCGTTTTCGCCGGAAAACGCGTTTTCGGCCGAAAACGTGTACGTTTGCACTTCCCCGCCACAGGGAAGCTGCTAGCCGGGAATTCTCTGCCTGGTTATACCCGCTGCCCGGAACGCTACGCAGGGCAAAAGCGATTCTCGTCCTCCGTGCTTGCTTTTTCTCAGAAAGAGCCGTGGTGTGCTTTTTCGCCGGAAAACGCGTTTTCGGCCGAAAACGTGTACGTTTCCACTTCCCGGCCACAGGGAAGCTGCTAGCCGGCAATTCGCTGCCTATTTCTACCCGCTGCTCAGAACGCTACGCAGGGCAAAAGCGATTCTCGTCCTCCGTGCTTGCTTTTTCTCAGAAAGAGCCGTGGTGTGCGTTTTCGCGGGAAAACGCGTTTCCGGCCGAAAACGTGTACGTTTGCACTTCCAGGCCACAGGGAAGCTGCTAGACGGGAATTCGCTGCCTGGTTCTACCCGCTGCCCGGAACGCTACGCAGGGCAAAAGCGATTCTCGTCCTCCGTGCTTGCTTTTTCTCAGAAAGAGCCGTGGTGTGCGTTTTCGCCGGAAAACGCGTTTTCGGCCGAAAACGTTTACGTTTGCACTTCCCGGCCACAGGGAAGCTGCTAGACGGGAATTCTCTGCCTGCTTCTACCCGCTGCCCGGAACGCTACGCAGGGCAAAAGCGATTCTCGTCCTCCGTGCTTGCTTTTTCTCAGAAAGAGCCGTGGTGTGCGTTTTCGCCGGAAAACGTGTTTTCGGCGAAAACGTGTACGTTTGCACTTCCCGGCCACAGGGAAGCTGCTAGCCGGGAATTCTCTGCCTGGTTCTACCCGCTGCCCGGAACGCTACGCAGGGCAAAAGCGATTCTCGTCCTCCGTGCTTGCTTTTTCTCAGAAAGAGCCGTGGTGTGCGTTTTCGCCGGAAAACGAGTTTTCGGCCGAAAACGTGTACGTTTGCACTTCCCCGCCACAGGGAAGCTGCTAGCCGGGAATTCTCTGCCTGGTTCTACCCGCTGCCCGGAACGCTACGCAGGGCAAAAGCGGTTCTCGTCCTCCGTGCTTGCTTTTTCTCAGAAAGAGCCGTGGTGTGCGTTTTCGCCGGAAAACGCGTTTTCGGCCGAAAACGTCTACGTTTGCACTTCCCGGCCACAGGGAAGCTGCTAGCCGGGAATTCTCTGCCTGGTTCTACCCGCTGCCCGGAACGCTACGCAGGGCAAAAGGGATTCTCGTCCTCCGTGCTTGCTTTTTCTCAGAAAGAGCCGTGGTGTGCGTTTTCGCCAGAAAACGCGTTTTCGGCCGAAAACGTGTACGTTTGCACTTCCCGGCCACAGGGAAGCTGTTAGACGGGAATTCTCTGCCTGGTTCTACCCGCTGCCCGGAACGCTACGCAGGGCAAAAGCGATTTTCGTCCTCCGTGCTTGCTTTTTCTCAGAAAGAGCCATGGTGTGCTTTTTCGCCAGAAAACGCGTTTTCGGCCGAAAACGTGTACGTTTGCACTTCCCGGACACAGGGAAGCTGCTAGCCGGCAATTCGCTGCCTATTTCTACCCGCTGCTCAGAACGCTACGCAGGGCAAAAGCGATTCTCGTCCTCCGTGCTTGCTTTTTCTCAGAAAGAGCCGTGGTGTGCGTTTTCGCCGGAAAACGCGTTTTCGGCCGAAAACGTGTACGTTTGCACTTCCCCGCCACAGGGAAGCTGCTAGCCGGGAATTCTCTGCCTGGTTCTACCCGCTGCCCGGAACGCTACTCAGGGCAAAAGCGATTCTCGTCCTCCGTGCTTGCTTTTTCTCAGAAAGAGCCGTGGTGTGCGTTTTCGCCGTAAAACGCGTTTTCGGCCGAAAACGTGTACGTTTGCACTTCCCCGCCACAGGGAAGCTGCTAGCCGGGAATTCTCTGCCTGGTTCTACCCGCTGCCCGGAACGCTACGCAGGGCAAAAGCGATTCTCGTCCTCCGTGCTTGCTTTTTCTCAGAAAGAGCCGTGGTGTGCGTTTTCGCCGGAAAACGCGTTTTCGGCCGAAAACGTGTACGTTTGCACTTCCCCGCCACAGGGAAGCTGTTAGACGGGAATTCTCTGCCTGGTTCTACCCGCTGCCCGGAACGCTACGCAGGGCAAAAGCGATTCTCGTCCTCCGTGCTTGCTTTTTCTCAGAAAGAGCCGTGGTGTGCGTTTTCGCCGGAAAACGCGTTTTCGGCGAAAACGTGTACGTTTGCACTTCCCGGCCACAGGGAAGCTGCTAGCCGGGAATTCTCTGCCTGGTTCTACCCGCTGCCCGGAACGCTACGCAGGGCAAAAGCGATTCTCGTCCTCCGTGCTTGCTGTTTCTCAGAAAGAGCCGTGGTGTGCGTTTTCGCGGGAAAACGCGTTTTCGGCCGAAAACGTGTACGTTTGCACTTCCCGGCCACAGGGAAGCTGCTAAACGGGAATTCTCTGCCTGGTTCTACCCGCTGCCCGGAACGCTACGCAGGGCAAAAGCGATTCTCGTCCTACGTGCTTTCTTTTTCTCAGAAAGAGCCGTGGTGTGCGTTTTCGCGGGAAAACGTGTTTTCGGCCGAAAACGTGTACGTTTGCACTTCCCGGCCACAGGGAAGCTGCTAGCCGGGAATTCTCTGCCTGGTTCTACCCGCTGCCCGGAACGCTACGCAGGGCAAAAGCGATTCTCGTCCTCCGTTCTTCCTTTTTTCTCAGAAAGAGCCGTGGTGTGCGTTTTCGCCGGAAAACGCGTTTTCGGCAGAAAACGTGTACGTTTGCACTTCCCCGCCACAGGGAAGCTGCTAGCCGGGAATTCTCTGCCTGGTTATACCCGCTGCCCGGAACGCTACGCAGGGCAAAAGCGGTTCTCGTCCTCCGTGCTTGCTTTTTCTCAGAAAGAGCCATGGTGTGCTTTTTCTCCGGAAAACGCGTTTTCGGCCGGAAACGTGTACGTTTGCACTTCCCGGCCACAGGGAAGCTGCTAGCCGGCAATTCGCTGCCTATTTATACCCGCTGCTAAGAACGCTACGCAGGGCAAAAGCGATTCTCGTCCTCCGTGCTTGCTTTTTCTCAGAAAGAGCCGTGGTGTGCGTTTTCGCCAGAAAACGCGTTTTCGGCCGAAAACGTGTACGTTTGCACTTCCCCGCCACAGGGAAGCTGCTAGCCGGGAATTCTCTGCCTCGTTCTACCCGCTGCCCGGAACGCTACGCAGGGCAAAAGCGATTCTCGTCCTCCGTGCTTGCTTTTTCTCAGAAAGAGCCGTGGTGTGCGTTTTCGCCGGAAAACGCGTTTTCGGCGAAAACGTGTACGTTTGCACTTCCCGGCCACAGGGAAGCTGCTAGCCGGGAATTCTCTGCCTGGTTCTACCCGCTGCCCGGAACGCTACGCAGGGCAAAAGCGATTCTCGTCCTCCGTGCTTGCTTTTTCTCAGAAAGAGCCGTGGTGTGCGTTTTCGCCGGAAAACGCGTTTTCGGCCGAAAACGTGTACGTTTGCACTTCCCGGCCACAGGGAAGCTGCTAGCCGGGAATTCTCTGCCTGGTTCTACCCGCTGCCAGGAACGCTACGCAGGGCAAAAGCGATTCTCGTCCTCCGTGCTTGCTTTTTCTCAGAAAGAGCCGTGGTGTGCGTTTTCGCCGGAAAACGCGTTTTCGGCCGAAAACGTGTACGTTTGCACTTCCCGGCCACAGGGAAGCTGCTAGCCGGGAATTCTCTGCCTGGTTCTACCCGCTGCCCGGAACGCTACGCAGGGCAAAAGCGATTCTCGTCCTCCGTGCTTGCTTTTTCTCAGAAAGAGCCGTGGTGTGCGTTTTCGCCGGTAAACGCGTTTTCGGCCGAAAACGTGTACGTTTGCACTTCCCCGCCACAGGGAAGCTGCTAGCCGGGAATTCTCTGCCTGGTTCTACCCGCTGCCCGGAACGCTACGCAGGGCAAAAGCGATTCTCGTCCTCCGTGCTTGCTTTTTCTCAGAAAGAGCCGTGGTGTGCGTTTTCGCCGGAAAACGCGTTTTCGGCCGAAAACGTGTACGTTTGCACTTCCCCGCCACAGGGAAGCTGTTAGACGGGAATTCTCTGCCTGGTTCTACCCGCTGCCCGGAACGCTACGCAGGGCAAAAGCGATTCTCGTCCTCCGTGCTTGCTTTTTCTCAGAAAGAGCCGTGGTGTGCGTTTTCGCCGGAAAACGCGTTTTCGGCGAAAACGTGTACGTTTGCACTTCCCGGCCACAGGGAAGCTGCTAGCCGGGAATTCTCTGCCTGGTTCTACCCGCTGCCCGGAACGCTACGCAGGGCAAAAGCGATTCTCGTCCTCCGTGCTTGCTTTTTCTCAGAAAGAGCCGTGGTGTGCGTTTTCGCGGGAAAACGCGTTTTCGGCCGAAAACGTGTACGTTTGCACTTCCCGGCCACAGGGAAGCTGCTAGCCGGGAATTCTCTGCCTGGTTCTACCCGCTGCCCGGAACGCTACGCAGGGCAAAAGCGATTCTCGTCCTCCGTTCTTCCTTTTTCTCAGAAAGAGCCGTGGTGTGCGTTTTCGCCGGAAAACGCGTTTTCGGCCGAAAACGTGTACGTTTGCACTTTCCCGCCACAGGGAAGCTGCTAGCCGGGAATTCTCTGCCTGGTTCTACCCGCTGCCCGGAACGCTACGCAGGGCAAAAGCGGTTCTCGTCCTCCGTGCTTGCTTTTTCTCAGAAAGAGCCGTGGTGTGCTTTTTCTCCGGAAAACGCGTTTTCGGCCGGAAACGTGTACGTTTGCACTTCCCGGCCACAGGGAAGCTGCTAGCCGGCAATTCGCTGCCTGTTTCTACCCGTTGCTCAGAACGCTACGCAGGGCAAAAGCGATTCTCGTCCTCCGTGCTTGCTTTTTCTCAGAAAGAGCCGTGGTGTGCGTTTTCGCCGGAAAACGCGTTTTCGGCCGAAAACGTGTACGTTTGCACTTCCCCGCCACAGGGAAGCTGCTAGCCGGGAATTCTCTGCCTGGTTCTACCCGCTGCCAGGAACGCTACGCAGGGCAAAAGCGATTCTCGTCCTCCGTGCTTGCTTTTTCTCAGAAAGAGCCGTGGTGTGCGTTTTCGCCGGAAAACGCGTTTTCGGCCGAGAACGTGTACGTTTGCACTTCCCGGCCACAGGGAAGCTGCTAGCCGGGAATTCTCTGCCTGGTTCTACCCGCTGCCCGGAACGCTACGCAGGGCAAAAGCGATTCTCGTCCTCCGTGCTTGCTTTTTCTCAGAAAGAGCCGTGGTGTTCGTTTTCGCCGGAAAACGTGTTTTCGGCGAAAACGTGTACGTTTGCAGTTCCCGGCCACAGGGAAGCTGCTAGCCGGGAATTCTCTGCCTGGTTCTACCCGCTGCCCGGAACGCTACGCAGGGCAAAAGCGATTCTCGTCCTCCGTGCTTGCTTTTTCTCAGAAAGAGCCGTGGTGTGCGTTTTCGCCGGAAAACGCGTTTTCGGCCGAAAACGTGTACGTTTGCACTTCCCCGCCACAGGGAAGCTGCTAGCCGGGAATTCTCTGCCTGGTTCTACCCGCTGCCCGGAACGCTACGCAGGGCAAAAGCGATTCTCGTCCTCCGTGCTTGCTTTTTCTCAGAAAGAGCCATGGTGTGCTTTTTCTCCGGAAAACGCGTTTTCGGCCGGAAACGTGTACGTTTGCACTTCCCGGCCACAGGGAAGCTGCTATCCGGCAATTCGCTGCCTATTTCTACCCGCTGCTCAGAACGCTACGCAGGGCAAAAGCGATTCTCGTCCTCCGTGCTTGCTTTTTCTCAGAAAGAGCCGTGGTGTGCGTTTTCGCCGGAAAACGCGTTTTCGGCCGAAAACGTGTACGTTTGCACTTCCCCGCCACAGGGAAGCTGCTAGCCGGGAATTCTCTGCCTGGTTCTACCCGCTGCCCGGAACGCTACGCAGGGCAAAAGCGATTCTCGTCCTCCGTGCTTGCTTTTTCTCAGAAAGAGCCGTGGTGTGCGTTTTCGCCGGAAAACGCGTTTTCGGCCGAAAACGTGTACGTTTGCACTTCCCGGCCACAGGGAAGCTGCTAGCCGGGAATTCTCTGCCTGGTTCTACCCGCTGCCCGGAACACTACGCAGGGCAAAAGCGATTCTCGTCCTCCGTGCTTGCTTTTTCTCAGAAAGAGCCGTGGTGTGCTTTTTCGCCGCTAAACGCGTTTTCGGCCGAAAACGTGTACGTTTGCACTTCCCCGCCACAGGGAAGCTGCTAGCCGGGAATTCTCTGCCTGGTTCTACCCGCTGCCCGGAACGCTACGCAGGGCAAAAGCGATTCTCGTCCTCCGTGCTTGCTTTTTCTCAGAAAGAGCCATGGTGTGCTTTTTCGCCGGAAAACGCGTTTTCGGCCGAAAACGTGTACGTTTGCACTTCCCGGCCACAGGGAAGCTGCTAGCCGGGAATTCTCTGCCTGGTTCTACCCGCTGCCCGGAACGCTACGCAGGGCAAAAGCGATTCTCGTCCTCCGTGCTTGCTTTTTCTCAGAAAGAGCCGTGGTGTGCGTTTTCGCCGGAAAACGCGTTTTCGGCCGAAAACGTGTACGTTTGCACTTCCCCGCCACAGGGAAGCTGCTAGCCGGGAATTCTCTGCCTGGTTCTACCCGCTGCCCGGAACGCTACGCAGGGCAAAAGCGATTCTCGTCCTCCGTGCTTGCTTTTTCTCAGAAAGAGCCGTGGTGTGCCTTTTCGCCGGAAAACGCGTTTTCGGCCGAAAACGTGTACGTTTGCACTTCCCCGCCACAGGGAAGCTGCTAGCCTGGAATTCTCTCCCTGGTTCTACCCGCTGCCCGGAACGCTACGCAGGGCAAAAGCGATTCTCGTCCTCCGTGCTTGCTTTTTCTCAGAAAGAGCCGTGGTGTGCGTTTTCGAGGGAAAACGCGTTTTCGGCCGAAAACGTGTACGTTCGCACTTCCCGGCCACAGCGAATCTGCTAGCCGGGAATTCTCTGCCTGGTTCTACCCGCTGCCCGGAACGCTACGCAGGGCAAAAGCGATTCTCGTCCTCCGTGCTTGCTTTTTCTCAGAAAGAACCGTGGCGTGCGTTTTCGCCGGAAAACGCGTTTTCGGCCGAAAACGTGTACGTTTTCACTTCCCCGCCACAGGGAAGCTGCTAGCCGGGAAGTCTCTGCCTGGTTCTACCCGCTGCCCGGAACGCTACGCAGGGCAAAAGCGATTCTCGTCCTCCGTGCTTGCTTTTTCTCAGAAAGAGCCGTGGTGTGCGTTTTCGCTGGAAAACGCGTTTTCGGCCGAAAACGTGTACGTTTGCACTTCCCCGCCACAGGGAAGCTGCTAGCCGGGAATTCTCAGCCTGGTTATACCCGCTGCCCGGAACGCTACGCAGGGCAAAAGCGATTCTCGTCCTCCGTGCTTGCTTTTTCTCAGAAAGAGCCGTGGTGTGCTTTTTCGCCGGAAAACGCGTTTTCGGCCGAAAACGTGTACGTTTGCACTTCCCGGCCACAGGGAAGCTGCTAGCCGGCTATTCGCTGCCTATTTCTACCCGCTGCTCAGAACGCTACGCAGGGCAAAAGCGATTCTCGTCCTCCGTGCTTGCTTTTTCTCAGAAAGAGCCGTGGTGTGCTTTTTCGCGGGAAAACGCGTTTCCGGCCGAAAACGTGTACGTTTGCACTTCCCCGCCACAGGGAAGCTGCTAGACGGGAATTCTCTGCCTGGTTCTACCCGCTGCCCGGAACGCTACGCAGGGCAAAAGCGATTCTCGTCCTCCGTGCTTGCTTTTTCTCAGAAAGAGCCGTGGTGTGCGTTTTCGCCGGAAAACGCGTTTTCGGCCGAAAACGTTTACGTTTGCACTTCCCGGCCACAGGGAAGCTGCTAGACGGGAATTCTCTACCTGGTTCTACCCGCTGCCCGGAACGCTACGCAGGGCAAAAGCGATTCTCGTCCTCCGTGCTTGCTTTTTCTCAGAAAGAGCCGTGGTGTGCGTTTTCGCCGGAAAACGTGTTTTCGGCGAAAACGTGTAAGTTTGCACTTCACGGCCACAGGGAAGCTGCTAGACGGGAATTCTCTGCCTGGTTCTACCCGCTGCCCTGAACGCTACGCAGGGCAAAAGCGATTCTCGTCCTCCGTGCTTTCTTTTTCTCAGAAAGAGCCGTGGTGTGCGTTTTCGCGGGAAAACGAGTTTTCGGCCGAAAACGTGTACGTTTGCACTTCCCGGCCACAGGGAAGCTGCTAGCCGGGAATTCTCTGCCTGGTTCTACCCGCTGCCCGGAACGCTACGCAGGGCAAAAGCGATTCTCGTCCTCCGTGCTTGCTTTTTCTCAGAAAGAGCCGTGGTGTGCGTTTTCGCCGGAAAACGCGTTTTCGGCGAAAACGTGTACGTTTGCACTTCCCCGCCACAGGGAAGCTGCTAGCCGGGAATTCTCTGCCTGGTTCTACCCGCTGCCCGGAACGCTACGCAGGGCAAAAGCGGTTCTCGTCCTCCGTGCTTGCTTTTTCTCAGAAAGAGCCGTGGTGTGCGTTTTCGCGGGAAAACGCGTTTTCGGCCGAAAACGTGTACGTTTGCACTTCCCGGCCACAGGGAAGCTGCTAGCCGGGAATTCTCTGCCTGGTTCTACCCGCTGCCCGGAACGCTACGCAGGGCTTAAGCGATTCTCGTCCTCCGTGCTTTCTTTTTCTCAGAAAGAGCCGTGGTGTGCGTTTTCGCGGGAAAACGCGTTTTCGGCCGAAAACGTGTACGTTTGCACTTCCCGGCCACAGGGAAGCTGCTAGCCGGGAATTCTCTGCCTGGTTCTACCCGCTGCCCGGAACGCTACGCAGGGCAAAAGCGATTCTCGTCCTCCGTTCTTCCTTTTTCTCAGAAAGAGCCGTGGTGTGCGTTTTCGCCGGAAAACGCGTTTTCGGCCGAAAACGTGTACGTTTGCACTTTCCCGCCACAGGGAAGCTGCTAGCCGGGAATTCTCTGCCTGGTTCTACCCGCTGCCCGGAACGCTACGCAGGGCAAAAGCGGTTCTCGTCCTCCGTGCTTGCTTTTTCTCAGAAAGAGCCGTGGTGTGCGTTTTCGCCGGAAAATGCGTTTTCGGCGAAAACGTGTACGTTTGCACTTCCCGGCCACAGGGAAGCTGCTAGCCGGGAATTCTCTGCCTGGTTCTACCCGCTGCCCGGAACGCTACGCAGGGCAAAAGCGATTCTCGTCCTCCGTGCTTGCTTTTTCTCAGAAAGAGCCGTGGTGTGCTTTTTCGCCGGTAAACGCGTTTTCGGCCGAAAACGTGTACGTTTGCACTTCCCCGCCACAGGGAAGCTGCTAGCCG
Organism: Athene noctua; assembly: GCF_965140245.1. Classification (NCBI taxonomy): domain Eukaryota; kingdom Metazoa; phylum Chordata; class Aves; order Strigiformes; family Strigidae; genus Athene; species Athene noctua. The sequence goes on along the minus strand of NW_027437558.1, from coordinate 632,899 downwards.
GGAATTCTCTGCCTGGTTCTACCCGCTGCCCGGAACGCTACGCAGGGCAAAAGCGATTCTCGTCCTCCGTGCTTTCTTTTTCTCAGAAAGAGCCGTGGTGTGCGTTTTCGCCGGAAAACGCCTTTTCGGCCGAAAACGTGGACGTTTGCACTTCCCCGCCACAGGGAAGCTGCTAGCCGGGAATTCTCTGCCTGGTTCTACCCGCTGCCCGGAACGCTACGCAGGGCAAAAGCGATTCTCGTCCTCCGTGCTTGCTTTTTCTCAGAAAGAGCCGTGGTGTGCGTTTTCGCCGGAAAACGCGTTTTCGGCCGAAAACGTGTACGTTTGCACTTCCCGGCCACAGGGAAGCTGCTAGCAGTGAATTCTCTGCCTGGTTCTACCCGCTGCCCGGAACGCTACGCAGGGCAAAAGCGATTCTCGTCCTCCGTGCTTGCTTTTTCTCAGAAAGAGCCGTGGTGTGCGTTTTCGCCGGAAAACGCGTTTTCGGCCGAAAACGTGTACGTTTGCACTTCCCCGCCACAGGGAAGCTGCTAGCCGGGAATTCTCTGCCTGGTTCTACCCGCTGCCAGGAACGCTACGCAGGGCAAAAGCGATTCTCGTCCTCCGTGCTTGCTTTTTCTCAGAAAGAGCCGTGGTGTGCGTTTTCGCCGGAAAACGCGTTTTCGGCCGAGAACGTGTACGTTTGCACTTCCCGGCCACAGGGAAGCTGCTAGCCGGGAATTCTCTGCCTGGTTCTACCCGCTGCCCGGAACGCTACGCAGGGCAAAAGCGATTCTCGTCCTCCGTGCTTGCTTTTTCTCAGAAAGAGCCGTGGTGTTCGTTTTCGCCGGAAAACGTGTTTTCGGCGAAAACGTGTACGTTTGCAGTTCCCGGCCACAGGGAAGCTGCTAGCCGGGAATTCTCTGCCTGGTTCTACCCGCTGCCCGGAACGCTACGCAGGGCAAAAGCGATTCTCGTCCTCCGTGCTTGCTTTTTCTCAGAAAGAGCCGTGGTGTGCGTTTTCGCCGGAAAACGCGTTTTCGGCCGAAAACGTGTACGTTTGCACTTCCCCGCCACAGGGAAGCTGCTAGCCGGGAATTCTCTGCCTGGTTCTACCCGCTGCCCGGAACGCTACGCAGGGCAAAAGCGATTCTCGTCCTCCGTGCTTGCTTTTTCTCAGAAAGAGCCACGGTGTGCTTTTTCTCCGGAAAACGCGTTTTCGGCCGGAAACGTGTACGTTTGCACTTCCCGGCCACAGGGAAGCTGCTATCCGGCAATTCGCTGCCTATTTCTACCCGCTGCTCAGAACGCTACGCAGGGCAAAAGCGATTCTCGTCCTCCGTGCTTGCTTTTTCTCAGAAAGAGCCGTGGTGTGCGTTTTCGCCGGAAAACGCGTTTTCGGCCGAAAACGTGTACGTTTGCACTTCCCCGCCACAGGGAAGCTGCTAGCCGGGAATTCTCTGCCTGGTTCTACCCGCTGCCCGGAACGCTACGCAGGGCAAAAGCGATTCTCGTCCTCCGTGCTTGCTTTTTCTCAGAAAGAGCCGTGGTGTGCGTTTTCGCCGGAAAACGCGTTTTCGGCCGAAAACGTGTACGTTTGCACTTCCCGGCCACAGGGAAGCTGCTAGCCGGGAATTCTCTGCCTGGTTCTACCCGCTGCCCGGAACACTACGCAGGGCAAAAGCGATTCTCGTCCTCCGTGCTTGCTTTTTCTCAGAAAGAGCCGTGGTGTGCTTTTTCGCCGCTAAACGCGTTTTCGGCCGAAAACGTGTACGTTTGCACTTCCCCGCCACAGGGAAGCTGCTAGCCGGGAATTCTCTGCCTGGTTCTACCCGCTGCCCGGAACGCTACGCAGGGCAAAAGCGATTCTCGTCCTCCGTGCTTGCTTTTTCTCAGAAAGAGCCATGGTGTGCTTTTTCGCCGGAAAACGCGTTTTCGGCCGAAAACGTGTACGTTTGCACTTCCCGGCCACAGGGAAGCTGCTAGCCGGGAATTCTCTGCCTGGTTCTACCCGCTGCCCGGAACGCTACGCAGGGCAAAAGCGATTCTCGTCCTCCGTGCTTGCTTTTTCTCAGAAAGAGCCGTGGTGTGCGTTTTCGCCGGAAAACGCGTTTTCGGCCGAAAACGTGTACGTTTGCACTTCCCCGCCACAGGGAAGCTGCTAGCCGGGAATTCTCTGCCTGGTTCTACCCGCTGCCCGGAACGCTACGCAGGGCAAAAGCGATTCTCGTCCTCCGTGCTTGCTTTTTCTCAGAAAGAGCCGTGGTGTGCCTTTCCGCCGGAAAACGCGTTTTCGGCCGAAAACGTGTACGTTTGCACTTCCCCGCCACAGGGAAGCTGCTAGCCTGGAATTCTCTCCCTGGTTCTACCCGCTGCCCGGAACGCTACGCAGGGCAAAAGCGATTCTCGTCCTCCGTGCTTGCTTTTTCTCAGAAAGAGCCGTGGTGTGCGTTTTCGAGGGAAAACGCGTTTTCGGCCGAAAACGTGTACGTTCGCACTTCCCGGCCACAGCGAATCTGCTAGCCGGGAATTCTCTGCCTGGTTCTACCCGCTGCCCGGAACGCTACGCAGGGCAAAAGCGATTCTCGTCCTCCGTGCTTGCTTTTTCTCAGAAAGAACCGTGGCGTGCGTTTTCGCCGGAAAACGCGTTTTCGGCCGAAAACGTGTACGTTTTCACTTCCCCGCCACAGGGAAGCTGCTAGCCGGGAAGTCTCTGCCTGGTTCTACCCGCTGCCCGGAACGCTACGCAGGGCAAAAGCGATTCTCGTCCTCCGTGCTTGCTTTTTCTCAGAAAGAGCCGTGGTGTGCGTTTTCGCTGGAAAACGCGTTTTCGGCCGAAAACGTGTACGTTTGCACTTCCCCGCCACAGGGAAGCTGCTAGCCGGGAATTCTCAGCCTGGTTATACCCGCTGCCCGGAACGCTACGCAGGGCAAAAGCGATTCTCGTCCTCCGTGCTTGCTTTTTCTCAGAAAGAGCCGTGGTGTGCTTTTTCGCCGGAAAACGCGTTTTCGGCCGAAAACGTGTACGTTTGCACTTCCCGGCCACAGGGAAGCTGCTAGCCGGCTATTCGCTGCCTATTTCTACCCGCTGCTCAGAACGCTACGCAGGGCAAAAGCGATTCTCGTCCTCCGTGCTTGCTTTTTCTCAGAAAGAGCCGTGGTGTGCTTTTTCGCGGGAAAACAAGTTTCCGGCCGAAAACGTGTACGTTTGCACTTCCCCGCCACAGGGAAGCTGCTAGACGGGAATTCTCTGCCTGGTTCTACCCGCTGCCCGGAACGCTACGCAGGGCAAAAGCGATTCTCGTCCTCCGTGCTTGCTTTTTCTCAGAAAGAGCCGTGGTGTGCGTTTTCGCCGGAAAACGCGTTTTCGGCCGAAAACGTTTACGTTTGCACTTCCCGGCCACAGGGAAGCTGCTAGCCGGGAATTCTCTGCCTGGTTCTACCCGCTGCCCGGAACGCTACGCAGGGCAAAAGCGATTCTCGTCCTCCGTGCTTGCTTTTTCTCAGAAAGAGCCGTGGTGTGCGTTTTCGCCGGAAAACGTGTTTTCGGCGAAAACGTGTAAGTTTGCACTTCACGGCCACAGGGAAGCTGCTAGACGGGAATTCTCTGCCTGGTTCTACCCGCTGCCCGGAACGCTACGCAGGGCAAAAGCGATTCTCGTCCTCCGTGCTTTCTTTTTCTCAGAAAGAGCCGTGGTGTGCGTTTTCGCGGGAAAACGAGTTTTCGGCCGAAAACGTGTACGTTTGCACTTCCCGGCCACAGGGAAGCTGCTAGCCGGGAATTCTCTGCCTGGTTCTACCCGCTGCCCGGAACGCTACGCAGGGCAAAAGCGATTCTCGTCCTCCGTGCTTGCTTTTTCTCAGAAAGAGCCGTGGTGTGCGTTTTCGCCGGAAAACGCGTTTTCGGCGAAAACGTGTACGTTTGCACTTCCCCGCCACAGGGAAGCTGCTAGCCGGGAATTCTCTGCCTGGTTCTACCCGCTGCCCGGAACGCTACGCAGGGCAAAAGCGGTTCTCGTCCTCCGTGCTTGCTTTTTCTCAGAAAGAGCCGTGGTGCGCGTTTTCGCGGGAAAACGCGTTTTCGGCCGAAAACGTGTACGTTTGCACTTCCCGGCCACAGGGAAGCTGCTAGCCGGGAATTCTCTGCCTGGTTCTACCCGCTGCCCGGAACGCTACGCAGGGCTTAAGCGATTCTCGTCCTCCGTGCTTTCTTTTTCTCAGAAAGAGCCGTGGTGTGCGTTTTCGCGGGAAAACGCGTTTTCGGCCGAAAACGTGTACGTTTGCACTTCCCGGCCACAGGGAAGCTGCTAGCCGGGAATTCTCTGCCTGGTTCTACCCGCTGCCCGGAACGCTACGCAGGGCAAAAGCGATTCTCGTCCTCCGTTCTTCCTTTTTCTCAGAAAGAGCCGTGGTGTGCTTTTTCTCCGGAAAACGCGTTTTCGGCCGGAAACGTGTACGTTTGCACTTCCCGGCCACAGGGAAGCTGCTAGCCGGCAATTCGCTGCCTGGTTCTACCCGTTGCTCAGAACGCTACGCAGGGCAAAAGCGATTCTCGTCCTCCGTGCTTGCTTTTTCTCAGAAAGAGCCGTGGTGTGCGTTTTCGCCGGAAAATGCGTTTTCGGCGAAAACGTGTACGTTTGCACTTCCCGGCCACAGGGAAGCTGCTAGCCGGGAATTCTCTGCCTGGTTCTACCCGCTGCCCGGAACGCTACGCAGGGCAAAAGCGATTCTCGTCCTCCGTGCTTGCTTTTTCTCAGAAAGAGCCGTGGTGTGCTTTTTCGCCGGTAAACGCGTTTTCGGCCGAAAACGTGTACGTTTGCACTTCCCCGCCACAGGGAAGCTGCTAGCCGGGAATTCTCTGCCTGGTTCTACCCGCTGCCCGGAACGCTACGCAGGGCAAAAGCGATTCTCGTCCTCCGTGCTTGCTTTTTCTCAGAAAGAGCCGTGGTGTGCGTTTTCGCCGGAAAACGCCTTTTCGGCCGAAACGTGGACGTTTGCACTTCCCCGCCACAGGGAAGCTGCTAGCCGGGAATTCTCTGCCTGGTTCTACCCGCTGCCCGGAACGCTACGCAGGGCAAAAGCGATTCTCGTCCTCCGTGCTTGCTTTTTCTCAGAAAGAGCCGTGGTGTGCGTTTTCGCCGGAAAACGCGTTTTCGGCCGAAAACGTGTACGTTTGCACTTCCCGGCCACAGGGAAGCTGCTAGCAGTGAATTCTCTGCCTGGTTCTACCCGCTGCCCGGAACGCTACGCAGGGCAAAAGCGATTCTCGTCCTCCGTGCTTGCTTTTTCTCAGAAAGAGCCGTGGTGTGCGTTTTCGCCGGAAAACGCGTTTTCGGCCGAAAACGTGTACGTTTGCACTTCCCCGCCACAGGGAAGCTGCTAGCCGGGAATTCTCTGCCTGGTTCTACCCGCTGCCAGGAACGCTACGCAGGGCAAAAGCGATTCTCGTCCTCCGTGCTTGCTTTTTCTCAGAAAGAGCCGTGGTGTGCGTTTTCGCCGGAAAACGCGTTTTCGGCCGAGAACGTGTACGTTTGCACTTCCCGGCCACAGGGAAGCTGCTAGCCGGGAATTCTCTGCCTGGTTCTACCCGCTGCCCGGAACGCTACGCAGGGCAAAAGCGATTCTCGTCCTCCGTGCTTGCTTTTTCTCAGAAAGAGCCGTGGTGTGCGTTTTCGCCGGTAAACGCGTTTTCGGCCGAAAACGTGTACGTTTGCACTTCCCGGCCACAGGGAAGCTGTTAGACGGGAATTCTCTGCCTGGTTCTACCCGCTGCCCGGAACGCTACGCAGGGCAAAAGCGATTCTCGTCCTCCGTGCTTGCTTTTTCTCAGAAAGAGCCGTGGTGTTCGTTTTCGCCGGAAAACGTGTTTTCGGCGAAAACGTGTACGTTTGCACTTCCCGGCCACAGGGAAGCTGCTAGCCGGGAATTCTCTGCCTGGTTCTACCCGCTGCCCGGAACGCTACGCAGGGCAAAAGCGATTCTCGTCCTCCGTGCTTGCTTTTTCTCAGAAAGAGCCGTGGTGTGCGTTTTCGCCAGAAAACGCGTTTTCGGCCGAAAACGTGTACGTTTGCACTTCCCCGCCACAGGGAAGCTGCTAGCCGGGAATTCTCTGCCTGGTTCTACCCGCTGCCCGGAACGCTACGCAGGGCAAAAGCGATTCTCGTCCTCCGTGCTTGCTTTTTCTCAGAAAGAGCCATGGTGTGCTTTTTCTCCGGAAAACGCGTTTTCGGCCGGAAACGTGTACGTTTGCACTTCCCGGCCACAGGGAAGCTGCTATCCGGCAATTCGCTGCCTATTTCTACCCGCTGCTCAGAACGCTACGCAGGGCAAAAGCGATTCTCGTCCTCCGTGCTTGCTTTTTCTCAGAAAGAGCCGTGGTGTGCGTTTTCGCCGGAAAACGCGTTTTCGGCCGAAAACGTGTACGTTTGCACTTCCCCGCCACAGGGAAGCTGCTAGCCGGGAATTCTCTGCCTGGTTCTACCCGCTGCCCGGAACGCTACGCAGGGCAAAAGCGATTCTCGTCCTCCGTGCTTGCTTTTTCTCAGAAAGAGCCGTGGTGTGCGTTTTCGCCGGAAAACGCGTTTTCGGCCGAAAACGTGTACGTTTGCACTTCCCGGCCACAGGGAAGCTGCTAGCCGGGAATTCTCTGCCTGGTTCTACCCGCTGCCCGGAACACTACGCAGGGCAAAAGCGATTCTCGTCCTCCGTGCTTGCTTTTTCTCAGAAAGAGCCGTGGTGTGCTTTTTCGCCGCTAAACGCGTTTTCGGCCGAAAACGTGTACGTTTGCACTTCCCCGCCACAGGGAAGCTGCTAGCCGGGAATTCTCTGCCTGGTTCTACCCGCTGCCCGGAACGCTACGCAGGGCAAAAGCGATTCTCGTCCTCCGTGCTTGCTTTTTCTCAGAAAGAGCCGTGGTGTGCGTTTTCGCCGGAAAACGCGTTTTCGGCCGAAAACGTGTACGTTTGCACTTCCCCGCCACAGGGAAGCTGCTAGCCGGGAATTCTCTGCCTGGTTCTACCCGCTGCCCGGAACGCTACGCAGGGCAAAAGCGATTCTCGTCTTCCGTGCTTGCTTTTTCTCAGAAAGAGCCGTGGTGTGCGTTTTCGCCGGAAAACGCGTTTTCGGCCGAAAACGTGTACGTTTGCACTTCCCCGCCACAGGGAAGCTGCTAGACGGGAATTCTCTGCCTGGTTCTACCCGCTGCCAGGAACGCTACGCAGGGCAAAAGCGATTCTCGTCCTCCGTGCTTGCTTTTTCTCAGAAAGAGCCATGGTGTTCTTTTTCGCCGGAAAACGCGTTTTCGGCCGAAAACGTGTACGTTTGCACTTCCCGGCCACAGGGAAGCTGCTAGCCGGGAATTCTCTGCCTGGTTCTACCCGCTGCCCGGAACGCTACGCAGGGCAAAAGCGATTCTCGTCCTCCGTGCTTGCTTTTTCTCAGAAAGAGCCGTGGTGTGCGTTTTCGCCGGAAAACGCGTTTTCGGCCGAAAACGTGTACGTTTGCACTTCCCGGCCACAGGGAAGCTGCTAGCCGGGAATTCTCTGCCTTGTTCTACCCGCTGCCCGGAACGCTACGCAGGGCAAAAGCGATTCTCGTCCTCCGTGCTTGCTTTTTCTCAGAAAGAGCCGTGGTGTGCGTTTTCGCCGGAAAACGCGTTTTCGGCCGAAAACGTGTACGTTTGCACTTCCCCGCCACAGGGAAGCTGCTAGCCGGGAATTCTCTGCCTGGTTCTACCGGCTGCCCGGAACGCTACGCAGGGCAAAAGCGATTCTCGTCCTCCGTGCTTGCTTTTTCTCAGAAAGAGCCGTGGTGTGCGTTTTCGCCGGAAAACGCGTTTTCGGCCGAAAACGTGTACGTTTGCACTTCCCCGCCACAGGGAAGCTGCTAGCCGGGAATTCTCTGCCTGGTTCTACCCGCTGCCCGGAACGCTACGCAGGGCAAAAGCGATTCTCGTCTTCTGTGCTTGCTTTTTCTCAGAAAGAGCCGTGGTGTGCGTTTTCGCCGGAAAACGCGTTTTCGGCCGAAAACGTGTACGTTTGCACTTCCCCGCCACAGGGAAGCTGCTAGCCGGGAATTCTCTGCCTGGTTCTACCCGCTGCCCGGAACGCTACGCAGGGCAAAAGCGATTCTCGTCCTCCGTGCTTGCTTTTTCTCAGAAAGAGCCGTGGTGTGCTTTTTCGCCGGAAAACGCGTTTTCGGCCGAAAACGTGTACGTTTGCACTTCCCGGCCACAGGGAAGCTGCTAGCCGGGAATTCTCTGCCTGGTTCTACCCGCTGCCCGGTACGCTACGCAGGGCAAAAGCGATTCTCGTCCTCCGTGCTTGCTTTATCTCAGAAAGAGCAGTGGTGTGCGTTTTCGCCGCAAAACGCGTTTTCGGCCGAAAACGTGTACGTTTGCACTTCCCCGCCACAGGGAAGCTGCTAGCCGTGAATTCTCTGCCTGGTTATACCCGCTGCCCGGAACGCTACGCAGGGCAAAAGCGATTCTCGTCCTCCGTGCTTGCTTTTTCTCAGAAAGAGCCATGGTGTGCTTTTTCGCCGGAAAACGCGTTTTTGGCCGAAAACGTGTACGTTTGCACTTCCCGGCCACAGGGAAGCTGCTAGCCGGCAATTCGCTGCCTATTTCTACCCGCTGCTCAGAACGCTACGCAGGGCAAAAGCGATTCTCTTCCTCCGTGCTTGCTTTTTCTCAGAAAGAGCCGTGGTGTGCGTTTTCGCGGGAAAACGCGTTTCCGGCCGAAAACGTGTACGTTTGCACTTCCAGGCCACAGGGAAGCTGCTAGACGGGAATTCTCTGCCTGGTTCTACCCGCTGCCCGGAACGCTACGCAGGGCAAAAGCGATTATCGTCCTCCGTGCTTGCTTTTTCTCAGAAAGAGCCATGGTGTGCTTTTTCGCTGGAAAACGCGTTTTCGGCCGAAAACGTCTACGTGTGCACTTCCCCGCCACAGGGAAGCTGCTAGCCGGGAATTCTCTGCCTGGTTCTACCCGCTGCCCGGAACGCTACGCAGGGCAAAAGCGATTCTCGTCCTCCGTGCTTGCTTTTTCTCAGAAAGAGCCGTGGTGTGCGTTTTCGCCAGAAAACGCATTTTCGGCCGAAAACGTGTACGTTTGCACTTCCCGGCCACAGGGAAGCTGCTAGCCGGGAATTCTCTGCCTGTTTCTACCCGCTGCCCGGAACGCTACTCTGGGCAAAAGCGATTCTCGTCCTCCGTGCTTGCTTTTTCTCAGAAAGAGCCGTGGTGTGCGTTTTCGCTGGAAAACGCGTTTTCGGCCGAAAACGTGTACGTTTGCACTTCCCCGCCACAGGGAAGCTGCTAGCCGGGAATTCTCTGCCTGGTTCTACCCGCTGCCCGGAACGCTACGCAGGGCAAAAGCGATTCTCGTCCTCCGTGCTTGCTTTTTCTCAGAAAGAGCCATGGTGTGCTTTTTCGCCGGAAAACGCGTTTTCGGCCGAAAACGTGTACGTTTGCACTTCACGGCCACAGGGAAGCTGCTAGCCGGCAATTCGCTGCCTATTTCTACCCGCTGCTCAGAAAGCTACGCAGGGCAAAAGCGATTCTCGTCCTCCGTGCTTGCTTTTTCTCAGAAAGAGCCGTGGTGTGCGTTTTCGCCGGAAAACGCGTTTTCGGCCGAAAACGTCTACGTTTGCACTTCCCCGCCACAGGGAAGCTGCTAGCCGGGAATTCTCTGCCTGGTTCTACCCGCTGCCCGGAACGCTACGCAGGGCAAAAGCGATTCTCGTCCTCCGTGCTTGCTTTTTCTCAGAAAGAGCCGTGGTGTGCGTTTTCGCCGAAAAAGCGTTTTCGGCCGAAGACGTTTACGTTTGCACTTCCCGGCTACAGGGAAGCTGCTAGACGGGAATTCTCTGCCTGGTTCTACCCGCTGCCCGGAACGCTACGCAGGGCAAAAGCGATTCTCGTCCTCCGTGCTTGCTTTTTCTCAGAAAGAGCCATGGTGTGCTTTTTTGCCGGAAAACGCGTTTTCGGCCGAAAACGTGTACGTTTGCACTTCACGGCCACAGGGAAGCTGCTAGCCGGGAATTCTCTGCCTGGTTCTACCCGCTGCCCGGAACGCTACGCAGGGCAAAAGCGATTCTCGTCCTCCGTGCTTGCTTTTTCTCAGAAAGAGCCGTGGTGTGCGTTTTCGCCGAAAAAGCGTTTTCGGCCGAAGACGTTTACGTTTGCACTTCCCGGCCACAGGGAAGCTGCTAGACGGGAATTCTCTGCCTGGTTCTACCCGCTGCCCGGAACGCTACGCAGGGCAAAAGCGATTCTCGTCCTCCGTGCTTGCTTTTTCTCAGAAAGAGCCGTGGTGTGCGTTTTCGCCGGAAAACGTGTTTTCGGCGAAAACGTGTACGTTTGCACTTCCCGGCCACAGGGAAGCTGCTAGCCGGGAATTCTCTGCCTGGTTCTACCCGCTGCCCGGAACGCTACGCAGGGCAAAAGCGATTCTCGTCCTCCGTGCTTGCTTTTTCTCAGAAAGAGCCGTGGTGTGCGTTTTCGCCGGAAAACGCGTTTTCGGCCGAAAACGTGTACGTTTGCACTTCCCCGCCACAGGGAAGCTGCTAGCCGGCAATTCGCTGCCTATTTCTACCCGCTGCTCAGAACGCTACGCAGGGCAAAAGCGATTCTCGTCCTCCGTGCTTGCTTTTTCTCAGAAAGAGCCGTGGTGTGCGTTTTCGCCGGAAAACTCGTTTTCGGCCGAAAACGTCTACGTTTGCACTTCCCCGCCACAGGGAAGCTGCTAGCCGGGAATTCTCTGCCTTTTTCTACCCGCTGCCCGGAACGCTACGCAGGGCAAAAGCGATTCTCGTCCTCCGTGCTTGCTTTTTCTCAGAAAGAGCCGTGGTGTGCGTTTTCGCCGAAAAAGCGTTTTTGGCCGAAGACGTTTACCTTTGCACTTCCCGGCCACAGGGAAGCTGCTAGACGGGAATTCTCTGCCTGGTTCTACCCGCTGCCCGGAACGCTACGCAGGGCAAAAGCGATTCTCGTCCTCCGTGCTTGCTTTTTCTCAGAAAGAGCCGTGGTGTGCGTTTTCGCTAGAAAACGCGTTTTCGGCCGAAAACGTGTACGTTTGCACTTCCCGGCCACAGGGAAGCTGCTAGCCGGGAATTCTCTGCCTGGTTCTACCCGCTGCCCGGAACGCTACTCAGGGCAAAAGCGATTCTCGTCCTCCGTGCTTGCTTTTTCTCAGAAAGAGCCGTGGTGTGCGTTTTCGCCGGAAAACGCGTTTTCGGCCGAAAACGTGTACGTTTGCACTTCCCGGCCACAGGGAAGCTGCTAGCCGGGAATTCTCTGCCTGGTTCTACCCGCTGCCCGGAACGCTACGCAGGGCAAAAGCGATTCTCGTCCTCCGTGCTTGCTTTTTCTCAGAAAGAGCCATGGTGTGCTTTTTCGCCGGAAAACGTGTTTTCGGCCGAAAACGTGTACGTTTGCACTTCCCGGCCACAGGGAAGCTGCTAGCCGGCAATTCGCTGCCTATTTCTACCCGCTGCTCAGAACGCTACGCAGGGCAAAAGCGATTCTCGTCCTCCGTGCTTGCTTTTTCTCAGAAAGAGCCGTGGTGTGCGTTTTCGCCGGAAAACGCGTTTTCGGCCGAAAACGTCTACGTTTGCACTTCCCCGCCACAGGGAAGCTGCTAGCCGGGAATTCTCTGCCTGGTTCTTACCGCTGCCCGGAACGCTACGCAGGGCAAAAGCGATTCTCGTCCTCCGTGCTTGCTTTTTCTCAGAAAGAGCCGTGGTGTGCGTTTTCTCCGAAAAAGCGTTTTCGGCCGAAGACGTTTACGTTTGCACTTCCCGGCCACAGGGAAGCTGCTAGACGGGAATTCTCTGCCTGGTTCTACCCGCTGCCCGGAACGCTACGCAGGGCAAAAGCGATTCTCGTCCTCCGTGCTTGCTTTTTCTCAGAAAGAGCCGTGGTGTGCGTTTTCGCCGGAAAACGTGTTTTCGGCGAAAACGTGTACGTTTGCACTTCCCGGCCACAGGGAAGCTGCTAGCCGGGAATTCTCTGCCTGGTTCTACCCGCTGCCCGGAACGCTACGCAGGGCAAAAGCGATTCTCGTCCTCCGTGCTTGCTTTTTCTCAGAAAGAGCCGTGGTGTGCGTTTTCGCCGGAAAACGCGTTTTCGGCCGAAAACGTGTACGTTTGCACTTCCCCGCCACAGGGAAGCTGCTAGCCGGGAATTCTCTGCTTGGTTCTACCCGCTGCCAGGAACGCTACGCAGGGCAAAAGCGATTCTCGTCCTCCGTGCTTGCTTTTTCTCAGAAAGAGCCATGGTGTGCTTTTTCGCCGGAAAACGTGTTTTCGGCCGAAAACGTGTACGTTTGCACTTCCCGGCCACAGGGAAGCTGCTAGCCGGCAATTCGCTGCCTATTTCTACCCGCTGCTCAGAACGCTACGCAGGGCAAAAGCGATTCTCGTCCTCCGTGCTTGCTTTTTCTCAGAAAGAGCCGTGGTGTGCTTTTTCTCTGGAAAACGTGTTTTCGGCCGAAAACGTGTACGTTTTCACTTCCCGGCCACAGGGAAGCTGCTAGCCGGGAATTCTCTGCCTGGTTCTACCCGCTGCCCGGAACGCTACGCAGGGCAAAAGCGATTCTCGTCCTCCGTGCTTGCTTTTTCTCAGAAAGAGCCGTGGTGTGCGTTTTCGCGGGAAAACGCGTTTTCGGCCGAAAACGTGTACTTTTGCACTTCCCCGCCACAGGGAAGCTGCTAGCCGTCAATTCTCTGCCTGGTTATACCCGCTGCCCGGAACGCTACGCAGGGCAAAAGCGATTCTCGTCCTCCGTGCTTGCTTTTTCTCAGAAAGAGCCATGGTGTGCTTTTTCGCCGGAAAACGCGTTGTCGGCCGAAAACGTGTACGTTTGCACTTCCCGGCCACAGGGAAGCTGCTAGCCGGCAATTCGCTGCCTATTTCTACCCGCTGCTCAGAACGCTACGCAGGGCAAAAGCGATTCTCGTCCTCCGTGCTTGCTTTTTCTCAGAAAGAGCCGTGGTGTGCGTTTTCGCCGGAAAACGCGTTTTCGGCCGAAAACGTGTACGTTTGCACTTCCCCGCCACAGGGAAGCTGCTAGCCGGGAATTCTCTGCCTGTTTCTACCCGCTGCCCGGAACGCTACGCAGGGCAAAAGCGATTCTCGTCCTCCGTGCTTGCTTTTTCTCAGAAAGAGCCATGGTGTGCTTTTTCGCTGGAAAACGCGTTTTCGGCCGAAAACGTCTACGTTTGCACTTCCCCGCCACAGGGAAGCTGCTAGCCGGGAATTCTCTGCCTGGTTCTACCCGCTGCCCGGAACGCTACGCAGGGCAAAAGCGATTCTCGTCCTCCGTGCTTGCTTTTTCTCAGAAAGAGCCGTGGTGTGCGTTTTCGCCGAAAAAGCGTTTTCGGCCGAAGACGTTTACGTTTGCACTTCCCGGCCACAGGGAAGCTGCTAGACGGGAATTCTCTGCCTGGTTCTACCCGCTGCCCGGAACGCTACGCAGGGCAAAAGCGATTCTCGTCCTCCGTGCTTGCTTTTTCTCAGAAAGAGCCGTGGTGTGCGTTTTCGCGGGAAAACGCGTTTTCGGCCGAAAACGTGTACGTTTGCACTTCCCCGCCACAGGGAAGCTGCTAGACGGGAATTCTCTGCCTGGTTCTACCCGCTGCCCGGAACGCTACGCAGGGCAAAAGCGATTCTCGTCCTCCGTGCTTGCTTTTTCTCAGAAAGAGCCGTGGTGTGCGTTTTCGCTAGAAAACGCGTTTTCGGCCGAAAACGTGTACGTTTGCACTTCCCGGCCACAGGGAAGCTGCTAGCCGGGAATTCTCTGCCTGGTTCTACCCGCTGCCCGGAACGCTACTCAGGGCAAAAGCGATTCTCGTCCTCCGTGCTTGCTTTTTCTCAGAAAGAGCCGTGGTGTGCGTTTTCGCCGTAAAACGCGTTTTCGGCCGAAAACGTGTACGTTTGCACTTCCCCGCCACAGGGAAGCTGCTAGCCGGGAATTCTCTGCCTGGTTCTACCCGCTGCCCGGAACGCTACGCAGGGCAAAAGCGATTCTCGTCCTCCGTGCTTGCTTTTTCTCAGAAAGAGCCGTGGTGTGCGTTTTCGCCGGAAAACGCGTTTTCGGCCGGAAACGTGTACGTTTGCACTTCCCCGCCACAGGGAAGCTGTTAGAAGGGAATTCTCTGCCTGGTTCTACCCGCTGCCCGGAACGCTACGCAGGGCAAAAGCGATTCTCGTCCTCCGTGCTTGCTTTTTCTCAGAAAGAGCCGTGGTGTGCGTTTTCGCCGGAAAACGCGTTTTCGGCGAAAACGTGTACGTTTGCACTTCCCGGCCACAGGGAAGCTGCTAGCCGGCAATTCTCTGCCTGGTTCTACCCGCTGCCCGGAACGCTACGCAGGGCAAAAGCGATTCTCGTCCTCCGTGCTTGCTTTTTCTCAGAAAGAGCCGTGGTGTGCGTTTTCGCGGGAAAACGCGTTTTCGGCCGAAAACGTGTACGTTTGCACTTCCCGGCCACAGGGAAGCTGCTAGCCGGGAATTCTCTGCCTGGTTCTACCCGCTGCCCGGAACGCTACGCAGGGCAAAAGCGATTCTCGTCCTCCGTGCTTGCTTTTTCTCAGAAAGAGCCGTGGTGTGCGTTTTCGCGGGAAAACGCGTTTTCGGCCGAAAACGTGTACGTTTGCACTTCCCGGCCACAGGGAAGCTGCTAGCCGGGAATTCTCTGCCTGGTTCTACCCGCTGCCCGGAACGCTACGCAGGGCAAAAGCGATTCTCGTCCTCCGTTCTTCCTTTTTCTCAGAAAGAGCCGTGGTGTGCGTTTTCGCCGGAAAACGCGTTTTCGGCCGAAAACGTGTACGTTTGCACTTCCCCGCCACAGGGAAGCTGCTAGCCGGGAATTCTCTGCCTGGTTCTACCCGCTGCCCGGAACGCTACGCAGGGCAAAAGCGATTCTCGTCCTCCGTGCTTGCTTTTTCTCAGAAAGAGCCATGGTGTGCTTTTTCTCCGGAAAACGCGTTTTCGGCCGGAAACGTGTACGTTTGCACTTCCCGGCCACAGGGAAGCTGCTAGCCGGCAATTCGCTGCCTATTTATACCCGCTGCTCAGAACGCTACGCAGGGCAAAAGCGATTCTCGTCCTCCGTGCTTGCTTTTTCTCAGAAAGAGCCGTGGTGTGCGTTTTCGCCAGAAAACGCGTTTTCGGCCGAAAACGTGTACGTTTGCACTTCCCCGCCACAGGGAAGCTGCTAGCCGGGAATTCTCTGCCTCGTTCTACCCGCTGCCCGGAACGCTACGCAGGGCAAAAGCGATTCTCGTCCTCCGTGCTTGCTTTTTCTCAGAAAGAGCCGTGGTGTGCGTTTTCGCCGGAAAACGCGTTTTCGGCGAAAACGTATACGTTTGCACTTCCCGGCCACAGGGAAGCTGCTAGCCGGGAATTCTCTGCCTGGTTCTACCCGCTGCCCGGAACGCTACGCAGGGCAAAAGCGGTTCTCGTCCTCCGTGCTTGCTTTTTCTCAGAAAGAGCCGTGGTGTGCGTTTTCGCCGGAAAACGCGTTTTCGGCCGAAAACGTGTACGTTTGCACTTCCCCGCCACAGGGAAGCTGCTAGCCGGGAATTCTCTGCCTGGTTCTACCCGCTGCCAGGAACGCTACGCAGGGCAAAAGCGATTCTCGTCCTCCGTGCTTGCTTTTTCTCAGAAAGAGCCGTGGTGTGCGTTTTCGCCGGAAAACGCGTTTTCGGCCGAAAACGTGTACGTTTGCACTTCCCGGCCACAGGGAAGCTGCTAGCCGGGAATTCTCTGCCTGGTTCTACCCGCTGCCCGGAACGCTACGCAGGGCAAAAGCGATTCTCGTCCTCCGTGCTTGCTTTTTCTCAGAAAGAGCCGTGGTGTGCGTTTTCGCCAGAAAACGCGTTTTCGGCCGAAAACGTGTACGTTTGCACTTCCCGGCCACAGGGAAGCTGTTAGACGGGAATTCTCTGCCTGGTTCTACCCGCTGCCCGGAACGCTACTCAGGGCAAAAGCGATTCTCGTCCTCCGTGCTTGCTTTTTCTCAGAAAGAGCCGTGGTGTGCGTTTTCGCGGGAAAACGCGTTTTCGGCCGAAAACGTGTACGTTTGCACTTCCGCGCCACAGGGAAGCTGCTAGCCGGGAATTCGCTGCCTATTTCTACCCGCTGCTCAGAACGCTACGCAGGGCAAAAGCGATTCTCGTCCTCCGTGCTTGCTTTATCTCAGAAAGAGCCGTGGTGTGCGTTTTCGCCGCAAAACGCGTTTTCGGCCGAAAACGTGTACGTTTGCACTTCCCGGCCACAGGGAAGCTGCTAGCAGAGAATTCTTTGCCTGGTTCTACCCGCTGCCCGGAACGCTACGCAGGGCAAAAGCGATTCTCGTCCTCCGTGCTTGCTTATTCTCAGAAAGAACCGTGGTGTGCGTTTTCGCCGGAAAACGCTTTTTCGGCCGAAAACGTGTACGTTTGCACTTCCCGGCCACATGGAAGCTGCTAGCCGGGAATTCTCTGCCTGGTTCTACCCGCTGCCCGGAACGCTACGCAGGGCAAAAGCGGTTCTCGTCCTCCGTGCTTGCTTTTTCTCAGAAAGAGCCGTGGTGTGCGTTTTCGCCGTAAAACGCGTTTTCGGCCGAAAACGTGTACGTTTGCACTTCCCCGCCACAGGGAAGCTGCTAGCCGGGAATTCTCTGCCTGGTTCTACCCGCTGCCCGGAACGCTACGCAGGGCAAAAGCGATTCTCGTCCTCCGTGCTTGCTTTTTCTCAGAAAGAGCCGTGGTGTGCGTTTTCGCCGGAAAACGCGTTTTCGGCCGGAAACGTGTACGTTTGCACTTCCCCGCCACAGGGAAGCTGTTAGAAGGGAATTCTCTGCCTGGTTCTACCCGCTGCCCGGAACGCTACGCAGGGCAAAAGCGATTCTCGTCCTCCGTGCTTGCTTTTTCTCAGAAAGAGCCGTGGTGTGCGTTTTCGCCGGAAAACGCGTTTTCGGCGAAAACGTGTACGTTTGCACTTCCCGGCCACAGGGAAGCTGCTAGCCGGCAATTCGCTGCCTATTTATACCCGCTGCTCAGAACGCTACGCAGGGCAAAAGCGATTCTCGTCCTCCGTGCTTGCTTTTTCTCAGAAAGAGCCGTGGTGTGCGTTTTCGCGGGAAAACGCGTTTTCGGCCGAAAACGTGTACGTTTGCACTTCCCGGCCACAGGGAAGCTGCTAGCCGGGAATTCTCTGCCTGGTTCTACCCGCTGCCCGGAACGCTACGCAGGGCAAAAGCGATTCTCGTCCTCCGTGCTTGCTTTTTCTCAGAAAGAGCCGTGGTGTGCGTTTTCGCCGGAAAACGCGTTTTCGGCCGAAAACGTGTACGTTTGCACTTCCCGGCCACAGGGAAGCTGCTAGCCGGGAATTCTCTGCCTGGTTCTACCCGCTGCCCGGAACGCTACGCAGGGCAAAAGCGATTCTCGTCCTCCGTTCTTCCTTTTTCTCAGAAAGAGCCGTGGTGTGCGTTTTCGCCGGAAAACGCGTTTTCGGCCGAAAACGTGTACGTTTGCACTTCCCCGCCACAGGGAAGCTGCTAGCCGGGAATTCTCTGCCTGGTTCTACCCGCTGCCCGGAACGCTACGCAGGGCAAAAGCGATTCTCGTCCTCCGTGCTTGCTTTTTCTCAGAAAGAGCCATGGTGTGCTTTTTCTCCGGAAAACGCGTTTTCGGCCGGAAACGTGTACGTTTGCACTTCCCGGCCACAGGGAAGCTGCTAGCCGGCAATTCGCTGCCTATTTATACCCGCTGCTCAGAACGCTACGCAGGGCAAAAGCGATTCTCGTCCTCCGTGCTTGCTTTTTCTCAGAAAGAGCCGTGGTGTGCGTTTTCGCCAGAAAACGCGTTTTCGGCCGAAAACGTGTACGTTTGCACTTCCCCGCCACAGGGAAGCTGCTAGCCGGGAATTCTCTGCCTCGTTCTACCCGCTGCCCGGAACGCTACGCAGGGCAAAAGCGATTCTCGTCCTCCGTGCTTGCTTTTTCTCAGAAAGAGCCGTGGTGTGCGTTTTCGCCGGAAAACGCGTTTTCGGCGAAAACGTATACGTTTGCACTTCCCGGCCACAGGGAAGCTGCTAGCCGGGAATTCTCTGCCTGGTTCTACCCGCTGCCCGGAACGCTACGCAGGGCAAAAGCGGTTCTCGTCCTCCGTGCTTGCTTTTTCTCAGAAAGAGCCGTGGTGTGCGTTTTCGCCGGAAAACGCGTTTTCGGCCGAAAACGTGTACGTTTGCACTTCCCGGCCACAGGGAAGCTGCTAGCCGGGAATTCTCTGCCTGGTTCTACCCGCTGCCAGGAACGCTACGCAGGGCAAAAGCGATTCTCGTCCTCCGTGCTTGCTTTTTCTCAGAAAGAGCCGTGGTGTGCGTTTTCGCCGGAAAACGCGTTTTCGGCCGAAAACGTGTACGTTTGCACTTCCCGGCCACAGGGAAGCTGCTAGCCGGGAATTCTCTGCCTGGTTCTACCCGCTGCCCGGAACGCTACGCAGGGCAAAAGCGATTCTCGTCCTCCGTGCTTGCTTTTTCTCAGAAAGAGCCGTGGTGTGCGTTTTCGCCAGAAAACGCGTTTTCGGCCGAAAACGTGTACGTTTGCACTTCCCGGCCACAGGGAAGCTGTTAGACGGGAATTCTCTGCCTGGTTCTACCCGCTGCCCGGAACGCTACTCAGGGCAAAAGCGATTCTCGTCCTCCGTGCTTGCTTTTTCTCAGAAAGAGCCGTGGTGTGCGTTTTCGCGGGAAAACGCGTTTTCGGCCGAAAACGTGTACGTTTGCACTTCCGCGCCACAGGGAAGCTGCTAGCCGGGAATTCGCTGCCTATTTCTACCCGCTGCTCAGAACGCTACGCAGGGCAAAAGCGATTCTCGTCCTCCGTGCTTGCTTTATCTCAGAAAGAGCCGTGGTGTGCGTTTTCGCCGCAAAACGCGTTTTCGGCCGAAAACGTGTACGTTTGCACTTCCCGGCCACAGGGAAGCTGCTAGCAGAGAATTCTTTGCCTGGTTCTACCCGCTGCCCGGAACGCTACGCAGGGCAAAAGCGATTCTCGTCCTCCGTGCTTGCTTATTCTCAGAAAGAACCGTGGTGTGCGTTTTCGCCGGAAAACGCTTTTTCGGCCGAAAACGTGTACGTTTGCACTTCCCGGCCACATGGAAGCTGCTAGCCGGGAATTCTCTGCCTGGTTCTACCCGCTGCCCGGAACGCTACGCAGGGCAAAAGCGATTTTCGTCCTCCGTGCTTGCTTTTTCTCAGAAAGAGCCATGGTGTGCTTTTTCGCCAGAAAACGCGTTTTCGGCCGAAAACGTGTACGTTTGCACTTCCCGGCCACAGGGAAGCTGCTAGCCGGCAATTCGCTGCCTATTTCTACCCGCTGCTCAGAACGCTACGCAGGGCAAAAGCGATTCTCGTCCTCCGTGCTTGCTTTTTCTCAGAAAGAGCCGTGGTGTGCGTTTTCGTCGGAAAACGCGTTTTCGGCCGAAAACGTGTACGTTTGCACTTCCCCGCCACAGGGAAGCTGCTAGCCGGGAATTCTCTGCCTGGTTCTACCCGCTGCCCGGAACGCTACTCAGGGCAAAAGCGATTCTCGTCCTCCGTGCTTGCTTTTTCTCAGAAAGAGCCGTGGTGTGCGTTTTCGCCGTAAAACGCGTTTTCGGCCGAAAACGTGTACGTTTGCACTTCCCCGCCACAGGGAAGCTGCTAGCCGGGAATTCTCTGCCTGGTTCTACCCGCTGCCCGGAACGCTACGCAGGGCAAAAGCGATTCTCGTCCTCCGTGCTTGCTTTTTCTCAGAAAGAGCCGTGGTGTGCGTTTTCGCCGGAAAACGCGTTTTCGGCCGAAAACGTGTACGTTTGCACTTCCCCGCCACAGGGAAGCTGCTAGCCGGGAATTCTCTGCCTGGTTCTACCCGCTGCTCAGAACGCTACGCAGGGCAAAAGCGATTCTCGTCCTCCGTGCTTGCTTTTTCTCAGAAAGAGCCGTGGTGTGCGTTTTCGCCGGAAAACGCGTTTTCGGCGAAAACGTGTACGTTTGCACTTCCCGGCCACAGGGAAGCTGCTAGCCGGGAATTCTCTGCCTGGTTCTACCCGCTGCCCGGAACGCTACGCAGGGCAAAAGCGATTCTCGTCCTCCGTGCTTGCTTTTTCTCAGAAAGAGCCGTGGTGTGCGTTTTCGCGGGAAAACGCGTTTTCGGCCGAAAACGTGTACGTTTGCACTTCCCGGCCACAGGGAAGCTGCTAGACGGGAATTCTCTGCCTGGTTCTACCCGCTGCCCGGAACGCTACGCAGGGCAAAAGCGATTCTCGTCCTCCGTGCTTTCTTTTTCTCAGAAAGAGCCGTGGTGTGCGTTTTCGCGGGAAAACGCGTTTTCGGCCGAAAACGTGTACGTTTGCACTTCCCGGCCACAGGGAAGCTGCTAGCCGGGAATTCTCTGCCTGGTTCTACCCGCTGCCCGGAACGCTACGCAGGGTAAAAGCGATTCTCGTCCTCCGTTCTTCCTTTTTCTCAGAAAGAGCCGTGGTGTGCGTTTTCGCCGGAAAACGCGTTTTCGGCCGAAAACGTGTACGTTTGCACTTCCCCGCCACAGGGAAGCTGCTAGCCGGGAATTCTCTGCCTGGTTATACCCGCTGCCCGGAACGCTACGCAGGGCAAAAGCGATTCTCGTCCTCCGTGCTTGCTTTTTCTCAGAAAGAGCCATGGTGTGCTTTTTCTCCGGAAAACGCGTTTTCGGCCGGAAACGTGTACGTTTGCACTTCCCGGCCACAGGGAAGCTGCTAGCCGGCAATTCGCTGCCTATTTATACCCGCTGCTCAGAACGCTACGCAGGGCAAAAGCGATTCTCGTCCTCCGTGCTTGCTTTTTCTCAGAAAGAGCCGTGGTGTGCGTTTTCGCCAGAAAACGCGTTTTCGGCCGAAAACGTGTACGTTTGCACTTCCCGGCCACAGGGAAGCTGCTAGCCGGGAATTCTCTGCCTGGTTCTACCCGCTGCCCGGAACGCTACGCAGGGCAAAAGCGATTCTCGTCCTCCGTGCTTGCTTTTTCTCAGAAAGAGCCGTGGTGTGCGTTTTCGCCGGAAAACGCGTTTTCGGCGAAAACGTGTACGTTTGCACTTCCCGGCCACAGGGAAGCTGCTAGCCGGGAATTCTCTGCCTGGTTCTACCCGCTGCCCGGAACGCTACGCAGGGCAAAAGCGATTCTCGTCCTCCGTGCTTGCTTTTTCTCAGAAAGAGCCGTGGTGTGCGTTTTCGCCGGAAAACGAGTTTTCGGCCGAACACGTGTACGTTTGCACTTCCCGGCCACAGGGAAGCTGCTAGCCGGGAATTCTCTGCCTGGTTCTACCCGCTGCCAGGAACGCTACGCAGGGCAAAAGCGATTCTCGTCCTCCGTGCTTGCTTTTTCTCAGAAAGAGCCGTGGTGTGCGTTTTCGCCGGAAAACGCGTTTTCGGCCGAAAACGTGTACGTTTGCACTTCCCGGCCACAGGGAAGCTGCTAGCCGGGAATTCTCTGCCTGGTTCTACCCGCTGCCCGGAACGCTACGCAGGGCAAAAGCGATTCTCGTCCTCCGTGCTTGCTTTTTCTCAGAAAGAGCCGTGGTGTGCGTTTTCGCCGGTAAACGCGTTTTCGGCCGAAAACGTGTACGTTTGCACTTCCCCGCCACAGGGAAGCTGCTAGCCGGGAATTCTCTGCCTGGTTCTACCCGCTGCCCGGAACGCTACGCAGGGCAAAAGCGATTCTCGTCCTCCGTGCTTGCTTTTTCTCAGAAAGAGCCGTGGTGTGCGTTTTCGCCGGAAAACGCGTTTTCGGCCGAAAACGTGTACGTTTGCACTTCCCCGCCACAGGGAAGCTGTTAGACGGGAATTCTCTGCCTGGTTCTACCCGCTGCCCGGAACGCTACGCAGGGCAAAAGCGATTCTCGTCCTCCGTGCTTGCTTTTTCTCAGAAAGAGCCGTGGTGTGCGTTTTCGCCGGAAAACGCGTTTTCGGCTAAAACGTGTACGTTTGCACTTCCCGGCCACAGGGAAGCTGCTAGCCGGGAATTCTCTGCCTGGTTCTACCCGCTGCCCGGAACGCTACGCAGGGCAAAAGCGATTCTCGTCCTCCGTGCTTGCTTTTTCTCAGAAAGAGCCGTGGTGTGCGTTTTCGCGGGAAAACGCGTTTTCGGCCGAAAACGTGTACGTTTGCACTTCCCGGCCACAGGGAAGCTGCTAGCCGGGAATTCTCTGCCTGGTTCTACCCGCTGCCCGGAACGCTACGCAGGGCTTAAGCGATTCTCGTCCTCCGTGCTTTCTTTTTCTCAGAAAGAGCCGTGGTGTGCGTTTTCGCGGGAAAACGCGTTTTCGGCCGAAAACGTGTACGTTTGCACTTCCCGGCCACAGGGAAGCTGCTAGCCGGGAATTCTCTGCCTGGTTCTACCCGCTGCCCGGAACGCTACGCAGGGCAAAAGCGATTCTCGTCCTCCGTTCTTCCTTTTTCTCAGAAAGAGCCGTGGTGTGCGTTTTCGCGGGAAAACGCGTTTTCGGCCGAAAACGTGTACGTTTGCACTTCCCCGCCACAGGGAAGCTGCTAGCCGGGAATTCTCTGCCTGGTTCTACCCGCTGCCCGGAACGCTACGCAGGGCAAAAGCGGTTCTCGTCCTCCGTGCTTGCTTTTTCTCAGAAAGAGCCGTGGTGTGCTTTTTCTCCGGAAAACGCGTTTTCGGCCGGAAACGTGTACGTTTGCACTTCCCCGCCACAGGGAAGCTGCTAGCCGGCAATTCGCTGCCTGGTTCTACCCGCTGCTCAGAACGCTACGCAGGGCAAAAGCGATTCTCGTCCTCCGTGCTTGCTTTTTCTCAGAAAGAGCCGTGGTGTGCGTTTTCGCCGGAAAATGCGTTTTCGGCGAAAACGTGTACGTTTGCTCTTCCCGGCCACAGGGAAGCTGCTAGCCGGGAATTCTCTGCCTGGTTCTACCCGCTGCCCGGAACGCTACGCAGGGCAAAAGCGATTCTCGTCCTCCGTGCTTGCTTTTTCTCAGAAAGAGCCGTGGTGTGCTTTTTCGCCGGTAAACGCGTTTTCGGCCGAAAACGTGTACGTTTGCACTTCCCCGCCACAGGGAAGCTGCTAGCCGGGAATTCTCTGCCTGGTTCTACCCGCTGCCCGGAACGCTACGCAGGGCAAAAGCGATTCTCGTCCTCCGTGCTTGCTTTTTCTCAGAAAGAGCCGTGGTGTGCGTTTTCGCCGGAAAACGCCTTTTCGGCCGAAAACGTGGACGTTTGCACTTCCCCGCCACAGGGAAGCTGCTAGCCGGGAATTCTCTGCCTGGTTCTACCCGCTGCCCGGAACGCTACGCAGGGCAAAAGCGATTCTCGTCCTCCGTGCTTGCTTTTTCTCAGAAAGAGCCGTGGTGTGCGTTTTCGCCGGAAAACGCGTTTTCGGCCGAAAACGTGTACGTTTGCACTTCCCGGCCACAGGGAAGCTGCTAGCAGTGAATTCTCTGCCTGGTTCTACCCGCTGCCCGGAACGCTACGCAGGGCAAAAGCGATTCTCGTCCTCCGTGCTTGCTTTTTCTCAGAAAGAGCCGTGGGGTGCGTTTTCGCCGGAAAACGCGTTTTCGGCGAAAACGTGTACGTTTGCACTTCCCCGCCACAGGGAAGCTGCTAGCCGGGAATTCTCTGCCTGGTTCTACCCGCTGCCAGGAACGCTACGCAGGGCAAAAGCGATTCTCGTCCTCCGTGCTTGCTTTTTCTCAGAAAGAGCCGTGGTGTGCGTTTTCGCCGGAAAACGCGTTTTCGGCCGAAAACGTGTACGTTTGCACTTCCCGGCCACAGGGAAGCTGCTAGCCGGGAATTCTCTGCCTGGTTCTACCCGCTGCCCGGAACGCTACGCAGGGCAAAAGCGATTCTCGTCCTCCGTGCTTGCTTTTTCTCAGAAAGAGCCGTGGTGTGCGTTTTCGCCGGTAAACGCGTTTTCGGCCGAAAACGTGTACGTTTGCACTTCCCGGCCACAGGGAAGCTGTTAGACGGGAATTCTCTGCCTGGTTCTACCCGCTGCCCGGAACGCTACGCAGGGCAAAAGCGATTCTCGTCCTCCGTGCTTGCTTTTTCTCAGAAAGAGCCGTGGTGTTCGTTTTCGCCGGAAAACGTGTTTTCGGCGAAAACGTGTACGTTTGCAGTTCCCGGCCACAGGGAAGCTGCTAGCCGGGAATTCTCTGCCTGGTTCTACCCGCTGCCCGGAACGCTACGCAGGGCAAAAGCGATTCTCGTCCTCCGTGCTTGCTTTTTCTCAGAAAGAGCCGTGGTGTGCGTTTTCGCGGGAAAACGCGTTTTCGGCCGAAAACGTGTACGTTTGCACTTCCCGGCCACAGGGAGGCTGCTAGCCGGGAATTCTCTGCCTGGTTCTACCCGCTGCCCGGAACGCTACGCAGGGCAAAAGCGATTCTCGTCCTCCGTGCTTTCTTTTTCTCAGAAAGAGCCGTGGTGTACGTTTTCGCGGGAAAACGAGTTTTCGGCCGAAAACGTGTACGTTTGCACTTCCCGGCCACAGGGAAGCTGCTAGCCGGGAATTCTCTGCCTGGTTCTACCCGCTGCCCGGAACGCTACGCAGGGCAAAAGCGATTCTCGTCCTCCGTGCTTGCTTTTTCTCAGAAAGAGCCATGGTGTGCTTTTTCTCCGGAAAACGCGTTTTCGGCCGAAAACGTGTACGTTTGCACTTCCCGGCCACAGGGAAGCTGCTATCCGGCAATTCGCTGCCTATTTCTACCCGCTGCTCAGAACGCTACGCAGGGCAAAAGCGATTCTCGTCCTCCGTGCTTGCTTTATCTCAGAAAGAGCCGTGGTGTGCGTTTTCGCCGGAAAACGCGTTTTCGGCCGAAAACGTGTACGTTTGCACTTCCCCGCCACAGGGAAGCTGCTAGCCGGGAATTCTCTGCCTGGTTCTACCCGCTGCCCGGAACGCTACGCAGGGCAAAAGCGATTCTCGTCCTCCGTGCTTGCTTTTTCTCAGAAAGAGCCGTGGTGTGCGTTTTCGCCGGAAAACGCGTTTTCGGCCGAAAACGTGTACGTTTGCACTTCCCGGCCACAGGGAAGCTGCTAGCCGGGAATTCTCTGCCTGGTTCTACCCGCTGCCCGGAACACTACGCAGGGCAAAAGCGATTCTCGTCCTCCGTGCTTGCTTTTTCTCAGAAAGAGCCGTGGTGTGCTTTTTCGCCGCTAAACGCGTTTTCGGCCGAAAACGTGTACGTTTGCACTTCCCCGCCACAGGGAAGCTGCTAGCCGGGAATTCTCTGCCTGGTTCTACCCGCTGCCCGGAACGCTACGCAGGGCAAAAGCGATTCTCGTCCTCCGTGCTTGCTTTTTCTCAGAAAGAGCCGTGGTGTGCGTTTTCGCCGGAAAACGCGTTTTCGGCCGAAAACGTGTACGTTTGCACTTCCCCGCCACAGGGAAGCTGCTAGCCGGGAATTCTCTGCCTGGTTCTACCCGCTGCCCGGAACGCTACGCAGGGCAAAAGCGATTCTCGTCTTCCGTGCTTGCTTTTTCTCAGAAAGAGCCGTGGTGTGCGTTTTCGCCGGAAAACGCGTTTTCGGCCGAAAACGTGTACGTTTGCACTTCCCCGCCACAGGGAAGCTGCTAGACGGGAATTCTCTGCCTGGTTCTACCCGCTGCCAGGAACGCTACGCAGGGCAAAAGCGATTCTCGTCCTCCGTGCTTTCTTTTTCTCAGAAAGAGCCGTGGTGTGCGTTTTCGCCGGAAAACGCGTTTTCGGCCGAAAACGTGTACGTTTGCACTTCCCGGCCACAGGGAAGCTGCTAGCCGGGAATTCTCTGCCTGGTTCTACCCGCTGCCCGGAACGCTACGCAGGGCAAAAGCGATTCTCGTCCTCCGTGCTTGCTTTTTCTCAGAAAGAGCCGTGGTGTGCGTTTTCGCCGGAAAACGCGTTTTCGGCCGAAAACGTGTACGTTTGCACTTCCCCGCCACAGGGAAGCTGCTAGCCTGGAATTCTCTGCCTGGTTCTACCCGCTGCCCGGAACGCTACGCAGGGCAAAAGCGATTCTCGTCCTCCGTGCTTGCTTTTTCTCAGAAAGAGCCGTGGTGTGCGTTTTCGCCGGAAAACGCGTTTTCGGCCGAAATCGTGTACGTTCGCACTTCCCGGCCACAGCGAATCTGCTAGCCGGGAATTCTCTGCCTGGTTCTACCCGCTGCCCGGAACGCTACGCAGGGCAAAAGCGATTCTCGTCCTCCGTGCTTGCTTTTTCTCAGAAAGAACCGTGGTGTGCGTTTTCGCCGGAAAACGCGTTTTCGGCCGAAAACGTGTACGTTTTCACTTCCCCGCCACAGGGAAGCTGCTAGCCGGGAAGTCTCTGCCTGGTTCTACCCGCTGCCCGGAACGCTACGCAGGGCAAAAGCGATTCTCGTCCTCCGTGCTTGCTTTTTCTCAGAAAGAGCCGTGGTGTGCGTTTTCGCTGGAAAACGCGTTTTCGGCCGAAAACGTGTACGTTTGCACTTCCCCGCCACAGGGAAGCTGCTAGCCGGGAATTCTCAGCCTGGTTATACCCGCTGCCCGGAACGCTACGCAGGGCAAAAGCGATTCTCGTCCTCCGTGCTTGCTTTTTCTCAGAAAGAGCCGTGGTGTGCTTTTTCGCCGCTAAACGCGTTTTCGGCCGAAAACGTGTACGTTTGCACTTCCCCGCCACAGGGAAGCTGCTAGCCGGGAATTCTCTGCCTGGTTCTACCCGCTGCCCGGAACGCTACGCAGGGCAAAAGCGATTCTCGTCCTCCGTGCTTGCTTTTTCTCAGAAAGAGCCGTGGTGTGCGTTTTCGCCGGAAAACGCGTTTTCGGCCGAAAACGTGTACGTTTGCACTTCCCCGCCACAGGGAAGCTGCTAGCCGGGAATTCTCTGCCTGGTTCTACCCGCTGCCCGGAACGCTACGCAGGGCAAAAGCGATTCTCGTCTTCCGTGCTTGCTTTTTCTCAGAAAGAGCCGTGGTGTGCGTTTTCGCCGGAAAACGCGTTTTCGGCCGAAAACGTGTACGTTTGCACTTCCCGGCCACAGGGAAGCTGCTAGCCGGGAATTCTCTGCCTGGTTCTACCCGCTGCCAGGAACGCTACGCAGGGCAAAAGCGATTCTCGTCCTCCGTGCTTGCTTTTTCTCAGAAAGAGCCATGGTGTGCTTTTTCGCCGGAAAACGCGTTTTCGGCCGAAAACGTGTACGTTTGCACTTCCCGGCCACAGGGAAGCTGCTAGCCGGGAATTCTCTGCCTGGTTCTACCCGCTGCCCGGAACGCTACGCAGGGCAAAAGCGATTCTCGTCCTCCGTGCTTTCTTTTTCTCAGAAAGAGCCGTGGTGTGCGTTTTCGCCGGAAAACGCGTTTTCGGCCGAAAACGTGTACGTTTGCACTTCCCGGCCACAGGGAAGCTGCTAGCCGGGAATTCTCTGCCTGGTTCTACCCGCTGCCCGGAACGCTACGCAGGGCAAAAGCGATTCTCGTCCTCCGTGCTTGCTTTTTCTCAGAAAGAGCCGTGGTGTGCGTTTTCGCCGGAAAACGCGTTTTCGGCCGAAAACGTGTACGTTTGCACTTCCCCGCCACAGGGAAGCTGCTAGCCTGGAATTCTCTGCCTGGTTCTACCCGCTGCCCGGAACGCTACGCAGGGCAAAAGCGATTCTCGTCCTCCGTGCTTGCTTTTTCTCAGAAAGAGCCGTGGTGTGCGTTTTCGAGGGAAAACGCGTTTTCGGCCGAAAACGTGTACGTTTGCACTTCCCCGCCACAGGGAAGCTGCTAGCCGGGAATTCTCAGCCTGGTTATACCCGCTGCCCGGAACGCTACGCAGGGCAAAAGCGAATCTCGTCCTCCGTGCTTGCTTTTTCTCAGAAAGAGCCGTGGTGTGCTTTTTCGCCGGAAAACGCGTTTTCGGCCGAAAACGTGTACGTTTGCACTTCCCGGCCACAGGGAAGCTGCTAGCCGGCTATTCGCTGCCTATTTCTACCCGCTGCTCAGAACGCTAGGCAGGGCAAAAGCGATTCTCGTCCTCCGTGCTTGCTTTTTCTCAGAAAGAGCCGTGGTGTGCGTTTTCGCCGGAAAACGCGTTTTCGGCCGAAAACGTGTACGTTTGCACTTCCCCGCCACAGGGAAGCTGTTAGACGGGAATTCTCTGCCTGGTTCTACCCGCTGCCCGGAACGCTACGCAGGGCAAAAGCGATTCTCGTCCTCCGTGCTTGCTTTTTCTCAGAAAGAGCCGTGGTGTGCGTTTTCGCCGGAAAACGCGTTTTCGGCGAAAACGTGTACGTTTGCACTTCCCTGCCACAGGGAAGCTGCTAGCCGGGAATTCTCTGCCTGGTTCTACCCGCTGCCCGGAACGCTACGCAGGGCAAAAGCGATTCTCGTCCTCCGTGCTTGCTTTTTCTCAGAAAGAGCCGTGGTGTGCGTTTTCGCGGGAAAACGCGTTTTCGGCCGAAAACGTGTACGTTTGCACTTCCCGGCCACAGGGAAGCTGCTAAACGGGAATTCTCTGCCTGGTTCTACCCGCTGCCCGGAACGCTACGCAGGGCAAAAGCGATTCTCGTCCTCCGTGCTTTCTTTTTCTCAGAAAGAGCCGTGGTGTGCGTTTTCGCGGGAAAACGCGTTTTCGGCCGAAAACGTGTACGTTTGCACTTCCCGGCCACAGGGAAGCTGCTAGCCGGGAATTCTCTGCCTGGTTCTACCCGCTGCCCGGAACGCTACGCAGGGCAAAAGCGATTCTCGTCCTCCGTTCTTCCTTTTTCTCAGAAAGAGCCGTGGTGTGCGTTTTCGCCGGAAAACGCGTTTTCGGCCGAAAACGTGTACGTTTGCACTTCCCCGCCACAGGGAAGCTGCTAGCCGGGAATTCTCTGCCTGGTTATACCCGCTGCCCGGAACGCTACGCAGGGCAAAAGCGATTCTCGTCCTCCGTGCTTGCTTTTTCTCAGAAAGAGCCATGGTGTGCTTTTTCTCCGGAAAACGCGTTTTCGGCCGGAAACGTGTACGTTTGCACTTCCCGGCCACAGGGAAGCTGCTAGCCGGCAATTCGCTGCCTATTTATACCCGCTGCTCAGAACGCTACGCAGGGCAAAAGCGATTCTCGTCCTCCGTGCTTGCTTTTTCTCAGAAAGAGCCGTGGTGTGCGTTTTCGCCAGAAAACGCGTTTTCGGCCGAAAACGTGTACGTTTGCACTTCCCCGCCACAGGGAAGCTGCTAGCCGGGAATTCTCTGCCTCGTTCTACCCGCTGCCCGGAACGCTACGCAGGGCAAAAGCGATTCTCGTCCTCCGTGCTTGCTTTTTCTCAGAAAGAGCCGTGGTGTGCGTTTTCGCCGGAAAACGCGTTTTCGGCGAAAACGTGTACGTTTGCACTTCCCGGCCACAGGGAAGCTGCTAGCCGGGAATTCTCTGCCTGGTTCTACCCGCTGCCAGGAACGCTACGCAGGGCAAAAGCGATTCTCGTCCTCCGTGCTTGCTTTTTCTCAGAAAGAGCCGTGGTGTGCGTTTTCGCCGGAAAACGCGTTTTCGGCCGAAAACGTGTACGTTTGCACTTCCCGGCCACAGGGAAGCTGCTAGCCGGGAATTCTCTGCCTGGTTCTACCCGCTGCCCGGAACGCTACGCAGGGCAAAAGCGATTCTCGTCCTCCGTGCTTGCTTTTTCTCAGAAAGAGCCGTGGTGTGCGTTTTCGCCGGTAAACGCGTTTTCGGCCGAAAACGTGTACGTTTGCACTTCCCCGCCACAGGGAAGCTGCTAGCCGGGAATTCTCTGCCTGGTTCTACCCGCTGCCCGGAACGCTACGCAGGGCAAAAGCGATTCTCGTCCTCCGTGCTTGCTTTTTCTCAGAAAGAGCCGTGGTGTGCGTTTTCGCCGGAAAACGCGTTTTCGGCCGAAAACGTGTACGTTTGCACTTCCCCGCCACAGGGAAGCTGTTAGACGGGAATTCTCTGCCTGGTTCTACCCGCTGCCCGGAACGCTACGCAGGGCAAAAGCGATTCTCGTCCTCCGTGCTTGCTTTTTCTCAGAAAGAGCCGTGGTGTGCGTTTTCGCCGGAAAACGCGTTTTCGGCGAAAACGTGTACGTTTGCACTTCCCGGCCACAGGGAAGCTGCTAGCCGGGAATTCTCTGCCTGGTTCTACCCGCTGCCCGGAACGCTACGCAGGGCAAAAGCGATTCTCGTCCTCCGTGCTTGCTTTTTCTCAGAAAGAGCCGTGGTGTGCGTTTTCGCGGGAAAACGCGTTTTCGGCCGAAAACGTGTACGTTTGCACTTCCCGGCCACAGGGAAGCTGCTAGCCGGGAATTCTCTGCCTGGTTCTACCCGCTGCCCGGAACGCTACGCAGGGCTTAAGCGATTCTCGTCCTCCGTGCTTTCTTTTTCTCAGAAAGAGCCGTGGTGTGCGTTTTCGCGGGAAAACGCGTTTTCGGCCGAAAACGTGTACGTTTGCACTTCCCGGCCACAGGGAAGCTGCTAGCCGGGAATTCTCTGCCTGGTTCTACCCGCTGCCCGGAACGCTACGCAGGGCAAAAGCGATTCTCGTCCTCCGTTCTTCCTTTTTCTCAGAAAGAGCCGTGGTGTGCGTTTTCGCCGGAAAACGCGTTTTCGGCCGAAAACGTGTACGTTTGCACTTCCCCGCCACAGGGAAGCTGCTAGCCGGGAATTCTCTGCCTGGTTCTACCCGCTGCCCGGAACGCTACGCAGGGCAAAAGCGGTTCTCGTCCTCCGTGCTTGCTTTTTCTCAGAAAGAGCCGTGGTGTGCTTTTTCTCCGGAAAACGCGTTTTCGGCCGGAAACGTGTACGTTTGCACTTCCCGGCCACAGGGAAGCTGCTAGCCGGCAATTCGCTGCCTGGTTCTACCCGTTGCTCAGAACGCTACGAAGGGCAAAAGCGATTCTCGTCCTCCGTGCTTGCTTTTTCTCAGAAAGAGCCGTGGTGTGCGTTTTCGCCGGAAAATGCGTTTTCGGCGAAAACGTGTACGTTTGCACTTCCCGGCCACAGGGAAGCTGCTAGCCGGGAATTCTCTGCCTGGTTCTACCCGCTGCCCGGAACGCTACGCAGGGCAAAAGCGATTCTCGTCCTCCGTGCTTGCTTTTTCTCAGAAAGAGCCGTGGTGTGCTTTTTCGCCGGTAAACGCGTTTTCGGCCGAAAACGTGTACGTTTGCACTTCCCCGCCACAGGGAAGCTGCTAGCCGGGAATTCTCTGCCTGGTTCTACCCGCTGCCCGGAACGCTACGCAGGGCAAAAGCGATTCTCGTCCTCCGTGCTTGCTTTTTCTCAGAAAGAGCCGTGGTGTGCGTTTTCGCCGGAAAACGCCTTTTCGGCCGAAAACGTGGACGTTTGCACTTCCCCGCCACAGGGAAGCTGCTAGCCGGGAATTCTCTGCCTGGTTCTACCCGCTGCCCGGAACGCTACGCAGGGCTTAAGCGATTCTCGTCCTCCGTGCTTTCTTTTTCTCAGAAAGAGCCGTGGTGTGCGTTTTCGCGGGAAAACGCGTTTTCGGCCGAAAACGTGTACGTTTGCACTTCCCGGCCACAGGGAAGCTGCTAGCCGGGAATTCTCTGCCTGGTTCTACCCGCTGCCCGGAACGCTACGCAGGGCAAAAGCGATTCTCGTCCTCCGTTCTTCCTTTTTCTCAGAAAGAGCCGTGGTGTGCGTTTTCGCCGGAAAACGCGTTTTCGGCCGAAAACGTGTACGTTTGCACTTCCCCGCCACAGGGAAGCTGCTAGCCGGGAATTCTCTGCCTGGTTCTACCCGCTGCCCGGAACGCTACGCAGGGCAAAAGCGGTTCTCGTCCTCCGTGCTTGCTTTTTCTCAGAAAGAGCCGTGGTGTGCTTTTTCTCCGGAAAACGCGTTTTCGGCCGGAAACGTGTACGTTTGCACTTCCCGGCCACAGGGAAGCTGCTAGCCGGCAATTCGCTGCCTGGTTCTACCCGTTGCTCAGAACGCTACGCAGGGCAAAAGCGATTCTCGTCCTCCGTGCTTGCTTTTTCTCAGAAAGAGCCGTGGTGTGCGTTTTCGCCGGAAAATGCGTTTTCGGCGAAAACGTGTACGTTTGCACTTCCCGGCCACAGGGAAGCTGCTAGCCGGGAATTCTCTGCCTGGTTCTACCCGCTGCCCGGAACGCTACGCAGGGCAAAAGCGATTCTCGTCCTCCGTGCTTGCTTTTTCTCAGAAAGAGCCGTGGTGTGCTTTTTCGCCGGTAAACGCGTTTTCGGCCGAAAACGTGTACGTTTGCACTTCCCCGCCACAGGGAAGCTGCTAGCCGGGAATTCTCTGCCTGGTTCTACCCGCTGCCCGGAACGCTACGCAGGGCAAAAGCGATTCTCGTCCTCCGTGCTTGCTTTTTCTCAGAAAGAGCCGTGGTGTGCGTTTTCGCCGGAAAACGCCTTTTCGGCCGAAAACGTGGACGTTTGCACTTCCCCGCCACAGGGAAGCTGCTAGCCGGGAATTCTCTGCCTGGTTCTACCCGCTGCCCGGAACGCTACGCAGGGCAAAAGCGATTCTCGTCCTCCGTGCTTGCTTTTTCTCAGAAAGAGCCGTGGTGTGCGTTTTCGCCGGAAAACGCGTTTTCGGCCGAAAACGTGTACGTTTGCACTTCCCGGCCACAGGGAAGCTGCTAGCAGTGAATTCTCTGCCTGGTTCTACCCGCTGCCCGGAACGCTACGCAGGGCAAAAGCGATTCTCGTCCTCCGTGCTTGCTTTTTCTCAGAAAGAGCCGTGGTGTGCGTTTTCGCCGGAAAACGCGTTTTCGGCCGAAAACGTGTACGTTTGCACTTCCCGGCCACAGGGAAGCTGCTAGCCGGCAATTCGCTGCCTGGTTCTACCCGCTGCCAGGAACGCTACGCAGGGCAAAAGCGATTCTCGTCCTCCGTGCTTGCTTTTTCTCAGAAAGAGCCGTGGTGTGCGTTTTCGCCGGAAAACGCGTTTTCGGCCGAGAACGTGTACGTTTGCACTTCCCGGCCACAGGGAAGCTGCTAGCCGGGAATTCTCTGCCTGGTTCTACCCGCTGCCCGGAACGCTACGCAGGGCAAAAGCGATTCTCGTCCTCCGTGCTTGCTTTTTCTCAGAAAGAGCCGTGGTGTGCGTTTTCGCCGGTAAACGCGTTTTCGGCCGAAAACGTGTACGTTTGCACTTCCCGGCCACAGGGAAGCTGTTAGACGGGAATTCTCTGCCTGGTTCTACCCGCTGCCCGGAACGCTACGCAGGGCAAAAGCGATTCTCGTCCTCCGTGCTTGCTTTTTCTCAGAAAGAGCCGTGGTGTTCGTTTTCGCCGGAAAACGTGTTTTCGGCGAAAACGTGTACGTTTGCAGTTCCCGGCCACAGGGAAGCTGCTAGCCGGGAATTCTCTGCCTGGTTCTACCCGCTGCCCGGAACGCTACGCAGGGCAAAAGCGATTCTCGTCCTCCGTGCTTGCTTTTTCTCAGAAAGAGCCGTGGTGTGCGTTTTCGCGGGAAAACGCGTTTTCGGCCGAAAACGTGTACGTTTGCACTTCCCGGCCACAGGGAGGCTGCTAGCCGGGAATTCTCTGCCTGGTTCTACCCGCTGCCCGGAACGCTACGCAGGGCAAAAGCGATTCTCGTCCTCCGTGCTTTCTTTTTCTCAGAAAGATCCGTGGTGTACGTTTTCGCGGGAAAACGAGTTTTCGGCCGAAAACGTGTACGTTTGCACTTCCCGGCCACAGGGAAGCTGCTAGCCGGGAATTCTCTGCCTGGTTCTACCCGCTGCCCGGAACGCTACGCAGGGCAAAAGCGATTCTCGTCCTCCGTGCTTGCTTTTTCTCAGAAAGAGCCGTGGTGTGCGTTTTCGCCGGAAAACGCGTTTTCGGCGAAAACGTGTACGTTTGCACTTCCCGGCCACAGGGAAGCTGCTAGCCGGGAATTCTCTGCCTGGTTCTACCCGCTGCCCGGAACGCTACGCAGGGCAAAAGCGATTCTCGTCCTCCGTGCTTGCTTTTTCTCAGAAAGAGCCGTGGTGTGCGTTTTCGCGGGAAAACGCGTTTTCGGCCGAAAACGTGTACGTTTGCACTTCCCGGCCACAGGGAAGCTGCTAGCCGGGAATTCTCTGCCTGGTTCTACCCGCTGCCCGGAACGCTACGCAGGGCTTAAGCGATTCTCGTCCTCCGTGCTTTCTTTTTCTCAGAAAGAGCCGTGGTGTGCGTTTTCGCGGGAAAACGCGTTTTCGGCCGAAAACGTGTACGTTTGCACTTCCCGGCCACAGGGAAGCTGCTAGCCGGGAATTCTCTGCCTGGTTCTACCCGCTGCCCGGAACGCTACGCAGGGCAAAAGCGATTCTCGTCCTCCGTTCTTCCTTTTTCTCAGAAAGAGCCGTGGTGTGCGTTTTCGCCGGAAAACGCGTTTTCGGCCGAAAACGTGTACGTTTGCACTTCCCCGCCACAGGGAAGCTGCTAGCCGGGAATTCTCTGCCTGGTTCTACCCGCTGCCCGGAACGCTACGCAGGGCAAAAGCGGTTCTCGTCCTCCGTGCTTGCTTTTTCTCAGAAAGAGCCGTGGTGTGCTTTTTCTCCGGAAAACGCGTTTTCGGCCGGAAACGTGTACGTTTGCACTTCCCGGCCACAGGGAAGCTGCTAGCCGGCAATTCGCTGCCTGGTTCTACCCGCTGCTCAGAACGCTACGCAGGGCAAAAGCGATTCTCGTCCTCCGTGCTTGCTTTTTCTCAGAAAGAGCCGTGGTGTGCGTTTTCGCCGGAAAATGCGTTTTCGGCGAAAACGTGTACGTTTGCACTTCCCGGCCACAGGGAAGCTGCTAGCCGGGAATTCTCTGCCTGGTTCTACCCGCTGCCCGGAACGCTACGCAGGGCAAAAGCGATTCTCGTCCTCCGTGCTTGCTTTTTCTCAGAAAGAGCCGTGGTGTGCTTTTTCGCCGGTAAACGCGTTTTCGGCCGAAAACGTGTACGTTTGCACTTCCCCGCCACAGGGAAGCTGCTAGCCGGGAATTCTCTGCCTGGTTCTACCCGCTGCCCGGAACGCTACGCAGGGCAAAAGCGATTCTCGTCCTCCGTGCTTGCTTTTTCTCAGAAAGAGCCGTGGTGTTCGTTTTCGCCGGAAAACGCCTTTTCGGCCGAAAACGTGGACGTTTGCACTTCCCCGCCACAGGGAAGCTGCTAGCCGGGAATTCTCTGCCTGGTTCTACCCGCTGCCCGGAACGCTACGCAGGGCAAAAGCGATTCTCGTCCTCCGTGCTTGCTTTTTCTCAGAAAGAGCCGTGGTGTGCGTTTTCGCCGGAAAACGCGTTTTCGGCCGAAAACGTGTACGTTTGCACTTCCCGGCCACAGGGAAGCTGCTAGCAGTGAATTCTCTGCCTCGTTCTACCCGCTGCCCGGAACGCTACGCAGGGCAAAAGCGATTCTCGTCCTCCGTGCTTGCTTTTTCTCAGAAAGAGCCGTGGTGTGCGTTTTCGCCGGAAAACGCGTTTTCGGCCGAAAACGTGTACGTTTGCACTTCCCCGCCACAGGGAAGCTGCTAGCCGGGAATTCTCTGCCTGGTTCTACCCGCTGCCAGGAACGCTACGCAGGGCAAAAGCGATTCTCGTCCTCCGTGCTTGCTTTTTCTCAGAAAGAGCCGTGGTGTGCGTTTTCGCCGGAAAACGCGTTTTCGGCCGAGAACGTGTACGTTTGCACTTCCCGGCCACAGGGAAGCTGCTAGCCGGGAATTCTCTGCCTGGTTCTACCCGCTGCCCGGAACGCTACGCAGGGCAAAAGCGATTCTCGTCCTCCGTGCTTGCTTTTTCTCAGAAAGAGCCGTGGTGTGCGTTTTCGCCGGTAAACGCGTTTTCGGCCGAAAACGTGTACGTTTGCACTTCCCGGCCACAGGGAAGCTGTTAGACGGGAATTCTCTGCCTGGTTCTACCCGCTGCCCGGAACGCTACGCAGGGCAAAAGCGATTCTCGTCCTCCGTGCTTGCTTTTTCTCAGAAAGAGCCGTGGTGTTCGTTTTCGCCGGAAAACGTGTTTTCGGCGAAAACGTGTACGTTTGCACTTCCCGGCCACAGGGAAGCTGCTAGCCGGGAATTCTCTGCCTGGTTCTACCCGCTGCCCGGAACGCTACGCAGGGCAAAAGCGATTCTCGTCCTCCGTGCTTGCTTTTTCTCAGAAAGAGCCGTGGTGTGCGTTTTCGCGGGAAAACGCGTTTTCGGCCGAAAACGTGTACGTTTGCACTTCCCGGCCACAGGGAGGCTGCTAGCCGGGAATTCTCTGCCTGGTTCTACCCGCTGCCCGGAACGCTACGCAGGGCAAAAGCGATTCTCGTCCTCCGTGCTTTCTTTTTCTCAGAAAGAGCCGTGGTGTACGTTTTCGCGGGAAAACGAGTTTTCGGCCGAAAACGTGTACGTTTGCACTTCCCGGCCACAGGGAAGCTGCTAGCCGGGAATTCTCTGCCTGGTTCTACCCGCTGCCCGGAACGCTACGCAGGGCAAAAGCGATTCTCGTCCTCCGTGCTTGCTTTTTCTCAGAAAGAGCCGTGGTGTGCGTTTTCGCCAGAAAACGCGTTTTCGGCCGAAAACGTGTACGTTTGCACTTCCCCGCCACAGGGAAGCTGCTAGCCGGGAATTCTCTGCCTGGTTCTACCCGCTGCCCGGAACGCTACGCAGGGCAAAAGCGATTCTCGTCCTCCGTGCTTGCTTTTTCTCAGAAAGAGCCATGGTGTGCTTTTTCTCCGGAAAACGCGTTTTCGGCCGGAAACGTGTACGTTTGCACTTCCCGGCCACAGGGAAGCTGCTATCCGGCAATTCGCTGCCTATTTCTACCCGCTGCTCAGAACGCTACGCAGGGCAAAAGCGATTCTCGTCCTCCGTGCTTGCTTTTTCTCAGAAAGAGCCGTGGTGTGCGTTTTCGCCGGAAAACGCGTTTTCGGCCGAAAACGTGTACGTTTGCACTTCCCGGCCACAGGGAAGCTGCTAGCCGGGAATTCTCTGCCTGGTTCTACCCGCTGCCCGGAACACTACGCAGGGCAAAAGCGATTCTCGTCCTCCGTGCTTGCTTTTTCTCAGAAAGAGCCGTGGTGTGCTTTTTCGCCGCTAAACGCGTTTTCGGCCGAAAACGTGTACGTTTGCACTTCCCCGCCACAGGGAAGCTGCTAGCCGGGAATTCTCTGCCTGGTTCTACCCGCTGCCCGGAACGCTACGCAGGGCAAAAGCGATTCTCGTCCTCCGTGCTTGCTTTTTCTCAGAAAGAGCCGTGGTGTGCGTTTTCGCCGGAAAACGCGTTTTCGGCTGAAAACGTGTACGTTTGCACTTCCCCGCCACAGGGAAGCTGCTAGCCGGGAATTCTCTGCCTGGTTCTACCCGCTGCCCGGAACGCTACGCAGGGCAAAAGCGATTCTCGTCTTCCGTGCTTGCTTTTTCTCAGAAAGAGCCGTGGTGTGCGTTTTCGCCGGAAAACGCGTTTTCGGCCGAGAACGTGTACGTTTGCACTTCCCGGCCACAGGGAAGCTGCTAGCCGGGAATTCTCTGCCTGGTTCTACCCGCTGCCCGGAACGCTACGCAGGGCAAAAGCGATTCTCGTCCTCCGTGCTTGCTTTTTCTCAGAAAGAGCCGTGGTGTGCGTTTTCGCCGGTAAACGCGTTTTCGGCCGAAAACGTGTACGTTTGCACTTCCCGGCCACAGGGAAGCTGTTAGACGGGAATTCTCTGCCTGGTTCTACCCGCTGCCCGGAACGCTACGCAGGGCAAAAGCGATTCTCGTCCTCCGTGCTTGCTTTTTCTCAGAAAGAGCCGTGGTGTTCGTTTTCGCCGGAAAACGTGTTTTCGGCGAAAACGTGTACGTTTGCAGTTCCCGGCCACAGGGAAGCTGCTAGCCGGGAATTCTCTGCCTGGTTCTACCCGCTGCCCGGAACGCTACGCAGGGCAAAAGCGATTCTCGTCCTCCGTGCTTGCTTTTTCTCAGAAAGAGCCGTGGTGTGCGTTTTCGCGGGAAAACGCGTTTTCGGCCGAAAACGTGTACGTTTGCACTTCCCGGCCACAGGGAGGCTGCTAGCCGGGAATTCTCTGCCTGGTTCTACCCGCTGCCCGGAACGCTACGCAGGGCAAAAGCGATTCTCGTCCTCCGTGCTTTCTTTTTCTCAGAAAGAGCCGTGGTGTACGTTTTCGCGGGAAAACGAGTTTTCGGCCGAAAACGTGTACGTTTGCACTTCCCGGCCACAGGGAAGCTGCTAGCCGGGAATTCTCTGCCTGGTTCTACCCGCTGCCCGGAACGCTACGCAGGGCAAAAGCGATTCTCGTCCTCCGTGCTTGCTTTTTCTCAGAAAGAGCCGTGGTGTGCGTTTTCGCCAGAAAACGCGTTTTCGGCCGAAAACGTGTACGTTTGCACTTCCCCGCCACAGGGAAGCTGCTAGCCGGGAATTCTCTGCCTGGTTCTACCCGCTGCCCGGAACGCTACGCAGGGCAAAAGCGATTCTCGTCCTCCGTGCTTGCTTTTTCTCAGAAAGAGCCATGGTGTGCTTTTTCTCCGGAAAACGCGTTTTCGGCCGGAAACGTGTACGTTTGCACTTCCCGGCCACAGGGAAGCTGCTATCCGGCAATTCGCTGCCTATTTCTACCCGCTGCTCAGAACGCTACGCAGGGCAAAAGCGATTCTCGTCCTCCGTGCTTGCTTTTTCTCAGAAAGAGCCGTGGTGTGCGTTTTCGCCGGAAAACGCGTTTTCGGCCGAAAACGTGTACGTTTGCACTTCCCGGCCACAGGGAAGCTGCTAGCCGGGAATTCTCTGCCTGGTTCTACCCGCTGCCCGGAACACTACGCAGGGCAAAAGCGATTCTCGTCCTCCGTGCTTGCTTTTTCTCAGAAAGAGCCGTGGTGTGCTTTTTCGCCGCTAAACGCGTTTTCGGCCGAAAACGTGTACGTTTGCACTTCCCCGCCACAGGGAAGCTGCTAGCCGGGAATTCTCTGCCTGGTTCTACCCGCTGCCCGGAACGCTACGCAGGGCAAAAGCGATTCTCTTCCTCCGTGCTTGCTTTTTCTCAGAAAGAGCCGTGGTGTGCGTTTTCGCCGGAAAACGCGTTTTCGGCCGAAAACGTGTACGTTTGCACTTCCCCGCCACAGGGAAGCTGCTAGCCGGGAATTCTCTGCCTGGTTCTACCCGCTGCCCGGAACGCTACGCAGGGCAAAAGCGATTCTCGTCTTCCGTGCTTGCTTTTTCTCAGAAAGAGCCGTGGTGTGCGTTTTCGCCGGAAAACGCGTTTTCGGCCGAAAACGTGTACGTTTGCACTTCCCCGCCACAGGGAAGCTGCTAGACGGGAATTCTCTGCCTGGTTCTACCCGCTGCCAGGAACGCTACGCAGGGCAAAAGCGATTCTCGTCCTCCGTGCTTGCTTTTTCTCAGAAAGAGCCATGGTGTGCTTTTTCGCCGGAAAACGCGTTTTCGGCCGAAAACGTGTACGTTTGCACTTCCCGGCCACAGGGAAGCTGCTAGCCGGGAATTCTCTGCCTGGTTCTACCCGCTGCCCGGAACGCTACGCAGGGCAAAAGCGATTCTCGTCCTCCGTGCTTTCTTTTTCTCAGAAAGAGCCGTGGTGTGCGTTTTCGCCGGAAAACGCGTTTTCGGCCGAAAACGTGTACGTTTGCACTTCCCGGCCACAGGGAAGCTGCTAGCCGGGAATTCTCTGCCTGGTTCTACCCGCTGCCCGGAACGCTACGCAGGGCAAAAGCGATTCTCGTCCTCCGTGCTTGCTTTTTCTCAGAAAGAGCCGTGGTGTGCGTTTTCGCCGGAAAACGCGTTTTCGGCCGAAAACGTGTACGTTTGCACTTCCCCGCCACAGGGAAGCTGCTAGCCGGGAATTCTCTGCCTGGTTCTACCCGCTGCCCGGAACGCTACGCAGGGCAAAAGCGATTCTCGTCCTCCGTGCTTGCTTTTTCTCAGAAAGAGCCGTGGTGTGCGTTTTCGAGGGAAAACGCGTTTTCG
Organism: Athene noctua; assembly: GCF_965140245.1. Taxonomy (NCBI): domain Eukaryota; kingdom Metazoa; phylum Chordata; class Aves; order Strigiformes; family Strigidae; genus Athene; species Athene noctua. The sequence continues at coordinate 593,066 of NW_027437558.1, read as the reverse complement.
GCCGAAAACGTGTACGTTTGCACTTCCCGGCCACAGGGAGGCTGCTAGCCGGGAATTCTCTGCCTGGTTCTACCCGCTGCCCGGAACGCTACGCAGGGCAAAAGCGATTCTCGTCCTCCGTGCTTGCTTTTTCTCAGAAAGAACCGTGGTGTGCGTTTTCGCCGGAAAACGCGTTTTCGGCCGAAAACGTGTACGTTTTCACTTCCCCGCCACAGGGAAGCTGCTAGCCGGGAATTCTCTGCCTGGTTCTACCCGCTGCCCGGAACGCTACGCAGGGCAAAAGCGATTCTCGTCCTCCGTGCTTGCTTTTTCTCAGAAAGAGCCGTGGTGTGCGTTTTCGCTGGAAAACGCGTTTTCGGCCGAAAACGTGTACGTTTGCACTTCCCCGCCACAGGGAAGCTGCTAGCCGGGAATTCTCAGCCTGGTTATACCCGCTGCCCGGAACGCTACGCAGGGCAAAAGCGATTCTCGTCCTCCGTGCTTGCTTTTTCTCAGAAAGAGCCGTGGTGTGCTTTTTCGCCGCTAAACGCGTTTTCGGCCGAAAACGTGTACGTTTGCACTTCCCCGCCACAGGGAAGCTGCTAGCCGGGAATTCTCTGCCTGGTTCTACCCGCTGCCAGGAACGCTACGCAGGGCAAAAGCGATTCTCGTCCTCCGTGCTTGCTTTTTCTCAGAAAGAGCCGTGGTGTGCGTTTTCGCCGGAAAACGCGTTTTCGGCCGAAAACGTGTACGTTTGCACTTCCCGGCCACAGGGAAGCTGCTAGACGGGAATTCTCTGCCTGGTTCTACCCGCTGCCAGGAACGCTACGCAGGGCAAAAGCGATTCTCGTCCTCCGTGCTTGCTTTTTCTCAGAAAGAGCCATGGTGTGCTTTTTCGCCGGAAAACGCGTTTTCGGCCGAAAACGTGTACGTTTGCACTTCCCGGCCACAGGGAAGCTGCTAGCCGGGAATTCTCTGCCTGGTTCTACCCGCTGCCCGGAACGCTACGCAGGGCAAAAGCGATTCTCGTCCTCCGTGCTTGCTTTTTCTCAGAAAGAGCCGTGGTGTGCGTTTTCGCCGGAAAACGCGTTTTCGGCCGAAAACGTGTACGTTTGCACTTCCCGGCCACAGGGAAGCTGCTAGCCGGGAATTCTCTGCCTGGTTCTACCCGCTGCCCGGAACGCTACGCAGGGCAAAAGCGATTCTCGTCCTCCGTGCTTGCTTTTTCTCAGAAAGAGCCGTGGTGTGCGTTTTCGCCGGAAAACGCGTTTTCGGCCGAAAACGTGTACGTTTGCACTTCCCCGCCACAGGGAAGCTGCTAGCCTGGAATTCTCTGCCTGGTTCTACCCGCTGCCCGGAACGCTACGCAGGGCAAAAGCGATTCTCGTCCTCCGTGCTTGCTTTTTCTCAGAAAGAGCCGTGGTGTGCGTTTTCGAGGGAAAACGCGTTTTCGGCCGAAAACGTGTACGTTCGCACTTCCCGGCCACAGCGAATCTGCTAGCCGGGAATTCTCAGCCTGGTTATACCCGCTGCCCGGAACGCTACGCAGGGCAAAAGCGATTCTCGTCCTCCGTGCTTGCTTTTTCTCAGAAAGAGCCGTGGTGTGCTTTTTCGCCGCTAAACGCGTTTTCGGCCGAAAACGTGTACGTTTGCACTTCCCCGCCACAGGGAAGCTGCTAGCCGGGAATTCTCTGCCTGGTTCTACCCGCTGCCAGGAACGCTACGCAGGGCAAAAGCGATTCTCGTCCTCCGTGCTTGCTTTTTCTCAGAAAGAGCCGTGGTGTGCGTTTTCGCCGGAAAACGCGTTTTCGGCCGAAAACGTGTACGTTTGCACTTCCCGGCCACAGGGAAGCTGCTAGACGGGAATTCTCTGCCTGGTTCTACCCGCTGCCAGGAACGCTACGCAGGGCAAAAGCGATTCTCGTCCTCCGTGCTTGCTTTTTCTCAGAAAGAGCCATGGTGTGCTTTTTCGCCGGAAAACGCGTTTTCGGCCGAAAACGTGTACGTTTGCACTTCCCGGCCACAGGGAAGCTGCTAGCCGGGAATTCTCTGCCTGGTTCTACCCGCTGCCCGGAACGCTACGCAGGGCAAAAGCGATTCTCGTCCTCCGTGCTTGCTTTTTCTCAGAAAGAGCCGTGGTGTGCGTTTTCGCCGGAAAACGCGTTTTCGGCCGAAAACGTGTACGTTTGCACTTCCCGGCCACAGGGAAGCTGCTAGCCGGGAATTCTCTGCCTGGTTCTACCCGCTGCCCGGAACGCTACGCAGGGCAAAAGCGATTCTCGTCCTCCGTGCTTGCTTTTTCTCAGAAAGAGCCGTGGTGTGCGTTTTCGCCGGAAAACGCGTTTTCGGCCGAAAACGTGTACGTTTGCACTTCCCCGCCACAGGGAAGCTGCTAAACGGGAATTCTCTGCCTGGTTCTACCCGCTGCCCGGAACGCTACGCAGGGCAAAAGCGATTCTCGTCCTCCGTGCTTGCTTTTTCTTAGAAAGAGCCGTGGTGTGCGTTTTCGAGGGAAAACGCGTTTTCGGCCGAAAACGTGTACGTTCGCACTTCCCGGCCACAGCGAATCTGCTAGCCGGGAATTCTCTGCCTGGTTCTACCCGCTGCCCGGAACGCTACGCAGGGCAAAAGCGATTCTCGTCCTCCGTGCTTGCTTTTTCTCAGAAAGAACCGTGGTGTGCGTTTTCGCCGAAAAACGCGTTTTCGGCCGAAAACGTGTACGTTTGCACTTCCCCGCCACAGGGAAGCTGCTAGCCTGGAATTCTCTGCCTGGTTCTACCCGCTGCCCGGAACGCTACGCAGGGCAAAAGCGATTCTCGTCCTCCGTGCTTGCTTTTTCTCAGAAAGAGCCGTGGTGTGCTTTTTCGCCGGAAAACGCGTTTTCGGCCGAAAACGTGTACGTTTGCACTTCCCGGCCACAGGGAAGCTGCTAGCCGGCTATTCGCTGCCTATTTCTACCCGCTGCTCAGAACGCTACGCAGGGCAAAAGCGATTCTCGTCCTCCGTGCTTGCTTTTTCTCAGAAAGAGCCGTGGTGTGCGTTTTCGCCGGAAAACGCGTTTTCGGCCGAAAACGTGTACGTTTGCACTTCCCCGCCACAGGGAAGCTGTTAGACGGGAATTCTCTGCCTGGTTCTACCCGCTGCCCGGAACGCTACGCAGGGCAAAAGCGATTCTCGTCCTCCGTGCTTGCTTTTTCTCAGAAAGAGCCGTGGTGTGCGTTTTCGCCGGAAAACGCGTTTTCGGCGAAAACGTGTACGTTTGCACTTCCCGGCCACAGGGAAGCTGCTAGCCGGGAATTCTCTGCCTGGTTCTACCCGCTGCCCGGAACGCTACGCAGGGCAAAAGCGATTCTCGTCCTCCGTGCTTGCTTTTTCTCAGAAAGAGCCGTGGTGTGCGTTTTCGCGGGAAAACGCGTTTTCGGCCGAAAACGTGTACGTTTGCACTTCCCCGCCACAGGGAAGCTGCTAAACGGGAATTCTCTGCCTGGTTCTACCCGCTGCCCGGAACGCTACGCAGGGCAAAAGCGATTCTCGTCCTCCGTGCTTTCTTTTTCTCAGAAAGAGCCGTGGTGTGCGTTTTCGCGGGAAAACGCGTTTTCGGCCGAAAACGTGTACGTTTGCACTTCCCGGCCACAGGGAAGCTGCTAGCCGGGAATTCTCTGCCTGGTTCTACCCGCTGCCCGGAACGCTACGCAGGGCAAAAGCGATTCTCGTCCTCCGTTCTTCCTTTTTCTCAGAAAGAGCCGTGGTGTGCGTTTTCGCCGGAAAACGCGTTTTCGGCCGAAAACGTGTACGTTTGCACTTCCCCGCCACAGGGAAGCTGCTAGCCGGGAATTCTCTGCCTGGTTATACCCGCTGCCCGGAACGCTACGCAGGGCAAAAGCGATTCTCGTCCTCCGTGCTTGCTTTTTCTCAGAAAGAGCCGTGGTGTGCTTTTTCTCCGGAAAACGCGTTTTCGGCCGGAAACGTGTACGTTTGCACTTCCCGGCCACAGGGAAGCTGCTAGCCGGCAATTCGCTGCCTATTTATACCCGCTGCTCAGAACGCTACGCAGGGCAAAAGCGATTCTCGTCCTCCGTGCTTGCTTTTTCTCAGAAAGAGCCGTGGTGTGCGTTTTCGCCAGAAAACGCGTTTTCGGCCGAAAACGTGTACGTTTGCACTTCCCCGCCACAGGGAAGCTGCTAGCCGGGAATTCTCTGCCTCGTTCTACCCGCTGCCCGGAACGCTACGCAGGGCAAAAGCGATTCTCGTCCTCCGTGCTTGCTTTTTCTCAGAAAGAGCCGTGGTGTGCGTTTTCGCCGGAAAACGCGTTTTCGGCGAAAACGTGTACGTTTGCACTTCCCGGCCACAGGGAAGCTGCTAGCCGGGAATTCTCTGCCTGGTTCTACCCGCTGCCCGGAACGCTACGCAGGGCAAAAGCGATTCTCGTCCTCCGTGCTTGCTTTTTCTCAGAAAGAGCCGTGGTGTGCGTTTTCGCCGGAAAACGCGTTTTCGGCCGAAAACGTGTACGTTTGCACTTCCCGGCCACAGGGAAGCTGCTAGCCGGGAATTCTCTGCCTGGTTCTACCCGCTGCCAGGAACGCTACGCAGGGCAAAAGCGATTCTCGTCCTCCGTGCTTGCTTTTTCTCAGAAAGAGCCGTGGTGTGCGTTTTCGCCCGAAAACGCGTTTTCGGCCGAAAACGTGTACGTTTGCACTTCCCGGCCACAGGGAAGCTGCTAGCCGGGAATTCTCTGCCTGGTTCTACCCGCTGCCCGGAACGCTACGCAGGGCAAAAGCGATTCTCGTCCTCCGTGCTTGCTTTTTCTCAGAAAGAGCCGTGGTGTGCGTTTTCGCCGGTAAACGCGTTTTCGGCCGAAAACGTGTACGTTTGCACTTCCCCGCCACAGGGAAGCTGCTAGCCGGGAATTCTCTGCCTGGTTCTACCCGCTGCCCGGAACGCTACGCAGGGCAAAAGCGATTCTCGTCCTCCGTGCTTGCTTTTTCTCAGAAAGAGCCGTGGTGTGCGTTTTCGCCGGAAAACGCGTTTTCGGCCGAAAACGTGTACGTTTGCACTTCCCCGCCACAGGGAAGCTGCTAGCCGGGAATTCTCTGCCTGGTTCTACCCGCTGCCCGGAACGCTACGCAGGGCAAAAGCGATTCTCGTCCTCCGTGCTTGCTTTTTCTCAGAAAGAGCCGTGGTGTGCGTTTTCGCCGGAAAACGCGTTTTCGGCGAAAACGTGTACGTTTTCACTTCCCGGCCACAGGGAAGCTGCTAGCCGGGAATTCTCTGCCTGGTTCTACCCGCTGCCCGGAACGCTACGCAGGGCAAAAGCGATTCTCGTCCTCCGTGCTTGCTTTTTCTCAGAAAGAGCCGTGGTGTGCGTTTTCGCGGGAAAACGCGTTTTCGGCCGAAAACGTGTACGTTTGCACTTCCCGGCCACAGGGAAGCTGCTAGCCGGGAATTCTCTGCCTGGTTCTACCCGCTGCCCGGAACGCTACGCAGGGCTTAAGCGATTCTCGTCCTCCGTGCTTTCTTTTTCTCAGAAAGAGCCGTGGTGTGCGTTTTCGCGGGAAAACGCGTTTTCGGCCGAAAACGTGTACGTTTGCACTTCCCGGCCACAGGGAAGCTGCTAGCCGGGAATTCTCTGCCTGGTTCTACCCGCTGCCCGGAACGCTACGCAGGGCAAAAGCGATTCTCGTCCTCCGTTCTTCCTTTTTCTCAGAAAGAGCCGTGGTGTGCGTTTTCGCCGGAAAACGCGTTTTCGGCCGAAAACGTGTACGTTTGCACTTCCCCGCCACAGGGAAGCTGCTAGCCGGGAATTCTCTGCCTGGTTCTACCCGCTGCCCGGAACGCTACGCAGGGCAAAAGCGGTTCTCGTCCTCCGTGCTTGCTTTTTCTCAGAAAGAGCCGTGGTGTGCTTTTTCTCCGGAAAACGCGTTTTCGGCCGGAAACGTGTACGTTTGCACTTCCCGGCCACAGGGAGGCTGCTAGCCGGGAATTCTCTGCCTGGTTCTACCCGCTGCCCGGAACGCTACGCAGGGCAAAAGCGATTCTCGTCCTCCGTGCTTGCTTTTTCTCAGAAAGAGCCGTGGTGTGCGTTTTCGCCGGAAAATGCGTTTTCGGCGAAAACGTGTACGTTTGCACTTCCCGGCCACAGGGAAGCTGCTAGCCGGGAATTCTCTGCCTGGTTCTACCCGCTGCCCGGAACGCTACGCAGGGCAAAAGCGATTCTCGTCCTCCGTGCTTGCTTTTTCTCAGAAAGAGCCGTGGTGTGCTTTTTCGCCGGTAAACGCGTTTTCGGCCGAAAACGTGTACGTTTGCACTTCCCCGCCACAGGGAAGCTGCTAGCCGGGAATTCTCTGCCTGGTTCTACCCGCTGCCCGGAACGCTACGCAGGGCAAAAGCGATTCTCGTCCTCCGTGCTTGCTTTTTCTCAGAAAGAGCCGTGGTGTGCGTTTTCGCCGGAAAACGCCTTTTCGGCCGAAAACGTGGACGTTTGCACTTCCCCGCCACAGGGAAGCTGCTAGCCGGGAATTCTCTGCCTGGTTCTACCCGCTGCCCGGAACGCTACGCAGGGCAAAAGCGATTCTCGTCCTCCGTGCTTGCTTTTTCTCAGAAAGAGCCGTGGTGTGCGTTTTCGCCGGAAAACGCGTTTTCGGCCGAAAACGTGTACGTTTGCACTTCCCGGCCACAGGGAAGCTGCTAGCAGTGAATTCTCTGCCTGGTTCTACCCGCTGCCCGGAACGCTACGCAGGGCAAAAGCGATTCTCGTCCTCCGTGCTTGCTTTTTCTCAGAAAGAGCCGTGGTGTGCGTTTTCGCCGGAAAACGCGTTTTCGGCCGAAAACGTGTACGTTTGCACTTCCCGGCCACAGGGAAGCTGCTAGCCGGGAATTCTCTGCCTGGTTCTACCCGCTGCCCGGAACGCTACGCAGGGCAAAAGCGATTCTCGTCCTCCGTGCTTGCTTTTTCTCAGAAAGAGCCGTGGTGTTCGTTTTCGCCGGAAAACGTGTTTTCGGCGAAAACGTGTACGTTTGCAGTTCCCGGCCACAGGGAAGCTGCTAGCCGGGAATTCTCTGCCTGGTTCTACCCGCTGCCCGGAACGCTACGCAGGGCAAAAGCGATTCTCGTCCTCCGTGCTTGCTTTTTCTCAGAAAGAGCCGTGGTGTGCGTTTTCGCCGGAAAACGCGTTTTCGGCAGAAAACGTGTACGTTTGCACTTCCCGGCCACAGGGAAGCTGCTAGCAGTGAATTCTCTGCCTGGTTCTACCCGCTGCCCGGAACGCTACGCAGGGCAAAAGCGATTCTCGTCCTCCGTGCTTGCTTTTTCTCAGAAAGAGCCATGGTGTGCTTTTTCTCCAGAAAACGCGTTTTCGGCCGGAAACGTGTACGTTTGCACTTCCCGGCCACAGGGAAGCTGCTATCCGGCAATTCGCTGCCTATTTCTACCCGCTGCTCAGAACGCTACGCAGGGCAAAAGCGATTCTCGTCCTCCGTGCTTGCTTTTTCTCAGAAAGAGCCGTGGTGTGCGTTTTCGCCGGAAAACGCGTTTTCGGCCGAAAACGTGTACGTTTGCACTTCCCCGCCACAGGGAAGCTGCTAGCCGGGAATTCTCTGCCTGGTTCTACCCGCTGCCCGGAACGCTACGCAGGGCAAAAGCGATTCTCGTCCTCCGTGCTTGCTTTTTCTCAGAAAGAGCCGTGGTGTGCGTTTTCGCCGGAAAACGCGTTTTCGGCCGAAAACGTGTACGTTTGCACTTCCCGGCCACAGGGAAGCTGCTAGCCGGGAATTCTCTGCCTGGTTCTACCCGCTGCCCGGAACACTACGCAGGGCAAAAGCGATTCTCGTCCTCCGTGCTTGCTTTTTCTCAGAAAGAGCCGTGGTGTTCGTTTTCGCCGGAAAACGTGTTTTCGGCGAAAACGTGTACGTTTGCAGTTCCCGGCCACAGGGAAGCTGCTAGCCGGGAATTCTCTGCCTGGTTCTACCCGCTGCCCGGAACGCTACGCAGGGCAAAAGCGATTCTCGTCCTCCGTGCTTGCTTTTTCTCAGAAAGAGCCGTGGTGTGCGTTTTCGCGGGAAAACGCGTTTTCGGCCGAAAACGTGTACGTTTGCACTTCCCGGCCACAGGGAGGCTGCTAGCCGGGAATTCTCTGCCTGGTTCTACCCGCTGCCCGGAACGCTACGCAGGGCAAAAGCGATTCTCGTCCTCCGTGCTTGCTTTTTCTCAGAAAGAGCCGTGGTGTACGTTTTCGCGGGAAAACGAGTTTTCGGCCGAAAACGTGTACGTTTGCACTTCCCGGCCACAGGGAAGCTGCTAGCCGGGAATTCTCTGCCTGGTTCTACCCGCTGCCCGGAACGCTACGCAGGGCAAAAGCGATTCTCGTCCTCCGTGCTTGCTTTTTCTCAGAAAGAGCCGTGGTGTGCGTTTTCGCCGGAAAACGCGTTTTCGGCCGAAAACGTGTACGTTTGCACTTCCCGGCCACAGGGAAGCTGCTAGCCGGGAATTCTCTGCCTGGTTCTACCCGCTGCCCGGAACACTACGCAGGGCAAAAGCGATTCTCGTCCTCCGTGCTTGCTTTTTCTCAGAAAGAGCCGTGGTGTGCTTTTTCGCCGCTAAACGCGTTTTCGGCCGAAAACGTGTACGTTTGCACTTCCCCGCCACAGGGAAGCTGCTAGCCGGGAATTCTCTGCCTGGTTCTACCCGCTGCCCGGAACGCTACGCAGGGCAAAAGCGATTCTCGTCCTCCGTGCTTGCTTTTTCTCAGAAAGAGCCGTGGTGTGCGTTTTCGCCGGAAAACGCGTTTTCGGCCGAAAACGTGTACGTTTGCACTTCCCCGCCACAGGGAAGCTGCTAGCCGGGAATTCTCTGCCTGGTTCTACCCGCTGCCCGGAACGCTACGCAGGGCAAAAGCGATTCTCGTCTTCCGTGCTTGCTTTTTCTCAGAAAGAGCCGTGGTGTGCGTTTTCGCCGGAAAACGCGTTTTCGGCCGAAAACGTGTACGTTTGCACTTCCCCGCCACAGGGAAGCTGCTAGACGGGAATTCTCTGCCTGGTTCTACCCGCTGCCCGGAACGCTACGCAGGGCAAAAGCGATTCTCGTCCTCCGTGCTTGCTTTTTCTCAGAAAGAGCCGTGGTGTGCGTTTTCGCCGGAAAACGTGTTTTCGGCGAAAACGTGTACGTTTGCACTTCACGGCCACAGGGAAGCTGCTAGCCGGGAATTCTCTGCCTGGTTCTACCCGCTGCCCGGAACGCTACGCAGGGCAAAAGCGATTCTCGTCCTCCGTGCTTTCTTTTTCTCAGAAAGAGCCGTGGTGTGCGTTTTCGCGGGAAAACGAGTTTTCGGCCGAAAACGTGTACGTTTGCACTTCCCGGCCACAGGGAAGCTGCTAGCCGGGAATTCTCTGCCTGGTTCTACCCGCTGCCCGGAACACTACGCAGGGCAAAAGCGATTCTCGTCCTCCGTGCTTGCTTTTTCTCAGAAAGAGCCGTGGTGTGCTTTTTCGCCGCTAAACGCGTTTTCGGCCGAAAACGTGTACGTTTGCACTACCCCGCCACAGGGAAGCTGCTAGCCGGGAATTCTCTGCCTGGTTCTACCCGCTGCCCGGAACGCTACGCAGGGCAAAAGCGATTCTCGTCTTCCGTGCTTGCTTTTTCTCAGAAAGAGCCGTGGTGTGCGTTTTCGCCGGAAAACGCGTTTTCGGCCGAAAACGTGTACGTTTGCACTTCCCCGCCACAGGGAAGCTGCTAGACGGGAATTCTCTGCCTGGTTCTACCCGCTGCCAGGAACGCTACGCAGGGCAAAAGCGATTCTCGTCCTCCGTGCTTGCTTTTTCTCAGAAAGAGCCATGGTGTGCTTTTTCGCCGGAAAACGCGTTTTCGGCCGAAAACGTGTACGTTTGCACTTCCCGGCCACAGGGAAGCTGCTAGCCGGGAATTCTCTGCCTGGTTCTACCCGCTGCCCGGAACGCTACGCAGGGCAAAAGCGATTCTCGTCCTCCGTGCTTGCTTTTTCTCAGAAAGAGCCGTGGTGTGCGTTTTCGCCGGAAAACGCGTTTTCGGCCGAAAACGTGTACGTTTGCACTTCCCGGCCACAGGGAAGCTGCTAGCCGGGAATTCTCTGCCTGGTTCTACCCGCTGCCCGGAACGCTACGCAGGGCAAAAGCGATTCTCGTCCTCCGTGCTTGCTTTTTCTCAGAAAGAGCCGTGGTGTGCGTTTTCGCCGGAAAACGCGTTTTCGGCCGAAAACGTGTACGTTTGCACTTCCCCGCCACAGGGAAGCTGCTAGCCTGGAATTCTCTGCCTGGTTCTACCCGCTGCCCGGAACGCTACGCAGGGCAAAAGCGATTCTCGTCCTCCGTGCTTGCTTTTTCTCAGAAAGAGCCGTGGTGTGCGTTTTCGAGGGAAAACGCGTTTTCGGCCGAAAACGTGTACGTTTGCAGTTCCCGGCCACAGGGAAGCTGCTAGCCGGGAATTCTCTGCCTGGTTCTACCCGCTGCCCGGAACGCTACGCAGGGCAAAAGCGATTCTCGTCCTCCGTGCTTGCTTTTTCTCAGAAAGAGCCGTGGTGTGCGTTTTCGCCGGAAAATGCGTTTTCGGCGAAAACGTGTACGTTTGCACTTCCCGGCCACAGGGAAGCTGCTAGCCGGGAATTCTCTGCCTGGTTCTACCCGCTGCCCGGAACGCTACGCAGGGCAAAAGCGATTCTCGTCCTCCGTGCTTGCTTTTTCTCAGAAAGAGCCGTGGTGTGCTTTTTCGCCGGTAAACGCGTTTTCGGCCGAAAACGTGTACGTTTGCACTTCCCCGCCACAGGGAAGCTGCTAGCCGGGAATTCTCTGCCTGGTTCTACCCGCTGCCCGGAACGCTACGCAGGGCAAAAGCGATTCTCGTCCTCCGTGCTTGCTTTTTCTCAGAAAGAGCCGTGGTGTGCGTTTTCGCCGGAAAACGCCTTTTCGGCCGAAAACGTGGACGTTTGCACTTCCCCGCCACAGGGAAGCTGCTAGCCGGGAATTCTCTGCCTGGTTCTACCCGCTGCCCGGAACGCTACGCAGGGCAAAAGCGATTCTCGTCCTCCGTGCTTGCTTTTTCTCAGAAAGAGCCGTGGTGTGCGTTTTCGCCGGAAAACGCGTTTTCGGCCGAAAACGTGTACGTTTGCACTTCCCGGCCACAGGGAAGCTGCTAGCAGTGAATTCTCTGCCTGGTTCTACCCGCTGCCCGGAACGCTACGCAGGGCAAAAGCGATTCTCGTCCTCCGTGCTTGCTTTTTCTCAGAAAGAGCCGTGGTGTGCGTTTTCGCCGGAAAACGCGTTTTCGGCCGAAAACGTGTACGTTTGCACTTCCCGGCCACAGGGAAGCTGCTAGCCGGGAATTCTCTGCCTGGTTCTACCCGCTGCCCGGAACGCTACGCAGGGCAAAAGCGATTCTCGTCCTCCGTGCTTGCTTTTTCTCAGAAAGAGCCGTGGTGTTCGTTTTCGCCGGAAAACGTGTTTTCGGCGAAAACGTGTACGTTTGCAGTTCCCGGCCACAGGGAAGCTGCTAGCCGGGAATTCTCTGCCTGGTTCTACCCGCTGCCCGGAACGCTACGCAGGGCAAAAGCGATTCTCGTCCTCCGTGCTTGCTTTTTCTCAGAAAGAGCCGTGGTGTGCGTTTTCGCCGGAAAACGTGTTTTCGGCAGAAAACGTGTACGTTTGCACTTCCCGGCCACAGGGAAGCTGCTAGCAGTGAATTCTCTGCCTGGTTCTACCCGCTGCCCGGAACGCTACGCAGGGCAAAAGCGATTCTCGTCCTCCGTGCTTGCTTTTTCTCAGAAAGAGCCATGGTGTGCTTTTTCTCCAGAAAACGCGTTTTCGGCCGGAAACGTGTACGTTTGCACTTCCCGGCCACAGGGAAGCTGCTATCCGGCAATTCGCTGCCTATTTCTACCCGCTGCTCAGAACGCTACGCAGGGCAAAAGCGATTCTCGTCCTCCGTGCTTGCTTTTTCTCAGAAAGAGCCGTGGTGTGCGTTTTCGCCGGAAAACGCGTTTTCGGCCGAAAACGTGTACGTTTGCACTTCCCCGCCACAGGGAAGCTGCTAGCCGGGAATTCTCTGCCTGGTTCTACCCGCTGCCCGGAACGCTACGCAGGGCAAAAGCGATTCTCGTCCTCCGTGCTTGCTTTTTCTCAGAAAGAGCCGTGGTGTGCGTTTTCGCCGGAAAACGCGTTTTCGGCCGAAAACGTGTACGTTTGCACTTCCCGGCCACAGGGAAGCTGCTAGCCGGGAATTCTCTGCCTGGTTCTACCCGCTGCCCGGAACACTACGCAGGGCAAAAGCGATTCTCGTCCTCCGTGCTTGCTTTTTCTCAGAAAGAGCCGTGGTGTTCGTTTTCGCCGGAAAACGTGTTTTCGGCGAAAACGTGTACGTTTGCAGTTCCCGGCCACAGGGAAGCTGCTAGCCGGGAATTCTCTGCCTGGTTCTACCCGCTGCCCGGAACGCTACGCAGGGCAAAAGCGATTCTCGTCCTCCGTGCTTGCTTTTTCTCAGAAAGAGCCGTGGTGTGCGTTTTCGCGGGAAAACGCGTTTTCGGCCGAAAACGTGTACGTTTGCACTTCCCGGCCACAGGGAGGCTGCTAGCCGGGAATTCTCTGCCTGGTTCTACCCGCTGCCCGGAACGCTACGCAGGGCAAAAGCGATTTTCGTCCTCCGTGCTTGCTTTTTCTCAGAAAGAGCCGTGGTGTACGTTTTCGCGGGAAAACGAGTTTTCGGCCGAAAACGTGTACGTTTGCACTTCCCGGCCACAGGGAAGCTGCTAGCCGGGAATTCTCTGCCTGGTTCTACCCGCTGCCCGGAACGCTACGCAGGGCAAAAGCGATTCTCGTCCTCCGTGCTTGCTTTTTCTCAGAAAGAGCCGTGGTGTGCGTTTTCGCCGGAAAACGCGTTTTCGGCCGAAAACGTGTACGTTTGCACTTCCCGGCCACAGGGAAGCTGCTAGCCGGGAATTCTCTGCCTGGTTCTACCCGCTGCCCGGAACACTACGCAGGGCAAAAGCGATTCTCGTCCTCCGTGCTTGCTTTTTCTCAGAAAGAGCCGTGGTGTGCTTTTTCGCCGCTAAACGCGTTTTCGGCCGAAAACGTGTACGTTTGCACTTCCCCGCCACAGGGAAGCTGCTAGCCGGGAATTCTCTGCCTGGTTCTACCCGCTGCCCGGAACGCTACGCAGGGCAAAAGCGATTCTCGTCCTCCGTGCTTGCTTTTTCTCAGAAAGAGCCGTGGTGTGCGTTTTCGCCGGAAAACGCGTTTTCGGCCGAAAACGTGTACGTTTGCACTTCCCCGCCACAGGGAAGCTGCTAGCCGGGAATTCTCTGCCTGGTTCTACCCGCTGCCCGGAACGCTACGCAGGGCAAAAGCGATTCTCGTCTTCCGTGCTTGCTTTTTCTCAGAAAGAGCCGTGGTGTGCGTTTTCGCCGGAAAACGCGTTTTCGGCCGAAAACGTGTACGTTTGCACTTCCCCGCCACAGGGAAGCTGCTAGACGGGAATTCTCTGCCTGGTTCTACCCGCTGCCCGGAACGCTACGCAGGGCAAAAGCGATTCTCGTCCTCCGTGCTTGCTTTTTCTCAGAAAGAGCCGTGGTGTGCGTTTTCGCCGGAAAACGTGTTTTCGGCGAAAACGTGTACGTTTGCACTTCACGGCCACAGGGAAGCTGCTAGCCGGGAATTCTCTGCCTGGTTCTACCCGCTGCCCGGAACGCTACGCAGGGCAAAAGCGATTCTCGTCCTCCGTGCTTTCTTTTTCTCAGAAAGAGCCGTGGTGTGCGTTTTCGCGGGAAAACGAGTTTTCGGCCGAAAACGTGTACGTTTGCACTTCCCGGCCACAGGGAAGCTGCTAGCCGGGAATTCTCTGCCTGGTTCTACCCGCTGCCCGGAACACTACGCAGGGCAAAAGCGATTCTCGTCCTCCGTGCTTGCTTTTTCTCAGAAAGAGCCGTGGTGTGCGTTTTCGCCGCTAAACGCGTTTTCGGCCGAAAACGTGTACGTTTGCACTACCCCGCCACAGGGAAGCTGCTAGCCGGGAATTCTCTGCCTGGTTCTACCCGCTGCCCGGAACGCTACGCAGGGCAAAAGCGATTCTCGTCTTCCGTGCTTGCTTTTTCTCAGAAAGAGCCGTGGTGTGCGTTTTCGCCGGAAAACGCGTTTTCGGCCGAAAACGTGTACGTTTGCACTTCCCCGCCACAGGGAAGCTGCTAGACGGGAATTCTCTGCCTGGTTCTACCCGCTGCCAGGAACGCTACGCAGGGCAAAAGCGATTCTCGTCCTCCGTGCTTGCTTTTTCTCAGAAAGAGCCATGGTGTGCTTTTTCGCCGGAAAACGCGTTTTCGGCCGAAAACGTGTACGTTTGCACTTCCCGGCCACAGGGAAGCTGCTAGCCGGGAATTCTCTGCCTGGTTCTACCCGCTGCCCGGAACGCTACGCAGGGCAAAAGCGATTCTCGTCCTCCGTGCTTGCTTTTTCTCAGAAAGAGCCGTGGTGTGCGTTTTCGCCGGAAAACGCGTTTTCGGCCGAAAACGTGTACGTTTGCACTTCCCGGCCACAGGGAAGCTGCTAGCCGGGAATTCTCTGCCTGGTTCTACCCGCTGCCCGGAACGCTACGCAGGGCAAAAGCGATTCTCGTCCTCCGTGCTTGCTTTTTCTCAGAAAGAGCCGTGGTGTGCGTTTTCGCCGGAAAACGCGTTTTCGGCCGAAAACGTGTACGTTTGCACTTCCCCGCCACAGGGAAGCTGCTAGCCTGGAATTCTCTGCCTGGTTCTACCCGCTGCCCGGAACGCTACGCAGGGCAAAAGCGATTCTCGTCCTCCGTGCTTGCTTTTTCTCAGAAAGAGCCGTGGTGTGCGTTTTCGAGGGAAAACGCGTTTTCGGCCGAAAACGTGTACGTTCGCACTTCCCGGCCACAGCGAATCTGCTAGCCGGGAATTCTCTGCCTGGTTCTACCCGCTGCCCGGAACGCTACGCAGGGCAAAAGCGATTCTCGTCCTCCGTGCTTGCTTTTTCTCAGAAAGAACCGTGGTGTGCGTTTTCGCCGGAAAACGCGTTTTCGGCCGAAAACGTGTACGTTTTCACTTCCCCGCCACAGGGAAGCTGCTAGCCGGGAAGTCTCTGCCTGGTTCTACCCGCTGCCCGGAACGCTACGCAGGGCAAAAGCGATTCTCGTCCTCCGTGCTTGCTTTTTCTCAGAAAGAGCCGTGGTGTGCGTTTTCGCTGGAAAACGCGTTTTCGGCCGAAAACGTGTACGTTTGCACTTCCCCGCCACAGGGAAGCTGCTAGCCGGGAATTCTCAGCCTGGTTATACCCGCTGCCCGGAACGCTACGCAGGGCAAAAGCGATTCTCGTCCTCCGTGCTTGCTTTTTCTCAGAAAGAGCCGTGGTGTGCTTTTTCGCCGGAAAACGCGTTTTCGGCCGAAAACGTGTACGTTTGCACTTCCCGGCCACAGGGAAGCTGCTAGCCGGCTATTCGCTGCCTATTTCTACCCGCTGCTCAGAACGCTACGCAGGGCAAAAGCGATTCTCGTCCTCCGTGCTTGCTTTTTCTCAGAAAGAGCCGTGGTGTGCGTTTTCGCGGGAAAACGCGTTTCCGGCCGAAAACGTGTACGTTTGCACTTCCAGGCCACAGGGAAGCTGCTAGACGGGAATTCTCTGCCTGGTTCTACCCGCTGCCCGGAACGCTACGCAGGGCAAAAGCGATTCTCGTCCTCCGTGCTTGCTTTTTCTCAGAAAGAGCCGTGGTGTGCGTTTTCGCCGGAAAACGCGTTTTCGGCCGAAAACGTTTACGTTTGCACTTCCCGGCCACAGGGAAGCTGCTAGACGGGAATTCTCTGCCTGGTTCTACCCGCTGCCCGGAACGCTACGCAGGGCAAAAGCGATTCTCGTCCTCCGTGCTTGCTTTTTCTCAGAAAGAGCCGTGGTGTGCGTTTTCGCCGGAAAACGCGTTTTCGGCGAAAACGTGTACGTTTGCACTTCACGGCCACAGGGAAGCTGCTAGCCGGGAATTCTCTGCCTGGTTCTACCCGCTGCCCGGAACGCTACGCAGGGCAAAAGCGATTCTCGTCCTCCGTGCTTTCTTTTTCTCAGAAAGAGCCGTGGTGTGCGTTTTCGTGGGAAAACGAGTTTTCGGCCGAAAACGTGTACGTTTGCACTTCCCGGCCACAGGGAAGCTGCTAGCCGGGAATTCTCTGCCTGGTTCTACCCGCTGCCCGGAACGCTACGCAGGGCAAAAGCGATTCTCGTCCTCCGTGCTTGCTTTTTCTCAGAAAGAGCCGTGGTGTGCGTTTTCGCCGGAAAACGCGTTTTCGGCCGAAAACGTTTACGTTTGCACTTCCCGGCCACAGGGAAGCTGCTAGACGGGAATTCTCTGCCTGGTTCTACCCGCTGCCCGGAACGCTACGCAGGGCAAAAGCGATTCTCGTCCTCCGTGCTTGCTTTTTCTCAGAAAGAGCCGTGGTGTGCGTTTTCGCCGGAAAACGTGTTTTCGGCGAAAACGTGTACGTTTGCACTTCACGGCCACAGGGAAGCTGCTAGCCGGGAATTCTCTGCCTGGTTCTACCCGCTGCCAGGAACGCTACGCAGGGCAAAAGCGATTCTCGTCCTCCGTGCTTGCTTTTTCTCAGAAAGAGCCGTGGTGTGCGTTTTCGCCGGAAAACGCGTTTTCGGCCGAAAACGTGTACGTTTGCACTTCCCGGCCACAGGGAAGCTGCTAGCCGGGAATTCTCTGCCTGGTTCTACCCGCTGCCCGGAACGCTACGCAGGGCAAAAGCGATTCTCGTCCTCCGTGCTTGCTTTTTCTCAGAAAGAGCCGTGGTGTGCGTTTTCGCTAGAAAACGCGTTTTCGGCCGAAAACGTGTACGTTTGCACTTCCCGGCCACAGGGAACCTGCTAGCCGGGAATTCTCTGCCTGGTTCTACCCGCTGCCCGGAACGCTACGCAGGGCAAAAGCGATTCTCGTCCTCCGTGCTTGCTTTTTCTCAGAAAGAGCCATGGTGTGCTTTTTCTCCGGAAAACGCGTTTTCGGCCGGAAACGTGTACGTTTGCACTTCCCGGCCACAGGGAAGCTGCTAGCCGGCAATTCGCTGCCTATTTCTACCCGCTGCTCAGAACGCTACGCAGGGCAAAAGCGATTCTCGTCCTCCGTGCTTGCTTTTTCTCAGAAAGAGCCGTGGTGTGCGTTTTCGCCAGAAAACGCGTTTTCGGCCGAAAACGTGTACGTTTGCACTTCCCCGCCACAGGGAAGCTGCTAGCCGGGAATTCTCTGCCTGGTTCTACCCGCTGCCCGGAACACTACGCAGGGCAAAAGCGATTCTCGTCCTCCGTGCTTGCTTTATCTCAGAAAGAGCCGTGGTGTGCGTTTTCGCCGGAAAATGCGTTTTCGGCGAAAACGTGTACGTTTGCACTTCCCGGCCACAGGGAAGCTGCTAGCCGGGAATTCTCTGCCTGGTTCTACCCGCTGCCCGGAACACTACGCAGGGCAAAAGCGATTCTCGTCCTCCGTGCTTGCTTTTTCTCAGAAAGAGCCGTGGTGTGCTTTTTCGCCGGTAAACGCGTTTTCGGCCGAAAACGTGTACGTTTGCACTTCCCCGCCACAGGGAAGCTGCTAGCCGGGAATTCTCTGCCTGGTTCTACCCGCTGCCCGGAACGCTACGCAGGGCAAAAGCGATTCTCGTCCTCCGTGCTTGCTTTTTCTCAGAAAGAGCCGTGGTGTGCGTTTTCGCCGGAAAACGCGTTTTCGGCCGAAAACGTGTACGTTTGCACTTCCCCGCCACAGGGAAGCTGCTAGCCGGGAATTCTCTGCCTGGTTCTACCCGCTGCCCGGAACGCTACGCAGGGCAAAAGCGATTCTCGTCTTCTGTGCTTGCTTTTTCTCAGAAAGATCCGTGGTGTGCGTTTTCGCCGGAAAACGCGTTTTCGGCCGAAAACGTGTACGTTTGCACTTCCCCGCCACAGGGAAGCTGCTAGACGGGAATTCTCTGCCTGGTTCTACCCACTGCCAGGAACGCTACGCAGGGCAAAAGCGATTCTCGTCCTCCGTGCTTGCTTTTTCTCAGAAAGAGCCATGGTGTCCTTTTTCGCCGGAAAACGCGTTTTCGGCCGAAAACGTGTACGTTTGCACTTCCCGGCCACAGGGAAGCTGCTAGCCGGGAATTCTCTGCCTGGTTCTACCCGCTGCCCGGAACGCTACGCAGGGCAAAAGCGATTCTCGTCCTCCGTGCTTGCTTTTTCTCAGAAAGAGCCGTGGTGTGCGTTTTCGCTAGAAAACGCGTTTTCGGCCGAAAACGTGTACGTTTGCACTTCCCCGCCACAGGGAAGCTGCTAGCCGGGAATTCTCTGCCTGGTTCTACCCGCTGCCCGGAACGCTACGCAGGGCAAAAGCGATTCTCGTCCTCCGTGCTTGCTTTTTCTCAGAAAGAGCCGTGGTGTGCGTTTTCGAGGGAAAACGCGTTTTCGGCCGAAAACGTGTACGTTCGCACTTCCCGGCCACAGCGAAGCTGCTAGCCGTGAATTCAATGCCTGGTTCTACCCGCTGCCCGGAACGCTACGCAGGGCAAAAGCGATTCTCGTCCTCCGTGCTTGCTTTTTCTCAGAAAGAACCGTGGTGTGCGTTTTCGCCGGAAAACGCGTTTTCGGCCGAAAACGTGTACGTTTTCACTTCCCCGCCACAGGGAAGCTGCTAGCCGGGAATTCTCTGCCTGGTTCTACCCGCTGCCCGGAACGCTACGCAGGGCAAAAGCGATTCTCGTCCTCCGTGCTTGCTTTTTCTCAGAAAGAGCCGTGGTGTGCGTTTTCGCCGGAAAACGCGTTTTCGGCCGAAAACGTTTACGTTTGCACTTCCCGGCCACAGGGAAGCTGCTAGCCGGGAATTCTCTGCCTGGTTCTACCCGCTGCCCGGAACGCTACGCAGGGCAAAAGCGGTTCTCGTCCTCCGTGCTTGCTTTTTCTCAGAAAGAGCCGTGGTGTGCGTTTTCGCCGGAAAACGCGTTTTCGGCCGAAAACGTGTACGTTTGCACTTCCCGGCCACAGGGAAGCTGCTAGCCGGGAATTCTCTGCCTGGTTCTACCCGCTGCCCGGAACGCTACGCAGGGCAAAAGGGATTCTCGTCCTCCGTGCTTGCTTTTTCTCAGAAAGAGCCGTGGTGTGCGTTTTCGCCAGAAAACGCGTTTTCGGCCGAAAACGTGTACGTTTGCACTTCCCGGCCACAGGGAAGCTGCTAGCCGGGAATTCTCTGCCTGGTTCTACCCGCTTCCCGGAACGCTACGCAGGGCAAAAGCGATTCTCGTCCTCCGTGCTTGCTTTTTCTCAGAAAGAGCCGTGGTGTGCGTTTTCGCCGGAAAACGCGTTTTCGGCCGAAAACGTGTACGTTTGCACTTCCCGGCCACAGGGAAGCTGCTAGCCGGGAATTCTCTGCCTGGTTCTACCCGCTGCCCGGAACGCTACGCAGGGCAAAAGCGATTCTCGTCCTCCGTGCTTGCTTTTTCTCAGAAAGAGCCGTGGTGTGCGTTTTCGCCAGAAAACGCGTTTTCGGCCGAAAACGTGTACGTTTGCACTTCCCGGCCACAGGGAAGCTGCTAGCCGGGAATTCTCTGCCTGTTTCTACCCGCTGCCCGGAACGCTACTCAGGGCAAAAGCGATTCTCGTCCTCCGTGCTTGCTTTTTCTCAGAAAGAGCCGTGGTGTGCTTTTTCGCCGGAAAACGCGTTTTCGGCCGAAAACGTGTACGTTTGCACTTCCCGGCCACAGGGAAGCTGCTAGCCGGGAATTCTCTGCCTGGTTCTACCCGCTGCCCGGAACGCTACGCAGGGCAAAAGCGATTCTCGTCCTCCGTGCTTGCTTTTTCTCAGAAAGAGCCGTGGTGTCCGTTTTCGCCGGAAAAGGCGTTTTCGGCCGAAAACGTGTACGTTTGCACTTCCCCGCCACAGGGAAGCTGCTAGCCGGGAATTCTCTGCCTGGTTCTACCCGCTGCCAGGAACGCTACGCAGGGCAAAAGCGATTCTCGTCCTCCGTGCTTGCTTTTTCTCAGAAAGAGCCATGGTGTGCTTTTTCGCCGGAAAACGTGTTTTCGGCCGAAAACGTGTACGTTTGCACTTCCCGGCCACAGGGAAGCTGCTAGCCGGCAATTCCCTGCCTATTTCTACCCGCTGCTCAGAACGCTACGCAGGGCAAAAGCGATTCTCGTCCTCCGTGCTTGCTTTTTCTCAGAAAGAGCCGTGGTGTGCGTTTTCGCCGGAAAACGCGTTTTCGGCCGAAAACGTGTACGTTTGCACTTCCCCGCCACAGGGAAGCTGCTAGCCGGGAATTCTCTGCCTGGTTCTACCGGCTGCCCGGAACGCTACGCAGGGCAAAAGCGATTCTCGTCCTCCGTGCTTGCTTTTTCTCAGAAAGAGCCGTGGTGTGCTTTTTCGCCGGAAAACGCGTTTTCGGCCGAAAACGTGTACGTTTGCACTTCCCGGCCACAGGGAAGCTGCTAGCCGGGAATTCTCTGCCTGGTTCTACCCGCTGCCCGGTACGCTACGCAGGGCAAAAGCGATTCTCGTCCTCCGTGCTTGCTTTATCTCAGAAAGAGCAGTGGTGTGCGTTTTCGCCGCAAAACGCGTTTTCGGCCGAAAACGTGTACGTTTGCACTTCCCGGCCACAGGGAAGCTGCTAGCCGGGAATTCTCTGCCTGGTTCTACCCGCTGCCAGGAACGCTACGCAGGGCAAAAGCGATTCTCGTCCTCCGTGCTTGCTTTTTCTCAGAAAGAGCCGTGGTGTGCGTTTTCGCCGCAAAACGCGTTTTCGGCCGAAAACGTCTACGTTTGCACTTCCCCGCCACAGGGAAGCTGCTAGCCGGGAATTCTCTGCCTGGTTCTACCCGCTGCCCGGAACACTACGCAGGGCAAAAGCGATTCTCGTCCTCCGTGCTTGCTTTTTCTCAGAAAGAGCCGTGGTGTGCGTTTTCGCGGGAAAACGCGTTTTCGGCCGAAAACGTGTACGTTTGCACTTCCCGGCCACAGGGAAGCTGCTAGCCGGGAATTCTCTGCCTGGTTCTACCCGCTGCCCGGAACGCTACGCAGGGCAAAAGCGATTCTCGTCCTCCGTGCTTGCTTTTTCTCAGAAAGAGCCGTGGTGTGCGTTTTCGCCGGAAAACGCGTTTTCGGCCGAAAACGTGTACGTTTGCACTTCCCGGCCACAGGGAAGGTGCTAGCCGGGAATTCTCTGCCTGGTTCTACCCGCTGCCCGGAACGCTACGCAGGGCAAAAGCGATTCTCGTCCTCCGTGCTTGCTTTTTCTCAGAAAGAGCCGTGGTGTGCGTTTTCGCTAGAAAACGCGTTTTCGGCCGAAAACGTGTACGTTTGCACTTCCCGGCCACAGGGAAGCTGCTAGCCGGGAATTCTCTGCCTGGTTCTACGCGCTGCCCGGAACGCTACTCAGGGCAAAAGCGATTCTCGTCCTCCGTGCTTGCTTTTTCTCAGAAAGAGCCGTGGTGTGCGTTTTCGCCGGAAAACGCGTTTTCGGCCGAAAACGTGTACGTTTGCACTTCCCGGCCACAGGGAAGCTGCTAGCCGGGAATTCTCTGCCTGGTTCTACCCGCTGCCCGGAACGCTACGCAGGGCAAAAGCGATTCTCGTCCTCCGTGCTTGCTTTTTCTCAGAAAGAGCCGTGGTGTGCGTTTTCGCCGGAAAACGCGTTTTCGGCCGAAAACGTGTACGTTTGCACTTCCCGGCCACAGGGAAGCTGCTAGCCGGGAATTCTCTGCCTGGTTCTACCCGCTGCCCGGAACGCTACGCAGGGCAAAAGCGATTCTCGTCCTCCGTGCTTGCTTTTTCTCAGAAAGAGCCGTGGTGTGCGTTTTCGCCGGAAAACGCGTTTTCGGCCGAAAACGTGTACGTTTGCACTTCCCCGCCACAGGGAAGCTGCTAGCCGGGAATTCTCTGCCTGGTTCTACCCGCTGCCCGGAACGCTACGCAGGGGAAAAGCGATTCTCGTCCTCCGTGCTTGCTTTTTCTCAGAAAGAGCCATGGTGTGCTTTTTCGCCGGAAAACGCTTTTTCGGCCGAAAACGTGTACGTTTGCACTTCCCCGCCACAGGGAAGCTGCTAGCCGGCAATTCGCTGCTATTTCTACCCGCTGCTCAGAACGCTACGCAGGGCAAAAGCGATTCTCGTCCTCCGTGCTTGCTTTTTCTCAGAAAGAGCCGTGGTGTGCGTTTTCGCCGGAAAACGCGTTTTCGGCCGAAAACGTCTACGTTTGCACTTCCCCGCCACAGGGAAGCTGCTAGCCGGGAATTCTCTGCCTGGTTCTACCCGCTGCCCGGAACACTACGCAGGGCAAAAGCGATTCTCGTCCTCCGTGCTTGCTTTTTCTCAGAAAGAGCCGTGGTGTGCGTTTTCGCTAGAAAACGCGTTTTCGGCCGAAAACGTGTACGTTTGCACTTCCCGGCCACAGGGAAGCTGCTAGCCGGGAATTCTCTGCCTGGTTCTACCCGCTGCCCGGAACGCTACGCAGGGCAAAAGCGATTCTCGTCCTCCGTGCTTGCTTTTTCTCAGAAAGAGCCGTGGTGTGCGTTTTCGCCGGAAAACGCGTTTTCGGCCGAAAACGTGTACGTTTGCACTTCCCGGCCACAGGGAAGGTGCTAGCCGGGAATTCTCTGCCTGGTTCTACCCGCTGCCCGGAACGCTACGCAGGGCAAAAGCGATTCTCGTCCTCCGTGCTTGCTTTTTCTCAGAAAGAGCCGTGGTGTGCGTTTTCGCCGGAAAACGCGTTTTCGGCCGAAAACGTGTACGTTTGCACTTCCCCGCCACAGGGAAGCTGCTAGCCGGGAATTCTCTGCCTGGTTCTACCCGCTGCCCGGAACGCTACGCAGGGCAAAAGCGATTCTCGTCTTCTGTGCTTGCTTTTTCTCAGAAAGATCCGTGGTGTGCGTTTTCGCCGGAAAACGCGTTTTCGGCCGAAAACGTGTACGTTTGCACTTCCCCGCCACAGGGAAGCTGCTAGACGGGAATTCTCTGCCTGGTTCTACCCACTGCCAGGAACGCTACGCAGGGCAAAAGCGATTCTCGTCCTCCGTGCTTGCTTTTTCTCAGAAAGAGCCATGGTGTCCTTTTTCGCCGGAAAACGCGTTTTCGGCCGAAAACGTGTACGTTTGCACTTCCCGGCCACAGGGAAGCTGCTAGCCGGGAATTCTCTGCCTGGTTCTACCCGCTGCCCGGAACGCTACGCAGGGCAAAAGCGATTCTCGTCCTCCGTGCTTGCTTTTTCTCAGAAAGAGCCGTGGTGTGCGTTTTCGCTAGAAAACGCGTTTTCGGCCGAAAACGTGTACGTTTGCACTTCCCCGCCACAGGGAAGCTGCTAGCCGGGAATTCTCTGCCTGGTTCTACCCGCTGCCCGGAACGCTACGCAGGGCAAAAGCGATTCTCGTCCTCCGTGCTTGCTTTTTCTCAGAAAGAGCCGTGGTGTGCGTT
Organism: Athene noctua; assembly: GCF_965140245.1. NCBI lineage: Eukaryota > Metazoa > Chordata > Aves > Strigiformes > Strigidae > Athene > Athene noctua. The sequence continues at coordinate 569,654 of NW_027437558.1, read as the reverse complement.
TTCGAGGGAAAACGCGTTTTCGGCCGAAAACGTGTACGTTCGCACTTCCCGGCCACAGCGAAGCTGCTAGCCGTGAATTCAATGCCTGGTTCTACCCGCTGCCCGGAACGCTACGCAGGGCAAAAGCGATTCTCGTCCTCCGTGCTTGCTTTTTCTCAGAAAGAACCGTGGTGTGCGTTTTCGCCGGAAAACGCGTTTTCGGCCGAAAACGTGTACGTTTTCACTTCCCCGCCACAGGGAAGCTGCTAGCCGGGAATTCTCTGCCTGGTTCTACCCGCTGCCCGGAACGCTACGCAGGGCAAAAGCGATTCTCGTCCTCCGTGCTTGCTTTTTCTCAGAAAGAGCCGTGGTGTGCGTTTTCGCCGGAAAACGCGTTTTCGGCCGAAAACGTTTACGTTTGCACTTCCCGGCCACAGGGAAGCTGCTAGCCGGGAATTCTCTGCCTGGTTCTACCCGCTGCCCGGAACGCTACGCAGGGCAAAAGCGGTTCTCGTCCTCCGTGCTTGCTTTTTCTCAGAAAGAGCCGTGGTGTGCGTTTTCGCCGGAAAACGCGTTTTCGGCCGAAAACGTGTACGTTTGCACTTCCCGGCCACAGGGAAGCTGCTAGCCGGGAATTCTCTGCCTGGTTCTACCCGCTGCCCGGAACGCTACGCAGGGCAAAAGGGATTCTCGTCCTCCGTGCTTGCTTTTTCTCAGAAAGAGCCGTGGTGTGCGTTTTCGCCAGAAAACGCGTTTTCGGCCGAAAACGTGTACGTTTGCACTTCCCGGCCACAGGGAAGCTGCTAGCCGGGAATTCTCTGCCTGGTTCTACCCGCTTCCCGGAACGCTACGCAGGGCAAAAGCGATTCTCGTCCTCCGTGCTTGCTTTTTCTCAGAAAGAGCCGTGGTGTGCGTTTTCGCCGGAAAACGCGTTTTCGGCCGAAAACGTGTACGTTTGCACTTCCCGGCCACAGGGAAGCTGCTAGCCGGGAATTCTCTGCCTGGTTCTACCCGCTGCCCGGAACGCTACGCAGGGCAAAAGCGATTCTCGTCCTCCGTGCTTGCTTTTTCTCAGAAAGAGCCGTGGTGTGCGTTTTCGCCAGAAAACGCGTTTTCGGCCGAAAACGTGTACGTTTGCACTTCCCGGCCACAGGGAAGCTGCTAGCCGGGAATTCTCTGCCTGTTTCTACCCGCTGCCCGGAACGCTACTCAGGGCAAAAGCGATTCTCGTCCTCCGTGCTTGCTTTTTCTCAGAAAGAGCCGTGGTGTGCTTTTTCGCCGGAAAACGCGTTTTCGGCCGAAAACGTGTACGTTTGCACTTCCCGGCCACAGGGAAGCTGCTAGCCGGGAATTCTCTGCCTGGTTCTACCCGCTGCCCGGAACGCTACGCAGGGCAAAAGCGATTCTCGTCCTCCGTGCTTGCTTTTTCTCAGAAAGAGCCGTGGTGTCCGTTTTCGCCGGAAAAGGCGTTTTCGGCCGAAAACGTGTACGTTTGCACTTCCCCGCCACAGGGAAGCTGCTAGCCGGGAATTCTCTGCCTGGTTCTACCCGCTGCCAGGAACGCTACGCAGGGCAAAAGCGATTCTCGTCCTCCGTGCTTGCTTTTTCTCAGAAAGAGCCATGGTGTGCTTTTTCGCCGGAAAACGTGTTTTCGGCCGAAAACGTGTACGTTTGCACTTCCCGGCCACAGGGAAGCTGCTAGCCGGCAATTCCCTGCCTATTTCTACCCGCTGCTCAGAACGCTACGCAGGGCAAAAGCGATTCTCGTCCTCCGTGCTTGCTTTTTCTCAGAAAGAGCCGTGGTGTGCGTTTTCGCCGGAAAACGCGTTTTCGGCCGAAAACGTGTACGTTTGCACTTCCCCGCCACAGGGAAGCTGCTAGCCGGGAATTCTCTGCCTGGTTCTACCGGCTGCCCGGAACGCTACGCAGGGCAAAAGCGATTCTCGTCCTCCGTGCTTGCTTTTTCTCAGAAAGAGCCGTGGTGTGCTTTTTCGCCGGAAAACGCGTTTTCGGCCGAAAACGTGTACGTTTGCACTTCCCGGCCACAGGGAAGCTGCTAGCCGGGAATTCTCTGCCTGGTTCTACCCGCTGCCCGGTACGCTACGCAGGGCAAAAGCGATTCTCGTCCTCCGTGCTTGCTTTATCTCAGAAAGAGCAGTGGTGTGCGTTTTCGCCGCAAAACGCGTTTTCGGCCGAAAACGTGTACGTTTGCACTTCCCGGCCACAGGGAAGCTGCTAGCCGGGAATTCTCTGCCTGGTTCTACCCGCTGCCAGGAACGCTACGCAGGGCAAAAGCGATTCTCGTCCTCCGTGCTTGCTTTTTCTCAGAAAGAGCCGTGGTGTGCGTTTTCGCCGCAAAACGCGTTTTCGGCCGAAAACGTCTACGTTTGCACTTCCCCGCCACAGGGAAGCTGCTAGCCGGGAATTCTCTGCCTGGTTCTACCCGCTGCCCGGAACACTACGCAGGGCAAAAGCGATTCTCGTCCTCCGTGCTTGCTTTTTCTCAGAAAGAGCCGTGGTGTGCGTTTTCGCGGGAAAACGCGTTTTCGGCCGAAAACGTGTACGTTTGCACTTCCCGGCCACAGGGAAGCTGCTAGCCGGGAATTCTCTGCCTGGTTCTACCCGCTGCCCGGAACGCTACGCAGGGCAAAAGCGATTCTCGTCCTCCGTGCTTGCTTTTTCTCAGAAAGAGCCGTGGTGTGCGTTTTCGCCGGAAAACGCGTTTTCGGCCGAAAACGTGTACGTTTGCACTTCCCGGCCACAGGGAAGGTGCTAGCCGGGAATTCTCTGCCTGGTTCTACCCGCTGCCCGGAACGCTACGCAGGGCAAAAGCGATTCTCGTCCTCCGTGCTTGCTTTTTCTCAGAAAGAGCCGTGGTGTGCGTTTTCGCTAGAAAACGCGTTTTCGGCCGAAAACGTGTACGTTTGCACTTCCCGGCCACAGGGAAGCTGCTAGCCGGGAATTCTCTGCCTGGTTCTACGCGCTGCCCGGAACGCTACTCAGGGCAAAAGCGATTCTCGTCCTCCGTGCTTGCTTTTTCTCAGAAAGAGCCGTGGTGTGCGTTTTCGCCGGAAAACGCGTTTTCGGCCGAAAACGTGTACGTTTGCACTTCCCGGCCACAGGGAAGCTGCTAGCCGGGAATTCTCTGCCTGGTTCTACCCGCTGCCCGGAACGCTACGCAGGGCAAAAGCGATTCTCGTCCTCCGTGCTTGCTTTTTCTCAGAAAGAGCCGTGGTGTGCGTTTTCGCCGGAAAACGCGTTTTCGGCCGAAAACGTGTACGTTTGCACTTCCCGGCCACAGGGAAGCTGCTAGCCGGGAATTCTCTGCCTGGTTCTACCCGCTGCCCGGAACGCTACGCAGGGCAAAAGCGATTCTCGTCCTCCGTGCTTGCTTTTTCTCAGAAAGAGCCGTGGTGTGCGTTTTCGCCGGAAAACGCGTTTTCGGCCGAAAACGTGTACGTTTGCACTTCCCCGCCACAGGGAAGCTGCTAGCCGGGAATTCTCTGCCTGGTTCTACCCGCTGCCCGGAACGCTACGCAGGGGAAAAGCGATTCTCGTCCTCCGTGCTTGCTTTTTCTCAGAAAGAGCCATGGTGTGCTTTTTCGCCGGAAAACGCTTTTTCGGCCGAAAACGTGTACGTTTGCACTTCCCCGCCACAGGGAAGCTGCTAGCCGGCAATTCGCTGCTATTTCTACCCGCTGCTCAGAACGCTACGCAGGGCAAAAGCGATTCTCGTCCTCCGTGCTTGCTTTTTCTCAGAAAGAGCCGTGGTGTGCGTTTTCGCCGGAAAACGCGTTTTCGGCCGAAAACGTCTACGTTTGCACTTCCCCGCCACAGGGAAGCTGCTAGCCGGGAATTCTCTGCCTGGTTCTACCCGCTGCCCGGAACACTACGCAGGGCAAAAGCGATTCTCGTCCTCCGTGCTTGCTTTTTCTCAGAAAGAGCCGTGGTGTGCGTTTTCGCTAGAAAACGCGTTTTCGGCCGAAAACGTGTACGTTTGCACTTCCCGGCCACAGGGAAGCTGCTAGCCGGGAATTCTCTGCCTGGTTCTACCCGCTGCCCGGAACGCTACGCAGGGCAAAAGCGATTCTCGTCCTCCGTGCTTGCTTTTTCTCAGAAAGAGCCGTGGTGTGCGTTTTCGCCGGAAAACGCGTTTTCGGCCGAAAACGTGTACGTTTGCACTTCCCGGCCACAGGGAAGGTGCTAGCCGGGAATTCTCTGCCTGGTTCTACCCGCTGCCCGGAACGCTACGCAGGGCAAAAGCGATTCTCGTCCTCCGTGCTTGCTTTTTCTCAGAAAGAGCCGTGGTGTGCGTTTTCGCTAGAAAACGCGTTTTCGGCCGAAAACGTGTACGTTTGCACTTCCCGGCCACAGGGAAGCTGCTAGCCGGGAATTCTCTGCCTGGTTCTACCCGCTGCCCGGAACGCTACTCAGGGCAAAAGCGATTCTCGTCCTCCGTGCTTGCTTTTTCTCAGAAAGAGCCGTGGTGTGCGTTTTCGCCGGAAAACGCGTTTTCGGCCGAAAACGTGTACGTTTGCACTTCCCGGCCACAGGGAAGCTGCTAGCCGGGAATTCTCTGCCTGGTTCTACCCGCTGCCCGGAACGCTACGCAGGGCAAAAGCGATTCTCGTCCTCCGTGTTTGCTTTTTCTCAGAAAGAGCCGTGGTGTGCGTTTTCGCCGGAAAACGCGTTTTCGGCCGAAAACGTGTACGTTTGCACTTCCCGGCCACAGGGAAGCTGCTAGCCGGGAATTCTCTGCCTGGTTCTACCCGCTGCCCGGAACGCTACGCAGGGCAAAAGCGATTCTCGTCCTCCGTGCTTGCTTTTTCTCAGAAAGAGCCGTGGTGTGCGTTTTCGCCGGAAAACGCGTTTTCGGCCGAAAACGTGTACGTTTGCACTTCCCGGCCACAGGGAAGCTGCTAGCCGGCAATTCGCTGCTATTTCTACCCGCTGCTCAGAACGCTACGCAGGGCAAAAGCGATTCTCGTCCTCCGTGCTTGCTTTTTCTCAGAAAGAGCCGTGGTGTGCGTTTTCGCGGGAAAACGCGTTTTCGGCCGAAAACGTGTACGTTTGCACTTCCCGGCCACAGGGAAGCTGCTAGCCGGGAATTCTCTGCCTGGTTCTACCCGCTGCCCGGAACGCTACGCAGGGCAAAAGCGATTCTCGTCCTCCGTGCTTGCTTTTTCTCAGAAAGAGCCGTGGTGTGCGTTTTCGCCGGAAAACGCGTTTTCGGCCGAAAACGTGTACGTTTGCACTTCCCGGCCACAGGGAAGGTGCTAGCCGGGAATTCTCTGCCTGGTTCTACCCGCTGCCCGGAACGCTACGCAGGGCAAAAGCGATTCTCGTCCTCCGTGCTTGCTTTTTCTCAGAAAGAGCCGTGGTGTGCGTTTTCGCCAGAAAACGCGTTTTCGGCCGAAAACGTGTACGTTTGCACTTCCCGGCCACAGGGAAGCTGCTAGCCGGGAATTCTCTGCCTGGTTCTACCCGCTGCCCGGAACGCTACTCAGGGCAAAAGCGATTCTCGTCCTTCGTGCTTGCTTTTTCTCAGAAAGAGCCGTGGTGTGCGTTTTCGCCGGAAAACGCGTTTTCGGCCGAAAACGTGTACGTTTGCACTTCCCGGCCACAGGGAAGCTGCTAGACGGGAATTCTCTGCCTGGTTCTACCCGCTGCCCGGAACGCTACGCAGGGCAAAAGCGATTCTCGTCCTCCGTGCTTGCTTTTTCTCAGAAAGAGCCGTGGTGTGCGTTTTCGCCGGAAAACGCGTTTTCGGCCGAAAACGTGTACGTTTGCACTTCCCCGCCACAGGGAAGCTGCTAGCCGGGAATTCTCTGCCTGGTTCTACCCGCTGCCCGGAACGCTACGCAGGGCAAAAGCGATTCTCGTCCTCCGTGCTTGCTTTTTCTCAGAAAGAGCCATGGTGTGCTTTTTCGCCGGAAAACGTGTTTTCGGCCGAAAACGTGTACGTTTGCACTTCCCGGCCACAGGGAAGCTGCTAGCCGGCTTTTCGCTGCCTATTTCTACCCGCTGCTCAGAACGCTACGCAGGGCAAAAGCGATTCTCGTCCTCCGTGCTTGCTTTTTCTCAGAAAGAGCCGTGGTGTGCGTTTTCGCCGGAAAACGCGTTTTCGGCTGAAAACGTGTACGTTTGCACTTCCAGGCCACAGGGAAGCTGCTAGCCGGGAATTCTCTGCCTGGTTCTACCCGCTGCCCGGAACGCTACGCAGGGCAAAAGCGATTCTCGTCCTCCGTGCTTGCTTTTTCTCAGAAAGAGCCATGGTGTGCTTTTTCGCCGGAAAACGTGTTTTCGGCCGAAAACGTGTACGTTTGCACTTCCCGGCCACAGGGAAGCTGCTAGCCGGCTTTTCGCTGCCTATTTCTACCCGCTGCTCAGAACGCTACGCAGGGCAAAAGCGATTCTCGTCCTCCGTGCTTGCTTTTTCTCAGAAAGAGCCGTGGTGTGCGTTTTCGCCGGAAAACGCGTTTTCGGCCGAAAACGTCTACGTTTGCACTTCCCCGCCACAGGGAAGCTGCTAGCCGGGAATTCTCTGCCTGGTTCTACCCGCTGCCCGGAACGCTACGCAGGGCAAAAGCGATTCTCGTCCTCCGTGCTTGCTTTTTCTCAGAAAGAGCCGTGGTGTGCGTTTTCGCTAGAAAACGCGTTTTCGGCCGAAAACGTGTACGTTTGCACTTCCCCGCCACAGGGAAGCTGCTAGCCGGGAATTCTCTGCCTGGTTCTACCCGCTGCCCGGAACGCTACGCAGGGCAAAAGCTATTCTCGTCCTCCGTGCTTGCTTTTTCTCAGAAAGAGCCATGGTGTGCTTTTTCGCCGGAAAACGGTTTTTCGGCCGAAAACGTGTACGTTTGCACTTCCCGGCCACAGGGAAGCTGCTAGCCGGCAATTCGCTGCTATTTCTACCCGCTGCTCAGAACGCTACGCAGGGCAAAAGCGATTCTCGTCCTCCGTGCTTGCTTTTTCTCAGAAAGAGCCGTGGTGTGCGTTTTCGCCGGAAAACGCGTTTTCGGCCGAAAACGTGTCCGTTTGCACTTCCCCGCCACAGGGAAGCTGCTAGCCGGGAATTCTCTGCCTGGTTCTACCCGCTGCCCGGAACGCTACGCAGGGCAAAAGCGATTCTCGTCCTCCGTGCTTGCTTTTTCTCAGAAAGAGCCGTGGTGTGCGTTTTCGCCGAAAAAGCGTTTTCGGCCGAAGACGTTTACGTTTGCACTTCCCGGCCACAGGGAAGCTGCTAGACGGGAATTCTCTGCCTGGTTCTACCCGCTGCCCGGAACGCTACGCAGGGCAAAAGCGATTCTCGTCCTCCGTGCTTGCTTTTTCTCAGAAAGAGCCGTGGTGTGCGTTTTCGCCGGAAAACGTGTTTTCGGCGAAAACGTGTACGTTTGCACTTCCCGGCCACAGGGAAGCTGCTAGCCGGGAATTCTCTGCCTGGTTCTACCCGCTGCCCGGAACGCTACGCAGGGCAAAAGCGATTCTCGTCCTCCGTGCTTGCTTTTTCTCAGAAAGAGCCGTGGTGTGCGTTTTCGCCGGAAAACGCGTTTTCGGCCGAAAACGTGTACGTTTGCACTTCCCCGCCACAGGGAAGCTGCTAGCCGGGAATTCTCTGCCTGGTTCTACCCGCTGCCCGGAACGCTACGCAGGGCAAAAGCGATTCTCGTCCTCCGTGCTTGCTTTTTCTCAGAAAGAGCCGTGGTGTGCGTTTTCGCCGCAAAACGCGTTTTCGGCCGAAAACGTCTACGTTTGCACTTCCCGGCCACAGGGAAGCTGCTAGCCGGGAATTCTCTGCCTGGTTCTACCCGCTGCCCGGAACGCTACGCAGGGCAAAAGCGATTCTCGTCCTCCGTGCTTGCTTATTCTCAGAAAGAACCGTGGTGTGCGTTTTCGCCGGAAAACGCTTTTTCGGCCGAAAACGTGTACGTTTGCACTTCCCGGCCACAGGGAAGCTGCTAGCCGGGAATTCGCTGCCTGGTTCTACCCGCTGCCCGGAACGCTACGCAGGGCAAAAGCGATTTTCGTCCTCCGTGCTTGCTTTTTCTCAGAAAGAGCCATGGTGTGCTTTTTCGCCAGAAAACGCGTTTTCGGCCGAAAACGTGTACGTTTGCACTTCCCGGCCACAGGGAAGCTGCTAGCCGGCAATTCGCTGCCTATTTCTACCCGCTGCTCAGAACGCTACGCAGGGCAAAAGCGATTCTCGTCCTCCGTGCTTGCTTTTTCTCAGAAAGAGCCGTGGTGTGCGTTTTCGCCGGAAAACGCGTTTTCGGCCGAAAACGTGTACGTTTGCACTTCCCCGCCACAGGGAAGCTGCTAGCCGGGAATTCTCTGCCTGGTTCTACCCGCTGCCCGGAACGCTACTCAGGGCAAAAGCGATTCTCGTCCTCCGTGCTTGCTTTTTCTCAGAAAGAGCCGTGGTGTGCGTTTTCGCCGTAAAACGCGTTTTCGGCCGAAAACGTGTACGTTTGCACTTCCCCGCCACAGGGAAGCTGCTAGCCGGGAATTCTCTGCCTGGTTCTACCCGCTGCCCGGAACGCTACGCAGGGCAAAAGCGATTCTCGTCCTCCGTGCTTGCTTTTTCTCAGAAAGAGCCGTGGTGTGCGTTTTCGCCGGAAAACGCGTTTTCGGCCGAAAACGTGTACGTTTGCACTTCCCCGCCACAGGGAAGCTGCTAGCCGGGAATTCTCTGCCTGGTTCTACCCGCTGCTCAGAACGCTACGCAGGGCAAAAGCGATTCTCGTCCTCCGTGCTTGCTTTTTCTCAGAAAGAGCCGTGGTGTGCGTTTTCGCCGGAAAACGCGTTTTCGGCGAAAACGTGTACGTTTGCACTTCCCGGCCACAGGGAAGCTGCTAGCCGGGAATTCTCTGCCTGGTTCTACCCGCTGCCCGGAACGCTACGCAGGGCAAAAGCGATTCTCGTCCTCCGTGCTTGCTTTTTCTCAGAAAGAGCCGTGGTGTGCGTTTTCGCGGGAAAACGCGTTTTCGGCCGAAAACGTGTACGTTTGCACTTCCCGGCCACAGGGAAGCTGCTAGACGGGAATTCTCTGCCTGGTTCTACCCGCTGCCCGGAACGCTACGCAGGGCAAAAGCGATTCTCGTCCTCCGTGCTTTCTTTTTCTCAGAAAGAGCCGTGGTGTGCGTTTTCGCGGGAAAACGCGTTTTCGGCCGAAAACGTGTACGTTTGCACTTCCCGGCCACAGGGAAGCTGCTAGCCGGGAATTCTCTGCCTGGTTCTACCCGCTGCCCGGAACGCTACGCAGGGCAAAAGCGATTCTCGTCCTCCGTTCTTCCTTTTTCTCAGAAAGAGCCGTGGTGTGCGTTTTCGCCGGAAAACGCGTTTTCGGCCGAAAACGTGTACGTTTGCACTTCCCCGCCACAGGGAAGCTGCTAGCCGGGAATTCTCTGCCTGGTTATACCCGCTGCCCGGAACGCTACGCAGGGCAAAAGCGATTCTCGTCCTCCGTGCTTGCTTTTTCTCAGAAAGAGCCATGGTGTGCTTTTTCTCCGGAAAACGCGTTTTCGGCCGGAAACGTGTACGTTTGCACTTCCCGGCCACAGGGAAGCTGCTAGCCGGCAATTCGCTGCCTATTTATACCCGCTGCTCAGAACGCTACGCAGGGTAAAAGGGATTCTCGTCCTCCGTGCTTGCTTTTTCTCAGAAAGAGCCGTGGTGTGCGTTTTCGCCAGAAAACGCGTTTTCGGCCGAAAACGTGTACGTTTGCACTTCCCGGCCACAGGGAAGCTGCTAGCCGGGAATTCTCTGCCTGGTTCTACCCGCTGCCCGGAACGCTACGCAGGGCAAAAGCGATTCTCGTCCTCCGTGCTTGCTTTTTCTCAGAAAGAGCCGTGGTGTGCGTTTTCGCCGGAAAACGCGTTTTCGGCGAAAACGTGTACGTTTGCACTTCCCGGCCACAGGGAGGCTGCTAGCCGGGAATTCTCTGCCTGGTTCTACCCGCTGCCCGGAACGCTACGCAGGGCAAAAGCGATTCTCGTCCTCCGTGCTTGCTTTTTCTCAGAAAGAGCCGTGGTGTGCGTTTTCGCCGGAAAACGCGTTTTCGGCCGAAAACGTGTACGTTTGCACTTCCCGGCCACAGGGAAGCTGCTAGCCGGGAATTCTCTGCCTGGTTCTACCCGCTGCCAGGAACGCTACGCAGGGCAAAAGCGATTGTCGTCCTCCGTGCTTGCTTTTTCTCAGAAAGAGCCGTGGTGTGCGTTTTCGCCGGAAAACGCGTTTTCGGCCGAAAACGTGTACGTTTGCACTTCCCGGCCACAGGGAAGCTGCTAGCCGGAATTCTCTGCCTGGTTCTACCCGCTGCCCGGAACGCTACGCAGGGCAAAAGCGATTCTCGTCCTCCGTGCTTGCTTTTTCTCAGAAAGAGCCGTGGTGTGCGTTTTCGCCGGTAAACGCGTTTTCGGCCGAAAACGTGTACGTTTGCACTTCCCCGCCACAGGGAAGCTGCTAGCCGGGAATTCTCTGCCTGGTTCTACCCGCTGCCCGGAACGCTACGCAGGGCAAAAGCGATTCTCGTCCTCCGTGCTTGCTTTTTCTCAGAAAGAGCCGTGGTGTGCGTTTTCGCCGGAAAACGCGTTTTCGGCCGAAAACGTGTACGTTTGCACTTCCCCGCCACAGGGAAGCTGTTAGACGGGAATTCTCTGCCTGGTTCTACCCGCTGCCCGGAACGCTACGCAGGGCAAAAGCGATTCTCGTCCTCCGTGCTTGCTTTTTCTCAGAAAGAGCCGTGGTGTGCGTTTTCGCCGGAAAACGTGTTTTCGGCGAAAACGTCTACGTTTGCACTTCCCGGCCACAGGGAAGCTGCTAGCCGGGAATTCTCTGCCTGGTTCTACCCGCTGCCCGGAACGCTACGCAGGGCAAAAGCGATTCTCGTCCTCCGTGCTTGCTTTTTCTCAGAAAGAGCCGTGGTGTGCGTTTTCGCGGGAAAACGCGTTTTCGGCCGAAAACGTGTACGTTTGCACTTCCCGGCCACAGGGAAGCTGCTAGCCGGGAATTCTCTGCCTGGTTCTACCCGCTGCCCGGAACGCTACGCAGGGCAAAAGCGATTCTCGTCCTCCGTGCTTGCTTTTTCTCAGAAAGAGCCGTGGTGTGCGTTTTCGCCGGAAAACGAGTTTTCGGCCGAAAACGTGTACGTTTGCACTTCCCCGCCACAGGGAAGCTGCTAGCCGGGAATTCTCTGCCTGGTTCTACCCGCTGCCCGGAACGCTACGCAGGGCAAAAGCGGTTCTCGTCCTCCGTGCTTGCTTTTTCTCAGAAAGAGCCGTGGTGTGCGTTTTCGCCGGAAAACGCGTTTTCGGCCGAAAACGTGTACGTTTGCACTTCCCCGCCACAGGGAAGCTGCTAGCCGGGAATTCTCTGCCTGGTTCTACCCGCTGCCCGGAACGCTACGCAGGGCAAAAGCGATTCTCGTCCTCCGTGCTTGCTTTTTCTCAGAAAGAGCCGTGGTGTGCGTTTTCGCCGGAAAACGCGTTTTCGGCCGAAAACGTGTACGTTTGCACTTCCCCGCCACAGGGAAGCTGCTAGCCGGGAATTCTCTGCCTGGTTCTACCGGCTGCCCGGAACGCTACGCAGGGCAAAAGCGATTCTCGTCCTCCGTGCTTGCTTTTTCTCAGAAAGAGCCGTGGTGTGCTTTTTCGCCGGAAAACGCGTTTTCGGCCGAAAACGTGTACGTTTGCACTTCCCGGCCACAGGGAAGCTGCTAGCCGGGAATTCTCTGCCTGGTTCTACCCGCTGCCCGGTACGCTACGCAGGGCAAAAGCGATTCTCGTCCTCCGTGCTTGCTTTATCTCAGAAAGAGCAGTGGTGTGCGTTTTCGCCGCAAAACGCGTTTTCGGCCGAAAACGTGTACGTTTGCACTTCCCCGCCACAGGGAAGCTGCTAGCCGGGAATTCTCTGCCTGGTTATACCCGCTGCCCGGAACGCTACGCAGGGCAAAAGCGATTCTCGTCCTCCGTGCTTGCTTTTTCTCAGAAAGAGCCATGGTGTGCTTTTTCGCTGGAAAACGCGTTTTCGGCCGAAAACGTGTACGTTTGCACTTCCCGGCCACAGGGAAGCTGCTAGCCGGCAATTCGCTGCCTATTTCTACCCGCTGCTCGGAACGCTACGCAGGGCAAAAGCGATTCTCGTCCTCCGTGCTTGCTTTTTCTCAGAAAGAGCCGTGGTGTGCGTTTTCGCCGGAAAACGTGTTTTCGGCGAAAACGTGTACGTTTGCACTTCCCGGCCACAGGGAAGCTGCTAGCCGGGAATTCTCTGCCTGGTTCTACCCGCTGCCCGGAACGCTACGCAGGGCAAAAGCGATTCTCGTCCTCCGTGCTTGCTTTTTCTCAGAAAGAGCCGTGGTGTGCGTTTTCGCCGCAAAACGCGTTTTCGGCCGAAAACGTCTACGTTTGCACTTCCCCGCCACAGGGAAGCTGCTAGCCGGGAATTCTCTGCCTGGTTCTACCCGCTGCCCGGAACACTACGCAGGGCAAAAGCGATTCTCGTCCTCCGTGCTTGCTTTTTCTCAGAAAGAGCCGTGGTGTGCGTTTTCGCCGGAAAACGCGTTTTCGGCCGAAAACGTGTACGTTTGCACTTCCCGGCCACAGGGAAGCTGCTAGCCGGGAATTCTCTGCCTGGTTCTACCCGCTGCCCGGAACGCTACTCAGGGCAAAAGCGATTCTCGTCCTCCGTGCTTGCTTTTTCTCAGAAAGAGCCGTGGTGTGCGTTTTCGCCGGAAAACGCGTTTTCGGCCGAAAACGTGTACGTTTGCACTTCCCGGCCACAGGGAAGCTGCTAGCCGGGAATTCTCTGCCTGGTTCTACCCGCTGCCCGGAACGCTACGCAGGGCAAAAGCGATTCTCGTCCTCCGTGCTTGCTTTTTCTCAGAAAGAGCCGTGGTGTGCGTTTTCGCCGGAAAACGCGTTTTCGGCCGAAAACGTGTACGTTTGCACTTCCCGGCCACAGGGAAGCTGCTAGCCGGGAATTCTCTGCCTGGTTCTACCCGCTGCCCGGAACGCTACGCAGGGCAAAAGCGATTCTCGTCCTCCGTGCTTGCTTTTTCTCAGAAAGAGCCGTGGTGTGCGTTTTCGCCGGAAAACGCGTTTTCGGCCGAAAACGTGTACGTTTGCACTTCCCCGCCACAGGGAAGCTGCTAGCCGGGAATTCTCTGCCTGGTTCTACCCGCTGCCCGGAACGCTACGCAGGGGAAAAGCGATTCTCGTCCTCCGTGCTTGCTTTTTCTCAGAAAGAGCCATGGTGTGCTTTTTCGCCGGAAAACGCTTTTTCGGCCGAAAACGTGTACGTTTGCACTTCCCGGCCACAGGGAAGCTGCTAGCCGGCAATTCGCTGCTATTTCTACCCGCTGCTCAGAACGCTACGCAGGGCAAAAGCGATTCTCGTCCTCCGTGCTTGCTTTTTCTCAGAAAGAGCCGTGGTGTGCGTTTTCGCCGGAAAACGCGTTTTCGGCCGAAAACGTCTACGTTTGCACTTCCCCGCCACAGGGAAGCTGCTAGCCGGGAATTCTCTGCCTGGTTCTACCCGCTGCCCGGAACACTACGCAGGGCAAAAGCGATTCTCGTCCTCCGTGCTTGCTTTTTCTCAGAAAGAGCCGTGGTGTGCGTTTTCGCCGGAAAACGCGTTTTCGGCCGAAAACGTCTACGTTTGCACTTCCCCGCCACAGGGAAGCTGCTAGCCGGGAATTCTCTGCCTGGTTCTACCCGCTGCCCTGAACACTACGCAGGGCAAAAGCGATTCTCGTCCTCCGTGCTTGCTTTTTCTCAGAAAGAGCCGTGGTGTGCGTTTTCGCTAGAAAACGCGTTTTCGGCCGAAAACGTGTACGTTTGCACTTCCCGGCCACAGGGAAGCTGCTAGCCGGGAATTCTCTGCCTGGTTCTACCCGCTGCCCGGAACGCTACGCAGGGCAAAAGCGATTCTCGTCCTCCGTGCTTGCTTTTTCTCAGAAAGAGCCGTGGTGTGCGTTTTCGCCGGAAAACGCGTTTTCGGCCGAAAACGTGTACGTTTGCACTTCCCGGCCACAGGGAAGGTGCTAGCCGGGAATTCTCTGCCTGGTTCTACCCGCTGCCCGGAACGCTACGCAGGGCAAAAGCGATTCTCGTCCTCCGTGCTTGCTTTTTCTCAGAAAGAGCCGTGGTGTGCGTTTTCGCTAGAAAACGCGTTTTCGGCCGAAAACGTGTACGTTTGCACTTCCCGGCCACAGGGAAGCTGCTAGCCGGGAATTCTCTGCCTGGTTCTACCCGCTGCCCGGAACGCTACTCAGGGCAAAAGCGATTCTCGTCCTCCGTGCTTGCTTTTTCTCAGAAAGAGCCGTGGTGTGCGTTTTCGCCGGAAAACGCGTTTTCGGCCGAAAACGTGTACGTTTGCACTTCCCGGCCACAGGGAAGCTGCTAGCCGGGAATTCTCTGCCTGGTTCTACCCGCTGCCCGGAACGCTACGCAGGGCAAAAGCGATTCTCGTCCTCCGTGTTTGCTTTTTCTCAGAAAGAGCCGTGGTGTGCGTTTTCGCCGGAAAACGCGTTTTCGGCCGAAAACGTGTACGTTTGCACTTCCCGGCCACAGGGAAGCTGCTAGCCGGGAATTCTCTGCCTGGTTCTACCCGCTGCCCGGAACGCTACGCAGGGCAAAAGCGATTCTCGTCCTCCGTGCTTGCTTTTTCTCAGAAAGAGCCGTGGTGTGCGTTTTCGCCGGAAAACGCGTTTTCGGCCGAAAACGTGTACGTTTGCACTTCCCCGCCACAGGGAAGCTGCTAGCCGGGAATTCTCTGCCTGGTTCTACCCGCTGCCCGGAACGCTACGCAGGGGAAAAGCGATTCTCGTCCTCCGTGCTTGCTTTTTCTCAGAAAGAGCCATGGTGTGCTTTTTCGCCGGAAAACGCTTTTTCGGCCGAAAACGTGTACGTTTGCACTTCCCGGCCACAGGGAAGCTGCTAGCCGGCAATTCGCTGCTATTTCTACCCGCTGCTCAGAACGCTACGCAGGGCAAAAGCGATTCTCGTCCTCCGTGCTTGCTTTTTCTCAGAAAGAGCCGTGGTGTGCGTTTTCGCGGGAAAACGCGTTTTCGGCCGAAAACGTGTACGTTTGCACTTCCCGGCCACAGGGAAGCTGCTAGCCGGGAATTCTCTGCCTGGTTCTACCCGCTGCCCGGAACGCTACGCAGGGCAAAAGCGATTCTCGTCCTCCGTGCTTGCTTTTTCTCAGAAAGAGCCGTGGTGTGCGTTTTCGCCGGAAAACGCGTTTTCGGCCGAAAACGTGTACGTTTGCACTTCCCGGCCACAGGGAAGGTGCTAGCCGGGAATTCTCTGCCTGGTTCTACCCGCTGCCCGGAACGCTACGCAGGGCAAAAGCGATTCTCGTCCTCCGTGCTTGCTTTTTCTCAGAAAGAGCCGTGGTGTGCGTTTTCGCCAGAAAACGCGTTTTCGGCCGAAAACGTGTACGTTTGCACTTCCCGGCCACAGGGAAGCTGCTAGCCGGGAATTCTCTGCCTGGTTCTACCCGCTGCCCGGAACGCTACTCAGGGCAAAAGCGATTCTCGTCCTTCGTGCTTGCTTTTTCTCAGAAAGAGCCGTGGTGTGCGTTTTCGCCGGAAAACGCGTTTTCGGCCGAAAACGTGTACGTTTGCACTTCCCGGCCACAGGGAAGCTGCTAGACGGGAATTCTCTGCCTGGTTCTACCCGCTGCCCGGAACGCTACGCAGGGCAAAAGCGATTCTCGTCCTCCGTGCTTGCTTTTTCTCAGAAAGAGCCGTGGTGTGCGTTTTCGCCGGAAAACGCGTTTTCGGCCGAAAACGTGTACGTTTGCACTTCCCCGCCACAGGGAAGCTGCTAGCCGGGAATTCTCTGCCTGGTTCTACCCGCTGCCCGGAACGCTACGCAGGGCAAAAGCGATTCTCGTCCTCCGTGCTTGCTTTTTCTCAGAAAGAGCCATGGTGTGCTTTTTCGCCGGAAAACGTGTTTTCGGCCGAAAACGTGTACGTTTGCACTTCCCGGCCACAGGGAAGCTGCTAGCCGGCTTTTCGCTGCCTATTTCTACCCGCTGCTCAGAACGCTACGCAGGGCAAAAGCGATTCTCGTCCTCCGTGCTTGCTTTTTCTCAGAAAGAGCCGTGGTGTGCGTTTTCGCCGGAAAACGCGTTTTCGGCTGAAAACGTGTACGTTTGCACTTCCAGGCCACAGGGAAGCTGCTAGCCGGGAATTCTCTGCCTGGTTCTACCCGCTGCCCGGAACGCTACGCAGGGCAAAAGCGATTCTCGTCCTCCGTGCTTGCTTTTTCTCAGAAAGAGCCGTGGTGTGCGTTTTCGCCGGAAAACGCGTTTTCGGCCGAAAACGTGTACGTTTGCACTTCCCCGCCACAGGGAAGCTGCTAGCCGGCAATTCGCTGCCTATTTCTACCCGCTGCTCAGAACGCTACGCAGGGCAAAAGCGATTCTCGTCCTCCGTGCTTGCTTTTTCTCAGAAAGAGCCGTGGTGTGCGTTTTCGCCGGAAAACGCGTTTTCGGCCGAAAACGTCTACGTTTGCACTTCCCGGCCACAGGGAAGCTGCTAGCCGGGAATTCTCTGCCTGGTTCTACCCGCTGCCCGGAACGCTACGCAGGGGAAAAGCGATTCTCGTCCTCCGTGCTTGCTTTTTCTCAGAAAGAGCCATGGTGTGCTTTTTCGCCGGAAAACGCTTTTTCGGCCGAAAACGTGTACGTTTGCACTTCCCGGCCACAGGGAAGCTGCTAGCCGGCAATTCGCTGCTATTTCTACCCGCTGCTCAGAACGCTACGCAGGGCAAAAGCGATTCTCGTCCTCCGTGCTTGCTTTTTCTCAGAAAGAGCCGTGGTGTGCGTTTTCGCGGGAAAACGCGTTTTCGGCCGAAAACGTGTACGTTTGCACTTCCCGGCCACAGGGAAGCTGCTAGCCGGGAATTCTCTGCCTGGTTCTACCCGCTGCCCGGAACGCTACGCAGGGCAAAAGCGATTCTCGTCCTCCGTGCTTGCTTTTTCTCAGAAAGAGCCGTGGTGTGCGTTTTCGCCGGAAAACGCGTTTTCGGCCGAAAACGTGTACGTTTGCACTTCCCGGCCACAGGGAAGGTGCTAGCCGGGAATTCTCTGCCTGGTTCTACCCGCTGCCCGGAACGCTACGCAGGGCAAAAGCGATTCTCGTCCTCCGTGCTTGCTTTTTCTCAGAAAGAGCCGTGGTGTGCGTTTTCGCCAGAAAACGCGTTTTCGGCCGAAAACGTGTACGTTTGCACTTCCCGGCCACAGGGAAGCTGCTAGCCGGGAATTCTCTGCCTGGTTCTACCCGCTGCCCGGAACGCTACTCAGGGCAAAAGCGATTCTCGTCCTTCGTGCTTGCTTTTTCTCAGAAAGAGCCGTGGTGTGCGTTTTCGCTGGAAAACGCGTTTTCGGCCGAAAACGTGTACGTTTGCACTTCCCGGCCACAGGGAAGCTGCTAGACGGGAATTCTCTGCCTGGTTCTACCCGCTGCCCGGAACGCTACGCAGGGCAAAAGCGATTCTCGTCCTCCGTGCTTGCTTTTTCTCAGAAAGAGCCGTGGTGTGCGTTTTCGCCGGAAAACGCGTTTTCGGCCGAAAACGTGTACGTTTGCACTTCCCCGCCACAGGGAAGCTGCTAGCCGGGAATTCTCTGCCTGGTTCTACCCGCTGCCCGGAACGCTACGCAGGGCAAAAGCGATTCTCGTCCTCCGTGCTTGCTTTTTCTCAGAAAGAGCCATGGTGTGCTTTTTCGCCGGAAAACGTGTTTTCGGCCGAAAACGTGTACGTTTGCACTTCCCGGCCACAGGGAAGCTGCTAGCCGGCTTTTCGCTGCCTATTTCTACCCGCTGCTCAGAACGCTACGCAGGGCAAAAGCGATTCTCGTCCTCCGTGCTTGCTTTTTCTCAGAAAGAGCCGTGGTGTGCGTTTTCGCCGGAAAACGCGTTTTCGGCTGAAAACGTGTACGTTTGCACTTCCCGGCCACAGGGAAGCTGCTAGCCGGGAATTCTCTGCCTGGTTCTACCCGCTGCCCGGAACGCTACGCAGGGCAAAAGCGATTCTCGTCCTCCGTGCTTGCTTTTTCTCAGAAAGAGCCATGGTGTGCTTTTTCGCCGGAAAACGTGTTTTCGGCCGAAAACGTGTACGTTTGCACTTCCCGGCCACAGGGAAGCTGCTAGCCGGCTTTTCGCTGCCTATTTCTACCCGCTGCTCAGAACGCTACGCAGGGCAAAAGCGATTCTCGTCCTCCGTGCTTGCTTTTTCTCAGAAAGAGCCGTGGTGTGCGTTTTCGCCGGAAAACGCGTTTTCGGCCGAAAACGTCTACGTTTGCACTTCCCCGCCACAGGGAAGCTGCTAGCCGGGAATTCTCTGCCTGCTTCTACCCGCTGCCCGGAACGCTACTCAGGGCAAAAGCGATTCTCGTCCTCCGTGCTTGCTTTTTCTCAGAAAGAGCCGTGGTGTGCGTTTTCGCCGGAAAACGCGTTTTCGGCCGAAAACGTGTACGTTTGCACTTCCCGGCCACAGGGAAGCTGCTAGCCGGGAATTCGCTGCCTGGTTCTACCCGCTGCCCGGAACGCTACGCAGGGCAAAAGCGATTCTCGTCCTCCGTGCTTGCTTTTTCTCAGAAAGAGCCGTGGTGTGCGTTTTCGCGGGAAAACGCGTTTTCGGCCGAAAACGTGTACGTTTGCACTTCCCCGCCACAGGGAAGCTGCTAGACGGGAATTCTCTGCCTGGTTCTACCCGCTGCCAGGAACGCTACGCAGGGCAAAAGCGAATCTCGTCCTCCGTGCTTGCTTTTTCTCAGAAAGAGCCATGGTGTGCTTTTTCGCCGGAAAACGTGTT
Organism: Athene noctua; assembly: GCF_965140245.1. Taxonomy (NCBI): domain Eukaryota; kingdom Metazoa; phylum Chordata; class Aves; order Strigiformes; family Strigidae; genus Athene; species Athene noctua. The sequence goes on along the minus strand of NW_027437558.1, from coordinate 550,854 downwards.
TTCGGCCGAAAACGTGTACGTTTGCACTTCCCGGCCACAGGGAAGCTGCTAGCCGGCAATTCGCTGCCTATTTCTACCCGCTGCTCAGAACGCTACGCAGGGCAAAAGCGATTCTCGTCCTCCGTGCTTGCTTTTTCTCAGAAAGAGCCGTGGTGTGCGTTTTCGCCGGAAAACGCGTTTTCGGCCGAAAACGTGTACGTTTGCACTTCCCGGCCACAGGGAAGCTGCTAGCCGGGAATTCTCTGCCTGGTTCTACCCGCTGCCCGGAACGCTACGCAGGGCAAAAGCGATTCTCGTCCTCCGTGCTTGCTTTTTCTCAGAAAGAGCCGTGGTGTGCGTTTTCGCCGGAAAACGCGTTTTCGGCCGAAAACGTGTACGTTTGCACTTCCCCGCCACAGGGAAGCTGCTAGCCGGGAATTCTCTGCCTGGTTCTACCCGCTGCCCGGAACGCTACGCAGGGCAAAAGCTATTCTCGTCCTCCGTGCTTGCTTTTTCTCAGAAAGAGCCATGGTGTGCTTTTTCGCCGGAAAACGGTTTTTCGGCCGAAAACGTGTACGTTTGCACTTCCCGGCCACAGGGAAGCTGCTAGCCGGCAATTCGCTGCTATTTCTACCCGCTGCTCAGAACGCTACGCAGGGCAAAAGCGATTCTCGTCCTCCGTGCTTGCTTTTTCTCAGAAAGAGCCGTGGTGTGCGTTTTCGCCGGAAAACGCGTTTTCGGCCGAAAACGTGTCCGTTTGCACTTCCCCGCCACAGGGAAGCTGCTAGCCGGGAATTCTCTGCCTGGTTCTACCCGCTGCCCGGAACGCTACGCAGGGCAAAAGCGATTCTCGTCCTCCGTGCTTGCTTTTTCTCAGAAAGAGCCGTGGTGTGCGTTTTCGCCGAAAAAGCGTTTTCGGCCGAAGACGTTTACGTTTGCACTTCCCGGCCACAGGGAAGCTGCTAGACGGGAATTCTCTGCCTGGTTCTACCCGCTGCCCGGAACGCTACGCAGGGCAAAAGCGATTCTCGTCCTCCGTGCTTGCTTTTTCTCAGAAAGAGCCGTGGTGTGCGTTTTCGCCGGAAAACGTGTTTTCGGCGAAAACGTGTACGTTTGCACTTCCCGGCCACAGGGAAGCTGCTAGCCGGGAATTCTCTGCCTGGTTCTACCCGCTGCCCGGAACGCTACGCAGGGCAAAAGCGATTCTCGTCCTCCGTGCTTGCTTTTTCTCAGAAAGAGCCGTGGTGTGCGTTTTCGCCGGAAAACGCGTTTTCGGCCGAAAACGTGTACGTTTGCACTTCCCCGCCACAGGGAAGCTGCTAGCCGGGAATTCTCTGCCTGGTTCTACCCGCTGCCCGGAACGCTACGCAGGGCAAAAGCGATTCTCGTCCTCCGTGCTTGCTTTTTCTCAGAAAGAGCCGTGGTGTGCGTTTTCGCCGCAAAACGCGTTTTCGGCCGAAAACGTCTACGTTTGCACTTCCCGGCCACAGGGAAGCTGCTAGCCGGGAATTCTCTGCCTGGTTCTACCCGCTGCCCGGAACACTACGCAGGGCAAAAGCGATTCTCGTCCTCCGTGCTTGCTTTTTCTCAGAAAGAGCCGTGGTGTGCGTTTTCGCTAGAAAACGCGTTTTCGGCCGAAAACGTGTACGTTTGCACTTCCCGGCCACAGGGAAGCTGCTAGCAGAGAATTCTTTGCCTGGTTCTACCCGCTGCCCGGAACGCTACGCAGGGCAAAAGCGATTCTCGTCCTCCGTGCTTGCTTATTCTCAGAAAGAACCGTGGTGTGCGTTTTCGCCGGAAAACGCTTTTTCGGCCGAAATCGTGTACGTTTGCACTTCCCGGCCACAGGGAAGCTGCTAGCCGGGAATTCGCTGCCTGGTTCTACCCGCTGCCCGGAACGCTACGCAGGGCAAAAGCGATTTTCGTCCTCCGTGCTTGCTTTTTCTCAGAAAGAGCCATGGTGTGCTTTTTCGCCAGAAAACGCGTTTTCGGCCGAAAACGTGTACGTTTGCACTTCCCGGCCACAGGGAAGCTGCTAGCCGGCAATTCGCTGCCTATTTCTACCCGCTGCTCAGAACGCTACGCAGGGCAAAAGCGATTCTCGTCCTCCGTGCTTGCTTTTTCTCAGAAAGAGCCGTGGTGTGCGTTTTCGCCGGAAAACGCGTTTTCGGCCGAAAACGTGTACGTTTGCACTTCCCCGCCACAGGGAAGCTGCTAGCCGGGAATTCTCTGCCTGGTTCTACCCGCTGCCCGGAACGCTACTCAGGGCAAAAGCGATTCTCGTCCTCCGTGCTTGCTTTTTCTCAGAAAGAGCCGTGGTGTGCGTTTTCGCCGTAAAACGCGTTTTCGGCCGAAAACGTGTACGTTTGCACTTCCCCGCCACAGGGAAGCTGCTAGCCGGGAATTCTCTGCCTGGTTCTACCCGCTGCCCGGAACGCTACGCAGGGCAAAAGCGATTCTCGTCCTCCGTGCTTGCTTTTTCTCAGAAAGAGCCGTGGTGTGCGTTTTCGCCGGAAAACGCGTTTTCGGCCGAAAACGTGTACGTTTGCACTTCCCCGCCACAGGGAAGCTGCTAGCCGGGAATTCTCTGCCTGGTTCTACCCGCTGCTCAGAACGCTACGCAGGGCAAAAGCGATTCTCGTCCTCCGTGCTTGCTTTTTCTCAGAAAGAGCCGTGGTGTGCGTTTTCGCCGGAAAACGCGTTTTCGGCGAAAACGTGTACGTTTGCACTTCCCGGCCACAGGGAAGCTGCTAGCCGGGAATTCTCTGCCTGGTTCTACCCGCTGCCCGGAACGCTACGCAGGGCAAAAGCGATTCTCGTCCTCCGTGCTTGCTTTTTCTCAGAAAGAGCCGTGGTGTGCGTTTTCGCGGGAAAACGCGTTTTCGGCCGAAAACGTGTACGTTTGCACTTCCCGGCCACAGGGAAGCTGCTAGACGGGAATTCTCTGCCTGGTTCTACCCGCTGCCCGGAACGCTACGCAGGGCAAAAGCGATTCTCGTCCTCCGTGCTTTCTTTTTCTCAGAAAGAGCCGTGGTGTGCGTTTTCGCGGGAAAACGCGTTTTCGGCCGAAAACGTGTACGTTTGCACTTCCCGGCCACAGGGAAGCTGCTAGCCGGGAATTCTCTGCCTGGTTCTACCCGCTGCCCGGAACGCTACGCAGGGCAAAAGCGATTTTCGTCCTCCGTTCTTCCTTTTTCTCAGAAAGAGCCGTGGTGTGCGTTTTCGCCGGAAAACGCGTTTTCGGCCGAAAACGTGTACGTTTGCACTTCCCCGCCACAGGGAAGCTGCTAGCCGGGAATTCTCTGCCTGGTTATACCCGCTGCCCGGAACGCTACGCAGGGCAAAAGCGATTCTCGTCCTCCGTGCTTGCTTTTTCTCAGAAAGAGCCATGGTGTGCTTTTTCTCCGGAAAACGCGTTTTCGGCCGGAAACGTGTACGTTTGCACTTCCCGGCCACAGGGAAGCTGCTAGCCGGCAATTCGCTGCCTATTTATACCCGCTGCTCAGAACGCTACGCAGGGCAAAAGGGATTCTCGTCCTCCGTGCTTGCTTTTTCTTAGAAAGAGCCGTGGTGTGCGTTTTCGCCAGAAAACGCGTTTTCGGCCGAAAACGTGTACGTTTGCACTTCCCGGCCACAGGGAAGCTGCTAGCCGGGAATTCTCTGCCTGGTTCTACCCGCTGCCCGGAACGCTACGCAGGGCAAAAGCGATTCTCGTCCTCCGTGCTTGCTTTTTCTCAGAAAGAGCCGTGGTGTGCGTTTTCGCCGGAAAACGCGTTTTCGGCGAAAACGTGTACGTTTGCACTTCCCGGCCACAGGGAGGCTGCTAGCCGGGAATTCTCTGCCTGGTTCTACCCGCTGCCCGGAACGCTACGCAGGGCAAAAGCGATTCTCGTCCTCCGTGCTTGCTTTTTCTCAGAAAGAGCCGTGGTGTGCGTTTTCGCCGGAAAACGCGTTTTCGGCCGAAAACGTGTACGTTTGCACTTCCCGGCCACAGGGAAGCTGCTAGCCGGGAATTCTCTGCCTGGTTCTACCCGCTGCCAGGAACGCTACGCAGGGCAAAAGCGATTCTCGTCCTCCGTGCTTGCTTTTTCTCAGAAAGAGCCGTGGTGTGCGTTTTCGCCGGAAAACGCGTTTTCGGCCGAAAACGTGTACGTTTGCACTTCCCGGCCACAGGGAAGCTGCTAGCCGGGAATTCTCTGCCTGGTTCTACCCGCTGCCCGGAACGCTACGCAGGGCAAAAGCGATTCTCGTCCTCCGTGCTTGCTTTTTCTCAGAAAGAGCCGTGGTGTGCGTTTTCGCCGGTAAACGCGTTTTCGGCCGAAAACGTGTACGTTTGCACTTCCCCGCCACAGGGAAGCTGCTAGCCGGGAATTCTCTGCCTGGTTCTACCCGCTGCCCGGAACGCTACGCAGGGCAAAAGCGATTCTCGTCCTCCGTGCTTGCTTTTTCTCAGAAAGAGCCGTGGTGTGCGTTTTCGCCGGAAAACGCGTTTTCGGCCGAAAACGTGTACGTTTGCACTTCCCCGCCACAGGGAAGCTGTTAGACGGGAATTCTCTGCCTGGTTCTACCCGCTGCCCGGAACGCTACGCAGGGCAAAAGCGATTCTCGTCCTCCGTGCTTGCTTTTTCTCAGAAAGAGCCGTGGTGTGCGTTTTCGCCGGAAAACGTGTTTTCGGCGAAAACGTCTACGTTTGCACTTCCCGGCCACAGGGAAGCTGCTAGCCGGGAATTCTCTGCCTGGTTCTACCCGCTGCCCGGAACGCTACGCAGGGCAAAAGCGATTCTCGTCCTCCGTGCTTGCTTTTTCTCAGAAAGAGCCGTGGTGTGCGTTTTCGCGGGAAAACGCGTTTTCGGCCGAAAACGTGTACGTTTGCACTTCCCGGCCACAGGGAAGCTGCTAGCCGGGAATTCTCTGCCTGGTTCTACCCGCTGCCCGGAACGCTACGCAGGGCTTAAGCGATTCTCGTCCTCCGTGCTTTCTTTTTCTCAGAAAGAGCCGTGGTGTGCGTTTTCGCGGGAAAACGCGTTTTCGGCCGAAAACGTGTACGTTTGCACTTCCCGGCCACAGGGAAGCTGCTAGCCGGGAATTCTCTGCCTGGTTCTACCCGCTGCCCGGAACGCTACGCAGGGCAAAAGCGATTCTCGTCCTCCGTTCTTCCTTTTTCTCAGAAAGAGCCGTGGTGTGCGTTTTCGCCGGAAAACGCGTTTTCGGCCGAAAACGTGTACGTTTGCACTTCCCCGCCACAGGGAAGCTGCTAGCCGGGAATTCTCTGCCTGGTTCTACCCGCTGCCCGGAACGCTACGCAGGGCAAAAGCGGTTCTCGTCCTCCGTGCTTGCTTTTTCTCAGAAAGAGCCGTGGTGTGCTTTTTCTCCGGAAAACGCGTTTTCGGCCGGAAACGTGTACGTTTGCACTTCCCGGCCACAGGGAAGCTGCTAGCCGGCAATTCGCTGCCTGGTTCTACCCGCTGCTCAGAACGCTACGCAGGGCAAAAGCGATTCTCGTCCTCCGTGCTTGCTTTTTCTCAGAAAGAGCCGTGGTGTGCGTTTTCGCCGGAAAATGCGTTTTCGGCGAAAACGTGTACGTTTGCACTTCCCGGCCACAGGGAAGCTGCTAGCCGGGAATTCTCTGCCTGGTTCTACCCGCTGCCCGGAACGCTACGCAGGGCAAAAGCGATTCTCGTCCTCCGTGCTTGCTTTTTCTCAGAAAGAGCCGTGGTGTGCTTTTTCGCCGGTAAACGCGTTTTCGGCCGAAAACGTGTACGTTTGCACTTCCCCGCCACAGGGAAGCTGCTAGCCGGGAATTCTCTGCCTGGTTCTACCCGCTGCCCGGAACGCTACGCAGGGCAAAAGCGATTCTCGCCCTCCGTGCTTGCTTTTTCTCAGAAAGAGCCGTGGTGTGCGTTTTCGCCGGAAAACGCCTTTTCGGCCGAAAACGTGGACGTTTGCACTTCCCCGCCACAGGGAAGCTGCTAGCCGGGAATTCTCTGCCTGGTTCTACCCGCTGCCCGGAACGCTACGCAGGGCAAAAGCGATTCTCGTCCTCCGTGCTTGCTTTTTCTCAGAAAGAGCCGTGGTGTGCGTTTTCGCCGGAAAACGCGTTTTCGGCCGAAAACGTGTACGTTTGCACTTCCCGGCCACAGGGAAGCTGCTAGCAGTGAATTCTCTGCCTGGTTCTACCCGCTGCCCGGAACGCTACGCAGGGCAAAAGCGATTCTCGTCCTCCGTGCTTGCTTTTTCTCAGAAAGAGCCGTGGTGTGCGTTTTCGCCGGAAAACGCGTTTTCGGCCGAAAACGTGTACGTTTGCACTTCCCCGCCACAGGGAAGCTGCTAGCCGGGAATTCTCTGCCTGGTTCTACCCGCTGCCAGGAACGCTACGCAGGGCAAAAGCGATTCTCGTCCTCCGTGCTTGCTTTTTCTCAGAAAGAGCCGTGGTGTGCGTTTTCGCCGGAAAACGCGTTTTCGGCCGAGAACGTGTACGTTTGCACTTCCCGGCCACAGGGAAGCTGCTAGCCGGGAATTCTCTGCCTGGTTCTACCCGCTGCCCGGAACGCTACGCAGGGCAAAAGCGATTCTCGTCCTCCGTGCTTGCTTTTTCTCAGAAAGAGCCGTGGTGTGCGTTTTCGCCGGAAAACGCGTTTTCGGCCGAAAACGTGTACGTTTGCACTTCCCGGCCACAGGGAAGCTGTTAGACGGGAATTCTCTGCCTGGTTCTACCCGCTGCCCGGAACGCTACGCAGGGCAAAAGCGATTCTCGTCCTCCGTGCTTGCTTTTTCTCAGAAAGAGCCGTGGTGTTCGTTTTCGCCGGAAAACGTGTTTTCGGCGAAAACGTGTACGTTTGCAGTTCCCGGCCACAGGGAAGCTGCTAGCCGGGAATTCTCTGCCTGGTTCTACCCGCTGCCCGGAACGCTACGCAGGGCAAAAGCGATTCTCGTCCTCCGTGCTTGCTTTTTCTCAGAAAGAGCCGTGGTGTGCGTTTTCGCGGGAAAACGCGTTTTCGGCCGAAAACGTGTACGTTTGCACTTCCCGGCCACAGGGAGGCTGCTAGCCGGGAATTCTCTGCCTGGTTCTACCCGCTGCCCGGAACGCTACGCAGGGCAAAAGCGATTCTCGTCCTCCGTGCTTGCTTTTTCTCAGAAAGAGCCGTGGTGTGCGTTTTCGCCAGAAAACGCGTTTTCGGCCGAAAACGTGTACGTTTGCACTTCCCCGCCACAGGGAAGCTGCTAGCCGGGAATTCTCTGCCTGGTTCTACCCGCTGCCCGGAACGCTACGCAGGGCAAAAGCGATTCTCGTCCTCCGTGCTTGCTTTTTCTCAGAAAGAGCCATGGTGTGCTTTTTCTCCGGAAAACGCGTTTTCGGCCGGAAACGTGTACGTTCGCACTTCCCGGCCACAGGGAAGCTGCTATCCGGCAATTCGCTGCCTATTTCTACCCGCTGCTCAGAACGCTACGCAGGGCAAAAGCGATTCTCGTCCTCCGTGCTTGCTTTTTCTCAGAAAGAGCCGTGGTGTGCGTTTTCGCCGGAAAACGCGTTTTCGGCCGAAAACGTGTACGTTTGCACTTCCCCGCCACAGGGAAGCTGCTAGCCGGGAATTCTCTGCCTGGTTCTACCCGCTGCCCGGAACGCTACGCAGGGCAAAAGCGATTCTCGTCCTCCGTGCTTGCTTTTTCTCAGAAAGAGCCGTGGTGTGCGTTTTCGCCGGAAAACGCGTTTTCGGCCGAAAACGTGTACGTTTGCACTTCCCGGCCACAGGGAAGCTGCTAGCCGGGAATTCTCTGCCTGGTTCTACCCGCTGCCCGGAACACTACGCAGGGCAAAAGCGATTCTCGTCCTCCGTGCTTGCTTTTTCTCAGAAAGAGCCGTGGTGTGCTTTTTCGCCGCTAAACGCGTTTTCGGCCGAAAACGTGTACGTTTGCACTTCCCCGCCACAGGGAAGCTGCTAGCCGGGAATTCTCTGCCTGGTTCTACCCGCTGCCCGGAACGCTACGCAGGGCAAAAGCGATTCTCGTCCTCCGTGCTTGCTTTTTCTCAGAAAGAGCCGTGGTGTGCGTTTTCGCCGGAAAACGCGTTTTCGGCCGAAAACGTGTACGTTTGCACTTCCCGGCCACAGGGAAGCTGCTAGCCGGGAATTCTCTGCCTGGTTCTACCCGCTGCCCGGAACGCTACGCAGGGCAAAAGCGATTCTCGTCTTCCGTGCTTGCTTTTTCTCAGAAAGAGCCGTGGTGTGCGTTTTCGCCGGAAAACGCGTTTTCGGCCGAAAACGTGTACGTTTGCACTTCCCCGCCACAGGGAAGCTGCTAGCCGGGAATTCTCTGCCTGGTTCTACCCGCTGCCCGGAACGCTACGCAGGGCAAAAGCGATTCTCGTCCTCCGTGCTTGCTTTTTCTCAGAAAGAGCCATGGTGTGCTTTTTCGCCGGAAAACGCGTTTTCGGCCGAAAACGTGTACGTTTGCACTTCCCGGCCACAGGGAAGCTGCTAGCCGGGAATTCTCTGCCTGGTTCTACCCGCTGCCCGGAACGCTACGCAGGGCAAAAGCGATTCTCGTCCTCCGTGCTTGCTTTTTCTCAGAAAGAGCCGTGGTGTGCGTTTTCGCCGGAAAACGCGTTTTCGGCCGAAAACGTGTACGTTTGCACTTCCCCGCCACAGGGAAGCTGCTAGCCGGGAATTCTCTGCCTGGTTCTACCCGCTGCCCGGAACGCTACGCAGGGCAAAAGCGATTCTCGTCCTCCGTGCTTGCTTTTTCTCAGAAAGAGCCGTGGTGTGCGTTTTCGCCGGAAAACGCGTTTTCGGCCGAAAACGTGTACGTTTGCACTTCCCCGCCACAGGGAAGCTGCTAGCCTGGAATTCTCTGCCTGGTTCTACCCGCTGCCCGGAACGCTACGCAGGGCAAAAGCGATTCTCGTCCTCCGTGCTTGCTTTTTCTCAGAAAGAGCCGTGGTGTGCGTTTTCGAGGGAAAACGCGTTTTCGGCCGAAAACGTGTACGTTCGCACTTCCCGGCCACAGCGAATCTGCTAGCCGGGAATTCTCTGCCTGGTTCTACCCGCTGCCCGGAACGCTACGCAGGGCAAAAGCGATTCTCGTCCTCCGTGCTTGCTTTTTCTCAGAAAGAACCGTGGTGTGCGTTTTCGCCGGAAAACGCGTTTTCGGCCGAAAACGTGTACGTTTTCTCTTCCCCGCCACAGGGAAGCTGCTAGCCGGGAAGTCTCTGCCTGGTTCTACCCGCTGCCCGGAACGCTACGCAGGGCAAAAGCGATTCTCGTCCTCCGTGCTTGCTTTTTCTCAGAAAGAGCCGTGGTGTGCGTTTTCGCTGGAAAACGCGTTTTCGGCCGAAAACGTGTACGTTTGCACTTCCCCGCCACAGGGAAGCTGCTAGCCGGGAATTCTCAGCCTGGTTATACCCGCTGCCCGGAACGCTACGCAGGGCAAAAGCGATTCTCGTCCTCCATGCTTGCTTTTTCTCAGAAAGAGCCGTGGTGTGCTTTTTCGCCGCTAAACGCGTTTTCGGCCGAAAACGTGTACGTTTGCACTTCCCCGCCACAGGGAAGCTGCTAGCCGGGAATTCTCTGCCTGGTTCTACCCGCTGCCCGGAACGCTACGCAGGGCAAAAGCGATTCTCGTCCTCCGTGCTTGCTTTTTCTCAGAATGAGCCGTGGTGTGCGTTTTCGCCGGAAAACGCGTTTTCGGCCGAAAACGTGTACGTTTGCACTTCCCCGCCACAGGGAAGCTGCTAGCCGGGAATTCTCTGCCTGGTTCTACCCGCTGCCCGGAACGCTACGCAGGGCAAAAGCGATTCTCGTCTTCCGTGCTTGCTTTTTCTCAGAAAGAGCCGTGGTGTGCGTTTTCGCCGGAAAACGCGTTTTCGGCCGAAAACGTGTACGTTTGCACTTCCCCGCCACAGGGAAGCTGCTAGACGGGAATTCTCTGCCTGGTTCTACCCGCTGCCAGGAACGCTACGCAGGGCAAAAGCGATTCTCGTCCGTGCTTGCTTTTTCTCAGAAAGAGCCATGGTGTGCTTTTTCGCCGGAAAACGCGTTTTCGGCCGAAAACGTGTACGTTTGCACTTCCCGGCCACAGGGAAGCTGCTAGCCGGGAATTCTCTGCCTGGTTCTACCCGCTGCCCGGAACGCTACGCAGGGCAAAAGCGATTCTCGTCCTCCGTGCTTGCTTTTTCTCAGAAAGAGCCGTGGTGTGCGTTTTCGCCGGAAAACGCGTTTTCGGCCGAAAACGTGTACGTTTGCACTTCCCGGCCACAGGGAAGCTGCTAGCCGGGAATTCTCTGCCTGGTTCTACCCGCTGCCCGGAACACTACGCAGGGCAAAAGCGATTCTCGTCCTCCGTGCTTGCTTTTTCTCAGAAAGAGCCGTGGTGTGCTTTTTCGCCGCTAAACGCGTTTTCGGCCGAAAACGTGTACGTTTGCACTTCCCCGCCACAGGGAAGCTGCTAGCCGGGAATTCTCTGCCTGGTTCTACCCGCTGCCCGGAACGCTACGCACGGCAAAAGCGATTCTCGTCCTCCGTGCTTGTTTTTTCTCAGAAAGAGCCGTGGTGTTCGTTTTCGCCGGAAAACACGTTTTCGGCCGAAAACGTGTACGTTTGCACTTCCCCGCCACAGGGAAGCTGCTAGCCGGGAATTCTCTGCCTGGTTCTACCCGCTGCCCGGAACGCTACGCAGGGCAAAAGCGATTCTCGTCTTCCGTGCTTGCTTTTTCTCAGAAAGAGCCGTGGTGTGCGTTTTCGCCGGAAAACGCGTTTTCGGCCGAAAACGTGTACGTTTGCACTTCCCCGCCACAGGGAAGCTGCTAGACGGGAATTCTCTGCCTGGTTCTACCCGCTGCCAGGAACGCTACGCAGGGCAAAAGCGATTCTCGTCCTCCGTGCTTGCTTTTTCTCAGAAAGAGCCATGGTGTGCTTTTTCGCCGGAAAACGCGTTTTCGGCCGAAAACGTGTACGTTTGCACTTCCCGGCCACAGGGAAGCTGCTAGCCGGGAATTCTCTGCCTGGTTCTACCCGCTGCCCGGAACGCTACGCAGGGCAAAAGCGATTCTCGTCCTCCGTGCTTGCTTTTTCTCAGAAAGAGCCGTGGTGTGCGTTTTCGCCGGAAAACGCGTTTTCGGCCGAAAACGTGTACGTTTGCACTTCCCCGCCACAGGGAAGCTGCTAGCCGGGAATTCTCTGCCTGGTTCTACCCGCTGCCCGGAACGCTACGCAGGGCAAAAGCGATTCTCGTCCTCCGTGCTTGCTTTTTCTCAGAAAGAGCCGTGGTGTGCGTTTTCGCCGGAAAACGCGTTTTCGGCCGAAAACGTGTACGTTTGCACTTCCCCGCCACAGGGAAGCTGCTAGCCTGGAATTCTCTGCCTGGTTCTACCCGCTGCCCGGAACGCTACGCAGGGCAAAAGCGATTCTCGTCCTCCGTGCTTGCTTTTTCTCAGAAAGAGCCGTGGTGTGCGTTTTCGAGGGAAAACGCGTTTTCGGCCGAAAACGTGTACGTTCGCACTTCCCGGCCACAGCGAAGCTGCTAGCCGGGAATTCTCTGCCTGGTTCTACCCGCTGCCCGGAACGCTACGCAGGGCAAAAGCGATTCTCGTCCTCCGTGCTTGCTTTTTCTCAGAAAGAACCGTAGTGTGCGTTTTCGCCGGAAAACGCGTTTTCGGCCGAAAACGTGTACGTTTTCACTTCCCCGCCACAGGGAAGCTGCTAGCCGGGAAGTCTCTGCCTGGTTCTACCCGCTGCCCGGAACGCTACGCAGGGCAAAAGCGATTCTCGTCCTCCGTGCTTGCTTTTTCTCAGAAAGAGCCGTGGTGTGCGTTTTCGCTGGAAAACGCGTTTTCGGCCGAAAACGTGTACGTTTGCACTTCCCCGCCACAGGGAAGCTGCTAGCCGGGAATTCTCAGCCTGGTTATACCCGCTGCCCGGAACGCTACGCAGGGCAAAAGCGATTCTCGTCCTCCGTGCTTGCTTTTTCTCAGAAAGAGCCGTGGTGTGCTTTTTCGCCGCTAAACGCGTTTTCGGCCGAAAACGTGTACGTTTGCACTTCCCCGCCACAGGGAAGCTGCTAGCCGGGAATTCTCTGCCTGGTTCTACCCGCTGCCCGGAACGCTACGCAGGGCAAAAGCGATTCTCGTCCTCCGTGCTTGCTTTTTCTCAGAAAGAGCCGTGGTGTGCGTTTTCGCCGGAAAACGCGTTTTCGGCCGAAAACGTGTACGTTTGCACTTCCCCGCCACAGGGAAGCTGCTAGCCGGGAATTCTCTGCCTGGTTCTACCCGCTGCCCGGAACGCTACGCAGGGCAAAAGCGATTCTCGTCTTCCGTGCTTGCTTTTTCTCAGAAAGAGCCGTGGTGTGCGTTTTCGCCGGAAAACGCGTTTTCGGCCGAAAACGTGTACGTTTGCACTTCCCCGCCACAGGGAAGCTGCTAGACGGGAATTCTCTGCCTGGTTCTACCCGCTGCCAGGAACGCTACGCAGGGCAAAAGCGATTCTCGTCCTCCGTGCTTGCTTTTTCTCAGAAAGAGCCATGGTGTGCTTTTTCGCCGGAAAACGCGTTTTCGGCCGAAAACGTGTACGTTTGCACTTCCCGGCCACAGGGAAGCTGCTAGCCGGGAATTCTCTGCCTGGTTCTACCCGCTGCCCGGAACGCTACGCAGGGCAAAAGCGATTCTCGTCCTCCGTGCTTGCTTTTTCTCAGAAAGAGCCGTGGTGTGCGTTTTCGCCGGAAAACGCGTTTTCGGCCGAAAACGTGTACGTTTGCACTTCCCGGCCACAGGGAAGCTGCTAGCCGGGAATTCTCTGCCTGGTTCTACCCGCTGCCCGGAACGCTACGCAGGGCAAAAGCGATTCTCGTCCTCCGTGCTTGCTTTTTCTCAGAAAGAGCCGTGGTGTGCGTTTTCGCCGGAAAACGCGTTTTCGGCCGAAAACGTGTACGTTTGCACTTCCCCGCCACAGGGAAGCTGCTAGCCTGGAATTCTCTGCCTGGTTCTACCCGCTGCCCGGAACGCTACGCAGGGCAAAAGCGATTCTCGTCCTCCGTGCTTGCTTTTTCTCAGAAAGAGCCGTGGTGTGCTTTTTCGCCGCTAAACGCGTTTTCGGCCGAAAACGTGTACGTTTGCACTTCCCCGCCACAGGGAAGCTGCTAGCCTGGAATTCTCTGCCTGGTTCAACCCGCTGCCCGGAACGCTACGCAGGGCAAAAGCGATTCTCGTCCTCCGTGCTTGCTTTTTCTCAGAAAGAGCCGTGGTGTGCGTTTTCGAGGGAAAACGCGTTTTCGGCCGAAAACGTGTACGTTCGCACTTCCCGGCCACAGCGAATCTGCTAGCCGGGAATTCTCTGCCTGGTTCTACCCGCTGCCCGGAACGCTACGCAGGGCAAAAGCGATTCTCGTCCTCCGTGCTTGCTTTTTCTCAGAAAGAACCGTGGTGTGCGTTTTCGCCGGAAAACGCGTTTTCGGCCGAAAACGTGTACGTTTTCACTTCCCCGCCACAGGGAAGCTGCTAGCCGGGAAGTCTCTGCCTGGTTCTACCCGCTGCCCGGAACGCTACGCAGGGCAAAAGCGATTCTCGTCCTCCGTGCTTGCTTTTTCTCAGAAAGAGCCGTGGTGTGCGTTTTCGCTGGAAAACGCGTTTTCGGCCGAAAACGTGTACGTTTGCACTTCCCCGCCACAGGGAAGCTGCTAGCCGGGAATTCTCAGCCTGGTTATACCCGCTGCCCGGAACGCTACGCAGGGCAAAAGCGATTCTCGTCCTCCGTGCTTGCTTTTTCTCAGAAAGAGCCGTGGTGTGCTTTTTCGCCGCTAAACGCGTTTTCGGCCGAAAACGTGTACGTTTGCACTTCCCCGCCACAGGGAAGCTGCTAGCCGGGAATTCTCTGCCTGGTTCTACCCGCTGCCCGGAACGCTACGCAGGGCAAAAGCGATTCTCGTCCTCCGTGCTTGCTTTTTCTCAGAAAGAGCCGTGGTGTGCGTTTTCGAGGGAAAACGCGTTTTCGGCCGAAAACGTGTACGTTCGCACTTCCCGGCCACAGCGAATCTGCTAGCCGGGAATTCTCTGCCTGGTTCTACCCGCTGCCCGGAACGCTACGCAGGGCAAAAGCGATTCTCGTCCTCCGTGCTTGCTTTTTCTCAGAAAGAACCGTGGTGTGCGTTTTCGCCGGAAAACGCGTTTTCGGCCGAAAACGTGTACATTTGCACTTCCCCGCCACAGGGAAGCTGCTAGCCGGGAAGTCTCTGCCTGGTTCTACCCGCTGCCCGGAACGCTACGCAGGGCAAAAGCGATTCTCGTCCTCCGTGCTTGCTTTTTCTCAGAAAGAGCCGTGGTGTGCGTTTTCGCTGGAAAACGCGTTTTCGGCCGAAAACGTGTACGTTTGCACTTCCCCGCCACAGGGAAGCTGCTAGCCGGGAATTCTCAGCCTGGTTATACCCGCTGCCCGGAACGCTACGCAGGGCAAAAGCGATTCTCGTCCTCCGTGCTTGCTTTTTCTCAGAAAGAGCCGTGGTGTGCGTTTTCGCCGCTAAACGCGTTTTCGGCCGAAAACGTGTACGTTTGCACTTCCCCGCCACAGGGAAGCTGCTAGCCGGGAATTCTCTGCCTGGTTCTACCCGCTGCCCGGAACGCTACGCAGGGCAAAAGCGATTCTCGTCCTCCGTGCTTGCTTTTTCTCAGAAAGAGCCGTGGTGTGCGTTTTCGCCGGAAAACGCGTTTTCGGCCGAAAACGTGTACGTTTGCACTTCCCCGCCACAGGGAAGCTGCTAGCCGGGAATTCTCTGCCTGGTTCTACCCGCTGCCCGGAACGCTACGCAGGGCAAAAGCGATTCTCGTCTTCCGTGCTTGCTTTTTCTCAGAAAGAGCCGTGGTGTGCTTTTTCGCTGGAAAACGCGTTTTCGGCCGAAAACGTGTACGTTTGCACTTCCCGGCCACAGGGAAGCTGCTAGCCGGGAATTCTCTGCCTGGTTCTACCCGCTGCCCGGAACGCTACGCAGGGCAAAAGCGATTCTCGTCCTCCGTGCTTGCTTTTTCTCAGAAAGAGCCGTGGTGTGCGTTTTCGCCGGAAAAGCGTGTTTTCGGCCGAAAACGTGTACGTTTGCACTTCCCGGCCACAGGGAAGCTGCTAGCCGGGAATTCTCTGCCTGGTTCTACCCGCTGCCCGGAACACTACGCAGGGCAAAAGCGATTCTCGTCCTCCGTGCTTGCTTTTTCTCAGAAAGAGCCGTGGTGTGCTTTTTCGCCGCTAAACGCGTTTTCGGCCGAAAACGTGTACGTTTGCACTTCCCCGCCACAGGGAAGCTGCTAGCCGGGAATTCTCTGCCTGGTTCTACCCGCTGCCCGGAACGCTACGCAGGGCAAAAGCGATTCTCGTCCTCCGTGCTTGCTTTTTCTCAGAAAGAGCCGTGGTGTGCGTTTTCGCTGGAAAACGCGTTTTCGGCCGAAAACGTGTACGTTTGCACTTCCCCGCCACAGGGAAGCTGCTAGCCGGGAATTCTCTGCCTGGTTCTACCCGCTGCCCGGAACGCTACGCAGGGCAAAAGCGATTCTCGTCCTCCGTGCTTGCTTTTTCTCAGAAAGAGCCGTGGTGTGCGTTTTCGCCGGAAAACGCGTTTTCGGCCGAAAACGTGTACGTTTGCACTTCCCCGCCACAGGGAAGCTGCTAGCCTGGAATTCTCTGCCTGGTTCTACCCGCTGCCCGGAACGCTACGCAGGGCAAAAGCGATTCTCGTCCTCCGTGCTTGCTTTTTCTCAGAAAGAGCCGTGGTGTGCGTTTTCGAGGGAAAACGCGTTTTCGGCCGAAAACGTGTACGTTCGCACTTCCCGGCCACAGCGAATCTGCTAGCCGGGAATTCTCTGCCTGGTTCTACCCGCTGCCCGGAACGCTACGCAGGGCAAAAGCGATTCTCGTCCTCCGTGCTTGCTTTTTCTCAGAAAGAACCGTGGTGTGCGTTTTCGCCGGAAAACGCGTTTTCGGCCGAAAACGTGTACGTTTTCACTTCCCCGCCACAGGGAAGCTGCTAGCCGGGAAGTCTCTGCCTGGTTCTACCCGCTGCCCGGAACGCTACGCAGGGCAAAAGCGATTCTCGTCCTCCGTGCTTGCTTTTTCTCAGAAAGAGCCGTGGTGTGCGTTTTCGCTGGAAAACGCGTTTTCGGCCGAAAACGTGTACGTTTGCACTTCCCCGCCACAGGGAAGCTGCTAGCCGGGAATTCTCTGCCTGGTTCTACCCGCTGCCCGGAACGCTACGCAGGGCAAAAGCGATTCTCGTCCTCCGTGCTTGCTTTTTCTCAGAAAGAGCCGTGGTGTGCGTTTTCGCCGGAAAACGCGTTTTCGGCCGAAAACGTGTACGTTTGCACTTCCCCGCCACAGGGAAGCTGCTAGCCGGGAATTCTCTGCCTGGTTCTACCCGCTGCCCGGAACGCTACGCAGGGCAAAAGCGATTCTCGTCTTCCGTGCTTGCTTTTTCTCAGAAAGAGCCGTGGTGTGCGTTTTCGCCGGAAAACGCGTTTTCGGCCGAAAACGTGTACGTTTGCACTTCCCCGCCACAGGGAAGCTGCTAGACGGGAATTCTCTGCCTGGTTCTACCCGCTGCCAGGAACGCTACGCAGGGCAAAAGCGATTCTCGTCCTCCGTGCTTGCTTTTTCTCAGAAAGAGCCATGGTGTGCTTTTCGCCGGAAAACGCGTTTTCGGCCGAAAACGTGTACGTTTGCACTTCCCGGCCACAGGGAAGCTGCTAGCCGGGAATTCTCTGCCTGGTTCTACCCGCTGCCCGGAACGCTACGCAGGGCAAAAGCGATTCTCGTCCTCCGTGCTTGCTTTTTCTCAGAAAGAGCCGTGGTGTGCGTTTTCGCCGGAAAACGCGTTTTCGGCCGAAAACGTGTACGTTTGCACTTCCCGGCCACAGGGAAGCTGCTAGCCGGGAATTCTCTGCCTGGTTCTACCCGCTGCCCGGAACGCTACGCAGGGCAAAAGCGATTCTCGTCCTCCGTGCTTGCTTTTTCTCAGAAAGAGCCGTGGTGTGCGTTTTCGCCGGAAAACGCGTTTTCGGCCGAAAACGTGTACGTTTGCACTTCCCCGCCACAGGGAAGCTGCTAGCCTGGAATTCTCTGCCTGGTTCTACCCGCTGCCCGGAACGCTACGCAGGGCAAAAGCGATTCTCGTCCTCCGTGCTTGCTTTTTCTCAGAAAGAGCCGTGGTGTGCGTTTTCGAGGGAAAACGCGTTATCGGCCGAAAACGTGTACGTTCGCACTTCCCGGCCACAGCGAATCTGCTAGCCGGGAATTCTCTGCCTGGTTCTACCCGCTGCCCGGAACGCTACGCAGGGCAAAAGCGATTCTCGTCCTCCGTGCTTGCTTTTTCTCAGAAAGAACCGTGGTGTGCATTTTCGCCGGAAAACGCGTTTTCGGCCGAAAACGTGTACGTTTTCACTTCCCCGCCACAGGGAAGCTGCTAGCCGGGAAGTCTCTGCCTGGTTCTACCCGCTGCCCGGAACGCTACGCAGGGCAAAAGCGATTCTCGTCCTCCGTGCTTGCTTTTTCTCAGAAAGAGCCGTGGTGTGCGTTTTCGCTGGAAAACGCGTTTTCGGCCGAAAACGTGTACGTTTGCACTTCCCCGCCACAGGGAAGCTGCTAGCCGGGAATTCTCAGCCTGGTTATACCCGCTGCCCGGAACGCTACGCAGGGCAAAAGCGATTCTCGTCCTCCGTGCTTGCTTTTTCTCAGAAAGAGCCGTGGTGTGCTTTTTCGCCGGAAAACGCGTTTTCGGCCGAAAACGTGTACGTTTGCACTTCCCGGCCACAGGGAAGCTGCTAGCCGGCTATTCGCTGCCTATTTCTACCCGCTGCTCAGAACGCTACGCAGGGCAAAAGCGATTCTCGTCCTCCGTGCTTGCTTTTTCTCAGAAAGAGCCGTGGTGTGCGTTTTCGCCGGAAAACGCGTTTCCGGCCGAAAACGTGTACGTTTGCACTTCCAGGCCACAGGGAAGCTGCTAGACGGGAATTCTCTGCCTGGTTCTACCCGCTGCCCGGAACGCTACGCAGGGCAAAAGCGATTCTCGTCCTCCGTGCTTGCTTTTTCTCAGAAAGAGCCGTGGTGTGCGTTTTCGCCGGGAAACGCGTTTTCGGCCGAAAACGTGTACGTTTGCACTTCCCGGCCACAGGGAAGCTGCTAGACGGGAATTCTCTGCCTGGTTCTACCCGCTGCCCGGAACGCTACGCAGGGCAAAAGCGATTCTCGTCCTCCGTGCTTGCTTTTTCTCAGAAAGAGCCGTGGTGTGCGTTTTCGCCGGAAAACGTGTTTTCGGCGAAAACGTGTACGTTTGCACTTCCCGGCCACAGGGAAGCTGCTAGCCGGGAATTCTCTGCCTGGTTCTACCCGCTGCCCGGAACGCTACGCAGGGCAAAAGCGATTCTCGTCCTCCGTGCTTTCTTTTTCTCAGAAAGAGCCGTGGTGTGCGTTTTCGCGGGAAAACGAGTTTTCGGCCGAAAACGTGTACGTTTGCACTTCCCGGCCACAGGGAAGCTGCTAGCCGGGAATTCTCTGCCTGGTTCTACCCGCTGCCCGGAACGCTACGCAGGGCAAAAGCGATTCTCGTCCTCCGTGCTTGCTTTTTCTCAGAAAGAGCCGTGGTGTGCGTTTTCGCCGGAAAACGCGTTTTCGGCCGAAAACGTGTACGTTTGCACTTCCCCACACAGGGAAGCTGCTAGCCGGGAATTCTCTGCCTGGTTCTACTCGCTGCCCGGAACGCTACGCAGGGCAAAAGCGATTCTCGTCCTCCGTGCTTGCTTTTTCTCAGAAAGAGCCATGGTGTGCTTTTTCTCCGGAAAACGCGTTTTCGGCCGGAAACGTGTACGTTTGCACTTCCCGGCCACAGGGAAGCTGCTAGCCGGCAATTCGCTGCCTATTTCTACCCGCTGCTCAGAACGCTACGCAGGGCAAAAGCGATTCTCGTCCTCCGTGCTTGCTTTTTCTCAGAAAGAGCCGTGGTGTGCGTTTTCGCCAGAAAACGCGTTTTCGGCCGAAAACGTGTACGTTTGCACTTCCCCGCCACAGGGAAGCTGCTAGCCGGGAATTCTCTGCCTGGTTCTACCCGCTGCCCGGAACACTACGCAGGGCAAAAGCGATTCTCGTCCTCCGTGCTTGCTTTATCTCAGAAAGAGCCGTGGTGTGCGTTTTCGCCGGAAAATGCGTTTTCGGCGAAAACGTGTACGTTTGCACTTCCCGGCCACAGGGAAGCTGCTAGCCGGGAATTCTCTGCCTGGTTCTACCCGCTGCCCGGAACACTACGCAGGGCAAAAGCGATTCTCGTCCTCCGTGCTTGCTTTTTCTCAGAAAGAGCCGTGGTGTGCTTTTTCGCCGGTAAACGCGTTTTCGGCCGAAAACGTGTACATTTGCACTTCCCCGCCACAGGGAAGCTGCTAGCCGGGAATTCTCTGCCTGGTTCTACCGGCTGCCCGGAACGCTACGCAGGGCAAAAGCGATTCTCGTCCTCCGTGCTTGCTTTTTCTCAGAAAGAGCCGTGGTGTGCGTTTTCGCCGGAAAACGCGTTTTCGGCCGAAAACGTGTACGTTTGCACTTCCCCGCCACAGGGAAGCTGCTAGCCGGGAATTCTCTGCCTGGTTCTACCCGCTGCCCGGAACGCTACGCAGGGCAAAAGCGATTCTCGTCTTCTGTGCTTGCTTTTTCTCAGAAAGAGCCGTGGTGTGCGTTTTCGCTGGAAAACGCGTTTTCGGCCGAAAACGTGTACGTTTGCACTTCCCCGCCACAGGGAAGCTGCTAGCCGGGAATTCTCTGCCTGGTTCTACTCGCTGCCCGGAACGCTACGCAGGGCAAAAGCGATTCTCGTCCTCCGTGCTTGCTTTTTCTCAGAAAGAGCCATGGTGTGCTTTTTCTCCGGAAAACGCGTTTTCGGCCGGAAACGTGTACGTTTGCACTTCCCGGCCACAGGGAAGCTGCTAGCCGGGAATTCTCTGCCTGGTTCTACCCGCTGCCCGGAACGCTACGCAGGGCAAAAGCGATTCTCGTCCTCCGTGCTTGCTTTTTCTCAGAAAGAGCCGTGGTGTGCGTTTTCGCTGGAAAACGCGTTTTCGGCCGAAAACGTGTACGTTTGCACTTCCCCGCCACAGGGAAGCTGCTAGCAGTGAATTCTCTGCCTGGTTCTACCCGCTGCCCGGAACGCTACGCAGGGCAAAAGCGATTCTCGTCCTCCGTGCTTGCTTTTTCTCAGAAAGAGCCGTGGTGTACGTTTTCGAGGGAAAACGCGTTTTCGGCCGAAAACGTGTACGTTCGCACTTCCCGGCCACAGCGAAGCTGCTAGCCGGGATTTCTCTGCCTGGTTCTACCCGCTGCCCGGAACGCTACGCAGGGCAAAAGCGATTCTCGTCCTCCGTGCTTGCTTTTTCTCAGAAAGAGCCGTGGTGTGCGTTTTCGCCGGAAAACGCGTTTTCGGCCGAAAACGTGTACGTTTGCACTTCCCCGCCACAGGGAAGCTGCTAGCCGGGAATTCTCTGCCTGGTTCTACTCGCTGCCCGGAACGCTACGCAGGGCAAAAGCGATTCTCGTCCTCCGTGCTTGCTTTTTCTCAGAAAGAGCCATGGTGTGCTTTTTCTCCGGAAAACGCGTTTTCGGCCGGAAACGTGTACGTTTGCACTTCCCGGCCACAGGGAAGCTGCTAGCCGGCAATTCGCTGCCTATTTCTACCCGCTGCTCAGAACGCTACGCAGGGCAAAAGCGATTCTCGTCCTCCGTGCTTGCTTTTTCTCAGAAAGAGCCGTGGTGTGCGTTTTCGCCGGAAAATGCGTTTTCGGCGAAAACGTGTACGTTTGCACTTCCCGGCCACAGGGAAGCTGCTAGCAGTGAATTCTCTGCCTGGTTCTACCCGCTGCCCGGAACACTACGCAGGGCAAAAGCGATTCTCGTCCTCCGTGCTTGCTTTTTCTCAGAAAGAGCCGTGGTGTGCTTTTTCGCCGGTAAACGCGTTTTCGGCCGAAAACGTGTACGTTTGCACTTCCCCGCCACAGGGAAGCTGCTAGCCGGGAATTCTCTGCCTGGTTCTACCGGCTGCCCGGAACGCTACGCAGGGCAAAAGCGATTCTCGTCCTCCGTGCTTGCTTTTTCTCAGGAAGAGCCGTGGTGTGCGTTTTCGCCGGAAAACGCGTTTTCGGCCGAAAACGTGTACGTTTGCACTTCCCCGCCACAGGGAAGCTGCTAGACGGGAATTCTCTGCCTGGTTCTACCCGCTGCCCGGAACGCTACGCAGGGCAAAAGCGATTCTCGTCCTCCGTGCTTGCTTTTTCTCAGAAAGAGCCGTGGTGTGCGTTTTCGCCGGAAAACGCGTTTTCGGCAGAAAACGTGTACGTTTGCACTTCCCGGCCACAGGGAAGCTGCTAGCAGTGAATTCTCTGCCTGGTTCTACCCGCTGCCCGGAACGCTACGCAGGGCAAAAGCGATTCTCGTCCTCCGTGCTTGCTTTTTCTCAGAAAGAGCCGTGGTGTGCGTTTTCGAGGGAAAACGCGTTTTCGGCCGAAAACGTGTACGTTCGCACTTCCCGGCCACAGCGAAGCTGCTAGCCGGGATTTCTCTGCCTGGTTCTACCCGCTGCCCGGAACGCTACGCAGGGCAAAAGCGATTCTCGTCCTCCGTGCTTGCTTTTTCTCAGAAAGAACCGTGGTGTGCGTTTTCGCCGGAAAACGCGTTTTCGGCCGAAAACGTGTACGTTTTCACTTCCCCGCCACAGGGAAGCTGCTAGCCGGGAATTCTCTGCCTGGTTCTACCCGCTGCCCGGAACGCTACGCAGGGCAAAAGCGATTCTCGTCCTCCGTGCTTGCTTTTTCTCAGAAAGAGCCGTGGTGTGCGTTTTCGCTGGAAAACGCGTTTTCGGCCGAAAACGTGTACGTTTGCACTTCCCCGCCACAGGGAAGCTGCTAGCCGGGAATTCTCTGCCTGGTTCTACCCGCTGCCCGGAACGCTACGCAGGGCAAAAGCGATTCTCGTCCTCCGTGCTTGCTTTTTCTCAGAAAGAGCCGTGGTGTGCTTTTTCGCCGGAAAACGCGTTTTCGGCCGAAAACGTGTACGTTTCCACTTCCCGGCCACAGGGAAGCTGCTAGCCGGCAATTCGCTGCCTATTTCTACCCGCTGCTCAGAACGCTACGCAGGGCAAAAGCGATTCTCGTCCTCCGTGCTTGCTTTTTCTCAGAAAGAGCCGTGGTGTGCGTTTTCGCGGGAAAACGCGTTTCCGGCCGAAAACGTGTACGTTTGCACTTCCAGGCCACAGGGAAGCTGCTAGACGGGAATTCGCTGCCTGGTTCTACCCGCTGCCCGGAACGCTACGCAGGGCAAAAGCGATTCTCGTCCTCCGTGCTTGCTTTTTCTCAGAAAGAGCCGTGGTGTGCGTTTTCGCCGGAAAACGCGTTTTCGGCCGAAAACGTTTACGTTTGCACTTCCCGGCCACAGGGAAGCTGCTAGACGGGAATTCTCTGCCTGGTTCTACCCGCTGCCCGGAACGCTACGCAGGGCAAAAGCGATTCTCGTCCTCCGTGCTTGCTTTTTCTCAGAAAGAGCCGTGGTGTGCGTTTTCGCCGGAAAACGTGTTTTCGGCGAAAACGTGTACGTTTGCACTTCCCGGCCACAGGGAAGCTGCTAGCCGGGAATTCTCTGCCTGGTTCTACCCGCTGCCCGGAACGCTACGCAGGGCAAAAGCGATTCTCGTCTTCTGTGCTTGCTTTTTCTCAGAAAGAGCCGTGGTGTGCGTTTTCGCCGGAAAACGCGTTTTCGGCCGAAAACGTGTACGTTTGCACTTCCCCGCCACAGGGAAGCTGCTAGCCGGGAATTCTCTGCCTGGTTCTACTCGCTGCCCGGAACGCTACGCAGGGCAAAAGCGATTCTCGTCCTCCGTGCTTGCTTTTTCTCAGAAAGAGCCATGGTGTGCTTTTTCTCCGGAAAACGCGTTTTCGGCCGGAAACGTGTACGTTTGCACTTCCCGGCCACAGGGAAGCTGCTAGCCGGGAATTCTCTGCCTGGTTCTACCCGCTGCCCGGAACGCTACGCAGGGCAAAAGCGATTCTCGTCCTCCGTGCTTGCTTTTTCTCAGAAAGAGCCGTGGTGTGCGTTTTCGCTGGAAAACGCGTTTTCGGCCGAAAACGTGTACGTTTGCACTTCCCCGCCACAGGGAAGCTGCTAGCAGTGAATTCTCTGCCTGGTTCTACCCGCTGCCCGGAACGCTACGCAGGGCAAAAGCGATTCTCGTCCTCCGTGCTTGCTTTTTCTCAGAAAGAGCCGTGGTGTACGTTTTCGAGGGAAAACGCGTTTTCGGCCGAAAACGTGTACGTTCGCACTTCCCGGCCACAGCGAAGCTGCTAGCCGGGAATTCTCTGCCTGGTTCTACTCGCTGCCCGGAACGCTACGCAGGGCAAAAGCGATTCTCGTCCTCCGTGCTTGCTTTTTCTCAGAAAGAGCCATGGTGTGCTTTTTCTCCGGAAAACGCGTTTTCGGCCGGAAACGTGTACGTTTGCACTTCCCGGCCACAGGGAAGCTGCTAGCCGGCAATTCGCTGCCTATTTCTACCCGCTGCTCAGAACGCTACGCAGGGCAAAAGCGATTCTCGTCCTCCGTGCTTGCTTTTTCTCAGAAAGAGCCGTGGTGTGCGTTTTCGCCAGAAAACGCGTTTTCGGCCGAAAACGTGTACGTTTGCACTTCCCCGCCACAGGGAAGCTGCTAGCCGGGAATTCTCTGCCTGGTTCTACCCGCTGCCCGGAACACTACGCAGGGCAAAAGCGATTCTCGTCCTCCGTGCTTGCTTTATCTCAGAAAGAGCCGTGGTGTGCGTTTTCGCCGGAAAATGCGTTTTCGGCGAAAACGTGTACGTTTGCACTTCCCGGCCACAGGGAAGCTGCTAGCCGGGAATTCTCTGCCTGGTTCTACCCGCTGCCCGGAACACTACGCAGGGCAAAAGCGATTCTCGTCCTCCGTGCTTGCTTTTTCTCAGAAAGAGCCGTGGTGTGCTTTTTCGCCGGTAAACGCGTTTTCGGCCGAAAACGTGTACGTTTGCACTTCCCCGCCACAGGGAAGCTGCTAGCCGGGAATTCTCTGCCTGGTTCTACCGGCTGCCCGGAACGCTACGCAGGGCAAAAGCGATTCTCGTCCTCCGTGCTTGCTTTTTCTCAGGAAGAGCCGTGGTGTGCGTTTTCGCCGGAAAACGCGTTTTCGGCCGAAAACGTGTACGTTTGCACTTCCCCGCCACAGGGAAGCTGCTAGCCGGGAATTCTCTGCCTGGTTCTACCCGCTGCCCGGAACGCTACGCAGGGCAAAAGCGATTCTCGTCTTCTGTGCTTGCTTTTTCTCAGAAAGAGCCGTGGTGTGCGTTTTCGCCGGAAAACGCGTTTTCGGCCGAAAACGTGTACGTTTGCACTTCCCCGCCACAGGGAAGCTGCTAGACGGGAATTCTCTGCCTGGTTCTACCCGCTGCCCGGAACGCTACGCAGGGCAAAAGCGATTCTCGTCCTCCGTGCTTGCTTTTTCTCAGAAAGAGCCGTGGTGTGCGTTTTCGCCGGAAAACGCGTTTTCGGCAGAAAACGTGTACGTTTGCACTTCCCGGCCACAGGGAAGCTGCTAGCAGTGAATTCTCTGCCTGGTTCTACCCGCTGCCCGGAACGCTACGCAGGGCAAAAGCGATTCTCGTCCTCCGTGCTTGCTTTTTCTCAGAAAGAGCCGTGGTGTGCGTTTTCGAGGGAAAACGCGTTTTCGGCCGAAAACGTGTACGTTCGCACTTCCCGGCCACAGCGAAGCTGCTAGCCGGGATTTCTCTGCCTGGTTCTACCCGCTGCCCGGAACGCTACGCAGGGCAAAAGCGATTCTCGTCCTCCGTGCTTGCTTTTTCTCAGAAAGAACCGTGGTGTGCGTTTTCGCCGGAAAACGCGTTTTCGGCCGAAAACGTGTACGTTTTCACTTCCCCGCCACAGGGAAGCTGCTAGCCGGGAATTCTCTGCCTGGTTCTACCCGCTGCCCGGAACGCTACGCAGGGCAAAAGCGATTCTCGTCCTCCGTGCTTGCTTTTTCTCAGAAAGAGCCGTGGTGTGCGTTTTCGCTGGAAAACGCGTTTTCGGCCGAAAACGTGTACGTTTGCACTTCCCCGCCACAGGGAAGCTGCTAGCCGGGAATTCTCTGCCTGGTTCTACCCGCTGCCCGGAACGCTACGCAGGGCAAAAGCGATTCTCGTCCTCCGTGCTTGCTTTTTCTCAGAAAGAGCCGTGGTGTGCTTTTTCGCCGGAAAACGCGTTTTCGGCCGAAAACGTGTACGTTTGCACTTCCCCGCCACAGGGAAGCTGCTAGCCGGCAATTCGCTGCCTATTTCTACCCGCTGCTCAGAACGCTACGCAGGGCAAAAGCGATTCTCGTCCTCCGTGCTTGCTTTTTCTCAGAAAGAGCCGTGGTGTGCGTTTTCGCGGGAAAACGCGTTTCCGGCCGAAAACGTGTACGTTTGCACTTCCAGGCCACAGGGAAGCTGCTAGACGGGAATTCGCTGCCTGGTTCTACCCGCTGCCCGGAACGCTACGCAGGGCAAAAGCGATTCTCGTCCTCCGTGCTTGCTTTTTCTCAGAAAGAGCCGTGGTGTGCGTTTTCGCCGGAAAACGCGTTTTCGGCCGAAAACGTTTACGTTTGCACTTCCCGGCCACAGGGAAGCTGCTAGACGGGAATTCTCTGCCTGGTTCTACCCGCTGCCCGGAACGCTACGCAGGGCAAAAGCGATTCTCGTCCTCCGTGCTTGCTTTTTCTCAGAAAGAGCCGTGGTGTGCGTTTTCGCCGGAAAACGTGTTTTCGGCGAAAACGTGTACGTTTGCACTTCCCGGCCACAGGGAAGCTGCTAGCCGGGAATTCTCTGCCTGGTTCTACCCGCTGCCCGGAACGCTACGCAGGGCAAAAGCGATTCTCGTCCTCCGTGCTTGCTTTTTCTCAGAAAGAGCCGTGGTGTGCTTTTTCGCCGCTAAACGCGTTTTCGGCCGAAAACGTGTACGTTTGCACTTCCCCGCCACAGGGAAGCTGCTAGCCGGGAATTCTCTGCCTGGTTCTACCCGCTGCCCGGAATGCTACGCAGGGCAAAAGCGATTCTCGTCCTCCGTGCTTGCTTTTTCTCAGAAAGAGCCGTGGTGTGCGTTTTCGCCGGAAAACGCGTTTTCGGCCGAAAACGTGTACGTTTTCACTTCCCCGCCACAGGGAAGCTGCTAGCCGGGAAGTCTCTGCCTGGTTCTACCCGCTGCCCGGAACGCTACGCAGGGCAAAAGCGATTCTCGTCCTCCGTGCTTGCTTTTTCTCAGAAAGAGCCGTGGTGTGCGTTTTCGCTGGAAAACGCGTTTTCGGCCGAAAACGTGTACGTTTGCACTTCCCCGCCACAGGGAAGCTGCTAGCCGGGAATTCTCAGCCTGGTTATACCCGCTGCCCGGAACGCTACGCAGGGCAAAAGCGATTCTAGTCCTCCGTGCTTGCTTTTTCTCAGAAAGAGCCGTGGTGTGCTTTTTCGCCGGAAAACGAGTTTTCGGCCGAAAACGTGTACGTTTGCACTTCCCGGCCACAGGGAAGCTGCTAGCCGGCTATTCGCTGCCTATTTCTACCCGCTGCTCAGAACGCTACGCAGGGCAAAAGCGATTCTCGTCCTCCGTGCTTGCTTTTTCTCAGAAAGAGCCGTGGTGTGCGTTTTCGCCGGAAAACGCGTTTCCGGCCGAAAACGTGTACGTTTGCACTTCCAGGCCACAGGGAAGCTGCTAGACGGGAATTCTCTGCCTGGTTCTACCCGCTGCCCGGAACGCTACGCAGGGCAAAAGCGATTCTCGTCCTCCGTGCTTGCTTTTTCTCAGAAAGAGCCGTGGTGTGCGTTTTCGCCGGAAAACGCGTTTTCGGCCGAAAACGTGTACGTTTGCACTTCCCGGCCACAGGGAAGCTGCTAGACGGGAATTCTCTGCCTGGTTCTACCCGCTGCCCGGAACGCTACGCAGGGCAAAAGCGATTCTCGTCCTCCGTGCTTGCTTTTTCTCAGAAAGTGCCGTGGTGTGCGTTTTCGCCGGAAAACGTGTTTTCGGCGAAAACGTGTACGTTTGCACTTCCCGGCCACAGGGAAGCTGCTAGCCGGGAATTCTCTGCCTGGTTCTACCCGCTGCCCGGAACGCTACGCAGGGCAAAAGCGATTCTCGTCCTCCGTGCTTTCTTTTTCTCAGAAAGAGCCGTGGTGTGCGTTTTCGCGGGAAAACGAGTTTTCGGCCGAAAACGTGTACGTTTGCACTTCCCGGCCACAGGGAAGCTGCTAGCCGGGAATTCTCTGCCTGGTTCTACCCGCTGCCCGGAACGCTACGCAGGGCAAAAGCGATTCTCGTCCTCCGTGCTTGCTTTTTCTCAGAAAGAGCCGTGGTGTGCGTTTTCGCCGGAAAACGCGTTTTCGGCCGAAAACGTGTACGTTTGCACTTCCCCGCCACAGGGAAGCTGCTAGACGGGAATTCTCTGCCTGGTTCTACTCGCTGCCCGGAACGCTACGCAGGGCAAAAGCGATTCTCGTCCTCCGTGCTTGCTTTTTCTCAGAAAGAGCCATGGTGTGCTTTTTCTCCGGAAAACGCGTTTTCGGCCGGAAACGTGTACGTTTGCACTTCCCGGCCACAGGGAAGCTGCTAGCCGGCAATTCGCTGCCTATTTCTACCCGCTGCTCAGAACGCTACGCAGGGCAAAAGCGATTCTCGTCCTCCGTGCTTGCTTTTTCTCAGAAAGAGCCGTGGTGTGCGTTTTCGCCAGAAAACGCGTTTTCGGCCGAAAACGTGTACGTTTGCACTTCCCCGCCACAGGGAAGCTGCTAGCCGGGAATTCTCTGCCTGGTTCTACCCGCTGCCCGGAACACTACGCAGGGCAAAAGCGATTCTCGTCCTCCGTGCTTGCTTTATCTCAGAAAGAGCCGTGGTGTGCGTTTTCGCCGGAAAATGCGTTTTCGGCGAAAACGTGTACGTTTGCACTTCCCGGCCACAGGGAAGCTGCTAGCCGGGAATTCTCTGCCTGGTTCTACCCGCTGCCCGGAACACTACGCAGGGCAAAAGCGATTCTCGTCCTCCGTGCTTGCTTTTTCTCAGAAAGAGCCGTGGTGTGCTTTTTCGCCGGTAAACGCGTTTTCGGCCGAAAACGTGTACGTTTGCACTTCCCCGCCACAGGGAAGCTGCTAGCCGGGAATTCTCTGCCTGGTTCTACCGGCTGCCCGGAACGCTACGCAGGGCAAAAGCGATTCTCGTCCTCCGTGCTTGCTTTTTCTCAGAAAGAGCCGTGGTGTGCGTTTTCGCCGGAAAACGCGTTTTCGGCCGAAAACGTGTACGTTTGCACTTCCCCGCCACAGGGAAGCTGCTAGCCGGGAATTCTCTGCCTGGTTCTACCCGCTGCCCGGAACGCTACGCAGGGCAAAAGCGATTCTCGTCTTCTGTGCTTGCTTTTTCTCAGAAAGAGCCGTGGTGTGCGTTTTCGCCGGAAAACGCGTTTTCGGCCGAAAACATGTACGTTTGCACTTCCCCGCCACAGGGAAGCTGCTAGCCGGGAATTCTCTGCCTGGTTCTACTCGCTGCCCGGAACGCTACGCAGGGCAAAAGCGATTCTCGTCCTCCGTGCTTGCTTTTTCTCAGAAAGAGCCATGGTGTGCTTTTTCTCCGGAAAACGCGTTTTCGGCCGGAAACGTGTACGTTTGCACTTCCCGGCCACAGGGAAGCTGCTAGCCGGGAATTCTCTGCCTGGTTCTACCCGCTGCCCGGAACGCTACGCAGGGCAAAAGCGATTCTCGTCCTCCGTGCTTGCTTTTTCTCAGAAAGAGCCGTGGTGTGCGTTTTCGCTGGAAAACGCGTTTTCGGCCGAAAACGTGTACGTTTGCACTTCCCCGCCACAGGGAAGCTGCTAGCAGTGAATTCTCTGCCTGGTTCTACCCGCTGCCCGGAACGCTACGCAGGGCAAAAGCGATTCTCGTCCTCCGTGCTTGCTTTTTCTCAGAAAGAGCCGTGGTGTACGTTTTCGAGGGAAAACGCGTTTTCGGCCGAAAACGTGTACGTTCGCACTTCCCGGCCACAGCGAAGCTGCTAGCCGGGAACTCTCTGCCTGGTTCTACCCGCTGCCCGGAACGCTACGCAGGGCAAAAGCGATTCTCGTCCTCCGTGCTTGCTTTTTCTCAGAAAGAGCCGTGGTGTGCGTTTTCGCCGGAAAACGCGTTTTCGGCCGAAAACGTGTACGTTTGCACTTCCCCGCCACAGGGAAGCTGCTAGCCGGGAATTCTCTGCCTGGTTCTACTCGCTGCCCGGAACGCTACGCAGGGCAAAAGCGATTCTCGTCCTCCGTGCTTGCTTTTTCTCAGAAAGAGCCATGGTGTGCTTTTTCTCCGGAAAACGCGTTTTCGGCCGGAAACGTGTACGTTTGCACTTCCCGGCCACAGGGAAGCTGCTAGCCGGCAATTCGCTGCCTATTTCTACCCGCTGCTCAGAACGCTACGCAGGGCAAAAGCGATTCTCGTCCTCCGTGCTTGCTTTTTCTCAGAAAGAGCCGTGGTGTGCGTTTTCGCCAGAAAACGCGTTTTCGGCCGAAAACGTGTACGTTTGCACTTCACCGCCACAGGGAAGCTGCTAGCCGGGAATTCTCTGCCTGGTTCTACCCGCTGCCCGGAACACTACGCAGGGCAAAAGCGATTCTCCTCCTCCGTGCTTGCTTTATCTCAGAAAGAGCCGTGGTGTGCGTTTTCGCCGGAAAATGCGTTTTCGGCGAAAACGTGTACGTTTGCACTTCCCGGCCACAGGGAAGCTGCTAGCCGGGAATTCTCTGCCTGGTTCTACCCGCTGCCCGGAACACTACGCAGGGCAAAAGCGATTCTCGTCCTCCGTGCTTGCTTTTTCTCAGAAAGAGCCGTGGTGTGCTTTTTCGCCGGTAAACGCGTTTTCGGCCGAAAACGTGTACGTTTGCACTTCCCCGCCACAGGGAAGCTGCTAGCCGGGAATTCTCTGCCTGGTTCTACCGGCTGCCCGGAACGCTACGCAGGGCAAAAGCGATTCTCGTCCTCCGTGCTTGCTTTTTCTCAGAAAGAGCCGTGGTGTGCGTTTTCGCCGGAAAACGCGTTTTCGGCCGAAAACGTGTACGTTTGCACTTCCCCGCCACAGGGAAGCTGCTAGCCGGGAATTCTCTGCCTGGTTCTACCCGCTGCCCGGAACGCTACGCAGGGCAAAAGCGATTCTCGTCTTCTGTGCTTGCTTTTTCTCAGAAAGAGCCGTGGTGTGCGTTTTCGCCGGAAAACGCGTTTTCGGCCGAAAACGTGTACGTTTGCACTTCCCCGCCACAGGGAAGCTGCTAGACGGGAATTCTCTGCCTGGTTCTACCCGCTGCCCGGAACGCTACGCAGGGCAAAAGCGATTCTCGTCCTCCGTGCTTGCTTTTTCTCAGAAAGAGCCGTGGTGTGCGTTTTCGCCGGAAAACGCGTTTTCGGCAGAAAACGTGTACGTTTGCACTTCCCGGCCACAGGGAAGCTGCTAGCAGTGAATTCTCTGCCTGGTTCTACCCGCTGCCCGGAACGCTACGCAGGGCAAAAGCGATTCTCGTCCTCCGTGCTTGCTTTTTCTCAGAAAGAGCCGTGGTGTGCGTTTTCGAGGGAAAACGCGTTTTCGGCCGAAAACGTGTACGTTCGCACTTCCCGGCCACAGCGAAGCTGCTAGCCGGGATTTCTCTGCCTGGTTCTACCCGCTGCCCGGAACGCTACGCAGGGCAAAAGCGATTCTCGTCCTCCGTGCTTGCTTTTTCTCAGAAAGAACCGTGGTGTGCGTTTTCGCCGGAAAACGCGTTTTCGGCCGAAAACGTGTACGTTTTCACTTCCCCGCCACAGGGAAGCTGCTAGCCGGGAATTCTCTGCCTGGTTCTACCCGCTGCCCGGAACGCTACGCAGGGCAAAAGCGATTCTCGTCCTCCGTGCTTGCTTTTTCTCAGAAAGAGCCGTGGTGTGCGTTTTCGCTGGAAAACGCGTTTTCGGCCGAAAACGTGTACGTTTGCACTTCCCCGCCACAGGGAAGCTGCTAGCCGGGAATTCTCTGCCTGGTTCTACCCGCTGCCCGGAACGCTACGCAGGGCAAAAGCGATTCTCGTCCTCCGTGCTTGCTTTTTCTCAGAAAGAGCCGTGGTGTGCTTTTTCGCCGGAAAACGCGTTTTCGGCCGAAAACGTGTACGTTTCCACTTCCCGGCCACAGGGAAGCTGCTAGCCGGCAATTCGCTGCCTATTTCTACCCGCTGCTCAGAACGCTACGCAGGGCAAAAGCGATTCTCGTCCTCCGTGCTTGCTTTTTCTCAGAAAGAGCCGTGGTGTGCGTTTTCGCGGGAAAACGCGTTTCCGGCCGAAAACGTGTACGTTTGCACTTCCAGGCCACAGGGAAGCTGCTAGACGGGAATTCGCTGCCTGGTTCTACCCGCTGCCCGGAACGCTACGCAGGGCAAAAGCGATTCTCGTCCTCCGTGCTTGCTTTTTCTCAGAAAGAGCCGTGGTGTGCGTTTTCGCCGGAAAACGCGTTTTCGGCCGAAAACGTTTACGTTTGCACTTCCCGGCCACAGGGAAGCTGCTAGACGGGAATTCTCTGCCTGGTTCTACCCGCTGCCCGGAACGCTACGCAGGGCAAAAGCGATTCTCGTCCTCCGTGCTTGCTTTTTCTCAGAAAGAGCCGTGGTGTGCGTTTTCGCCGGAAAACGTGTTTTCGGCGAAAACGTGTACGTTTGCACTTCCCGGCCACAGGGAAGCTGCTAGCCGGGAATTCTCTGCCTGGTTCTACCCGCTGCCCGGAACGCTACGCAGGGCAAAAGCGATTCTCGTCCTCCGTGCTTGCTTTTTCTCAGAAAGAGCCGTGGTGTGCGTTTTCGCCGGAAAACGAGTTTTCGGCCGAAAACGTGTACGTTTGCACTTCCCCGCCACAGGGAAGCTGCTAGCCGGGAATTCTCTGCCTGGTTCTACCCGCTGCCCGGAACGCTACGCAGGGCAAAAGCGGTTCTCGTCCTCCGTGCTTGCTTTTTCTCAGAAAGAGCCGTGGTGTGCGTTTTCGCCGGAAAACGCGTTTTCGGCCGAAAACGTCTACGTTTGCACTTCCCGGCCACAGGGAAGCTGCTAGCCGGGAATTCTCTGCCTGGTTCTACCCGCTGCCCGGAACGCTACGCAGGGCAAAAGGGATTCTCGTCCTCCGTGCTTGCTTTTTCTCAGAAAGAGCCGTGGTGTGCGTTTTCGCCAGAAAACGCGTTTTCGGCCGAAAACGTGTACGTTTGCACTTCCCGGCCACAGGGAAGCTGCTAGCCGGGAATTCTCTGCCTGGTTCTACCCGCTGCCCGGAACGCTACGCAGGGCAAAAGCGATTTTCGTCCTCCGTGCTTGCTTTTTCTCAGAAAGAGCCATGGTGTGCTTTTTCGCCAGAAAACGCGTTTTCGGCCGAAAACGTGTACGTTTGCACTTCCCGGCCACAGGGAAGCTGCTAGCCGGCAATTCGCTGCCTATTTCTACCCGCTGCTCAGAACGCTACGCAGGGCAAAAGCGATTCTCGTCCTCCGTGCTTGCTTTTTCTCAGAAAGAGCCGTGGTGTGCGTTTTCGCCGGAAAACGCGTTTTCGGCCGAAAACGTGTACGTTTGCACTTCCCCGCCACAGGGAAGCTGCTAGCCGGGAATTCTCTGCCTGGTTCTACCCGCTGCCCGGAACGCTACTCAGGGCAAAAGCGATTCTCGTCCTCCGTGCTTGCTTTTTCTCAGAAAGAGCCGTGGTGTGCGTTTTCGCCGTAAAACGCGTTTTCGGCCGAAAACGTGTACGTTTGCACTTCCCCGCCACAGGGAAGCTGCTAGCCGGGAATTCTCTGCCTGGTTCTACCCGCTGCCCGGAACGCTACGCAGGGCAAAAGCGATTCTCGTCCTCCGTGCTTGCTTTTTCTCAGAAAGAGCCGTGGTGTGCGTTTTCGCCGGAAAACGCGTTTTCGGCCGAAAACGTGTACGTTTGCACTTCCCCGCCACAGGGAAGCTGTTAGACGGGAATTCTCTGCCTGGTTCTACCCGCTGCCCGGAACGCTACGCAGGGCAAAAGCGATTCTCGTCCTCCGTGCTTGCTTTTTCTCAGAAAGAGCCGTGGTGTGCGTTTTCGCCGGAAAACGCGTTTTCGGCGAAAACGTGTACGTTTGCACTTCCCGGCCACAGGGAAGCTGCTAGCCGGGAATTCTCTGCCTGGTTCTACCCGCTGCCCGGAACGCTACGCAGGGCAAAAGCGATTCTCGTCCTCCGTGCTTGCTTTTTCTCAGAAAGAGCCGTGGTGTGCGTTTTCGCCGGAAAACGCGTTTTCGGCCGAAAACGTGTACGTTTGCACTTCCCGGCCACAGGGAAGCTGCTAGCCGGGAATTCTCTGCCTGGTTCTACCCGCTGCCCGGAACGCTACGCAGGGCAAAAGCGATTCTCGTCCTCCGTTCTTCCTTTTTCTCAGAAAGAGCCGTGGTGTGCGTTTTCGCCGGAAAACGCGTTTTCGGCCGAAAACGTGTACGTTTGCACTTCCCCGCCACAGGGAAGCTGCTAGCCGGGAATTCTCTGCCTGGTTATACCCGCTGCCCGGAACGCTACGCAGGGCAAAAGCGATTCTCGTCCTCCGTGCTTGCTTTTTCTCAGAAAGAGCCATGGTGTGCTTTTTCTCCGGAAAACGCGTTTTCGGCCGGAAACGTGTACGTTTGCACTTCCCGGCCACAGGGAAGCTGCTAGCCGGCAATTCGCTGCCTATTTATACCCGCTGCTCAGAACGCTACGCAGGGCAAAAGCGATTCTCGTCCTCCGTGCTTGCTTTTTCTCAGAAAGAGCCGTGGTGTGCGTTTTCGCCAGAAAACGCGTTTTCGGCCGAAAACGTGTACGTTTGCACTTCCCGGCCACAGGGAAGCTGCTAGCCGGGAATTCTCTGCCTCGTTCTACCCGCTGCCCGGAACGCTACGCAGGGCAAAAGCGATTCTCGTCCTCCGTGCTTGCTTTTTCTCAGAAAGAGCCGTGGTGTGCGTTTTCGCCGGAAAACGCGTTTTCGGCGAAAACGTGTACGTTTGCACTTCCCGGCCACAGGGAAGCTGCTAGCCGGGAATTCTCTGCCTGGTTCTACCCGCTGCCCGGAACGCTACGCAGGGCAAAAGCGATTCTCGTCCTCCGTGCTTGCTTTTTCTCAGAAAGAGCCGTGGTGTGCGTTTTCGCCGGAAAACGCGTTTTCGGCCGAAAACGTGTACGTTTGCACTTCCCGGCCACAGGGAAGCTGCTAGCCGGGAATTCTCTGCCTGGTTCTACCCGCTGCCAGGAACGCTACGCAGGGCAAAAGCGATTCTCGTCCTCCGTGCTTGCTTTTTCTCAGAAAGAGCCGTGGTGTGCGTTTTCGCCGGAAAACGCGTTTTCGGCCGAAAACGTGTACGTTTGCACTTCCCGGCCACAGGGAAGCTGCTAGCCGGGAATTCTCTGCCTGGTTCTACCCGCTGCCCGGAACGCTACGCAGGGCAAAAGCGATTCTCGTCCTCCGTGCTTGCTTTTTCTCAGAAAGAGCCGTGGTGTGCGTTTTCGCCGGTAAACGCGTTTTCGGCCGAAAACGTGTACGTTTGCACTTCCCCGCCACAGGGAAGCTGCTAGCCGGGAATTCTCTGCCTGGTTCTACCCGCTGCCCGGAACGCTACGCAGGGCAAAAGCGATTCTCGTCCTCCGTGCTTGCTTTTTCTCAGAAAGAGCCGTGGTGTGCGTTTTCGCTGGAAAACGCGTTTTCGGCGAAAACGTGTACGTTTTCACTTCCCGGCCACAGGGAAGCTGCTAGCCGGGAATTCTCTGCCTGGTTCTACCCGCTGCCCGGAACGCTACGCAGGGCAAAAGCGATTCTCGTCCTCCGTGCTTGCTTTTTCTCAGAAAGAGCCGTGGTGTGCGTTTTCGCGGGAAAACGCGTTTTCGGCCGAAAACGTGTACGTTTGCACTTCCCGGCCACAGGGAAGCTGCTAGCCGGGAATTCTCTGCCTGGTTCTACCCGCTGCCCGGAACGCTACGCAGGGCTTAAGCGATTCTCGTCCTCCGTGCTTTCTTTTTCTCAGAAAGAGCCGTGGTTTGCGTTTTCGCGGGAAAACGCGTTTTCGGCCGAAAACGTGTACGTTTGCACTTCCCGGCCACAGGGAAGCTGCTAGCCGGGAATTCTCTGCCTGGTTCTACCCGCTGCCCGGAACGCTACGCAGGGCAAAAGCGATTCTCGTCCTCCGTGCTTGCTTTTTCTCAGAAAGAGCCGTGGTGTGCGTTTTCGCCGGAAAACGCCTTTTCGGCCGAAAACGTGTACGTTTGCACTTCCCCGCCACAGGGAAGCTGCTAGCCGGGAATTCTCTGCCTGGTTCTACCCGCTGCCCGGAACGCTACGCAGGGCAAAAGCGGTTCTCGTCCTCCGTGCTTGCTTTTTCTCAGAAAGAGCCGTGGTGTGCTTTTTCTCCGGAAAACGCGTTTTCGGCCGGAAACGTGTACGTTTGCACTTCCCGGCCACAGGGAAGCTGCTAGCCGGCAATTCGCTGCCTGGTTCTACCCGTTGCTCAGAACGCTACGCAGGGCAAAAGCGATTCTCGTCCTCCGTGCTTGCTTTTTCTCAGAAAGAGCCGTTGTGTGCTTTTTCGCCGGAAAATGCGTTTTCGGCGAAAACGTGTACGTTTACACTTCCCGGCCACAGGGAAGCTGCTAGCCGGGAATTCTCTGCCTGGTTCTACCCGCTGCCCGGAACGCTACGCAGGGGAAAAGCGATTCTCGTCCTCCGTGCTTGCTTTTTCTCAGAAAGAGCCGTGGTGTGCTTTTTCGCCTGTAAACGCGTTTTCGGCCGAAAACGTGTACGTTTGCACTTCCCCGCCACAGGGAAGCTGCTAGCCGGGAATTCTCTGCCTGGTTCTACCCGCTGCCCGGAACGCTACGCAGGGCAAAAGCGATTCTCGTCCTCCGTGCTTGCTTTTTCTCAGAAAGAGCCGTGGTGTGCGTTTTCGCCGGAAAACGCCTTTTCGGCCGAAAACGTGGACGTTTGCACTTCCCCGCCACAGGGAAGCTGCTAGCCGGGAATTCTCTGCCTGGTTCTACCCGCTGCCCGGAACGCTACGCAGGGCAAAAGCGATTCTCGTCCTCCGTTCTTCCTTTTTCTCAGAAAGAGCCGTGGTGGGCGTTTTCGCCGGAAAACGCGTTTTCGGCCGAAAACGTGTACGTTTGCACTTCCCCGCCACAGGGAAGCTGCTAGCCGGGAATTCTCTGCCTGGTTCTACCCGCTGCCCGGAACGCTACGCAGGGCAAAAGCGGTTCTCGTCCTCCGTGCTTGCTTTTTCTCAGAAAGAGCCGTGGTGTGCTTTGTCTCCGGAAAACGCGTTTTCGGCCGGAAACGTGTACGTTTGCACTTCCCGGCCACAGGGAAGCTGCTAGCCGGCAATTCGCTACCTGGTTCTACCCGTTGCTCAGAACGCTACGCAGGGCAAAAGCGATTCTCATCCTCCGTGCTTGCTTTTTCTCAGAAAGAGCCGTTGTGTGCGTTTTCGCCGGAAAATGCGTTTTCGGCGAAAACGTGTACGTTTACACTTCCCGGCCACAGGGAAGCTGCTAGCCGGGAATTCTCTGCCTGGTTCTACCCGCTGCCCGGAACGCTACGCAGGGCAAAAGCGATTCTCGTCCTCCGTGCTTGCTTTTTCTCAGAAAGAGCCGTGGTGTGCTTTTTCGCCGGTAAACGCGTTTTCGGCCGAAAACGTGTACGTTTGCACTTCCCCGCCACAGGGAAGCTGCTAGCCGGGAATTCTCTGCCTGGTTCTACCCGCTGCCCGGAACGCTACGCAGGGCAAAAGCGATTCTCGTCCTCCGTGCTTGCTTTTTCTCAGAAAGAGCCGTGGTGTGCGTTTTCGCCGGAAAACGCCTTTTCGGCCGAAAACGTGGACGTTTGCACTTCCCCGCCACAGGGAAGCTGCTAGCCGGGAATTCTCTGCCTGTTTCTACCCGCTGCCCGGAACGCTACGCAGGGCAAAAGCGATTCTCGTCCTCCGTGCTTGCTTTTTCTCAGAAAGAGCCGTGGTGTGCGTTTTCGCCGGAAAACGCGTTTTCGGCCGAAAACGTGTACGTTTGCACTTCCCGGCCACAGGGAAGCTGCTAGCAGTGAATTCTCTGCCTGGTTCTACCCGCTGCCCGGAACGCTACGCAGGGCAAAAGCGATTCTCGTCCTCCGTGCTTGCTTTTTCTCAGAAAGAGCCGTGGTGTGCGTTTTCGCCGCAAAACGCGTTTTCGGCCGAGAACGTGTACGTTTGCACTTCCCGGCCACAGGGAAGCTGCTAGCCGGGAATTCTCTGCCTGGTTCTACCCGCTGCCCGGAACGCTACGCAGGGCAAAAGCGATTCTCGTCCTCCGTGCTTGCTTTTTCTCAGAAAGAGCCGTGGTGTGCGTTTTCGCCGGTAAACACGTTTTCGGCCGAAAACGTGTACGTTTGCACTTCCCGGCCACAGGGAAGCTGTTAGACGGGAATTCTCTGCCTGGTTCTACCCGCTGCCCGGAACGCTACGCAGGGCAAAAGCGATTCTCGTCCTCCGTGCTTGCTTTTTCTCAGAAAGAGCCGTGGTGTTCGTTTTCGCCGGAAAACGTGTTTTCGGCGAAAACGTGTACGTTTGCAGTTCCCGGCCACAGGGAAGCTGCTAGCCGGGAATTCTCTGCCTGGTTCTACCCGCTGCCCGGAACGCTACGCAGGGCAAAAGCGATTCTCGTCCTCCGTGCTTGCTTTTTCTCAGAAAGAGCCGTGGTGTGCGTTTTCGCGGGAAAACGCGTTTTCGGCCGAAAACGTGTACGTTTGCACTTCCCGGACACAGGGAGGCTGCTAGCCGGGAATTCTCTGCCTGGTTCTACCCGCTGCCCGGAACGCTACGCAGGGCAAAAGCGATTCTCGTCCTCCGTGCTTTCTTTTTCTCAGAAAGAGCCGTGGTGTACGTTTTCGCGGGAAAACGAGTTTTCGGCCGAAAACGTGTACGTTTGCACTTCCCCGCCACAGGGAAGCTGCTAGCCGGGAATTCTCTGCCTGGTTCTACCCGCTGCCCGGAACGCTACGCAGGGCAAAAGCGATTCTCGTCCTCCGTGCTTGCTTTTTCTCAGAAAGAGCCATGGTGTGCTTTTTCTCCGGAAAACGCGTTTTCGGCCGGAAACGTGTACGTTTGCACTTCCCGGCCACAGGGAAGCTGCTATCCGGCAATTCGCTGCCTATTTCTACCCGCTGCTCAGAACGCTACGCAGGGCAAAAGCGATTCTCGTCCTCCGTGCTTGCTTTTTCTCAGAAAGAGCCGTGGTGTGCGTTTTCGCCGGAAAACGCGTTTTCGGCCGAAAACGTGTACGTTTGCACTTCCCCGCCACAGGGAAGCTGCTAGCCGGGAATTCTCTGCCTGGTTCTACCCGCTGCCCGGAACGCTACGCAGGGCAAAAGCGATTCTCGTCCTCCGTGCTTGCTTTTTCTCAGAAAGAGCCGTGGTGTGCGTTTTCGCCGGAAAACGCGTTTTCGGCCGAAAACGTGTACGTTTGCACTTCCCCGCCACAGGGAAGCTGCTAGCCGGGAATTCTCTGCCTGGTTCTACCCGCTGCCCGGAACACTACGCAGGGCAAAAGCGATTCTCGTCCTCCGTGCTTGCTTTTTCTCAGAAAGAGCCGTGGTGTGCTTTTTCGCCGCTAAACGCGTTTTCGGCCGAAAACGTGTACGTTTGCACTTCCCCGCCACAGGGAAGCTGCTAGCCGGGAATTCTCTGCCTGGTTCTACCCGCTGCCCGGAACGCTACGCAGGGCAAAAGCGATTCTCGTCCTCCGTGCTTGCTTTTTCTCAGAAAGAGCCGTGGTGTGCGTTTTCGCCGGAAAACGCGTTTTCGGCCGAAAACGTGTACGTTTGCACTTCCCCGCCACAGGGAAGCTGCTAGCCGGGAATTCTCTGCCTGGTTCTACCCGCTGCCCGGAACGCTACGCAGGGCAAAAGCGATTCTCGTCTTCCGTGCTTGCTTTTTCTCAGAAAGAGCCGTGGTGTGCGTTTTCGCCGGAAAACGCGTTTTCGGCCGAAAACGTGTACGTTTGCACTTCCCCGCCACAGGGAAGCTGCTAGACGGGAATTCTCTGCCTGGTTCTACCCGCTGCCAGGAACGCTACGCAGGGCAAAAGCGATTCTCGTCCTCCGTGCTTGCTTTTTCTCAGAAAGAGCCATGGTGTGCTTTTTCGCCGGAAAACGCGTTTTCGGCCGAAAACGTGTACGTTTGCACTTCCCGGCCACAGGGAAGCTGCTAGCCGGGAATTCTCTGCCTGGTTCTACCCGCTGCCCGGAACGCTACGCAGGGCAAAAGCGATTCTCGTCCTCCGTGCTTGCTTTTTCTCAGAAAGAGCCGTGGTGTGCGTTTTCGCCGGAAAACGCGTTTTCGGCCGAAAACGTGTACGTTTGCACTTCCCGGCCACAGGGAAGCTGCTAGCCGGGAATTCTCTGCCTGGTTCTACCCGCTGCCCGGAACGCTACGCAGGGCAAAAGCGATTCTCGTCCTCCGTGCTTGCTTTTTCTCAGAAAGAGCCGTGGTGTGCGTTTTCGCCGGAAAACGCGTTTTCGGCCGAAAACGTTTACGTTTGCACTTCCCGGCCACAGGGAAGCTGCTAGCCGGGAATTCTCTGCCTGGTTCTACCCGCTGCCCGGAACGCTACGCAGGGCAAAAGCGATTCTCGTCCTCCGTGCTTGCTTTTTCTCAGAAAGAGCCGTGGTGTGCGTTTTCGCCGGAAAACGCGTTTTCGGCGAAAACGTGTACGTTTGCACTTCCCGGCCACAGGGAAGCTGCTAGCCGGGAATTCTCTGCCTGGTTCTACCCGCTGCCCGGAACGCTACGCAGGGCAAAAGCGATTCTCGTCCTCCGTGCTTGCTTTTTCTCAGAAAGAGCCGTGGTGTGCGTTTTCGCTGGAAAACGCGTTTTCGGCCGAAAACGTGTACGTTTGCACTTCCCGGCCACAGGGAAGCTGCTAGCCGGGAATTCTCTGCCTGGTTCTACCCGCTGCCCGGAACGCTACGCAGGGCTTAAGCGATTCTCGTCCTCCGTGCTTTCTTTTTCTCAGAAAGAGCCGTGGTGTGCGTTTTCGCGGGAAAACGCGTTTTCGGCCGAAAACGTGTACGTTTGCACTTCCCGGCCACAGGGAAGCTGCTAGCCGGGAATTCTCTGCCTGGTTCTACCCGCTGCCCGGAACGCTACGCAGGGCAAAAGCGATTCTCGTCCTCCGTTCTTCCTTTTTCTCAGAAAGAGC
This sequence comes from Athene noctua, assembly GCF_965140245.1. Lineage (NCBI taxonomy): Eukaryota > Metazoa > Chordata > Aves > Strigiformes > Strigidae > Athene > Athene noctua. Next base: position 510,639 of record NW_027437558.1, on the reverse strand, counting down.
CGTGGTGTGCGTTTTCGCCGGAAAACGCGTTTTCGGCCGAAAACGTGTACGTTTGCACTTCCCCGCCACAGGGAAGCTGCTAGCCGGGAATTCTCTGCCTGGTTCTACCCGCTGCCCGGAACGCTACGCAGGGCAAAAGCGGTTCTCGTCCTCCGTGCTTGCTTTTTCTCAGAAAGAGCCGTGGTGTGCTTTTTCTCCGGAAAACGCGTTTTCGGCCGGAAACGTGTACGTTTGCACTTCCCGGCCACAGGGAAGCTGCTAGCCGGCAATTCGCTGCCTGGTTCTACCCGTTGCTCAGAACGCTACGCAGGGCAAAAGCGATTCTCGTCCTCCGTGCTTGCTTTTTCTCAGAAAGAGCCGTGGTGTGCGTTTTCGCCGGTAAACGCGTTTTCGGCCGGAAACGTGTACGTTTGCACTTCCCCGCCACAGGGAAGCTGCTAGCCGGGAATTCTCTGCCTGGTTCTACCGGCTGCCCGGAACGCTACGCAGGGCAAAAGCGATTCTCGTCCTCCGTGCTTGCTTTTTCTCAGAAAGAGCCGTGGTGTGCGTTTTCGCCGGAAAACGCGTTTTCGGCCGAAAACGTGTACGTTTGCACTTCCCCGCCACAGGGAAGCTGCTAGCCGGGAATTCTCTGCCTGGTTCTACCCGCTGCCCGGAACGCTACGCAGGGCAAAAGCGATTCTCGTCTTCTGTGCTTGCTTTTTCTCAGAAAGAGCCGTGGTGTGCGTTTTCGCCGGAAAACGCGTTTTCGGCCGAAAACGTGTACGTTTGCACTTCCCCGCCACAGGGAAGCTGCTAGACGGGAATTCTCTGCCTGGTTCTACCCACTGCCAGGAACGCTACGCAGGGCAAAAGCGATTCTCGTCCTCCGTGCTTGCTTTTTCTCAGAAAGAGCCATGGTGTGCTTTTTCGCCGGAAAACGCGTTTTCGGCCGAAAACGTGTACGTTTGCACTTCCCGGCCACAGGGAAGCTGCTAGCCGGGAATTCTCTGCCTGGTTCTACCCGCTGCCCGGAACGCTACGCAGGGCAAAAGCGATTCTCGTCCTCCGTGCTTGCTTTTTCTCAGAAAGAGCCGTGGTGTGCGTTTTCGCCGGAAAACGCGTTTTCGGCCGAAAACGTGTACGTTTGCACTTCCCCGCGACAGGGAAGCTGCTAGCCGGGAATTCTCTGCCTGGTTCTACCCGCTGCCCGGAACGCTACGCAGGGCAAAAGCGATTCTCGTCCTCCGTGCTTGCTTTTTCTCAGAAAGAGCCGTGGTGTGCGTTTTCGAGGGAAAACGCGTTTTCGGCCGAAAACGTGTACGTTCGCACTTCCCGGCCACAGCGAATCTGCTAGCCGGGAATTCTCTGCCTGGTTCTACCCGCTGCCCGGAACGCTACGCAGGGCAAAAGCGATTCTCGTCCTCCGTGCTTGCTTTTTCTCAGAAAGAACCGTGGTGTGCGTTTTCGCCGGAAAACGCGTTTTCGGCCGAAAACGTGTACGTTTTCACTTCCCCGCCACAGGGAAGCTGCTAGCCGGGAAGTCTCTGCCTGGTTCTACCCGCTGCCCGGAACGCTACGCAGGGCAAAAGCGATTCTCGTCCTCCGTGCTTGCTTTTTCTCAGAAAGAGCCGTGGTGTGCGTTTTCGCTGGAAAACGCGTTTTCGGCCGAAAACGTGTACGTTTGCACTTCCCTGCCACAGGGAAGCTGCTAGCCGGGAATTCTCAGCCTGGTTATACCCGCTGCCCGGAACGCTACGCAGGGCAAAAGCGATTCTCGTCCTCCGTGCTTGCTTTTTCTCAGAAAGAGCCGTGGTGTGCTTTTTCGCCGGAAAACGCGTTTTCGGCCGAAAACGTGTACGTTTGCACTTCCCGGCCACAGGGAAGCTGCTAGCCGGCTATTCGCTGCCTATTTCTACCCGCTGCTCAGAACGCTACGCAGGGCAAAAGCGATTCTCGTCCTCCGTGCTTGCTTTTTCTCAGAAAGAGCCGTGGTGTGCGTTTTCGCGGGAAAACGCGTTTCCGGCCGAAAACGTGTACGTTTGCACTTCCAGGCCACAGGGAAGCTGCTAGACGGGAATTCTCTGCCTGGTTCTACCCGCTGCCCGGAACGCTACGCAGGGCAAAAGCGATTCTCGTCCTCCGTGCTTGCTTTTTCTCAGAAAGAGCCGTGGTGTGCGTTTTCGCCGGAAAACGCGTTTTCGGCCGAAAACGTTTACGTTTGCACTTCCCGGCCACAGGGAAGCTGCTAGACGGGAATTCTCTGCCTGGTTCTACCCGCTGCCCGGAACGCTACGCAGGGCAAAAGCGATTCTCGTCCTCCGTGCTTGCTTTTTCTCAGAAAGAGCCGTGGTGTGCGTTTTCGCCGGAAAACGTGTTTTCGGCGAAAACGTGTACGTTTGCACTTCACGGCCACAGGGAAGCTGCTAGCCGGGAATTCTCTGCCTGGTTCTACCCGCTGCCCGGAACGCTACGCAGGGCAAAAGCGATTCTCGTCCTCCGTGCTTTCTTTTTCTCAGAAAGAGCCGTGGTGTGCGTTTTCGCGGGAAAACGAGTTTTCGGCCGAAAACGTGTACGTTTGCACTTCCCGGCCACAGGGAAGCTGCTAGCCGGGAATTCTCTGCCTGGTTCTACCCGCTGCCAGGAACGCTACGCAGGGCAAAAGCGATTCTCGTCCTCCGTGCTTGCTTTTTCTCAGAAAGAGCCGTGGTGTGCGTTTTCGCCGGAAAACGCGTTTTCGGCCGAAAACGTGTACGTTTGCACTTCCCCGCCACAGGGAAGCTGCTAGCCGGGAATTCTCTGCCTGGTTCTACTCGCTGCCCGGAACGCTACGCAGGGCAAAAGCGATTCTCGTCCTCCGTGCTTGCTTTTTCTCAGAAAGAGCCATGGTGTGCTTTTTCTCCGGAAAACGCGTTTTCGGCCGGAAACGTGTACGTTTGCACATCCCGGCCACAGGGAAGCTGCTAGCCGGCAATTCGCTGCCTATTTCTACCCGCTGCTCAGAACGCTACGCAGGGCAAAAGCGATTCTCGTCCTCCGTGCTTGCTTTTTCTCAGAAAGAGCCGTGGTGTGCGTTTTCGCCAGAAAACGCGTTTTCGGCCGAAAACGTGTACGTTTGCACTTCCCCGCCACAGGGAAGCTGCTAGCCGGGAATTCTCTGCCTGGTTCTACCCGCTGCCCGGAACACTACGCAGGGCAAAAGCGATTCTCGTCCTCCGTGCTTGCTTTATCTCAGAAAGAGCCGTGGTGTGCGTTTTCGCCGGAAAATGCGTTTTCGGCGAAAACGTGTACGTTTGCACTTCCCGGCCACAGGGAAGCTGCTAGCCGGGAATTCTCTGCCTGGTTCTACCCGCTGCCCGGAACACTACGCAGGGCAAAAGCGATTCTCGTCCTCCGTGCTTGCTTTTTCTCAGAAAGAGCCGTGGTGTGCTTTTTCGCCGGTAAACGCGTTTTCGGCCGAAAACGTGTACGTTTGCACTTCCCCGCCACAGGGAAGCTGCTAGCCGGGAATTCTCTGCCTGGTTCTACCGGCTGCCCGGAACGCTACGCAGGGCAAAAGCGATTCTCGTCCTCCGTGCTTGCTTTTTCTCAGAAAGAGCCGTGGTGTGCGTTTTCGCCGGAAAACGCGTTTTCGGCCGAAAACGTGTACGTTTGCACTTCCCCGCCACAGGGAAGCTGCTAGCCGGGAATTCTCTGCCTGGTTCTACCCGCTGCCCGGAACGCTACGCAGGGCAAAAGCGATTCTCGTCTTCTGTGCTTGCTTTTTCTCAGAAAGAGCCGTGGTGTGCGTTTTCGCCGGAAAACGCGTTTTCGGCCGAAAACGTGTACGTTTGCACTTCCCCGCCACAGGGAAGCTGCTAGACGGGAATTCTCTGCCTGGTTCTACCCACTGCCAGGAACGCTACGCAGGGCAAAAGCGATTCTCGTCCTCCGTGCTTGCTTTTTCTCAGAAAGAGCCATGGTGTGCTTTTTCGCCGGAAAACGCGTTTTCGGCCGAAAACGTGTACGTTTGCACTTCCCGGCCACAGGGAAGCTGCTAGCCGGGAATTCTCTGCCTGGTTCTACCCGCTGCCCGGAACGCTACGCAGGGCAAAAGCGATTCTCGTCCTCCGTGCTTGCTTTTTCTCAGAAAGAGCCGTGGTGTGCGTTTTCGCCGGAAAACGCGTTTTCGGCCGAAAACGTGTACGTTTGCACTTCCCCGCCACAGGGAAGCTGCTAGCCGGGAATTCTCTGCCTGGTTCTACTCGCTGCCCGGAACGCTACGCAGGGCAAAAGCGATTCTCGTCCTCCGTGCTTGCTTTTTCTCAGAAAGAGCCATGGTGTGCTTTTTCTCCGGAAAACGCGTTTTCGGCCGGAAACGTGTACGTTTGCACATCCCGGCCACAGGGAAGCTGCTAGCCGGCAATTCGCTGCCTATTTCTACCCGCTGCTCAGAACGCTACGCAGGGCAAAAGCGATTCTCGTCCTCCGTGCTTGCTTTTTCTCAGAAAGAGCCGTGGTGTGCGTTTTCGCCAGAAAACGCGTTTTCGGCCGAAAACGTGTACGTTTGCACTTCCCCGCCACAGGGAAGCTGCTAGCCGGGAATTCTCTGCCTGGTTCTACCCGCTGCCCGGAACACTACGCAGGGCAAAAGCGATTCTCGTCCTCCGTGCTTGCTTTATCTCAGAAAGAGCCGTGGTGTGCGTTTTCGCCGGAAAATGCGTTTTCGGCGAAAACGTGTACGTTTGCACTTCCCGGCCACAGGGAAGCTGCTAGCCGGGAATTCTCTGCCTGGTTCTACCCGCTGCCCGGAACACTACGCAGGGCAAAAGCGATTCTCGTCCTCCGTGCTTGCTTTTTCTCAGAAAGAGCCGTGGTGTGCTTTTTCGCCGGTAAACGCGTTTTCGGCCGAAAACGTGTACGTTTGCACTTCCCCGCCACAGGGAAGCTGCTAGCCGGGAATTCTCTGCCTGGTTCTACCGGCTGCCCGGAACGCTACGCAGGGCAAAAGCGATTCTCGTCCTCCGTGCTTGCTTTTTCTCAGAAAGAGCCGTGGTGTGCGTTTTCGCCGGAAAACGCGTTTTCGGCCGAAAACGTGTACGTTTGCACTTCCCCGCCACAGGGAAGCTGCTAGCCGGGAATTCTCTGCCTGGTTCTACCCGCTGCCCGGAACGCTACGCAGGGCAAAAGCGATTCTCGTCTTCTGTGCTTGCTTTTTCTCAGAAAGAGCCGTGGTGTGCGTTTTCGCCGGAAAACGCGTTTTCGGCCGAAAACGTGTACGTTTGCACTTCCCCGCCACAGGGAAGCTGCTAGACGGGAATTCTCTGCCTGGTTCTACCCACTGCCAGGAACGCTACGCAGGGCAAAAGCGATTCTCGTCCTCCGTGCTTGCTTTTTCTCAGAAAGAGCCATGGTGTGCTTTTTCGCCGGAAAACGCGTTTTCGGCCGAAAACGTGTACGTTTGCACTTCCCGGCCACAGGGAAGCTGCTAGCCGGGAATTCTCTGCCTGGTTCTACCCGCTGCCCGGAACGCTACGCAGGGCAAAAGCGATTCTCGTCCTCCGTGCTTGCTTTTTCTCAGAAAGAGCCGTGGTGTGCGTTTTCGCCGGAAAACGCGTTTTCGGCCGAAAACGTGTACGTTTGCACTTCCCCGCCACAGGGAAGCTGCTAGCCGGGAATTCTCTGCCTGGTTCTACCCGCTGCCCGGAACGCTACGCAGGGCAAAAGCGATTCTCGTCCTCCGTGCTTGCTTTTTCTCAGAAAGAGCCGTGGTGTGCTTTTTCGAGGGAAAACGCGTTTTCGGCCGAAAACGTGTACGTTCGCACTTCCCGGCCACAGCGAAGCTGCTAGCCGGGAATTCTCTGCCTGGTTCTACCCGCTGCCCGGAACGCTACGCAGGGCAAAAGCGATTCTCGTCCTCCGTGCTTGCTTTTTCTCAGAAAGAACCGTGGTGTGCGTTTTCGCCGGAAAACGCGTTTTCGGCCGAAAACGTGTACGTTTTCACTTCCCTGCCACAGGGAAGCTGCTAGCCGGGAATTCTCTGCCTGGTTCTACCCGCTGCCCGGAACGCTACGCAGGGCAAAAGCGATTCTCGTCCTCCGTGCTTGCTTTTTCTCAGAAAGAGCCGTGGTGTGCCTTTTCGCCGGAAAACGCGTTTTCGGCCGAAAACGTTTACGTTTGCACTTCCCGGCCACAGGGAAGCTGCTAGACGGGAATTCTCTGCCTGGTTCTACCCGCTGCCCGGAACGCTACGCAGGGCAAAAGCGATTCTCGTCCTCCGTGCTTGCTTTTTCTCAGAAAGAGCCGTGGTGTGCGTTTTCGCCGGAAAACGTGTTTTCGGCGAAAACGTGTACGTTTGCACTTCCCGGCCACAGGGAAGCTGCTAGCCGGGAATTCTCTGCCTGGTTCTACCCGCTGCCCGGAACGCTACGCAGGGCAAAAGCGATTCTCGTCCTCCGTGCTTGCTTTTTCTCAGAAAGAGCCGTGGTGTGCGTTTTCGCCGGAAAACGAGTTTTCGGCCGAAAACGTGTACGTTTGCACTTCCCCGCCACAGGGAAGCTGCTAGCCGGGAATTCTCTGCCTGGTTCTACCCGCTGCCCGGAACGCTACGCAGGGCAAAAGCGGTTCTCGTCCTCCGTGCTTGCTTTTTCTCAGAAAGAGCCGTGGTGTGCGTTTTCGCCGGAAAACGCGTTTTCGGCCGAAAACGTCTACGTTTGCACTTCCCGGCCACAGGGAAGCTGCTAGCCGGGAATTCTCTGCCTGGTTCTACCCGCTGCCCGGAACGCTACGCAGGGCAAAAGGGATTCTCGTCCTCCGTGCTTGCTTTTTCTCAGAAAGAGCCGTGGTGTGCGTTTTCGCCAGAAAACGCGTTTTCGGCCGAAAACGTGTACGTTTGCACTTCCCGGCCACAGGGAAGCTGCTAGCCGGGAATTCTCTGCCTGGTTCTACCCGCTTCCCGGAACGCTACGCAGGGCAAAAGCGATTCTCGTCCTCCGTGCTTGCTTTTTCTCAGAAAGAGCCGTGGTGTGCGTTTTCGCCGGAAAACGCGTTTTCGGCCGAAAACGTGTACGTTTGCACTTCCCCGCCACAGGGAAGCTGCTAGCCGGGAATTCTCTGCCTGGTTCTACCCGCTGCCCGGAACGCTACGCAGGGCAAAAGCGATTCTCGTCCTCCGTGCTTGCTTTTTCTCAGAAAGAGCCGTGGTGTGCGTTTTCGCCAGAAAACGCGTTTTCGGCCGAAAACGTGTACGTTTGCACTTCCCGGCCACAGGGAAGCTGCTAGCCGGGAATTCTCTGCCTGGTTCTACCCGCTGCCCGGAACGCTACTCAGGGCAAAAGCGATTCTCGTCCTCCGTGCTTGCTTTTTCTCAGAAAGAGCCGTGGTGTGCTTTTTCGCCGGAAAACGCGTTTTCGGCCGAAAACGTGTACGTTTGCACTTCCCGGCCACAGGGAAGCTGCTAGCCGGGAATTCTCTGCCTGGTTCTACCCGCTGCCCGGAACGCTACGCAGGGCAAAAGCGATTCTCGTCCTCCGTGCTTGCTTTTTCTCAGAAAGAGCCGTGGTGTCCGTTTTCGCCGGAAAAGGCGTTTTCGGCCGAAAACGTGTACGTTTGCACTTCCCCGCCACAGGGAAGCTGCTAGCCGGGAATTCTCTGCCTGGTTCTACCCGCTGCCCGGAACGCTACGCAGGGCAAAAGCGATTCTCGTCCTCCGTGCTTGCTTTTTCTCAGAAAGAGCCATGGTGTGCTTTTTCGCCGGAAAACGTGTTTTCGGCCGAAAACGTGTACGTTTGCACTTCCCGGCCACAGGGAAGCTGCTAGCCGGCAATTCCCTGCCTATTTCTACCCGCTGCTCAGAACGCTACGCAGGGCAAAAGCGATTCTCGTCTTCCGTGCTTGCTTTTTCTCAGAAAGAGCCGTGGTGTGCGTTTTCGCCGGAAAACGCGTTTTCGGCCGAAAACGTGTACGTTTGCACTTCCCCGCCACAGGGAAGCTGCTAGCCGGGAATTCTCTGCCTGGTTCTACCCGCTGCCCGGAACGCTACGCAGGGCAAAAGCGATTCTCGTCCTCCGTGCTTGCTTTTTCTCAGAAAGAGCCGTGGTGTGCTTTTTCGCCGGAAAACGCGTTTTCGGCCGAAAACGTGTACGTTTGCACTTCCCGGCCACAGGGAAGCTGCTAGCCGGGAATTCTCTGCCTGGTTCTACCCGCTGCCCGGTACGCTACGCAGGGCAAAAGCGATTCTCGTCCTCCGTGCTTGCTTTATCTCAGAAAGAGCAGTGGTGTGCGTTTTCGCCGCAAAACGCGTTTTCGGCCGAAAACGTGTACGTTTGCACTTCCCCGCCACAGGGAAGCTGCTAGCCGTGAATTCTCTGCCTGGTTATACCCGCTGCCCGGAACGCTACGCAGGGCAAAAGCGATTCTCGTCCTCCGTGCTTGCTTTTTCTCAGAAAGAGCCATGGTGTGCTTTTTCGCCGGAAAACGCGTTTTCGGCCGAAAACGTGTACGTTTGCACTTCCCGGCCACAGGGAAGCTGCTAGCCGGCAATTCGCTGCCTATTTCTACCCGCTGCTCAGAACGCTACGCAGGGCAAAAGCGATTCTCTTCCTCCGTGCTTGCTTTTTCTCAGAAAGAGCCGTGGTGTGCGTTTTCGCGGGAAAACGCGTTTCCGGCCGAAAACGTGTACGTTCGCACTTCCCGGCCACAGCGAAGCTGCTAGCCGGGAATTCTCTGCCTGGTTCTACCCGCTGCCCGGAACGCTACGCAGGGCAAAAGCGATTCTCGTCCTCCGTGCTTGCTTTTTCTCAGAAAGAACCGTGGTGTGCGTTTTCGCCGGAAAACGCGTTTTCGGCCGAAAACGTGTACGTTTTCACTTCCCTGCCACAGGGAAGCTGCTAGCCGGGAATTCTCTGCCTGGTTCTACCCGCTGCCCGGAACGCTACGCAGGGCAAAAGCGATTCTCGTCCTCCGTGCTTGCTTTTTCTCAGAAAGAGCCGTGGTGTGCCTTTTCGCCGGAAAACGCGTTTTCGGCCGAAAACGTTTACGTTTGCACTTCCCGGCCACAGGGAAGCTGCTAGACGGGAATTCTCTGCCTGGTTCTACCCGCTGCCCGGAACGCTACGCAGGGCAAAAGCGATTCTCGTCCTCCGTGCTTGCTTTTTCTCAGAAAGAGCCGTGGTGTGCGTTTTCGCCGGAAAACGTGTTTTCGGCGAAAACGTGTACGTTTGCACTTCCCGGCCACAGGGAAGCTGCTAGCCGGGAATTCTCTGCCTGGTTCTACCCGCTGCCCGGAACGCTACGCAGGGCAAAAGCGATTCTCGTCCTCCGTGCTTGCTTTTTCTCAGAAAGAGCCGTGGTGTGCGTTTTCGCCGGAAAACGAGTTTTCGGCCGAAAACGTGTACGTTTGCACTTCCCCGCCACAGGGAAGCTGCTAGCCGGGAATTCTCTGCCTGGTTCTACCCGCTGCCCGGAACGCTACGCAGGGCAAAAGCGGTTCTCGTCCTCCGTGCTTGCTTTTTCTCAGAAAGAGCCGTGGTGTGCGTTTTCTCCGGAAAACGCGTTTTCGGCCGGAAACGTGTACGTTTGCACTTCCCGGCCACAGGGAAGCTGCTAGCCGGGAATTCTCTGCCTGGTTCTACCCGCTGCCCGGAACGCTACGCAGGGCAAAAGGGATTCTCGTCCTCCGTGCTTGCTTTTTCTCAGAAAGAGCCGTGGTGTGCGTTTTCGCCAGAAAACGCGTTTTCGGCCGAAAACGTGTACGTTTGCACTTCCCGGCCACAGGGAAGCTGCTAGCCGGGAATTCTCTGCCTGGTTCTACCCGCTTCCCGGAACGCTACGCAGGGCAAAAGCGATTCTCGTCCTCCGTGCTTGCTTTTTCTCAGAAAGAGCCGTGGTGTGCGTTTTCGCCGGAAAACGCGTTTTCGGCCGAAAACGTGTACGTTTGCACTTCCCCGCCACAGGGAAGCTGCTAGCCGGGAATTCTCTGCCTGGTTCTACCCGCTGCCCGGAACGCTACGCAGGGCAAAAGCGATTCTCGTCCTCCGTGCTTGCTTTTTCTCAGAAAGAGCCGTGGTGTGCGTTTTCGCCAGAAAACGCGTTTTCGGCCGAAAACGTGTACGTTTGCACTTCCCGGCCACAGGGAAGCTGCTAGCCGGGAATTCTCTGCCTGGTTCTACCCGCTGCCCGGAACGCTACTCAGGGCAAAAGCGATTCTCGTCCTCCGTGCTTGCTTTTTCTCAGAAAGAGCCGTGGTGTGCTTTTTCGCCGGAAAACGCGTTTTCGGCCGAAAACGTGTACGTTTGCACTTCCCGGCCACAGGGAAGCTGCTAGCCGGGAATTCTCTGCCTGGTTCTACCCGCTGCCCGGAACGCTACGCAGGGCAAAAGCGATTCTCGTCCTCCGTGCTTGCTTTTTCTCAGAAAGAGCCGTGGTGTCCGTTTTCGCCGGAAAAGGCGTTTTCGGCCGAAAACGTGTACGTTTGCACTTCCCCGCCACAGGGAAGCTGCTAGCCGGGAATTCTCTGCCTGGTTCTACCCGCTGCCCGGAACGCTACGCAGGGCAAAAGCGATTCTCGTCCTCCGTGCTTGCTTTTTCTCAGAAAGAGCCATGGTGTGCTTTTTCGCCGGAAAACGTGTTTTCGGCCGAAAACGTGTACGTTTGCACTTCCCGGCCACAGGGAAGCTGCTAGCCGGCAATTCCCTGCCTATTTCTACCCGCTGCTCAGAACGCTACGCAGGGCAAAAGCGATTCTCGTCTTCCGTGCTTGCTTTTTCTCAGAAAGAGCCGTGGTGTGCGTTTTCGCCGGAAAACGCGTTTTCGGCCGAAAACGTGTACGTTTGCACTTCCCCGCCACAGGGAAGCTGCTAGCCGGGAATTCTCTGCCTGGTTCTACCCGCTGCCCGGAACGCTACGCAGGGCAAAAGCGATTCTCGTCCTCCGTGCTTGCTTTTTCTCAGAAAGAGCCGTGGTGTGCTTTTTCGCCGGAAAACGCGTTTTCGGCCGAAAACGTGTACGTTTGCACTTCCCGGCCACAGGGAAGCTGCTAGCCGGGAATTCTCTGCCTGGTTCTACCCGCTGCCCGGTACGCTACGCAGGGCAAAAGCGATTCTCGTCCTCCGTGCTTGCTTTATCTCAGAAAGAGCAGTGGTGTGCGTTTTCGCCGCAAAACGCGTTTTCGGCCGAAAACGTGTACGTTTGCACTTCCCCGCCACAGGGAAGCTGCTAGCCGTGAATTCTCTGCCTGGTTATACCCGCTGCCCGGAACGCTACGCAGGGCAAAAGCGATTCTCGTCCTCCGTGCTTGCTTTTTCTCAGAAAGAGCCATGGTGTGCTTTTTCGCCGGAAAACGCGTTTTCGGCCGAAAACGTGTACGTTTGCACTTCCCGGCCACAGGGAAGCTGCTAGCCGGCAATTCGCTGCCTATTTCTACCCGCTGCTCAGAACGCTACGCAGGGCAAAAGCGATTCTCTTCCTCCGTGCTTGCTTTTTCTCAGAAAGAGCCGTGGTGTGCGTTTTCGCGGGAAAACGCGTTTCCGGCCGAAAACGTGTACGTTTGCACTTCCAGGCCACAGGGAAGCTGCTAGACGGGAATTCTCTGCCTGGTTCTACCCGCTGCCCGGAACGCTACGCAGGGCAAAAGCGATTCTCGTCCTCCGTGCTTGCTTTTTCTCAGAAAGAGCCGTGGTGTGCGTTTTCGCCGGAAAACGCGTTTTCGGCCGAAAACGTGTACGTTTGCACTTCCCCGCCACAGGGAAGCTGCTAGACGGGAATTCTCTGCCTGGTTCTACCCGCTGCCAGGAACGCTACGCAGGGCAAAAGCGATTCTCGTCCTCCGTGCTTGCTTTTTCTCAGAAAGAGCCATGGTGTGCTTTTTCGCTGGAAAACGCGTTTTCGGCCGAAAACGTCTACGTGTGCACTTCCCCGCCACAGGGAAGCTGCTAGCCGGGAATTCTCTGCCTGGTTCTACCCGCTGCCCGGAACGCTACGCAGGGCAAAAGCGATTCTCGTCCTCCGTGCTTGCTTTTTCTCAGAAAGAGCCGTGGTGTGCGTTTTCGCCAGAAAACGCGTTTTCGGCCGAAAACGTGTACGTTTGCACTTCCCGGCCACAGGGAAGCTGCTAGCCGGGAATTCTCTGCCTGTTTCTACCCGCTGCCCGGAACGCTACGCAGGGCAAAAGCGATTCTCGTCCTCCGTGCTTGCTTTTTCTCAGAAAGAGCCGTGGTGTGCGTTTTCGCTGGAAAATGCGTTTTCGGCCGAAAACGTGTACGTTTGCACTTCCCCGCCACAGGGAAGCTGCTACCCGGGAATTCTCTGCCTGGTTCTACCCGCTGCCCGGAACGCTACGCAGGGCAAAAGCGATTCTCGTCCTCCGTGCTTGCTTTTTCTCAGAAAGAGCCATGGTGTGCTTTTTTGCCGGAAAACGCGTTTTCGGCCGAAAACGTGTACGTTTGCACTTCACGGCCACAGGGAAGCTGCTAGCCGGCAATTCGCTGCCTATTTCTACCCGCTGCTCAGAAAGCTACGCAGGGCAAAAGCGATTCTCGTCCTCCGTGCTTGCTTTTTCTCAGAAAGAGCCGTGGTGTGCGTTTTCGCCGGAAAACGCGTTTTCGGCCGAAAACGTCTACGTTTGCACTTCCCGGCCACAGGGAAGCTGCTAGCCGGGAATTCTCTGCCTGGTTCTACCCGCTGCCCGGAACGCTACGCAGGGCAAAAGCGATTCTCGTCCTCCGTGCTTGCTTTTTCTCAGAAAGAGCCGTGGTGTGCGTTTTCGCCGAAAAAGCGTTTTCGGCCGAAGACGTTTACGTTTGCACTTCCCGGCCACAGGGAAGCTGCTAGACGGGAATTCTCTGCCTGGTTCTACCCGCTGCCCGGAACGCTACGCAGGGCAAAAGCGATTCTCGTCCTCCGTGCTTGCTTTTTCTCAGAAAGAGCCATGGTGTGCTTTTTTGCCGGAAAACGCGTTTTCGGCCGAAAACGTGTACGTTTGCACTTCACGGCCACAGGGAAGCTGCTAGCCGGCAATTCGCTGCCTATTTCTACCCGCTGCTCAGAACGCTACGCAGGGCAAAAGCGATTCTCGTCCTCCGTGCTTGCTTTTTCTCAGAAAGAGCCGTGGTGTGCGTTTTCGCCGGAAAACGCGTTTTCGGCCGAAAACGTCTACGTTTGCACTTCCCCGCCACAGGGAAGCTGCTAGCCGGGAATTCTCTGCCTGGTTCTACCCGCTGCCCGGAACGCTACGCAGGGCAAAAGCGATTCTCGTCCTCCGTGCTTGCTTTTTCTCAGAAAGAGCCGTGGTGTGCGTTTTCGCCGAAAAAGCGTTTTCGGCCGAAGACGTTTACGTTTGCACTTCCCGGCCACAGGGAAGCTGCTAGACGGGAATTCTCTGCCTGGTTCTACCCGCTGCCCGGAACGCTACGCAGGGCAAAAGCGATTCTCGTCCTCCGTGCTTGCTTTTTCTCAGAAAGAGCCGTGGTGTGCGTTTTCGCCGGAAAACGTGTTTTCGGCGAAAACGTGTACGTTTGCACTTCCCGGCCACAGGGAAGCTGCTAGCCGGGAATTCTCTGCCTGGTTCTACCCGCTGCCCGGAACGCTACGCAGGGCAAAAGCGATTCTCGTCCTCCGTGCTTGCTTTTTCTCAGAAAGAGCCGTGGTGTGCGTTTTCGCCGGAAAACGCGTTTTCGGCCGAAAACGTGTACGTTTGCACTTCCCCGCCACAGGGAAGCTGCTAGCCGGCAATTCGCAGCCTATTTCTACCCGCTGCTCAGAACGCTACGCAGGGCAAAAGCGATTCTCGTCCTCCGTGCTTGCTTTTTCTCAGAAAGAGCCGTGGTGTGCGTTTTCGCCGGAAAACTCGTTTTCGGCCGAAAACGTCTACTTTTCCACTTCCCCGCCACAGGGAAGCTGCTAGCCGGGAATTCTCTGCCTGGTTCTACCCGCTGCCCGGAACGCTACGCAGGGCAAAAGCGATTCTCGTCCTCCGTGCTTGCTTTTTCTCAGAAAGAGCCGTGGTGTGCGTTTTCGCCGAAAAAGCGTTTTTGGCCGAAGACGTTTACGTTTGCACTTCCCGGCCACAGGGAAGCTGCTAGCCGGGAATTCTCTGCCTGGTTCTACCCGCTGCCCGGAACGCTACGCAGGGCAAAAGCGATTCTCGTCCTCCGTGCTTGCTTTTTCTCAGAAAGAGCCGTGGTGTGCGTTTTCGCTAGAAAACGCGTTTTCGGCCGAAAACGTGTACGTTTGCACTTCCCGGCCACAGGGAAGCTGCTAGCCGGGAATTCTCTGCCTGGTTCTACCCGCTGCCCGGAACGCTACTCAGGGCAAAAGCGATTCTCGTCCTTCGTGCTTGCTTTTTCTCAGAAAGAGCCGTGGTGTGCGTTTTCGCCGGAAAACGCGTTTTCGGCCGAAAACGTGTACGTTTGCACTTCCCGGCCACAGGGAAGCTGCTAAACGGGAATTCTCTGCCTGGTTCTACCCGCTGCCCGGAACGCTACGCAGGGCAAAAGCGATTCTCGTCCTCCGTGCTTGCTTTTTCTCAGAAAGAGCCGTGGTGTGCGTTTTCGCCGGAAAACGTGTTTTCGGCCGAAAACGTGTACGTTTGCACTTCCCGGCCACAGGGAAGCTGCTAGACGGGAATTCTCTGCCTGGTTCTACCCGCTGCCCGGAACGCTACGCAGGGCAAAAGCGATTCTCGTCCTCCGTGCTTGCTTTTTCTCAGAAAGAGCCATGGTGTGCTTTTTCGCCGGAAAACGTGTTTTCGGCCGAAAACGTGTACGTTTGCACTTCCCGGCCACAGGGAAGCTGCTAGCCGGCAATTCGCTGCCTATTTCTACCCGCTGCTCAGAACGCTACGCAGGGCAAAAGCGATTCTCGTCCTCCGTGCTTGCTTTTTCTCAGAAAGAGCCGTGGTGTGCGTTTTCGCCGGAAAACGCGTTTTCGGCCGAAAACGTCTACGTTTGCACTTCCCCGCCACAGGGAAGCTGCTAGCCGGGAATTCTCTGCCTGGTTCTACCCGCTGCCCGGAACGCTACGCAGGGCAAAAGCGATTCTCGTCCTCCGTGCTTGCTTTTTCTCAGAAAGAGCCGTGGTGTGCGTTTTCGCCGAAAAAGCGTTTTCGGCCGAAGACGTTTACGTTTGCACTTCCCGGCCACAGGGAAGCTGCTAGACGGCAATTCTCTGCCTGGTTCTACCCGCTGCCCGGAACGCTACGCAGGGCAAAAGCGATTCTCGTCCTCCGTGCTTGCTTTTTCTCAGAAAGAGCCGTGGTGTGCGTTTTCGCCGGAAAACGTGTTTTCGGCGAAAACGTGTACGTTTGCACTTCCCGGCCACAGGGAAGCTGCTAGCCGGGAATTCTCTGCCTGGTTCTACCCGCTGCCCGGAACGCTACGCAGGGCAAAAGCGATTCTCGTCCTCCGTGCTTGCTTTTTCTCAGAAAGAGCCGTGGTGTGCGTTTTCGCCGGAAAACGCGTTTTCGGCCGAAAACGTGTACGTTTGCACTTCCCCGCCACAGGGAAGCTGCTAGCCGGGAATTCTCTGCCTGGTTCTACCCGCTGCCCGGAACGCTACGCAGGGCAAAAGCGATTCTCGTCCTCCGTGCTTGCTTTTTCTCAGAAAGAGCCGTGGTGTGCGTTTTCGCCGGAAAACGCGTTTTCGGCCGAAAACGTCTACGTTTGCACTTCCCCGCCACAGGGAAGCTGCTAGCCGGGAATTCTCTGCCTGGTTCTACCCGCTGCCCGGAACGCTACGCAGGGCAAAAGCGATTCTCGTCCTCCGTGCTTGCTTTTTCTCAGAAAGAGCCGTGGTGTGCGTTTTCGCTAGAAAACGCGTTTTCGGCCGAAAACGTGTACGTTTGCACTTCCCGGCCACAGGGAAGCTGCTAGCCGGGAATTCTCTGCCTGGTTCTACCCGCTGCCCGGAACGCTACGCAGGGCAAAAGCGATTCTCGTCCTCCGTGCTTGCTTTTTCTCAGAAAGAGCCGTGGTGTGCGTTTTCGCCGGAAAACGCGTTTTCGGCCGAAAACGTGTACGTTTGCACTTCCCGGCCACAGGGAAGGTGCTAGCCGGGAATTCTCTGCCTGGTTCTACCCGCTGCCCGGAACGCTACGCAGGGCAAAAGCGATTCTCGTCCTCCGTGCTTGCTTTTTCTCAGAAAGAGCCGTGGTGTGCGTTTTCGCCGGAAAACGAGTTTTCGGCCGAAAACGTGTACGTTTGCACTTCCCCGCCACAGGGAAGCTGCTAGCCGGGAATTCTCTGCCTGGTTCTACCCGCTGCCCGGAACGCTACTCAGGGCAAAAGCGATTCTCGTCCTCCGTGCTTGCTTTTTCTCAGAAAGAGCCGTGGTGTGCGTTTTCGCCGGAAAACGCGTTTTCGGCCGAAAACGTGTACGTTTGCACTTCCCGGCCACAGGGAAGCTGCTAGTCGGGAATTCTCTGCCTGGTTCTACCCGCTGCCCGGAACGCTACGCAGGGCAAAAGCGATTCTCGTCCTCCGTGCTTGCTTTTTCTCAGAAAGAGCCGTGGTGTGCGTTTTCGCCGGAAAACGCGTTTTCGGCCGAAAACGTGTACGTTTGCACTTCCCGGCCACAGGGAAGCTGCTAAACGGGAATTCTCTGCCTGGTTCTACCCGCTGCCCGGAACGCTACGCAGGGCAAAAGCGATTCTCGTCCTCCGTGCTTGCTTTTTCTCAGAAAGAGCCGTGGTGTGCGTTTTCGCCGGAAAACGCGTTTTCGGCCGAAAACGTGTACGTTTGCACTTCCCCGCCACAGGGAAGCTGCTAGCCGGGAATTCTCTGCCTGGTTCTACCCGCTGCCCGGAACGCTACGCAGGGGAAAAGCGATTCTCGTCCTCCGTGCTTGCTTTTTCTCAGAAAGAGTCATGGTGTGCTTTTTCGCCGGAAAACGCTTTTTCGGCCGAAAACGTGTACGTTTGCACTTCCCGGCCACAGGGAAGCTGCTAGCCGGCAATTCGCTGCTATTTCTACCCGCTGCTCAGAACGCTACGCAGGGCAAAAGCGATTCTCGTCCTCCGTGCTTGCTTTTTCTCAGAAAGAGCCGTGGTGTGCGTTTTCGCCGGAAAACGCGTTTTCGGCCGAAAACGTCTACGTTTGCACTTCCCCGCCACAGGGAAGCTGCTAGCCGGGAATTCTCTGCCTGGTTCTACCCGCTGCCCGGAACGCTACGCAGGGCAAAAGCGATTCTCGTCCTCCGTGCTTGCTTTTTCTCAGAAAGAGCCGTGGTGTGCGTTTTCGCCGAAAAAGCGTTTTCGGCCGAAGACGTTTACGTTTGCACTTCCCGGCCACAGGGAAGCTGCTAGACGGGAATTCTCTGCCTGGTTCTACCCGCTGCCCGGAACGCTACGCAGGGCAAAAGCGATTCTCGTCCTCCGTGCTTGCTTTTTCTCAGAAAGAGCCGTGGTGTGCGTTTTCGCCGGAAAACGTGTTTTCGGCGAAAACGTGTACGTTTGCACTTCCCGGCCACAGGGAAGCTGCTAGCCGGGAATTCTCTGCCTGGTTCTACCCGCTGCCCGGAACGCTACGCAGGGCAAAAGCGATTCTCGTCCTCCGTGCTTGCTTTTTCTCAGAAAGAGCCGTGGTGTGCGTTTTCGCCGGAAAACGCGTTTTCGGCCGACAACGTGTACGTTTGCACTTCCCCGCCACAGGGAAGCTGCTAGCCGGGAATTCTCTGCCTGGTTCTACCCGCTGCCCGGAACGCTACGCAGGGCAAAAGCGATTCTCGTCCTCCGTGCTTGCTTTTTCTCAGAAAGAGCCGTGGTGTGCGTTTTCGCCGCAAAACGCGTTTTCGGCCGAAAACGTCTACGTTTGCACTTCCCCGCCACAGGGAAGCTGCTAGCCGGGAATTCTCTGCCTGGTTCTACCCGCTGCCCGGAACACTACGCAGGGCAAAAGCGATTCTCGTCCTCCGTGCTTGCTTTTTCTCAGAAAGAGCCGTGGTGTGCGTTTTCGCTAGAAAACGCGTTTTCGGCCGAAAACGTGTACGTTTGCACTTCCCGGCCACAGGGAAGCTGCTAGCCGGGAATTCTCTGCCTGGTTCTACCCGCTGCCCGGAACGCTACGCAGGGCAAAAGCGATTCTCGTCCTCCGTGCTTGCTTTTTCTCAGAAAGAGCCGTGGTGTGCGTTTTCGCCGGTAAACGCGTTTTCGGCCGAAAACGTGTACGTTTGCACTTCCCGGCCACAGGGAAGGTGCTAGCCGGGAATTCTCTGCCTGGTTCTACCCGCTGCCCGGAACGCTACGCAGGGCAAAAGCGATTCTCGTCCTCCGTGCTTGCTTTTTCTCAGAAAGAGCCGTGGTGTGCGTTTTCGCCGGAAAAGGCGTTTTCGGCCGAAAACGTGTACGTTTGCACTTCCCGGCCACAGGGAAGCTGCTAGCCGGGAATTCTCTGCCTGGTTCTACCCGCTGCCCGGAACGCTACGCAGGGCAAAAGCGATTCTCGTCCTCCGTGCTTGCTTTTTCTCAGAAAGAGCCGTGGTGTGCGTTTTCGCCGGAAAACGCGTTTTCGGCCGAAAACGTGTACGTTTGCACTTCCCGGCCACAGGGAAGCTGCTAGCCGGGAATTCTCTGCCTGGTTCTACCCGCTGCCCGGAACGCTACGCAGGGCAAAAGCGATTCTCGTCCTCCGTGCTTGCTTTTTCTCAGAAAGAGCCGTGGTGTGCGTTTTCGCCGGAAAACGCGTTTTCTGCCGAAAACGTGTACGTTTGCACTTCCCGGCCACAGGGAAGCTGCTAGCCGGGAATTCTCTGCCTGGTTCTACCCGCTGCCCGGAACGCTACGCAGGGCAAAAGCGATTCTCGTCCTCCGTGCTTGCTTTTTCTCAGAAAGAGCCGTGGTGTGCGTTTTCGCCGGAAAACGCGTTTTCGGCCGAAAACGTGTACGTTTGCACTTCCCGGCCACAGGGAAGCTGCTAGCCGGGAATTCTCTGCCTGGTTCTACCCGCTGCCCGGAACGCTACGCAGGGCAAAAGCGATTCTCGTCCTCCGTGCTTGCTTTTTCTCAGAAAGAGCCGTGGTGTGCGTTTTCGCCGGAAAACGCGTTTTCGGCCGAAAACGTGTACGTTTGCACTTCCCGGCCACAGGGAAGCTGCTAGCCGGGAATTCTCTGCCTGGTTCTACCCGCTGCCCGGAACGCTACGCAGGGCAAAAGCGATTCTCGTCCTCCGTGCTTGCTTTTTCTCAGAAAGAGCCGTGGTGTGCGTTTTCGCCGGAAAACGCGTTTTCGGCCGAAAACGTGTACGTTTGCACTTCCCCGCCACAGGGAAGCTGCTAGCCGGGAATTCTCTGCCTGGTTCTACCCGCTGCCCGGAACGCTACGCAGGGGAAAAGCGATTCTCGTCCTCCGTGCTTGCTTTTTCTCAGAAAGAGCCATGGTGTGCTTTTTCGCCGGAAAACGCTTTTTCGGCCGAAAACGTGTACGTTTGCACTTCCCGGCCACAGGGAAGCTGCTAGCCGGCAATTCGCTGCTATTTCTACCCGCTGCTCAGAACGCTACGCAGGGCAAAAGCGATTCTCGTCCTCCGTGCTTGCTTTTTCTCAGAAAGAGCCGTGGTGTGCGTTTTCGCCGGAAAACGCGTTTTCGGCCGAAAACGTGTACGTTTGCACTTCCCGGCCACAGGGAAGCTGCTAGCCGGGAATTCTCTGCCTGGTTCTACCCGCTGCCCGGAACGCTACGCAGGGCAAAAGCGATTCTCGTCCTCCGTGCTTGCTTTTTCTCAGAAAGAGCCGTGGTGTGCGTTTTCGCCGGAAAACGCGTTTTCGGCCGAAAACGTGTACGTTTGCACTTCCCGGCCACAGGGAAGGTGCTAGCCGGGAATTCTCTGCCTGGTTCTACCCGCTGCCCGGAACGCTACGCAGGGCAAAAGCGATTCTCGTCCTCCGTGCTTGCTTTTTCTCAGAAAGAGCCGTGGTGTGCGTTTTCGCCAGAAAACGCGTTTTCGGCCGAAAACGTGTACGTTTGCACTTCCCGGCCACAGGGAAGCTGCTAGCCGGGAATTCTCTGCCTGGTTCTACCCGCTGCCCGGAACGCTACTCAGGGCAAAAGCGATTCTCGTCCTTCGTGCTTGCTTTTTCTCAGAAAGAGCCGTGGTGTGCGTTTTCGCCGGAAAACGCGTTTTCGGCCGAAAACGTGTACGTTTGCACTTCCCGGCCACAGGGAAGCTGCTAGACGGGAATTCTCTGCCTGGTTCTACCCGCTGCCCGGAACGCTACGCAGGGCAAAAGCGATTCTCGTCCTCCGTGCTTGCTTTTTCTCAGAAAGAGCCGTGGTGTGCGTTTTCGCCGGAAAACGCGTTTTCGGCCGAAAACGTGTACGTTTGCACTTCCCCGCCACAGGGAAGCTGCTAGCCGGGAATTCTCTGCCTGGTTCTACCCGCTGCCCGGAACGCTACGCAGGGCAAAAGCGATTCTCGTCCTCCGTGCTTGCTTTTTCTCAGAAAGAGCCATGGTGTGCTTTTTCGCCGGAAAACGTGTTTTCGGCCGAAAACGTGTACGTTTGCACTTCCCGGCCACAGGGAAGCTGCTAGCCGGCTTTTCGCTGCCTATTTCTACCCGCTGCTCAGAACGCTACGCAGGGCAAAAGCGATTCTCGTCCTCCGTGCTTGCTTTTTCTCAGAAAGAGCCGTGGTGTGCGTTTTCGCCGGAAAACGCGTTTTCGGCCGAAAACGTGTACGTTTGCACTTCCCGGCCACAGGGAAGCTGCTAGCCGGGAATTCTCTGCCTGGTTCTACCCGCTGCCCGGAACGCTACGCAGGGCAAAAGCGATTCTCGTCCTCCGTGCTTGCTTTTTCTCAGAAAGAGCCGTGGTGTGCGTTTTCGCCGGAAAACGCGTTTTCGGCCGAAAACGTGTACGTTTGCACTTCCCCGCCACAGGGAAGCTGCTAGCCGGCAATTCGCTGCCTATTTCTACCCGCTGCTCAGAACGCTACGCAGGGCAAAAGCGATTCTCGTCCTCCGTGCTTGCTTTTTCTCAGAAAGAGCCGTGGTGTGCGTTTTCGCCGGAAAACGCGTTTTCGGCCGAAAACGTCTACGTTTGCACTTCCCCGCCACAGGGAAGCTGCTAGCCGGGAATTCTCTGCCTGCTTCTACCCGCTGCCCGGAACGCTACTCAGGGCAAAAGCGATTCTCGTCCTCCGTGCTTGCTTTTTCTCAGAAAGAGCCGTGGTGTGCGTTTTCGCCGGAAAACGCGTTTTCGGCCGAAAACGTGTACGTTTGCACTTCCCGGCCACAGGGAAGCTGCTAGCCGGGAATTCGCTGCCTGGTTCTACCCGCTGCCCGGAACGCTACGCAGGGCAAAAGCGATTCTCGTCCTCCGTGCTTGCTTTTTCTCAGAAAGAGCCGTGGTGTGCGTTTTCGCGGGAAAACGCGTTTTCGGCCGAAAACGTGTACGTTTGCACTTCCCCGCCACAGGGAAGCTGCTAGACGGGAATTCTCTGCCTGGTTCTACCCGCTGCCAGGAACGCTACGCAGGGCAAAAGCGATTCTCGTCCTCCGTGCTTGCTTTTTCTCAGAAAGAGCCATGGTGTGCTTTTTCGCCGGAAAACGTGTTTTCGGCCGAAAACGTGTACGTTTGCACTTCCCGGCCACAGGGAAGCTGCTAGCCGGCAATTCGCTGCCTATTTCTACCCGCTGCTCAGAACGCTACGCAGGGCAAAAGCGATTCTCGTCCTCCGTGCTTGCTTTTTCTCAGAAAGAGCCGTGGTGTGCGTTTTCGCCGGAAAACGCGTTTTCGGCCGAAAACGTGTACGTTTGCACTTCCCGGCCACAGGGAAGCTGCTAGCCGGGAATTCTCTGCCTGGTTCTACCCGCTGCCCGGAACGCTACGCAGGGCAAAAGCGATTCTCGTCCTCCGTGCTTGCTTTTTCTCAGAAAGAGCCGTGGTGTGCGTTTTCGCCGGAAAACGCGTTTTCGGCCGAAAACGTGTACGTTTGCACTTCCCCGCCACAGGGAAGCTGCTAGCCGGGAATTCTCTGCCTGGTTCTACCCGCTGCCCGGAACGCTACGCAGGGCAAAAGCTATTCTCGTCCTCCGTGCTTGCTTTTTCTCAGAAAGAGCCATGCTGTGCTTTTTCGCCGGAAAACGGTTTTTCGGCCGAAAACGTGTACGTTTGCACTTCCCGGCCACAGGGAAGCTGCTAGCCGGCAATTCGCTGCTATTTCTACCCGCTGCTCAGAACGCTACGCAGGGCAAAAGCGATTCTCGTCCTCCGTGCTTGCTTTTTCTCAGAAAGAGCCGTGGTGTGCGTTTTCGCCGGAAAACGCGTTTTCGGCCGAAAACGTCTACGTTTGCACTTCCCCGCCACAGGGAAGCTGCTAGCCGGGAATTCTCTGCCTGGTTCTACCCGCTGCCCGGAACGCTACGCAGGGCAAAAGCGATTCTCGTCCTCCGTGCTTGCTTTTTCTCAGAAAGAGCCGTGGTGTGCGTTTTCGCCGAAAAAGCGTTTTCGGCCGAAGACGTTTACGTTTGCACTTCCCGGCCACAGGGAAGCTGCTAGACGGGAATTCTCTGCCTGGTTCTACCCGCTGCCCGGAACGCTACGCAGGGCAAAAGCGATTCTCGTCCTCCGTGCTTGCTTTTTCTCAGAAAGAGCCGTGGTGTGCGTTTTCGCCGGAAAACGTGTTTTCGGCGAAAACGTGTACGTTTGCACTTCCCGGCCACAGGGAAGCTGCTAGCCGGGAATTCTCTGCCTGGTTCTACCCGCTGCCCGGAACGCTACGCAGGGCGAAAGCGATTCTCGTCCTCCGTGCTTGCTTTTTCTCAGAAAGAGCCGTGGTGTGCGTTTTCGCCGGAAAACGCGTTTTCGGCCGAAAACGTGTACGTTTGCACTTCCCCGCCACAGGGAAGCTGCTAGCCGGGAATTCTCTGCCTGGTTCTACCCGCTGCCCGGAACGCTACGCAGGGCAAAAGCGATTCTCGTCCTCCGTGCTTGCTTTTTCTCAGAAAGAGCCGTGGTGTGCGTTTTCGCCGCAAAACGCGTTTTCGGCCGAAAACGTCTACGTTTGCACTTCCCGGCCACAGGGAAGCTGCTAGCCGGGAATTCTCTGCCTGGTTCTACCCGCTGCCCGGAACACTACGCAGGGCAAAAGCGATTCTCGTCCTCCGTGCTTGCTTTTTCTCAGAAAGAGCCGTGGTGTGCGTTTTCGCTAGAAAACGCGTTTTCGGCCGAAAACGTGTACGTTTGCACTTCCCGGCCACAGGGAAGCTGCTAGCCGGGAATTCTCTGCCTGGTTCTACCCGCTGCCCGGAACGCTACGCAGGGCAAAAGCGATTCTCGTCCTCCGTGCTTGCTTTTTCTCAGAAAGAGCCGTGGTGTGCGTTTTCGCCGGAAAACGCGTTTTCGGCCGAAAACGTGTACGTTTGCACTTCCCCGCCACAGGGAAGCTGCTAGCCGGGAATTCTCTGCCTGGTTCTACCCGCTGCCCGGAACGCTACGCAGGGCAAAAGCGATTCTCGTCCTCCGTGCTTGCTTTTTCTCAGAAAGAGCCGTGGTGTGCGTTTTCGCCAGAAAACGCGTTTTCGGCCGAAAACGTGTACGTTTGCACTTCCCGGCCACAGGGAAGCTGCTAGCCGGGAATTCTCTGCCTGCTTCTACCCGCTGCCCGGAACGCTACTCAGGGCAAAAGCGATTCTCGTCCTCCGTGCTTGCTTTTTCTCAGAAAGAGCCGTGGTGTGCGTTTTCGCCGGAAAACGCGTTTTCGGCCGAAAACGTGTACGTTTGCACTTCCCGGCCACAGGGAAGCTGCTAGCCGGGAATTCTCTGCCTGGTTCTACCCGCTGCCCGGAACGCTACGCAGGGCAAAAGCGATTCTCGTCCTCCGTGCTTGCTTTTTCTCAGAAAGAGCCGTGGTGTGCGTTTTCGCCGGAAAACGCGTTTTCGGCCGAAAACGTGTACGTTTGCACTTCCCCGCCACAGGGAAGCTGCTAGACGGGAATTCTCTGCCTGGTTCTACCCGCTGCCAGGAACGCTACGCAGGGCAAAAGCGATTCTCGTCCTCCGTGCTTGCTTTTTCTCAGAAAGAGCCATGGTGTGCTTTTTCGCCGGAAAACGTGTTTTCGGCCGAAAACGTGTACGTTTGCACTTCCCGGCCACAGGGAAGCTGCTAGCCGGGAATTCTCTGCCTGGTTCTACCCGCTGCCCGGAACGCTACGCAGGGCAAAAGCGATTCTCGTCCTCCGTGCTTGCTTTTTCTCAGAAAGAGCCGTGGTGTGCGTTTTCGCCGAAAACGCGTTTTCGGCCGAAAACGTGTACGTTTGCACTTCCCCGCCACAGGGAAGCTGCTAGCCGGGAATTCTCTGCCTGGTTCTACCCGCTGCCCGGAACGCTACGCAGGGCAAAAGCTATTCTCGTCCTCCGTGCTTGCTTTTTCTCAGAAAGAGCCATGGTGTGCTTTTTCGCCGGAAAAGGCTTTTTCGGCCGAAAACGTGTACGTTTGCACTTCCCGGCCACAGGGAAGCTGCTAGCCGGCAATTCGCTGCTATTTCTACCCGCTGCCCGGAACGCTACGCAGGGCAAAAGCGATTCTCGTCCTCCGTGCTTGCTTTTTCTCAGAAAGAGCCGTGGTGTGCGTTTTCGCCGGAAAATGCGTTTTCGGCCGAAAACGTGTACGTTTGCACTTCCCGGCCACAGGAAAGCTGCTAGCCGGGAATTCTCTGCCTGGTTCTACCCGCTGCCCGGAACGCTACGCAGGGCAAAAGCGATTCTCGTCCTCCGTGCTTGCTTTTTCTCAGAAATAGCCGTGGTGTGCGTTTTCGCCGGAAAACGCGTTTTCGGCCGAAAACGTGTACGTTTGCACTTCCCGGCCACAGGGAAGCTGCTAGCCGGGAATTCTCTGCCTGGTTCTACCCGCTGCCCGGAACGCTACGCAGGGCAAAAGCGATTCTCGTCCTCCGTGCTTGCTTTTTCTCAGAAAGAGCCGTGGTGTGCGTTTTCGCCAGAAAACGCGTTTTCGGCCGAAAACGTGTACGTTTGCACTTCCCGGCCACAGGGAAGCTGCTAGCCGGGAATTCTCTGCCTGGTTCTACCCGCTGCCCGGAACGCTACTCAGGGCAAAAGCGATTCTCGTCCTTCGTGCTTGCTTTTTCTCAGAAAGAGCCGTGGTGTGCGTTTTCGCCGGAAAACGCGTTTTCGGCCGAAAACGTGTACGTTTGCACTTCCCGGCCACAGGGAAGCTGCTAGCCGGGAATTCTCTGCCTGGTTCTACCCGCTGCCCGGAACGCTACGCAGGGCAAAAGCGATTCTCGTCCTCCGTGCTTGCTTTTTCTCAGAAAGAGCCGTGGTGTGCGTTTTCGCCGGAAAACGCGTTTTCGGCCGAAAACGTCTACGTTTGCACTTCCCCGCCACAGGGAAGCTGCTAGCCGGGAATTCTCTGCCTGGTTCTACCCGCTGCCCGGAACGATACGCAGGGCAAAAGCGATTCTCGTCCTCCGTGCTTGCTTTTTCTCAGAAAGAGCCATGGTGTGCTTTTTCGCCGGAAAACGTGTTTTCGGCCGAAAACGTGTACGTTTGCACTTCCCGGCCACAGGGAAGCTGCTAGCCGGCTTTTCGCTGCCTATTTCTACCCGCTGCTCAGAACGCTACGCAGGGCAAAAGCGATTCTCGTCCTCCGTGCTTGCTTTTTCTCAGAAAGAGCCGTGGTGTGCGTTTTCGCCGGAAAACGCGTTTTCGGCCGAAAACGTGTACGTTTGCACTTCCCCGCCACAGGGAAGCTGCTAGCCGGGAATTCTCTGCCTGGTTCTACCCGCTGCCCGGAACGCTACGCAGGGCAAAAGCGATTCTCGTCCTCCGTGCTTGCTTTTTCTCAGAAAGAGCCGTGGTGTGCGTTTTCGCCGGAAAACGCGTTTTCGGCCGAAAACGTGTACGTTTGCACTTCCCCGCCACAGGGAAGCTGCTAGCCGGGAATTCTCTGCCTGGTTCTACCCGCTGCCCGGAACGCTACGCAGGGCAAAAGCGATTCTCGTCCTCCGTGCTTGCTTTTTCTCAGAAAGAGCCGTGGTGTGCGTTTTCGCCGGAAAACGCGTTTTCGGCCGAAAACGTCTACGTTTGCACTTCCCCGCCACAGGGAAGCTGCTAGCCGGGAATTCTCTGCCTGCTTCTACCCGCTGCCCGGAACGCTACTCAGGGCAAAAGCGATTCTCGTCCTCCGTGCTTGCTTTTTCTCAGAAAGAGCCGTGGTGTGCGTTTTCGCCG
Organism: Athene noctua; assembly: GCF_965140245.1. Taxonomy (NCBI): domain Eukaryota; kingdom Metazoa; phylum Chordata; class Aves; order Strigiformes; family Strigidae; genus Athene; species Athene noctua. Next base: position 484,505 of record NW_027437558.1, on the reverse strand, counting down.
GAAAACGCGTTTTCGGCCGAAAACGTGTACGTTTGCACTTCCCGGCCACAGGGAAGCTGCTAGCCGGGAATTCGCTGCCTGGTTCTACCCGCTGCCCGGAACGCTACGCAGGGCAAAAGCGATTCTCGTCCTCCGTGCTTGCTTTTTCTCAGAAAGAGCCGTGGTGTGCGTTTTCGCGGGAAAACGCGTTTTCGGCCGAAAACGTGTACGTTTGCACTTCCCCGCCACAGGGAAGCTGCTAGACGGGAATTCTCTGCCTGGTTCTACCCGCTGCCAGGAACGCTACGCAGGGCAAAAGCGATTCTCGTCCTCCGTGCTTGCTTTTTCTCAGAAAGAGCCATGGTGTGCTTTTTCGCCGGAAAACGTGTTTTCGGCCGAAAACGTGTACGTTTGCACTTCCCGGCCACAGGGAAGCTGCTAGCCGGCAATTCGCTGCCTATTTCTACCCGCTGCTCAGAACGCTACGCAGGGCAAAAGCGATTCTCGTCCTCCGTGCTTGCTTTTTCTCAGAAAGAGCCGTGGTGTGCGTTTTCGCCGGAAAACGCGTTTTCGGCCGAAAACGTGTACGTTTGCACTTCCCGGCCACAGGGAAGCTGCTAGCCGGGAATTCTCTGCCTGGTTCTACCCGCTGCCCGGAACGCTACGCAGGGCAAAAGCGATTCTCGTCCTCCGTGCTTGCTTTTTCTCAGAAAGAGCCATGCTGTGCTTTTTCGCCGGAAAACGGTTTTTCGGCCGAAAACGTGTACGTTTGCACTTCCCCGCCACAGGGAAGCTGCTAGCCGGCAATTCGCTGCTATTTCTACCCGCTGCTCAGAACGCTACGCAGGGCAAAAGCGATTCTCGTCCTCCGTGCTTGCTTTTTCTCAGAAAGAGCCGTGGTGTGCGTTTTCGCCGGAAAACGCGTTTTCGGCCGAAAACGTCTACGTTTGCACTTCCCCGCCACAGGGAAGCTGCTAGCCGGGAATTCTCTGCCTGGTTCTACCCGCTGCCCGGAACGCTACGCAGGGCAAAAGCGATTCTCGTCCTCCGTGCTTGCTTTTTCTCAGAAAGAGCCGTGGTGTGCGTTTTCGCCGAAAAAGCGTTTTCGGCCGAAGACGTTTACGTTTGCACTTCCCGGCCACAGGGAAGCTGCTAGACGGGAATTCTCTGCCTGGTTCTACCCGCTGCCCGGAACGCTACGCAGGGCAAAAGCGATTCTCGTCCTCCGTGCTTGCTTTTTCTCAGAAAGAGCCGTGGTGTGCGTTTTCGCCGGAAAACGTGTTTTCGGCGAAAACGTGTACGTTTGCACTTCCCGGCCACAGGGAAGCTGCTAGCCGGGAATTCTCTGCCTGGTTCTACCCGCTGCCCGGAACGCTACGCAGGGCGAAAGCGATTCTCGTCCTCCGTGCTTGCTTTTTCTCAGAAAGAGCCGTGGTGTGCGTTTTCGCCGGAAAACGCGTTTTCGGCCGAAAACGTGTACGTTTGCACTTCCCCGCCACAGGGAAGCTGCTAGCCGGGAATTCTCTGCCTGGTTCTACCCGCTGCCCGGAACGCTACGCAGGGCAAAAGCGATTCTCGTCCTCCGTGCTTGCTTTTTCTCAGAAAGAGCCGTGGTGTGCGTTTTCGCCGCAAAACGCGTTTTCGGCCGAAAACGTCTACGTTTGCACTTCCCGGCCACAGGGAAGCTGCTAGCCGGGAATTCTCTGCCTGGTTCTACCCGCTGCCCGGAACACTACGCAGGGCAAAAGCGATTCTCGTCCTCCGTGCTTGCTTTTTCTCAGAAAGAGCCGTGGTGTGCGTTTTCGCAAGAAAACGCGTTTTCGGCCGAAAACGTGTACGTTTGCACTTCCCGGCCACAGGGAAGCTGCTAGCCGGGAATTCTCTGCCTGGTTCTACCCGCTGCCCGGAACGCTACGCAGGGCAAAAGCGATTCTCGTCCTCCGTGCTTGCTTTTTCTCAGAAAGAGCCGTGGTGTGCGTTTTCGCCGGAAAACGCGTTTTCGGCCGAAAACGTGTACGTTTGCACTTCCCCGCCACAGGGAAGCTGCTAGCCGGGAATTCTCTGCCTGGTTCTACCCGCTGCCCGGAACGCTACGCAGGGCAAAAGCGATTCTCGTCCTCCGTGCTTGCTTTTTCTCAGAAAGAGCCGTGGTGTGCGTTTTCGCCGGAAAACGCGTTTTCGGCCGAAAACGTGTACGCTTGCACTTCCCCGCCACAGGGAAGCTGCTAGCTGTGAATTCGCTGCCTGGTTCTTCCCGCTGCCCGGAACGCTACGCAGGGCAAAAGCGATTCTCGTCCTCCGTGCTTGCTTTTTCTCAGAAAGAGCCGTGGTGTGCTCTTTCGCTGGAAAACGTGTTTTCGGCCGAAAACGTGTACGTTTGCACTTCCCGGCCACAGGGAAGCTGCTAGCCGGGAATTCTCTGCCTGGTTCTACCCGCTGCCCGGAACGCTACGCAGGGCAAAAGCGATTCTCGTCCTCCGTGCTTGCTTTTTCTCAGAAAGAGCCGTGGTGTGCGTTTTCGCTAGAAAACGCGTTTTCGGCCGAAAACGTGTACGTTTGCACTTCCCGGCCACAGGGAAGCTGCTAGCCGGGAATTCTCTGCCTGGTTCTACCCGCTGCCCGGAACGCTACGCAGGGCAAAAGCGATTCTCGTCCTCCGTGCTTGCTTTTTCTCAGAAAGAGCCGTGGTGTGCGTTTTCGCCGGAAAACGCGTTTTCGGCCGAAAACGTGTACGTTTGCACTTCCCGGCCACAGGGAAGCTACTAGCCGGCAATTCGCTGCCTATTTCTACCCGCTGCTCAGAACGCTACGCAGGGCAAAAGCGATTCTCGTCCACCGTGCTTGCTTTTTCTCAGAAAGAGCCGTGGTGTGCGTTTTCGCGGGAAAACGCGTTTCCGGCCGAAAACGTGTACGTTTGCACTTCCAGGCCACAGGGAAGCTGCTAGACGGGAATTCTCTGCCTGGTTCTACCCGCTGCCCGGAACGCTACGCAGGGCAAAAGCGATTCTCGTCCTCCGTGCTTGCTTTTTCTCAGAAAGAGCCGTGGTGTGCGTTTTCGCCGGAAAACGCGTTTTCGGCCGAAAACGTGTACGTTTGCACTTCCCGGCCACAGGGAAGCTGCTAGCCGGGAATTCTCTGCCTGGTTCTACCCGCTGCCCGGAACGCTACGCAGGGCAAAAGCGATTCTCGTCCTCCGTGCTTGCTTTTTCTCAGAAAGAGCCGTGGTGTGCGTTTTCGCCGAAAAAGCGTTTTCGGCCGAAGACGTTTACGTTTGCACTTCCCGGCCACAGGGAAGCTGCTAGACGGGAATTCTCTGCCTGGTTCTACCCGCTGCCCGGAACGCTACGCAGGGCAAAAGCGATTCTCGTCCTCCGTGCTTGCTTTTTCTCAGAAAGAGCCGTGGTGTGCGTTTTCGCCGGAAAACGCGTTTTCGGCCGAAAACGTGTACGTTTGCACTTCCCCGCCACAGGGAAGCTGCTAGCCGGGAATTCTCTGCCTGGTTCTACCCGCTGCCCGGAACGCTACGCAGGGCAAAAGCGATTCTCGTCCTCCGTGCTTGCTTTTTCTCAGAAAGAGCCGTGGTGTGCGTTTTCGCCGCAAAAAGCGTTTTCGGCCGAAAACGTCTACGTTTGCACTTCCCGGCCACAGGGAAGCTGCTAGCCGGGAATTCTCTGCCTGGTTCTACCCGCTGCCCGGAACACTACGCAGGGCAAAAGCGATTCTCGTCCTCCGTGCTTGCTTTTTCTCAGAAAGAGCCGTGGTGTGCGTTTTCGCTAGAAAACGCGTTTTCGGCCGAAAACGTGTACGTTTGCACTTCCCGGCCACAGGGAAGCTGCTAGCCGGGAATTCTCTGCCTGGTTCTACCCGCTGCCCGGAACGCTACTCAGGGCAAAAGCGATTCTCGTCCTCCGTGCTTGCTTTTTCTCAGAAAGAGCCGTGGTGTGCTTTTTCGCCGGAAAACGAGTTTTCGGCCGAAAACGTGTACGTTTGCACTTCCCGGCCACAGGGAAGCTGCTAGCCGGGAATTCTCTGCCTGGTTCTACCCGCTGCCCGGAACGCTACGCAGGGCAAAAGCGATTCTCGTCCTCCGTGCTTGCTTTTTCTCAGAAAGAGCCGTGGTGTGCGTTTTCGCCGGTAAACGCGTTTTCGGCCGAAAACGTGTACGTTTGCACTTCCCCGCCACAGGGAAGCTGCTAGACGGGAATTCTCTGCCTGGTTCTACCCGCTGCCCGGAACGCTACGCAGGGCAAAAGCGATTCTCGTCCTCCGTGCTTGCTTTTTCTCAGAAAGAGCCGTGGTGTGCGTTTTCTCCGGAAAACGCGTTTTCGGCCAAAAACGTGTACGTTTGCACTTCCCCGCCACAGGGAAGCTGCTAGCCGGGAATTCTCTGCCTGGTTCTACCCGCTGCCCGGAACGCTACGCAGGGCAAAAGCGATTCTCGTCCTCCGTGCTTGCTTTTTCTGAGAAAGAGCCGTGGTGTGCGTTTTCGCCGGAAAACGCGTTTTCGGCCGAAAACGTGTACGTTTTCACTTCCCGGCCACAGGGAAGCTGCTAGCCGGGAATTCTCTGCCTGGTTCTACCCGCTGCCCGGAACGCTACGCAGGGCAAAAGCGATTCTCGTCCTCCGTGCTTGCTTTTTCTCAGAAAGAGCCGTGGTGTGCGTTTTCGCTGGAAAACGCGTTTTCGGCCGAAAACGTGTACGTTTGCACTTCCCCGCCACAGGGAAGCTGCTAGCCGGGAATTCTCTGCCTGGTTCTACCCGCTGCCCGGAACGCTACGCAGGGCAAAAGCGATTCTCGTCCTCCGTGCTTGCTTTTTCTCAGAAAGAGCCGTGGTGTGCGTTTTCGCCGGAAAACGCGTTTTCGGCCGAAAACGTGTACGTTTGCACTTCCCGGCCACAGGGAAGCTGCTAGCCGGGAATTCTCTGCCTGGTTCTACCCGCTGCCCGGAACGCTACGCAGGGCAAAAGCGATTCTCGTCCTCCGTGCTTGCTTTTTCTCAGAAAGAGCCGTGGTGTTCGTTTTCGCGGGAAAACGCGTTTTCGGCCGAAAACGTGTACGTTTGCACTTCCCGGCCACAGGGAAGCTGCTAGCCGGGAATTCTCTGCCTGGTTCTACCCGCTGCCCGGAACGCTACGCAGGGCAAAAGCGATTCTCGTCCTCCGTGCTTGCTTTATCTCAGAAAGAGCCGTGGTGTGCGTTTTCGCCGGAAAACGCGTTTTCGGCCGAAAACGTGTACGTTTGCACTTCCCCGCCACAGGGAAGCTGCTAGCAGTGAATTCGCTGCCTGGTTCTTCCCGCTGCCCGGAACGCTACGCAGGGCAAAAGCGATTCTCGTCCTCCGTGCTTGCTTTTTCTCAGAAAGAGCCGTGGTGTGCTCTTTCGCTGGAAAACGTGTTTTCGGCCGAAAACGTGTACGTTTTCACTTCCCGGCCACAGGGAAGCTGCTAGCCGGGAATTCTCTGCCTGGTTCTACCCGCTGCCCGGAACGCTACGCAGGGCAAAAGCGATTCTCGTCCTCCGTGCTTGCTTTTTCTCAGAAAGAGCCGTGGTGTGCGTTTTCGCCGGAAAACGCGTTTCCGGCCGAAAACGTGTACGTTTGCACTTCCCCGCCACAGGGAAGCTGCTAGACGGGAATTCTCTGCCTGGTTCTACCCGCTACCAGGAACGCTACGCAGGGCAAAAGCGATTCTCGTCCTCCGTGCTTGCTTTTTCTCAGAAAGAGCCATGGTGTGCTTTTTCGCCGGAAAACGTGTTTTCGGACGAAAACGTGTACGTTTGCACTTCCCGGCCACAGGGAAGCTGCTAGCCGGCAATTCGCTGCCTATTTCTACCCGCTGCTCAGAACGCTACGCAGGGCAAAAGCGATTCTCGTCCTCCGTGCTTGCTTTTTCTCAGAAAGAGCCGTGGTGTGCGTTTTCGCCGGAAAACGCGTTTTCGGCCGAAAACGTGTACGTTTGCACTTCCCCGCCACAGGGAAGGTGCTAGCCGGGAATTCTCTGCCTGGTTCTACCCGCTGCCCGGAACGCTACGCAGGGCAAAAGCGATTCTCGTCCTCCGTGCTTGCTTTTTCTCAGAAAGAGCCGTGGTGTGCGTTTTCGCCGGAAAACGCGTTTTCGGCCGAAAACGTGTACGTTTGCACTTCCCGGCCACAGGGAAGCTGCTAGCCGGGAATTCTCTGCCTGGTTCTACCCGCTGCCCGGAACGCTACTCAGGGCAAAAGCGATTCTCGTCCTCCGTGCTTGCTTTTTCGCAGAAAGAGCCGTGGTGTGCGTTTTCGCCGGAAAACGCGTTTTCGGCCGAAAACGTGTACGTTTGCACTTCCCGGCCACAGGGAAGCTGCTAGACGGGAATTCTCTGCCTGGTTCTACCCGCTGCCCGGAACGCTACGCAGGGCAAAAGCGATTCTCGTCCTCCGTGCTTGCTTTTTCTCAGAAAGAGCCGTGGTGTGCGTTTTCGCCGGAAAACGCGTTTTCGGCCGAAAACGTGTACGTTTGCACTTCCCCGCCACAGGGAAGCTGCTAGACGGGAATTCTCTGCCTGGTTCTACCCGCTGCCAGGAACGCTACGCAGGGCAAAAGCGATTCTCGTCCTCCGTGCTTGCTTTTTCTCAGAAAGAGCCGTGGTGTGCGTTTTCGCGGGAAAACGCGTTTTCGGCCGAAAACGTGTACGTTTGCACTTCCCGGCCACAGGGAAGCTGCTAGCCGGGAATTCTCTGCCTGGTTCTACCCGCTGCCCGGAACGCTACGCAGGGCAAAAGCGATTCTCGTCCTCCGTGCTTGCTTTATCTCAGAAAGAGCCGTGGTGTGCGTTTTCGCCGGAAAACGCGTTTTCGGCCGAAAACGTGTACGCTTGCACTTCCCCGCCACAGGGAAGCTGCTAGCTGTGAATTCGCTGCCTGGTTCTTCCCGCTGCCCGGAACGCTACGCAGGGCAAAAGCGATTCTCGTCCTCCGTGCTTGCTTTTTCTCAGAAAGAGCCGTGGTGTGCTCTTTCGCTGGAAAACGTGTTTTCGGCCGAAAACGTGTACGTTTGCACTTCCCGGCCACAGGGAAGCTGCTAGCCGGGAATTCTCTGCCTGGTTCTACCCGCTGCCCGGAACGCTACGCAGGGCAAAAGCGATTCTCGTCCTCCGTGCTTGCTTTTTCTCAGAAAGAGCCATGGTGTGCTTTTTCGCCGGAAAACGTGTTTTCGGACGAAAACGTGTACGTTTGCACTTCCCGGCCACAGGGAAGCTGCTAGCCGGCAATTCGCTGCCTATTTCTACCCGCTGCTCAGAACGCTACGCAGGGCAAAAGCGATTCTCGTCCTCCGTGCTTGCTTTTTCTCAGAAAGAGCCGTGGTGTGCGTTTTCGCGGGAAAACGCGTTTCCGGCCGAAAACGTGTACGTTTGCACTTCCAGGCCACAGGGAAGCTGCTAGACGGGAATTCTCTGCCTGGTTCTACCCGCTGCCCGGAACGCTACGCAGGGCAAAAGCGATTCTCGTCCTCCGTGCTTGCTTTATCTCAGAAAGAGCCGTGGTGTGCGTTTTCGCCGGAAAACGTGTTTTCGGACGAAAACGTGTACGTTTGCACTTCCCGGCCACAGGGAAGCTGCTAGCCGGCAATTCGCTGCCTATTTCTACCCGCTGCTCAGAACGCTACGCAGGGCAAAAGCGATTCTCGTCCTCCGTGCTTGCTTTTTCTCAGAAAGAGCCGTGGTGTGCGTTTTCGCCGGAAAACGCGTTTTCGGCCGAAAACGTGTACGTTTGCACTTCCCCGCCACAGGGAAGCTGCTAGCCGGGAATTCTCTGCCTGGTTCTACCCGCTGCCCGGAACGCTACGCAGGGCAAAAGCGATTCTCGTCCTCCGTGCTTGCTTTTTCTCAGAAAGAGCCGTGGTGTGCTTTTTCGCCGGAAAACGCGTTTTCGGCCGAAAACGTGTACGTTTGCACTTCCCGGCCACAGGGAAGCTGCTAGCCGGGAATTCTCTGCCTGGTTCTACCCGCTGCCCGGAACGCTACGCAGGGCAAAAGCGATTCTCGTCCTCCGTGCTTGCTTTTTCGCAGAAAGAGCCGTGGTGTGCGTTTTCGCCGGAAAACGCGTTTTCGGCCGAAAACGTGTACGTTTGCACTTCCCGGCCACAGGGAAGCTGCTAGACGGGAGTTCTCTGCCTGGTTCTACCCGCTGCCCGGAACGCTACGCAGGGCAAAAGCGATTCTCGTCCTCCGTGCTTGCTTTTTCTCAGAAAGAGCCGTGGTGTGCGTTTTCGCCGGAAAACGCGTTTTCGGCCGAAAACGTGTACGTTTGCACTTCCCCGCCACAGGGAAGCTGCTAGACGGGAATTCTCTGCCTGGTTCTACCCGCTGCCAGGAACGCTACGCAGGGCAAAAGCGATTCTCGTCCTCCGTGCTTGCTTTTTCTCAGAAAGAGCCGTGGTGTGCGTTTTCGCGGGAAAACGCGTTTTCGGCCGAAAACGTGTACGTTTGCACTTCCCGGCCACAGGGAAGCTGCTAGCCGGGAATTCTCTGCCTGGTTCTACCCGCTGCCCGGAACGCTACGCAGGGCAAAAGCGATTCTCGTCCTCCGTGCTTGCTTTATCTCAGAAAGAGCCGTGGTGTGCGTTTTCGCCGGAAAACGCGTTTTCGGCCGAAAACGTGTACGCTTGCACTTCCCCGCCACAGGGAAGCTGCTAGCTGTGAATTCGCTGCCTGGTTCTTCCCGCTGCCCGGAACGCTACGCAGGGCAAAAGCGATTCTCGTCCTCCGTGCTTGCTTTTTCTCAGAAAGAGCCGTGGTGTGCTCTTTCGCTGGAAAACGTGTTTTCGGCCGAAAACGTGTACGTTTGCACTTCCCGGCCACAGGGAAGTTGCTAGCCGGGAATTCTCTGCCTGGTTCTACCCGCTGCCCGGAACGCTACGCAGGGCAAAAGCGATTCTCGTCCTCCGTGCTTGCTTTTTCTCAGAAAGAGCCATGGTGTGCTTTTTCGCCGGAAAACGTGTTTTCGGACGAAAACGTGTACGTTTGCACTTCCCGGCCACAGGGAAGCTGCTAGCCGGCAATTCGCTGCCTATTTCTACCCGCTGCACAGAACGCTACGCAGGGCAAAAGCGATTCTCGTCCTCCGTGCTTGCTTTTTCTCAGAAAGAGCCGTGGTGTGCGTTTTCGCGGGAAAACGCGTTTCCGGCCGAAAACGTGTACGTTTGCACTTCCAGGCCACAGGGAAGCTGCTAGACGGGAATTCTCTGCCTGGTTCTACCCGCTGCCCGGAACGCTACGCAGGGCAAAAGCGATTCTCGTCCTCCGTGCTTGCTTTATCTCAGAAAGAGCCGTGGTGTGCGTTTTCGCCGGAAAACGCGTTTTCGGCCGAAAACGTGTACGTTTGCACTTCCCGGCCACAGGGAAGCTGCTAGCCGGGAATTCTCTGCCTGGTTCTACCCGCTGCCCGGAACGCTACGCAGGGCAAAAGCGATTCTCGTCCTCCGTGCTTGCTTTTTCTCAGAAAGAGCCGTGGTGTGCGTTTTCGCCGAAAAAGCGTTTTCGGCCGAAGACGTTTACGTTTGCACTTCCCGGCCACAGGGAAGCTGCTAGACGGGAATTCTCTGCCTGGTTCTACCCGCTGCCCGGAACGCTACGCAGGGCAAAAGCGATTCTCGTCCTCCGTGCTTGCTTTTTCTCAGAAAGAGCCGTGGTGTGCGTTTTCGCCGGAAAACGTGTTTTCGGCCGAAAACGTGTACGTTTGCACTTCCCGGCCACAGGGAAGCTGCTAGCCGGGAATTCTCTGCCTGGTTCTACCCGCTGCCCAGAACGCTACGCAGGGCAAAAGCGATTCTCGTCCTCCGTGCTTGCTTTTTCTCAGAAAGAGCCGTGGTGTGCGTTTTCGCCGGAAAACGCGTTTTCGGCCGAAAACGTGTACGTTTGCACTTCCCCGCCACAGGGAAGCTGCTAGCCGGGAATTCTCTGCCTGGTTCTACCCGCTGCCCGGAACGCTACGCAGGGCAAAAGCGATTCTCGTCCTCCGTGCTTGCTTTTTCTCAGAAAGAGCCGTGGTGTGCGTTTTCGCCGGAAAACGCGTTTTCGGCCGAAAACGTGTACGTTTTCACTTCCCGGCCACAGGGAAGCTGCTAGCCGGGAATTCTCTGCCTGGTTCTACCCGCTGCCCGGAACGCTACGCAGGGCAAAAGCGATTCTCGTCCTCCGTGCTTGCTTTTTCTCAGAAAGAGCCGTGGTGTGCGTTTTCGCTGGAAAACGCGTTTTCGGCCGAAATCGTGTACGTTTGCACTTCCCCGCCACAGGGAAGCTGCTAGCCGGGAATTCTCTGCCTGGTTCTACCCGCTGCCCGGAACGCTACGCAGGGCAAAAGCGATTCTCGTCCTCCGTGCTTGCTTTTTCTCAGAAAGAGCCATGGTGTGCTTTTTTGCCAGAAAAAGCTTTTTCGGCCGAAAACGTGTACGTTTGCACTTCCCGGCCATAGGGAAGCTGCTAGCCGGCAATTCGCTGCTATTTCTACCCGCTGCTCAGAACGCTACGCAGGGCAAAAGCGATTCTCGTCCTCCGTGCTTGCTTTTTCTCAGAAAGAGCCGTGGTGTGCGTTTTCGCGGGAAAACGCGTTTTCGGCCGAAAACGTGTACGTTTGCACTTCCCCGCCACAGGGAAGCTGCTAGCAGTGAATTCGCTGCCTGGTTCTTCCCGCTGCCCGGAACGCTACGCAGGGCAAAAGCGATTCTCGTCCTCCGTGCTTGCTTTTTCTCAGAAAGAGCCGTGGTGTGCTCTTTCGCTGGAAAACGTGTTTTCGGCCGAAAACGTGTACGTTTTCACTTCCCGGCCACAGGGAAGCTGCTAGCCGGGAATTCTCTGCCTGGTTCTACCCGCTGCCCGGAACGCTACGCAGGGCAAAAGCGATTCTCGTCCTCCGTGCTTGCTTTTTCTCAGAAAGAGCCGTGGTGTGCGTTTTCGCCGGAAAACGCGTTTTCGGCCGAAAACGTGTACGTTTGCACTTCCCCGCCACAGGGAAGCTGCTATACGGGAATTCTCTGCCTGGTTCTACCCGCTACCAGGAACGCTACGCAGGGCAAAAGCGATTCTCGTCCTCCGTGCTTGCTTTTTCTCAGAAAGAGCCATGGTGTGCTTTTTCGCCGGAAAACGTGTTTTCGGACGAAAACGTGTACGTTTGCACTTCCCCGCCACAGGGAAAGTGCTAGACGGGAATTCTCTGCCTGGTTCTACCCGCTGCCCGGAACGCTACGCAGGGCAAAAGCGATTCTCGTCCTCCGTGCTTGCTTTTTCTCAGAAAGAGCCGTGGTGTGCGTTTTCGCCAGAAAACGCGTTTTCGGCCGAAAACGTGTACGTTTGCACTTCCCGGCCACAGGGAAGCTGCTAGCCGGGAATTCTCTGCCTGGTTCTACCCGCTGCCCGGAACGCTACTCAGGGCAAAAGCGATTCTCGTCCTCCGTGCTTGCTTTTTCTCAGAAAGAGCCGTGGTGTGCGTTTTCGCTGGAAAACGCGTTTTCGGCCGAAAACGTGTACGTTTGCACTTCCCCGCCACAGGGAAGCTGCTAGCCGGGAATTCTCTGCCTGGTTCTACCCGCTGCCCGGAACGCTACGCAGGGCAAAAGCGATTCTCGTCCTCCGTGCTTGCTTTTTCTCAGAAAGAGCCGTGGTGTGCGTTTTCGCCGGAAAACGCGTTTTCGGCCGAAAACGTGTACGTTTGCACTTCCCGGCCACAGGGAAGCTGCTAGCCGGGAATTCTCTGCCTGGTTCTACCCGCTGCCCGGAACGCTACGCAGGGCAAAAGCGATTCTCGTCCTCCGTGCTTGCTTTTTCTCAGAAAGAGCCGTGGTGTTCGTTTTCGCGGGAAAACGCGTTTTCGGCCGAAAACGTGTACGTTTGCACTTCCCGGCCACAGGGAAGCTGCTAGCCGGGAATTCTCTGCCTGGTTCTACCCGCTGCCCGGAACGCTACGCAGGGCAAAAGCGATTCTCGTCCTCCGTGCTTGCTTTATCTCAGAAAGAGCCGTGGTGTGCGTTTTCGCCGGAAAACGCGTTTTCGGCCGAAAACGTGTACGTTTGCACTTCCCCGCCACAGGGAAGCTGCTAGCAGTGAATTCGCTGCCTGGTTCTTCCCGCTGCCCGGAACGCTACGCAGGGCAAAAGCGATTCTCGTCCTCCGTGCTTGCTTTTTCTCAGAAAGAGCCGTGGTGTGCTCTTTCGCTGGAAAACGTGTTTTCGGCCGAAAACGTGTACGTTTTCACTTCCCGGCCACAGGGAAGCTGCTAGCCGGGAATTCTCTGCCTGGTTCTACCCGCTGCCCGGAACGCTACGCAGGGCAAAAGCGATTCTCGTCCTCCGTGCTTGCTTTTTCTCAGAAAGAGCCGTGGTGTGCGTTTTCGCCGGAAAACGCGTTTTCGGCCGAAAACGTGTACGTTTGCACTTCCCCGCCACAGGGAAGCTGCTAGACGGGAATTCTCTGCCTGGTTCTACCCGCTACCAGGAACGCTACGCAGGGCAAAAGCGATTCTCGTCCTCCGTGCTTGCTTTTTCTCAGAAAGAGCCATGGTGTGCTTTTTCGCCGGAAAACGTGTTTTCGGACGAAAACGTGTACGTTTGCACTTCCCGGCCACAGGGAAGCTGCTAGCCGGCAATTCGCTGCCTATTTCTACCCGCTGCTCAGAACGCTACGCAGGGCAAAAGCGATTCTCGTCCTCCGTGCTTGCTTTTTCTCAGAAAGAGCCGTGGTGTGCGTTTTCGCCGGAAAACGCGTTTTCGGCCGAAAACGTGTACGTTTGCACTTCCCCGCCACAGGGAAGGTGCTAGCCGGGAATTCTCTGCCTGGTTCTACCCGCTGCCCGGAACGCTACGCAGGGCAAAAGCGATTCTCGTCCTCCGTGCTTGCTTTTTATCAGAAAGAGCCGTGGTGTGCGTTTTCGCCGGAAAACGCGTTTTCGGCCGAAAACGTGTACGTTTGCACTTCCCGGCCACAGGGAAGCTGCTAGCCGGGAATTCTCTGCCTGGTTCTACCCGCTGCCCGGAACGCTACTCAGGGCAAAAGCGATTCTCGTCCTCCGTGCTTGCTTTTTCGCAGAAAGAGCCGTGGTGTGCGTTTTCGCCGGAAAACGCGTTTTCGGCCGAAACCGTGTACGTTTGCACTTCCCGGCCACAGGGAAGCTGCTAGACGGGAATTCTCTGCCTGGTTCTACCCGCTGCCCGGAACGCTACGCAGGGCAAAAGCGATTCTCGTCCTCCGTGCTTGCTTTTTCTCAGAAAGAGCCGTGGTGTGCGTTTTCGCCGGAAAACGCGTTTTCGGCCGAAAACGTGTACGTTTGCACTTCCCCGCCACAGGGAAGCTGCTAGACGGGAATTCTCTGCCTGGTTCTACCCGCTGCCAGGAACGCTACGCAGGGCAAAAGCGATTCTCGTCCTCCGTGCTTGCTTTTTCTCAGAAAGAGCCGTGGTGTGCGTTTTCGCCGGAAAACGCGTTTTCGGCCGAAAACGTGTACGTTTGCACTTCCCCGCCACAGGGAAGCTGCTAGACGGGAATTCTCTGCCTGGTTCTACCCGCTGCCAGGAACGCTACGCAGGGCAAAAGCGATTCTCGTCCTCCGTGCTTGCTTTTTCTCAGAAAGAGCCGTGGTGTGCGTTTTCGCGGGAAAACGCGTTTTCGGCCGAAAACGTGTACGTTTGCACTTCCCGGCCACAGGGAAGCTGCTAGCCGGGAATTCTCTGCCTGGTTCTACCCGCTGCCCGGAACGCTACGCAGGGCAAAAGCGATTCTCGTCCTCCGTGCTTGCTTTATCTCAGAAAGAGCCGTGGTGTGCGTTTTCGCCGGAAAACGCGTTTTCGGCCGAAAACGTGTACGCTTGCACTTCCCCGCCACAGGGAAGCTGCTAGCTGTGAATTCGCTGCCTGGTTCTTCCCGCTGCCCGGAACGCTACGCAGGGCAAAAGCGATTCTCGTCCTCCGTGCTTGCTTTTTCTCAGAAAGAGCCGTGGTGTGCTCTTTCGCTGGAAAACGTGTTTTCGGCCGAAAACGTGTACGTTTGCACTTCCCGGCCACAGGGAAGCTGCTAGCCGGGAATTCTCTGCCTGGTTCTACCCGCTGCCCGGAACGCTACGCAGGGCAAAAGCGATTCTCGTCCTCCGTGCTTGCTTTTTCTCAGAAAGAGCCATGGTGTGCTTTTTCGCCGGAAAACGTGTTTTCGGACGAAAACGTGTACGTTTGCACTTCCCGGCCACAGGGAAGCTGCTAGCCGGCAATTCGCTGCCTATTTCTACCCGCTGCTCAGAACGCTACGCAGGGCAAAAGCGATTCTCGTCCTCCGTGCTTGCTTTTTCTCAGAAAGAGCCGTGGTGTGCGTTTTCGCGGGAAAACGCGTTTCCGGCCGAAAACGTGTACGTTTGCACTTCCAGGCCACAGGGAAGCTGCTAGACGGGAATTCTCTGCCTGGTTCTACCCGCTGCCCGGAACGCTACGCAGGGCAAAAGCGATTCTCGTCCTCCGTGCTTGCTTTATCTCAGAAAGAGCCGTGGTGTGCGTTTTCGCCGGAAAACGTGTTTTCGGACGAAAACGTGTACGTTTGCACTTCCCGGCCACAGGGAAGCTGCTAGCCGGCAATTTGCTGCCTATTTCTACCCGCTGCTCAGAACGCTACGCAGGGCAAAAGCGATTCTCGTCCTCCGTGCTTGCTTTTTCTCAGAAAGAGCCGTGGTGTGCGTTTTCGCCGGAAAACGCGTTTTCGGCCGAAAACGTGTACGTTTGCACTTCCCCGCCACAGGGAAGGTGCTAGCCGGGAATTCTCTGCCTGGTTCTACCCGCTGCCCGGAACGCTACGCAGGGCAAAAGCGATTCTCGTCCTCCGTGCTTGCTTTTTCTCAGAAAGAGCCGTGGTGTGCGTTTTCGCCGGAAAACGCGTTTTCGGCCGAAAACGTGTACGTTTGCACTTCCCGGCCACAGGGAAGCTGCTAGCCGGGAATTCTCTGCCTGGTTCTACCCGCTGCCCGGAACGCTACGCAGGGCAAAAGCGATTCTCGTCCTCCGTGCTTGCTTTTTCGCAGAAAGAGCCGTGGTGTGCGTTTTCGCCGGAAAACGCGTTTTCGGCCGAAAACGTGTACGTTTGCACTTCCCGGCCACAGGGAAGCTGCTAGACGGGAATTCTCTGCCTGGTTCTACCCGCTGCCCGGAACGCTACGCAGGGCAAAAGCGATTCTCGTCCTCCGTGCTTGCTTTTTCTCAGAAAGAGCCGTGGTGTGCGTTTTCGCGGGAAAACGCGTTTTCGGCCGAAAACGTGTACGTTTGCACTTCCCCGCCACAGGGAAGCTGCTAGACGGGAATTCTCTGCCTGGTTCTACCCGCTGCCAGGAACGCTACGCAGGGCAAAAGCGATTCTCGTCCTCCGTGCTTGCTTTTTCTCAGAAAGAGCCGTGGTGTGCGTTTTCGCGGGAAAACGCGTTTTCGGCCGAAAACGTGTACGTTTGCACTTCCCCGCCACAGGGAAGCTGCTAGACGGGAATTCTCTGCCTGGTTCTACCCGCTGCCCGGAACGCTACGCAGGGCAAAAGCGATTCTCGTCCTCCGTGCTTGCTTTTTCTCAGAAAGAGCCGTGGTGTGCGTTTTCGCCGGAAAACGCGTTTTCGGCCGAAAACGTGTACGCTTGCACTTCCCCGCCACAGGGAAGCTGCTAGCTGTGAATTCGCTGCCTGGTTCTTCCCGCTGCCCGGAACGCTACGCAGGGCAAAAGCGATTCTCGTCCTCCGTGCTTGCTTTTTCTCAGAAAGAGCCGTGGTGTGCTCTTTCGCTGGAAAACGTGTTTTCGGCCGAAAACGTGTACGTTTGCACTTCCCGGCCACAGGGAAGTTGCTAGCCGGGAATTCTCTGCCTGGTTCTACCCGCTGCCCGGAACGCTACGCAGGGCAAAAGCGATTCTCGTCCTCCGTGCTTGCTTTTTCTCAGAAAGAGCCATGGTGTGCTTTTTCGCCGGAAAACGTGTTTTCGGACGAAAACGTGTACGTTTGCACTTCCCGGCCACAGGGAAGCTGCTAGCCGGCAATTCGCTGCCTATTTCTACCCGCTGCTCAGAACGCTACGCAGGGCAAAAGCGATTCTCGTCCTCCGTGCTTGCTTTTTCTCAGAAAGAGCCGTGGTGTGCGTTTTCGCCGGAAAACGCGTTTTCGGCCGAAAACGTGTACGTTTGCACTTCCCCGCCACAGGGAAGGTGCTAGCCGGGAATTCTCTGCCTGGTTCTACCCGCTGCCCGGAACGCTACGCAGGGCAAAAGCGATTCTCGTCCTCCGTGCTTGCTTTTTCTCAGAAAGAGCCGTGGTGTGCGTTTTCGCCGGAAAACGCGTTTTCGGCCGAAAACGTGTACGTTTGCACTTCCCGGCCACAGGGAAGCTGCTAGCCGGGAATTCTCTGCCTGGTTCTACCCGCTGCCCGGAACGCTACTCAGGGCAAAAGCGATTCTCGTCCTCCGTGCTTGCTTTTTCGCAGAAAGAGCCGTGGTGTGCGTTTTCGCCGGAAAACGCGTTTTCGGCCGAAAACGTGTACGTTTGCACTTCCCGGCCACAGGGAAGCTGCTAGACGGGAATTCTCTGCCTGGTTCTACCCGCTGCCCGGAACGCTACGCAGGGCAAAAGCGATTCTCGTCCTCCGTGCTTGCTTTTTCTCAGAAAGAGCCGTGGTGTGCGTTTTCGCCAGAAAACGCGTTTTCGGCCGAAAACGTGTACGTTTGCACTTCCCCGCCACAGGGAAGCTGCTAGACGGGAATTCTCTGCCTGGTTCTACCCGCTGCCAGGAACGCTACGCAGGGCAAAAGCGATTCTCGTCCTCCGTGCTTGCTTTTTCTCAGAAAGAGCCGTGGTGTGCGTTTTCGCGGGAAAACGCGTTTTCGGCCGAAAACGTGTACGTTTGCACTTCCCGGCCACAGGGAAGCTGCTAGCCGGGAATTCTCTGCCTGGTTCTACCCGCTGCCCGGAACGCTACGCAGGGCAAAAGCGATTCTCGTCCTCCGTGCTTGCTTTATCTCAGAAAGAGCCGTGGTGTGCGTTTTCGCCGGAAAACGCGTTTTCGGCCGAAAACGTGTACGCTTGCACTTCCCCGCCACAGGGAAGCTGCTAGCTGTGAATTCGCTGCCTGGTTCTTCCCGCTGCCCGGAACGCTACGCAGGGCAAAAGCGATTCTCGTCCTCCGTGCTTGCTTTTTCTCAGAAAGAGCCGTGGTGTGCTCTTTCGCTGGAAAACGTGTTTTCGGCCGAAAACGTGTACGTTTGCACTTCCCGGCCACAGGGAAGCTGCTAGCCGGGAATTCTCTGCCTGGTTCTACCCGCTGCCCGGAACGCTACGCAGGGCAAAAGCGATTCTCGTCCTCCGTGCTTGCTTTTTCTCAGAAAGAGCCATGGTGTGCTTTTTCGCCGGAAAACGTGTTTTCGGACGAAAACGTGTACGTTTGCACTTCCCGGCCACAGGGAAGCTGCTAGCCGGCAATTCGCTGCCTATTTCTACCCGCTGCTCAGAACGCTACGCAGGGCAAAAGCGATTCTCGTCCTCCGTGCTTGCTTTTTCTCAGAAAGAGCCGTGGTGTGCGTTTTCGCGGGAAAACGCGTTTCCGGCCGAAAACGTGTACGTTTGCACTTCCAGGCCACAGGGAAGCTGCTAGACGGGAATTCTCTGCCTGGTTCTACCCGCTGCCCGGAACGCTACGCAGGGCAAAAGCGATTCTCGTCCTCCGTGCTTGCTTTATCTCAGAAAGAGCCGTGGTGTGCGTTTTCGCCGGAAAACGTGTTTTCGGACGAAAACGTGTACGTTTGCACTTCCCGGCCACAGGGAAGCTGCTAGCCGGCAATTCGCTGCCTATTTCTACCCGCTGCTCAGAACGCTACGCAGGGCAAAAGCGATTCTCGTCCTCCGTGCTTGCTTTTTCTCAGAAAGAGCCGTGGTGTGCGTTTTCGCCGGAAAACGCGTTTTCGGCCGAAAACGTGTACGTTTGCACTTCCCCGCCACAGGGAAGGTGCTAGCCGGGAATTCTCTGCCTGGTTCTACCCGCTGCCCGGAACGCTACGCAGGGCAAAAGCGATTCTCGTCCTCCGTGCTTGCTTTTTCTCAGAAAGAGCCGTGGTGTGCGTTTTCGCCGGAAAACGCGTTTTCGGCCGAAAACGTGTACGTTTGCACTTCCCGGCCACAGGGAAGCTGCTAGCCGGGAATTCTCTGCCTGGTTCTACCCGCTGCCCGGAACGCTACGCAGGGCAAAAGCGATTCTCGTCCTCCGTGCTTGCTTTTTCGCAGAAAGAGCCGTGGTGTGCGTTTTCGCCGGAAAACGCGTTTTCGGCCGAAAACGTGTACGTTTGCACTTCCCGGCCACAGGGAAGCTGCTAGACGGGAATTCTCTGCCTGGTTCTACCCGCTGCCCGGAACGCTACGCAGGGCAAAAGCGATTCTCGTCCTCCGTGCTTGCTTTTTCTCAGAAAGAGCCGTGGTGTGCGTTTTCGCCGGAAAACGCGTTTTCGGCCGAAAACGTGTACGTTTGCACTTCCCCGCCACAGGGAAGCTGCTAGACGGGAATTCTCTGCCTGGTTCTACCCGCTGCCAGGAACGCTACGCAGGGCAAAAGCGATTCTCGTCCTCCGTGCTTGCTTTATCTCAGAAAGAGCCGTGGTGTGCGTTTTCGCCGGAAAACGCGTTTTCGGCCGAAAACGTGTACGCTTGCACTTCCCCGCCACAGGGAAGCTGCTAGCTGTGAATTCGCTGCCTGGTTCTTCCCGCTGCCCGGAACGCTACGCAGGGCAAAAGCGATTCTCGTCCTCCGTGCTTGCTTTTTCTCAGAAAGAGCCGTGGTGTGCTCTTTCGCTGGAAAACGTGTTTTCGGCCGAAAACGTGTACGTTTGCACTTCCCGGCCACAGGGAAGCTGCTAGCCGGGAATTCTCTGCCTGGTTCTACCCGCTGCCCGGAACGCTACGCAGGGCAAAAGCGATTCTCGTCCTCCGTGCTTGCTTTTTCTCAGAAAGAGCCATGGTGTGCTTTTTCGCCGGAAAACGTGTTTTCGGACGAAAACGTGTACGTTTGCACTTCCCGGCCACAGGGAAGCTGCTAGCCGGCAATTCGCTGCCTATTTCTACCCGCTGCTCAGAACGCTACGCAGGGCAAAAGCGATTCTCGTCCTCCGTGCTTGCTTTTTCTCAGAAAGAGCCGTGGTGTGCGTTTTCGCGGGAAAACGCGTTTCCGGCCGAAAACGTGTACGTTTGCACTTCCAGGCCACAGGGAAGCTGCTAGACGGGAATTCTCTGCCTGGTTCTACCCGCTGCCCGGAACGCTACGCAGGGCAAAAGCGATTCTCGTCCTCCGTGCTTGCTTTATCTCAGAAAGAGCCGTGGTGTGCGTTTTCGCCGGAAAACGTGTTTTCGGACGAAAACGTGTACGTTTGCACTTCCCGGCCACAGGGAAGCTGCTAGCCGGCAATTCGCTGCCTATTTCTACCCGCTGCTCAGAACGCTACGCAGGGCAAAAGCGATTCTCGTCCTCCGTGCTTGCTTTTTCTCAGAAAGAGCCGTGGTGTGCGTTTTCGCCGGAAAACGCGTTTTCGGCCGAAAACGTGTACGTTTGCACTTCCCCGCCACAGGGAAGGTGCTAGCCGGGAATTCTCTGCCTGGTTCTACCCGCTGCCCGGAACGCTACGCAGGGCAAAAGCGATTCTCGTCCTCCGTGCTTGCTTTTTCTCAGAAAGAGCCGTGGTGTGCGTTTTCGCCGGAAAACGCGTTTTCGGCCGAAAACGTGTACGTTTGCACTTCCCGGCCACAGGGAAGCTGCTAGCCGGGAATTCTCTGCCTGGTTCTACCCGCTGCCCGGAACGCTACGCAGGGCAAAAGCGATTCTCGTCCTCCGTGCTTGCTTTTTCGCAGAAAGAGCCGTGGTGTGCGTTTTCGCCGGAAAACGCGTTTTCGGCCGAAAACGTGTACGTTTGCACTTCCCGGCCACAGGGAAGCTGCTAGACGGGAATTCTCTGCCTGGTTCTACCCGCTGCCCGGAACGCTACGCAGGGCAAAAGCGATTCTCGTCCTCCGTGCTTGCTTTTTCTCAGAAAGAGCCGTGGTGTGCGTTTTCGCCGGAAAACGCGTTTTCGGCCGAAAACGTGTACGTTTGCACTTCCCCGCCACAGGGAAGCTGCTAGACGGGAATTCTCTGCCTGGTTCTACCCGCTGCCAGGAACGCTACGCAGGGCAAAAGCGATTCTCGTCCTCCGTGCTTGCTTTTTCTCAGAAAGAGCCGTGGTGTGCGTTTTCGCGGGAAAACGCGTTTTCGGCCGAAAACGTGTACGTTTGCACTTCCCGGCCACAGGGAAGCTGCTAGCCGGGAATTCTCTGCCTGGTTCTACCCGCTGCCCGGAACGCTACGCAGGGCAAAAGCGATTCTCGTCCTCCGTGCTTGCTTTATCTCAGAAAGAGCCGTGGTGTGCGTTTTCGCCGGAAAACGCGTTTTCGGCCGAAAACGTGTACGCTTGCACTTCCCCGCCACAGGGAAGCTGCTAGCTGTGAATTCGCTGCCTGGTTCTTCCCGCTGCCCGGAACGCTACGCAGGGCAAAAGCGATTCTCGTCCTCCGTGCTTGCTTTTTCTCAGAAAGAGCCGTGGTGTGCTCTTTCGCTGGAAAACGTGTTTTCGGCCGAAAACGTGTACGTTTGCACTTCCCGGCCACAGGGAAGTTGCTAGCCGGCAATTCTCTGCCTGGTTCTACCCGCTGCCCGGAACGCTACGCAGGGCAAAAGCGATTCTCGTCCTCCGTGCTTGCTTTTTCTCAGAAAGAGCCATGGTGTGCTTTTTCGCCGGAAAACGTGTTTTCGGACGAAAACGTGTACGTTTGCACTTCCCGGCCACAGGGAAGCTGCTAGCCGGCAATTCGCTGCCTATTTCTACCCGCTGCTCAGAACGCTACGCAGGGCAAAAGCGATTCTCGTCCTCCGTGCTTGCTTTTTCTCAGAAAGAGCCGTGGTGTGCGTTTTCGCGGGAAAACGCGTTTCCGGCCGAAAACGTGTACGTTTGCACTTCCAGGCCACAGGGAAGCTGCTAGACGGGAATTCTCTGCCTGGTTCTACCCGCTGCCCGGAACGCTACGCAGGGCAAAAGCGATTCTCGTCCTCCGTGCTTGCTTTATCTCAGAAAGAGCCGTGGTGTGCGTTTTCGCCGGAAAACGCGTTTTCGGCCGAAAACGTGTACGTTTGCACTTCCCGGCCACAGGGAAGCTGCTAGCCGGGAATTCTCTGCCTGGTTCTACCCGCTGCCCGGAACGCTACGCAGGGCAAAAGCGATTCTCGTCCTCCGTGCTTGCTTTTTCTCAGAAAGAGCCGTGGTGTGCGTTTTCGCCGAAAAAGCGTTTTCGGCCGAAGACGTTTACGTTTGCACTTCCCGGCCACAGGGAAGCTGCTAGACGGGAATTCTCTGCCTGGTTCTACCCGCTGCCCGGAACGCTACGCAGGGCAAAAGCGATTCTCGTCCTCCGTGCTTGCTTTTTCTCAGAAAGAGCCGTGGTGTGCGTTTTCGCCGGAAAACATGTTTTCGGCCGAAAACGTGTACGTTTGCACTTCCCGGCCACAGGGAAGCTGCTAGCCGGGAATTCTCTGCCTGGTTCTACCCGCTGCCCAGAACGCTACGCAGGGCAAAAGCGATTCTCGTCCTCCGTGCTTGCTTTTTCTCAGAAAGAGCCGTGGTGTGCGTTTTCGCCGGAAAACGCGTTTTCGGCCGAAAACGTGTACGTTTGCACTTCCCCGCCACAGGGAAGCTGCTAGCCGGGAATTCTCTGCCTGGTGCTACCCGCTGCCCGGAACGCTACGCAGGGCAAAAGCGATTCTCGTCCTCCGTGCTTGCTTTTTCTCAGAAAGAGCCGTGGTGTGCGTTTTCGCCGGAAAACGCGTTTTCGGCCGAAAACGTGTACGTTTTCACTTCCCGGCCACAGGGAAGCTGCTAGCCGGGAATTCTCTGCCTGGTTCTACCCGCTGCCCGGAACGCTACGCAGGGCAAAAGCGATTCTCGTCCTCCGTGCTTGCTTTTTCTCAGAAAGAGCCGTGGTGTGCGTTTTCGCTGGAAAACGCGTTTTCGGCCGAAATCGTGTACGTTTGCACTTCCCCGCCACAGGGAAGCTGCTAGCCGGGAATTCTCTGCCTGGTTCTACCCGCTGCCCGGAACGCTACGCAGGGCAAAAGCGATTCTCGTCCTCCGTGCTTGCTTTTTCTCAGAAAGAGCCATGGTGTGCTTTTTTGCCAGAAAAAGCTTTTTCGGCCGAAAACGTGTACGTTTGCACTTCCCGGCCACAGGGAAGCTGCTAGCCGGCAATTCGCTGCTATTTCTACCCGCTGCTCAGAACGCTACGCAGGGCAAAAGCGATTCTCGTCCTCCGTGCTTGCTTTTTCTCAGAAAGAGCCGTGGTGTGCGTTTTCGCGGGAAAACGCGTTTTCGGCCGAAAACGTGTACGTTTGCACTTCCCCGCCACAGGGAAGCTGCTAGCAGTGAATTCGCTGCCTGGTTCTTCCCGCTGCCCGGAACGCTACGCAGGGCAAAAGCGATTCTCGTCCTCCGTGCTTGCTTTTTCTCAGAAAGAGCCGTGGTGTGCTCTTTCGCTGGAAAACGTGTTTTCGGCCGAAAACGTGTACGTTTTCACTTCCCGGCCACAGGGAAGCTGCTAGCCGGGAATTCTCTGCCTGGTTCTACCCGCTGCCCGGAACGCTACGCAGGGCAAAAGCGATTCTCGTCCTCCGTGCTTGCTTTTTCTCAGAAAGAGCCGTGGTGTGCGTTTTCGCCGGAAAACGCGTTTTCGGCCGAAAACGTGTACGTTTGCACTTCCCCGCCACAGGGAAGCTGCTATACGGGAATTCTCTGCCTGGTTCTACCCGCTACCAGGAACGCTACGCAGGGCAAAAGCGATTCTCGTCCTCCGTGCTTGCTTTTTCTCAGAAAGAGCCATGGTGTGCTTTTTCGCCGGAAAACGTGTTTTCGGACGAAAACGTGTACGTTTGCACTTCCCCGCCACAGGGAAAGTGCTAGACGGGAATTCTCTGCCTGGTTCTACCCGCTGCCCGGAACGCTACGCAGGGCAAAAGCGATTCTCGTCCTCCGTGCTTGCTTTTTCTCAGAAAGAGCCGTGGTGTGCGTTTTCGCCAGAAAACGCGTTTTCGGCCAAAAACGTGTACGTTTGCACTTCCCGGCCACAGGGAAGCTGCTAGCCGGGAATTCTCTGCCTGGTTCTACCCGCTGCCCGGAACGCTACTCAGGGCAAAAGCGATTCTCGTCCTCCGTGCTTGCTTTTTCTCAGAAAGAGCCATGGTGTGCGTTTTCGCCGGAAAACGCGTTTTCGGCCGAAAACGTGTACGTTTGCACTTCCCGGCCACAGGGAAGCTGCTAGACGGGAATTCTCTGCCTGGTTCTACCCGCTGCCCGGAACGCTACGCAGGGCAAAAGCGATTCTCGTCCTCCGTGCTTGCTTTTTCTCAGAAAGAGCCGTGGTGTGCGTTTTCGCCGGAAAACGCGTTTTCGGCCGAAAACGTGTACGTTTGCACTTCCCCGCCACAGGGAAGCTGCTAGACGGGAATTCTCTGCCTGGTTCTACCCGCTGCCAGGAACGCTACGCAGGGCAAAAGCGATTCTCGTCCTCCGTGCTTGCTTTTTCTCAGAAAGAGCCGTGGTGTGCGTTTTCGCGGGAAAACGCGTTTTCGGCCGAAAACGTGTACGTTTGCACTTCCCGGCCACAGGGAAGCTGCTAGCCGGGAATTCTCTGCCTGGTTCTACCCGCTGCCCGGAACGCTACGCAGGGCAAAAGCGATTCTCGTCCTCCGTGCTTGCTTTATCTCAGAAAGAGCCGTGGTGTGCGTTTTCGCCGGAAAACGCGTTTTCGGCCGAAAACGTGTACGCTTGCACTTCCCCGCCACAGGGAAGCTGCTAGCTGTGAATTCGCTGCCTGGTTCTTCCCGCTGCCCGGAACGCTACGCAGGGCAAAAGCGATTCTCGTCCTCCGTGCTTGCTTTTTCTCAGAAAGAGCCGTGGTGTGCTCTTTCGCTGGAAAACGTGTTTTCGGCCGAAAACGTGTACGTTTGCACTTCCCGGCCACAGGGAAGCTGCTAGCCGGGAATTCTCTGCCTGGTTCTACCCGCTGCCCGGAACGCTACGCAGGGCAAAAGCGATTCTCGTCCTCCGTGCTTGCTTTTTCTCAGAAAGAGCCGTGGTGTGCGTTTTCGCCGGAAAACGCGTTTTCGGCCGAAAACGTGTACGTTTGCACTTCCCGGCCACAGGGAAGCTGCTAGCCGGGAATTCTCTGCCTGGTTCTACCCGCTGCCCGGAACGCTACGCAGGGCAAAAGCGATTCTCGTCCTCCGTGCTTGCTTTATCTCAGAAAGAGCCGTGGTGTGCGTTTTCGCCGGAAAACGCGTTTTCGGCCGAAAACGTGTACGCTTGCACTTCCCCGCCACAGGGAAGCTGCTAGCTGTGAATTCGCTGCCTGGTTCTTCCCGCTGCCCGGAACGCTACGCAGGGCAAAAGCGATTCTCGTCCTCCGTGCTTGCTTTTTCTCAGAAAGAGCCGTGGTGTGCTCTTTCGCTGGAAAACGTGTTTTCGGCCGAAAACGTGTACGTTTGCACTTCCCGGCCACAGGGAAGCTGCTAGCCGGGAATTCTCTGCCTGGTTCTACCCGCTGCCCGGAACGCTACGCAGGGCAAAAGCGATTCTCGTCCTCCGTGCTTACTTTTTCTCAGAAAGAGCCGTGGTGTGCGTTTTCGCCGGAAAACGCGTTTTCGGCCGAAAACGTGTACGTTTGCACTTCCCCGCCACAGGGAAGCTGCTAGACGGGAATTCTCTGCCTGGTTCTACCCGCTGCCAGGAACGCTACGCAGGGCAAAAGCGATTCTCGTCCTCCGTGCTTGCTTTTTCTCAGAAAGAGCCATGGTGTGCTTTTTCGCCGGAAAACGTGTTTTCGGACGAAAACGTGTACGTTTGCACTTCCCGGCCACAGGGAAGCTGCTAGCCGGCAATTCGCTGCCTATTTCTACCCGCTGCTCAGAACGCTACGCAGGGCAAAAGCGATTCTCGTCCACCGTGCTTGCTTTTTCTCAGAAAGAGCCGTGGTGTGCGTTTTCGCGGGAAAACGCGTTTCCGGCCGAAAACGTGTACGTTTGCACTTCCAGGCCACAGGGAAGCTGCTAGACGGGAATTCTCTGCCTGGTTCTACCCGCTGCCCGGAACGCTACGCAGGGCAAAAGCGATTCTCGTCCTCCGTGCTTGCTTTTTCTCAGAAAGAGCCGTGGTGTGCGTTTTCGCCGGAAAACGCGTTTTCGGCCGAAAACGTGTACGTTTGCACTTCCCGGCCACAGGGAAGCTGCTAGCCGGGAATTCTCTGCCTGGTTCTACCCGCTGCCCGGAACGCTACGCAGGGCAAAATCGATTCTCGTCCTCCGTGCTTGCTTTTTCTCAGAAAGAGCCGTGGTGTGCGTTTTCGCCGAAAAAGCGTTTTCGGCCGAAGACGTTTACGTTTGCACTTCCCGGCCACAGGGAAGCTGCTAGACGGGAATTCTCTGCCTGGTTCTACCCGCTGCCCGGAACGCTACGCAGGGCAAAAGCGATTCTCGTCCTCCGTGCTTGCTTTTTCTCAGAAAGAGCCGTGGTGTGCGTTTTCGCCGGAAAACGCGTTTTCGGCCGAAAACGTGTACGTTTGCACTTCCCCGCCACAGGGAAGCTGCTAGCCGGGAATTCTCTGCCTGGTTCTACCCGCTGCCCGGAACGCTACGCAGGGCAAAAGCGATTCTCGTCCTCCGTGCTTGCTTTTTCTCAGAAAGAGCCGTGGTGTGCGTTTTCGCCGCAAAACGCGTTTTCGGCCGAAAACGTCTACGTTTGCACTTCCCGGCCACAGGGAAGCTGCTAGCCGGGAATTCTCTGCCTGGTTCTACCCGCTGCCCGGAACACTACGCAGGGCAAAAGCGATTCTCGTCCTCCGTGCTTGCTTTTTCTCAGAAAGAGCCGTGGTGTGCGTTTTCGCTAGAAAACGCGTTTTCGGCCGAAAACGTGTACGTTTGCACTTCCCCGCCACAGGGAAGCTGCTAGCCGGGAATTCTCTGCCTGGTTCTACCCGCTGCCCGGAACGCTACTCAGGGCAAAAGCGATTCTCGTCCTCCGTGCTTGCTTTTTCTCAGAAAGAGCCGTGGTGTGCGTTTTCGCCGGAAAACGCGTTTTCGGCCGAAAACGTGTACGTTTGCACTTCCCGGCCACAGGGAAGCTGCTAGCCGGGAATTCTCTGCCTGGTTCTACCCGCTGCCCGGAACGCTACGCAGGGCAAAAGCGATTCTCGTCCTCCGTGCTTGCTTTTTCTCAGAAAGAGCCGTGGTGTGCGTTTTCGCAGGAAAACGAGTTTTCGGCCGAAAACGTGTACGTTTGCACTTCCCGGCCACAGGGAATCTGCTAGACGGGAATTCTCTGCCTGGTTCTACCCGCTGCCAGGAACGCTACGCAGGGCAAAAGCGATTCTCGTCCTCCGTGCTTGCTTTTTCTCAGAAAGAGCCATGGTGTGCTTTTTCGCCGGAAAACGTGTTTTCGGCCGAAAACGTGTACGTTTGCACTTCCCGGCCACAGGGAAGCTGCTAGCCGGCAATTCGCTGCCTATTTCTACCCGCTGCTCAGAACGCTACACAGGGCAAAAGCGATTCTCGTCCTCCGTGCTTGCTTTTTCTCAGAAAGAGCCGTGGTGTGCGTTTTCGCCGGAAAACGCGTTTTCGGCCGAAAACGTGTACGTTTGCACTTCCCGGCCACAGGGAAGCTGCTAGCCGGGAATTCTCTGCCTGGTTCTACCCGCTGCCCGGAACGCTACGCAGGGCAAAAGCGATTCTCGTCCTCCGTGCTTGCTTTTTCTCAGAAAGAGCCGTGGTGTGCGTTTTCGCCGGTAAACGCGTTTTCGGCCGAAAACGTGTACGTTTGCACTTCCCCGCCACAGGGAAGCTGCTAGCCGGGAATTCTCTGCCTGGTTCTACCCGCTGCCCGGAACGCTACGCAGGGCAAAAGCGATTCTCGTCCTCCGTGCTTGCTTTTTCTCAGAAAGAGCCGTGGTGTGCGTTTTCGCCGGAAAACGTGTTTTCGGCCGAAAACGTGTACGTTTGCACTTCCCCGCCACAGGGAAGCTGCTAGCCGGGAATTCTCTGCCTGGTTCTACCCGCTGCCCGGAACGCTACGCAGGGCAAAAGCGATTCTCGTCCTCCGTGCTTGCTTTTTCTCAGAAAGAGCCGTGGTGTGCGTTTTCGCCGGAAAACGCGTTTTCGGCCGAAAACGTGTACGTTTTCACTTCCCGGCCACAGGGAAGCTGCTAGCCGGGAATTCTCTGCCTGGTTCTACCCGCTGCCCGGAACGCTACGCAGGGCAAAAGCGATTCTCGTCCTCCGTGCTTGCTTTTTCTCAGAAAGAGCCGTGGTGTGCGTTTTCGCTGGAAAACGCGTTTTCGGCCGAAAACGTGTACGTTTGCACTTCCCCGCCACAGGGAAGCTGCTAGCCGGGAATTCTCTGCCTGGTTCTACCCGCTGCCCGGAACGCTACGCAGGGCAAAAGCGATTCTCGTCCTCCGTGCTTGCTTTTTCTCAGAAAGAGCCGTGGTGTGCGTTTTCGCCGGAAAACGCGTTTTCGGCCGAAAACGTGTACGTTTGCACTTCCCGGCCACAGGGAAGCTGCTAGACGGGAATTCTCTGCCTGGTTCTACCCGCTGCCCGGAACGCTACGCAGGGCAAAAGCGATTCTCGTCCTCCGTGCTTGCTTTTTCTCAGAAAGAGCCGTGGTGTTCGTTTTCGCGGGAAATGCGTTTTCGGCCGAAAACGTGTACGTTTGCACTTCCCGGCCACAGGGAAGCTGCTAGCCGGGAATTCTCTGCCTGGTTCTACCCGCTGCCCGGAACGCTACGCAGGGCAAAAGCGATTCTCGTCCTCCGTGCTTGCTTTTTCTCAGAAAGAGCCGTGGTGTGCGTTTTCGCCGGAAAACGCGTTTTCGGCCGAAAACGTGTACGTTTGCACTTCCCCGCCACAGGGAAGCTGCTAGCCGGGAATTCTCTGCCTGGTGCTACCCGCTGCCCGGAACGCTACGCAGGGCAAAAGCGATTCTCGTCCTCCGTGCTTGCTTTTTCTCAGAAAGAGCCGTGGTGTGCGTTTTCGCCGGAAAACGCGTTTTCGGCCGAAAACGTGTACGTTTTCACTTCCCGGCCACAGGGAAGCTGCTAGCCGGGAATTCTCTGCCTGGTTCTACCCGCTGCCCGGAACGCTACGCAGGGCAAAAGCGATTCTCGTCCTCCGTGCTTGCTTTTTCTCAGAAAGAGCCGTGGTGTGCGTTTTCGCTGGAAAACGCGTTTTCGGCCGAAATCGTGTACGTTTGCACTTCCCCGCCACAGGGAAGCTGCTAGCCGGGAATTCTCTGCCTGGTTCTACCCGCTGCCCGGAACGCTACGCAGGGCAAAAGCGATTCTCGTCCTCCGTACTTGCTTTTTCTCAGAAAGAGCCATGGTGTGCTTTTTTGCCAGAAAAAGCTTTTTCGGCCGAAAACGTGTACGTTTGCACTTCCCGGCCACAGGGAAGCTGCTAGCCGGCAATTCGCTGCTATTTCTACCCGCTGCTCAGAACGCTACGCAAGGCAAAAGCGATTCTCGTCCTCCGTGCTTGCTTTTTCTCAGAAAGAGCCGTGGTGTGCGTTTTCGCGGGAAAACGCGTTTTCGGCCGAAAACGTGTACGTTTGCACTTCCCCGCCACAGGGAAGCTGCTAGCAGTGAATTCGCTGCCTGGTTCTACCCGCTGCCCGGAACGCTACGCAGGGCAAAAGCGATTCTCGTCCTCCGTGCTTGCTTTTTCTCAGAAAGAGCCGTGGTGTGCTCTTTCGCTGGAAAACGTGTTTTCGGCCGAAAACGTGTACGTTTTCACTTCCCGGCCACAGGGAAGCTGCTAGCCGGGAATTCTCTGCCTGGTTCTACCCGCTGCCCGGAACGCTACGCAGGGCAAAAGCGATTCTCGTCCTCCGTGCTTGCTTTTTCTCAGACAGAGCCGTGGTGTGCGTTTTCGCCGGAAAACGCGTTTTCGGCCGAAAACGTGTACGTTTGCACTTCCCCGCCACAGGGAAGCTGCTAGACGGGAATTCTCTGCCTGGTTCTACCCGCTGCCCGGAACGCTACGCAGGGCAAAAGCGATTCTCGTCCTCCGTGCTTGCTTTTTCTCAGAAAGAGCCATGGTGTGCTTTTTCGCCGGAAAACGTGTTTTCGGACGAAAACGTGTACGTTTGCACTTCCCGGCCACAGGGAAGCTGCTAGCCGGCTATTCGCTGCCTATTTCTACCCGCTGCTCAGAACGCTACGCAGGGCAAAAGCGATTCTCGTCCTCCGTGCTTGCTTTTTCTCAGAAAGAGCCGTGGTGTGCGTTTTTGCCGGAAAACGCGTTTTCGGCCGAAAACGTGTACGTTTGCACTTCCCCGCCACAGGGAAAGTGCTAGACGGGAATTCTCTGCCTGGTTCTACCCGCTGCCCGGAACGCTACGCAGGGCAAAAGCGATTCTCGTCTTCCGTGCTTGCTTTTTCTCAGAAAGAGCCGTGGTGTGCGTTTTCGCCAGAAAACGCGTTTTCGGCCGAAAACGTGTACGTTTGCACTTCCCGGCCACAGGGAAGCTGCTAGCCGGGAATTCTCTGCCTGGTTCTACCCGCTGCCCGGAACGCTACTCAGGGCAAAAGCGATTCTCGTCCTCCGTGCTTGCTTTTTCTCAGAAAGAGCCATGGTGTGCGTTTTCGCCGGAAAACGCGTTTTCGGCCGAAAACGTGTACGTTTACAATTCCCGGCCACAGGGAAGCTGCTAGACGGGAATTCTCTGCCTGGTTCTACCCGCTGCCCGGAACGCTACGCAGGGCAAAAGCGATTCTCGTCCTCCGTGCTTGCTTTTTCTCAGAAAGAGCCGTGGTGTGCGTTTTCGCCGGAAAACGCGTTTTCGGCCGAAAACGTGTACGTTTGCACTTCCAGGCCACAGGGAAGCTGCTAGACGGGAATTCTCTGCCTGGTTCTACCCGCTGCCAGGAACGCTACGCAGGGCAAAAGCGATTCTCGTCCTCCGTGCTTGCTTTTTCTCAGAAAGAGCCGTGGTGTGCGTTTTCGCCGGAAAACGTGTTTTCGGCCGAAAACGTGTACGTTTGCACTTCCCGGCCACAGGGAAGCTGCTAGCCGGCAATTCGCTGCCTATTTCTACCCGCTGCTCAGAACGCTACGCAGGGCAAAAGCGATTCTCGTCCTCCGTGCTTGCTTTTTCTCAGAAAGAGCCGTGGTGTGCGTTTTCGCGGGAAAACGCGTTTTCGGCCGAAAACGTGTACGTTTGCACTTCCCCGCCACAGGGAAGCTGCTAGCCGGGAATTCTCTGCCTGGTTCTACCCGCTGCCCGGAACGCTACGCAGGGCAAAAGCGATTCTCGTCCTCCGTGCTTGCTTTTTCTCAGAAAGAGCCGTGGTGTGTGTTTTCGCCGGAAAACGCGTTTTCGGCCGAAAACGTGTACGTTTGCACTTCCCGGCCACAGGGAAGCTGCTAGCCGGGAATTCTCTGCCTGGTTCTACCCGCTGCCCGGAGCGCTACGCAGGGCAAAAGCGATTCTCGTCCTCCGTGCTTGCTTTTTCTCAGAAAGAGCCGTGGTGTGCGTTTTCGCCGGAAAACGCGTTTTCGGCCGAAAACGTGTACGTTTGCACTTCCCCGCCACAGGGAAGCTGCTAGCCGGGAATTCTCTGCCTGGTTCTACCCGCTGCCCGGAACGCTACGCAGGGCAAAAGCGATTCTCGTCCTCCGTGCTTGCTTTTTCTCAGAAAGAGCCGTGGTGTGCGTTTTCGCCGCAAAACGCGTTTTCGGCCGAAAACGTCTACGTTTGCACTTCCCGGCCACAGGGAAGCTGCTAGCCGGGAATTCTCTGCCTGTTCTACCCGCTGCCCGGAACGCTACGCAGGGCAAAAGCGATTCTCGTCCTCCGTGCTTGCTTTTTCTCAGAAAAAGCCGTGGTGTGCGTTTTCGCTGGAAAACGTGTTTTCGGCCGAAAACGTGTACGTTTGCACTTCCCCGCCACAGGGAAGCTGCTAGCCGGGAATTCTCTGCCTGGTTCTACCCGCTGCCCGGAACGCTACGCAGGGCAAAAGCGATTCTCGTCCTCCGTGCTTGCTTTTTCTCAGAAAGAGCCGTGGTGTGCGTTTTCGCCGGAAAACGCGTTTTCGGCCGAAAACGTGTACGTTTGCACTTCCCCGCCACAGGGAAGCTGCTAGACGGGAATTCTCTGCCTGGTTCTACCCGCTGCCAGGAACGCTACGCAGGGCAAAAGCGATTCTCGTCCTCCGTGCTTGCTTTTTCTCACAAAGAGCCATGGTGTGCTTTTTCGCCGGAAAAAGTGTTTTCGGACGAAAACGTGTACGTTTGCACTTCCCGGCCACAGGGAAGCTGCTAGCCGGCAATTCGCTGCCTATTTCTACCCGCTGCTCAGAACGCTACGCAGGGCAAAAGCGATTCTCGTCCTCCGTGCTTGCTTTTTCTCAGAAAGAGCCGTGGTGTGCGTTTTCGCCGGAAAACGCGTTTTCGGCCGAAAACGTGTACGTTTGCACTTCCCCGCCACAGGGAAGCTGCTAGCCGGGAATTCTCTGCCTGGTTCTACCCGCTGCCCGGAACGCTACGCAGGGCAAAAGCGATTCTCGTCCTCCGTGCTTGCTTTTTCTCAGAAAGAGCCGTGGTGTGCGTTTTCGCCGGAAAACGCGTTTTCGGCCGAAAACGTGTACGTTTGTACTTCCCCGCCACAGGGAAGCTGCTAGCCGGCAATTCGCTGCCTGGTTCTACCCGCTGCCCGGAACGCTACGCAGGGCAAAAGCGGTTCTCGTCCTCCGTGCTTGCTTTTTCTCAGAAAGAGCCGTGGTGTGCGTTTTCGCCGGAAAACGCCTTTTCGGCCGAAAACGTGTACGTTTGCACTTCCCGGCCACAGGGAAGCTGCTAGCCGGGAATTCTCTGCCTGGTTCTACCCGCTGCCCGGTACGCTACGCAGGGCAAAAGCGATTCTCGTCCTCCGTGCTTGCTTTTTCTCAGAAAGAGCCGTGGTGTGCGTTTTCGCTGGAAAACGAGTTTTCGGCCGAAAACGTGTACGTTTGCACTTCCCCGCCACAGGGAAGCTGCTAGCCGGGAATTCTCTGCCTGGTTCTACCCGCTGCCCGGAACGCTACGCAGGGCAAAAGCGATTCTCGTCCTCCGTGCTTGCTTTTTCTCAGAAAGAGCCATGGTGTGCTTTTTCGCCGGAAAACGCTTTTTCGGCCGAAAACGTGTACGTTTGCACTTCCCGGCCACAGGGAAGCTGCTAGCTGGCAATTCGCTGCTATTTCTACCCGCTGCTCAGAACGCTACGCAGGGCAAAAGCGATTCTCGTCCTCCGTGCTTGCTTTTTCTCAGAAAGAGCCGTGGTGTGCGTTTTCGCGGGAAAACGCGTTTTCGGCCGAAAACGTGTACGTTTGCACTTCCCGGCCACAGGGAAGCTGCTAGCCGGCAATTCGCTGCCTATTTCTACCCGCTGCTCAGAACGCTACGCAGGGCAAAAGCGATTCTCGTCCTCCGTGCTTGCTTTATCTCAGAAAGAGCCGTGGTGTGCGTTTTCGCCGGAAAACGCGTTTTCGGCCGAAAACGTGTACGTTTGCACTTCCCCGCCACAGGGAAGCTGCTAGCAGTGAATTCGCTGCCTGGTTCTTCCCGCTGCCCGGAACGCTACGCAGGGCAAAAGCGATTCTCGTCCTCCGTGCTTGCTTTTTCTCAGAAAGAGCCGTGGTGTGCTCTTTCGCTGGAAAACGTGTTTTCGGCCGAAAACGTGTACGTTTTCACTTCCCCGCCACAGGGAAGCTGCTAGCCGGGAATTCTCTGCCTGGTTCTACCCGCTGCCCGGAACGCTACGCAGGGCAAAAGCGATTCTCGTCCTCCGTGCTTGCTTTTTCTCAGAAAGAGCTGTGGTGTGCGTTTTCGCCGGAAAAAGTGTTTTCGGCGAAAACGTGTACGTTTGCACTTCCCGGCCACAGGGAAGCTGCTAGCCGGGAATTCTCTGCCTGGTTCTACCCGCTGCCCGGAACGGTACGCAGGGCAAAAGCGATTCTCGTCCTCCGTGCTTGCTTTTTCTCAGAAAGAGCCGTGGTGTGCGTTTTCGCCGGAAAACGCGTTTTCGGCCGAAAACGTGTACGTTTGCACTTCCCCGCCACAGGGAAGCTGCTAGCCGGGAATTCTCTGCCTGGTTCTACCCGCTGCCCGGAGCGCTACGCAGGGCAAAAGCGATTCTCGTCCTCCGTGCTTGCTTTTTCTCAGAAAGAGCCGTGGTGTGCGTTTTCGCCAGAAAACGCGTTTTCGGCCGAAAACGTCTACGTTTGCACTTCCCGGCCACAGGGAAGCTGCTAGCCGGGAATTCTCTGCCTGGTTCTACCCGCTGCCCGGAACGCTACGCAGGGCAAAAGCGATTCTCGTCCTCCGTGCTTGCTTTTTCTCAGAAAGAGCCGTGGTGTGCGTTTTCGCCGGAAAACGCGTTTTCGGCCGAAAACGTGTACGTTTGCACTTCCCGGCCACAGGGAAGCTGCTAGCCGGGAATTCTCTGCCTGGTTCCACCCGCTGCCCGGAACGCTACGCATGGCAAAAGCGATTCTCGTCCTCCGTGCTTGCTTTTTCTCAGAAAGAGCCGTGGTGTGCGTTTTCGCTGGAAAACGCGTTTTCGGCCGAAAACGTGTACGTTTGCACTTCCCCGCCACAGGGAAGCTGCTAGCCGGGAATTCTCTGCCTGGTTCTACCCGCTGCCCGGAACGCTACGCAGGGCAAAAGCGATTCTCGTCCTCCGTGCTTGCTTTTTCTCAGAAAGAGCCATGGTGTGCTTTTTCGCCGGAAAACGCTTTTTCGGTCGAAAACGTGTACGTTTGCACTTCCCCGCCACAGGGAAGCTGCTAGCCGGGAATTCTCTGCCTGGTTCTACCCGCTGCCCGGAACGCTACGCAGGGCAAAAGCGATTCTCGTCCTCCGAGCTTGCTTTTTCTCAGAAAGAGCCGTGGTGTGCGTTTTCGCTGGAAAACGCGTTTTCGGCCGAAAACGTGTACGTTTGCACTTCCCCGCCACAGGGAAGCTGCTAGCCGGGAATTCTCTGCCTGGTTCTACCCGCTGCCCGGAACGCTACGCAGGGCAAAAGCGATTCTCGTCCTCCGTGCTTGCTTTTTCTCAGAAAGAGCCGTGGTGTGCGTTTTCGCCGGTAAACGCGTTTTCGGCCGAAAACGTGTACGTTTGCACTTCCCCGCCACAGGGAAGCTGCTAGCCGGGAATTCTCTGCCTGGTTCTACCCGCTGCCCGGAACGCTACGCAGGGCAAAAGCGATTCTCGTCCTCCGTGCTTGCTTTTTCTCAGAAAGAGCCGTGGTGTGCGTTTTCGCCGGAAAACGCCTTTTCGGCCGAAAACATGTACGTTTGCACTTCCCGGCCACAGGGAAGCTGCTAGCCGGGAATTCTCTGCCTGGTTCTACCCGCTGCCCGGAACGCTACGCAGGGCAAAAGCGATTCTCGTCCTCCGTGCTTGCTTTTTCTCAGAAAGAGCCGTGGTGTGCGTTTTCGCCGGTAAACGCGTTTTCGGCCGAAAACGTGTACGTTTGTACTTCCCCGCCACAGGGAAGCTGCTAGCCGGGAATTCTCTGCCTGGTTCTACCCGCTGCCCGGAACGCTACGCAGGGCAAAAGCGGTTCTCGTCCTCCGTGCTTGCTTTTTCTCAGAAAGAGCCGTGGTGTGTGTTTTCGCCAGAAAACGCGTTTTCGGCCGAAAACGTGTACGTTTTCACTTCCCGGCCACAGGGAAGCTGCTAGCCGGGAATTCTCTGCCTGGTTCTACCCGCTGCCCGGTACGCTACGCAGGGCAAAAGCGATTCTCGTCCTCCGTGCTTGCTTTTTCTCAGAAAGAGCCGTGGTGTGCGTTTTCGCTGGAAAACGAGTTTTCGGCCGAAAACGTGTACGTTTGCACTTCCCCGCCACAGGGAAGCTGCTAGCCGGGAATTCTCTGCCTGGTTCTACCCGCTGCCCGGAACGCTACGCAGGGCAAAAGCGATTCTCGTCCTCCGTGCTTGCTTTTTCTCAGAAAGAGCCATGGTGTGCTTTTTCGCCGGAAAACGCTTTTTCGGCCGAAAACGTGTACGTTTGCACTTCCCGGCCACAGGGAAGCTGCTAGCTGGCAATTCGCTGCTATTTCTACCCGCTGCTCAGAACGCTACGCAGGGCAAAAGCGATTCTCGTCCTCCGTGCTTGCTTTTTCTCAGAAAGAGCCGTGGTGTGCGTTTTCGCGGGAAAACGCGTTTTCGGCCGAAAACGTGTACGTTTGCACTTCCCGGCCACAGGGAAGCTGCTAGCCGGCAATTCGCTGCCTATTTCTACCCGCTGCTCAGAACGCTACGCAGGGCAAAAGCGATTCTCGTCCTACGTGCTTGCTTTATCTCAGAAAGAGCCGTGGTGTGCGTTTTCGCCGGAAAACGCGTTTTCGGCCGAAAACGTGTACGTTTGCACTTCCCCGCCACAGGGAAGCTGCTAGCAGTGAATTCGCTGCCTGGTTCTTCCCGCTGCCCGGAACGCTACGCAGGGCAAAAGCGATTCTCGTCCTCCGTGCTTGCTTTTTCTCAGAAAGAGCCATGGTGTGCTTTTTCGCCGGAAAACGCTTTTTCGGCCGAAAACGTGTACGTTTGCACTTCCCCGCCACAGGGAAGCTGCTAGCCGGGAATTCTCTGCCTGGTTCTACCCGCTGCCCGGAACGCTACGCAGGGCAAAAGCGATTCTCGTCCTCCGAGCTTGCTTTTTCTCAGAAAGAGCCGTGGTGTGCGTTTTCGCCGGAAAACGCGTTTTCGGCCGAAAACGTGTACGTTTGCACTTCCCCGCCACAGGGAAGCTGCTAGACGGGAATTCTCTGCCTGGTTCTACCCGCTGCCAGGAACGCTACGCAGGGCAAAAGCGATTCTCGTCCTCCGTGCTTGCTTTTTCTCAGAAAGAGCCATGGTGTGCTTTTTCGCCGGAAAACGTGTTTTCGGACGAAAACGTG
The DNA here is from genome assembly GCF_965140245.1 of Athene noctua. Lineage (NCBI taxonomy): Eukaryota > Metazoa > Chordata > Aves > Strigiformes > Strigidae > Athene > Athene noctua. The sequence goes on along the minus strand of NW_027437558.1, from coordinate 448,514 downwards.
TACGTTTGCACTTCCCGGCCACAGGGAAGCTGCTAGCCGGCAATTCGCTGCCTATTTCTACCCGCTGCTCAGAACGCTACGCAGGGCAAAAGCGATTCTCGTCCTCCGTGCTTGCTTTTTCTCAGAAAGAGCCGTGGTGTGCGTTTTCGCCGGAAAACGCGTTTTCGGTCGAAAACGTGTACGTTTGCACTTCCCCGCCACAGGGAAGCTGCTAGCCGGGAATTCTCTGCCTGGTTCTACCCGCTGCCCGGAACGCTACGCAGGGCAAAAGCGATTCTCGTCCTCCGTGCTTGCTTTTTCTCAGAAAGAGCCGTGGTGTGCGTTTTCGCCGGTAAACGCGTTTTCGGCCGAAAACGTGTACGTTTGCACTTCCCCGCCACAGGGAAGCTGCTAGCCGGGAATTCTCTGCCTGGTTCTACCCGCTGCCCGGAACGCTACGCAGGGCAAAAGCGATTCTCGTCCTCCGTGCTTGCTTTTTCTCAGAAAGAGCCGTGGTGTGCGTTTTCGCCGGAAAACGCCTTTTCGGCCGTAAACATGTACGTTTGCACTTCCCGGCCACAGGGAAGCTGCTAGCCGGGAATTCTCTGCCTGGTTCTACCCGCTGCCCGGAACGCTACGCAGGGCAAAAGCGATTCTCGTCCTCCGTGCTTGCTTTTTCTCAGAAAGAGCCTTGGTGTGTGTTTTCGCCGGAAAACGCGTTTTCGGCCGAAAACGTGTACGTTTTCACTTCCCGGCCACAGGGAAGCTGCTAGCCGGGAATTCTCTGCCTGGTTCTACCCGCTGCCCGGTACGCTACGCAGGGCAAAAGCGATTCTCGTCCTCCGTGCTTGCTTTTTCTCAGAAAGAGCCATGGTGTGCTTTTTCGCCGGAAAACGCTTTTTCGGCCGAAAACGTGTACGTTTGCACTTCCCCGCCACAGGGAAGCTGCTAGCTGGCAATTCGCTGCTATTTCTACCCGCTGCTCAGAACGCTACGCAGGGCAAAAGCGATTCTCGTCCTCCGTGCTTGCTTTTTCTCAGAAAGAGCCGTGGTGTGCGTTTTCGCGGGAAAACGCGTTTTCGGCCGAAAACGTGTACGTTTTCACTTCCCGGCCACAGGGAAGCTGCTAGCCGGCAATTCGCTGCCTATTTCTACCCGCTGCTCAGAACGCTACGCAGGGCAAAAGCGATTCTCGTCCTCCGTGTTTGCTTTTTCTCAGAAAGAGCCGTGGTGTGCGTTTTCGCGGGAAAACGAGTTTCCGGCCGAAAACGTGTACGTTTGCACTTCCAGGCCACAGGGAAGCTGCTAGACGGGAATTCTCTGCCTGGTTCTACCCGCTGCCCGGAACGCTACGCAGGGCAAAAGCGGTTCTCGTCCTCCGTGCTTGCTTTATCTCAGAAAGAGCCGTGGTGTGCGTTTTCGCCGGAAAACGCGTTTTCGGCCGAAAACGTGTACGTTTGCACTTCCCCGCCACAGGGAAGCTGCTAGCCGGGAATTCTCTGCCTGGTTCTACCCGCTGCCCGGAACGCTACGCAGGGCAAAAGCGATTCTCGTCCTCCGTGCTTGCTTTTTCTCAGAAAGAGCCATGGTGTGCTTTTTCGCTGGAAAACGCGTTTTCGGCCGAAAACGTCTACGTTTGCACTTCCCCGCCACAGGGAAGCTGCTAGCCGGGAATTCTCTGCCTGGTTCTACCCGCTGCCCGGAACGCTATGCAGGGCAAAAGCGATTCTCGTCCTCCGTGCTTGCTTTTTCTCAGAAAGAGCCGTGGTGTGCGTTTTCGCCGAAAAAGCGTTTTCGGCCGAAAACGTTTACGTTTGCACTTCCCGGCCACAGGGAAGCTGCTAGACGGGAGTTCTCTGCCTGGTTCTACCCGCTGCCCGGAACGCTACGCAGGGCAAAAGCGATTCTCGTCCTCCGTGCTTGCTTTTTCTCAGAAAGAGCTGTGGTGTGCGTTTTCGCCGGAAAACGTGTTTTCGGCGAAAACGTGTACGTTTGCACTTCCCGGCCACAGGGAAGCTGCTAGCCGGGAATTCTCTGCCTGGTTCTACCCGCTGCCCGGAACGCTACGCAGGGCAAAAGCGATTCTCGTCCTCCGTGCTTGCTTTTTCTCAGAAAGAGCCGTGGTGTGCGTTTTCGCCGGAAAACGCGTTTTCGGCCGAAAACGTGTACGTTTGCACTTCCCCGCCACAGGGAAGCTGCTAGCCGGGAATTCTCTGCCTGGTTCTACCCGCTGCCTGGAACGCTACGCAGGGCAAAAGCGATTCTCGTCCTCCGTGCTTGCTTTTTCTCAGAAAGAGCCGTGGTGTGCGTTTTCGCCGGAAAACGCGTTTTCGGCCGAAAACGTCTACGTTTGCACTTCCCGGCCACAGGGAAGCTGCTAGCCGGGAATTCTCTGCCTGGTTCTACCCGCTGCCCGGAACGCTACGAAGGGCAAAAGCGATTCTCGTCCTCCGTGCTTGCTTTTTCTCAGAAAGAGCCGTGGTGTGCGTTTTCGCCGGAAAACGCCTTTTCGGCCGAAAACATGTTCGTTTGCACTTCCCGGCCACAGGGAAGCTGCTAGCCGGGAATTCTCTGCCTGGTTCTACCCGCTGCCCGGAACGCTACGCAGGGCAAAAGCGATTCTCGTCCTCCGTGCTTGCTTTTTCTCAGAAAGAGCCGTGGTGTGTGTTTTCGCCGGAAAACGCGTTTTCGGCCGAAAACGTGTACGTTTTCACTTCCCGGCCACAGGGAAGGTGCTAGCCGGGAATTCTCTGCCTGGTTCTACCCGCTGCCCGGTACGCTACGCAGGGCAAAAGCGATTCTCGTCCTCCGTGCTTGCTTTTTCTCAGAAAGAGCCGTGGTGTGCGTTTTCGCCGGAAAACGTGTTTTCGGCGAAAACGTGTACGTTTGCACTTCCCGGCCACAGGGAAGCTGCTAGCCGGGAATTCTCTGCCTGGTTCTACCCGCTGCCCGGAACGCTACGCAGGGCAAAAGCGATTCTCGTCCTCCGTGCTTGCTTTTTCTCAGAAAGAGCCGTGGTGTGCGTTTTCGCTGGAAAACGCGTTTTCGGCCGAAAACGTGTACGTTTGCACTTCCCCGCCACAGGGAAGCTGCTAGCCGGGAATTCTCTGCCTGGTTCTACCCGCTGCCCGGAACGCTACGCAGGGCAAAAGCGATTCTCTGTCTCCGTGCTTGCTTTTTCTCAGAAAGAGCCGTGGTGTGCGTTTTCGCCGGAAAACGCGTTTTCGGCCGAAAACGTGTACGTTTGCACTTCCCGGCCACAGGGAAGCTGCTAGCCGGGAATTCTCTGCCTGGTTCTACCCGCTGCCCGGAACACTACGCAGGGTAAAAACGATTCTCGTCCTCCGTGCTTGCTTTTTCTCAGAAAGAGCCGTGGTGTGCGTTTTCGCCAGAAAACGTGTTTTCGGCCGAAAACGTGTACATTTGCACTTCCCCGCCACAGGGAAGCTGCTAGCCGGGAATTCTCTGCCTGGTTCTACCCGCTGCCCGGAACGCTACGCAGGGCAAAAGCGATTCTCGTCCTCCGTGCTTGCTTTTTCTCAGAAAGAGCCGTGGTGTGCGTTTTCGCTGGAAAACGCGTTTTCGGCCGAAAACGTGTACGTTTGCACTTCCCCGCCACAGGGAAGCTGCTAGACGGGAATTCTCTGCCTGGTTCTACCCGCTGCCCGGAACGCTACGCAGGGTAAAAGCGATTCTCGTCCTCCGTGCTTGCTTTTTCTCAGAAAGAGCCATGGTGTGCTTTTTCGCAGGAAAACGCGTTTTCAGCCGAAAACGTGTACGTTTGCACTTCCCGGCCACAGGGAAGCTGCTAGCCGGCAATTCGCTGCCTATTTCTACCCGCTGCTCAGAACGCTACGCAGGGCAAAAGCGATTCTCGTCCTCCGTGCTTGCTTTTTCTCAGAAAGAGCCGTGGTGTGCGTTTTCGCCGGTAAACGCGTTTTCGGCCGAAAACGTGTACGTTTGCACTTCCCCGCCACAGGGAAGCTGCTAGCCGGGAATTCTCTGCCTGGTTCTACCCGCTGCCCGGAACGCTACGCAGGGCAAAAGCGATTCTCGTCCTCCGTGCTTGCTTTTTCTCAGAAAGAGCCGTGGTGTGCGTTTTCGCCGGTAAACGCGTTTTCGGACGAAAACGTGTACGTTTGCACTTCCCGGCCACAGGGAAGCTGCTAGCTGGGAATTCTCTGCCTGGTTCTACCCGCTGCCCGGAACACTACGCAGGGCAAAAACGATTCTCGTCCTCCGTGCTTGCTTTTTCTCAGAAAGAGCCGTGGTGTGCGTTTTCACCAGAAAACGCGTTTTCGGCCGAAAACGTGTACGTTTGCACTTCCCCGCCACAGGGAAGCTGCTAGCCGGGAATTCTCTGCCTGGTTCTACCCGCTGCCCGCAACGCTACGCAGGGCAAAAGCGATTCTCGTCCTCCGTGCTTGCTTTTTCTCAGAAAGAGCCATGGTGTGCGTTTTCGCAGGAAAACGCTTTTTCGGCCGAAAACGTGTACGTTTGCACTTCCCGGCCACAGGGAAACTGCTAGCCGGCAATTCGCTGCCTATTTCTACCCGCTGCTCAGAACGCTACGCAGGGCAAAAGCTATTCTCGTCCTCCGTGCTTGCTTTTTCTCAGAAAGAGCCGTGGTGTGCGTTTTCGCCGGAAAACGCGTTTTCGGCCGAAAACGTGTACGTTTGCACTTCCCCGCCACAGGGAAGCTGCTAGCCGGGAATTCTCTGCCTGGTTCTACCCGCTGCCCGGAACGCTACGCAGGGCAAAAGCGGTTCTCGTCCTCCGTGCTTGCTTTATCTCAGAAAGAGCCGTGGTGTGCGTTTTCGCCGGAAAACGCGTTTTCGGCCGAAAACGTGTACGTTTGCACTTCCCCGCCACAGGGAAGCTGCTAGCCGGGAATTCTCTGCCTGGTTCTACCCGCTGCCCGGAACGCTACGCAGGGCAAAAGCTATTCTCGTCCTCCGTGCTTGCTTTTTCTCAGAAAGAGCCGTGGTGTGCGTTTTCGCCGGAAAACGCGTTTTCGGCCGAAAACGTGTACGTTTGCACTTCCCCGCCACAGGGAAGCTGCTAGCCGGGAATTCTCTGCCTGGTTCTACCCGCTGCCCGGAACGCTACGCAGGGCAAAAGCGATTCTCGTCCTCCGTGCTTGCTTTTTCTCAGAAAGAGCCGTGGTGTGCGTTTTCGCTGGAAAACGCGTTTTCGGCCGAAAACGTCTACGTTTGCACTTCCCCGCCACAGGGAAGCTGCTAGACGGGAATTCTCTGCCTGGTTCTACCCGCTGCCCGGAACGCTACGCAGGGTAAAAGCGATTCTCGTCCTCCGTGCTTGCTTTTTCTCAGAAAGAGCCATGGTGTGCTTTTTCGCAGGAAAACGCGTTTTCAGCCGAAAACGTGTACGTTTGCACTTCCCGGCCACAGGGAAGCTGCTAGCCGGCAATTCGCTGCCTATTTCTACCCGCTGCTCAGAACGCTACGCAGGGCAAAAGCGATTCTCGTCCTCCGTGCTTGCTTTTTCTCAGAAAGAGCCGTGGTGTGCGTTTTCGCCGGTAAACGCTTTTTCGGCCGAAAACGTGTACGTTTGCACTTCCCGGCCACAGGGAAGCTGCTAGCCGGGAATTCTCTGCCTGGTTCTACCCGCTGCCCGGAACGCTACGCAGGGCAAAAGCGATTCTCGTCCTCCGTGCTTGCTTTTTCTCAGAAAGAGCTGTGGTGTGCGTTTTCGCCGGAAAAAGTGTTTTCGGCGAAAACGTGTACGTTTGCACTTCCCGGCCACAGGGAAGCTGCTAGCCGGGAATTCTCTGCCTGGTTCTACCCGCTGCCCGGAACGGTACGCAGGGCAAAAGCGATTCTCGTCCTCCGTGCTTGCTTTTTCTCAGAAAGAGCCGTGGTGTGCGTTTTCGCCGGAAAACGCGTTTTCGGCCGAAAACGTGTACGTTTGCACTTCCCCGCCACAGGGAAGCTGCTAGCCGGGAATTCTCTGCCTGGTTCTACCCGCTGCCCGGAACGCTACGCAGGGCAAAAGCGATTCTCGTCCTCCGTGCTTGCTTTTTCTCAGAAAGAGCCGTGGTGTGCGTTTTCGCCAGAAAACGCGTTTTCGGCCGAAAACGTCTACGTTTGCACTTCCCGGCCACAGGGAAGCTGCTAGCCGGGAATTCTCTGCCTGGTTCTACCCGCTGCCCGGAACGCTACGCAGGGCAAAAGCGATTCTCGTCCTCCGTGCTTGCTTTTTCTCAGAAAGAGCCGTGGTGTGCGTTTTCGCCGGAAAACGCGTTTTCGGCCGAAAACGTGTACGTTTGCACTTCCCGGCCACAGGGAAGCTGCTAGCCGGGAATTCTCTGCCTGGTTCCACCCGCTGCCCGGAACGCTACGCAGGGCAAAAGCGATTCTCGTCCTCCGTGCTTGCTTTTTCTCAGAAAGAGCCGTGGTGTGCTGTATTGGGTCTGGCTGAACTGGAATCGGTTTTCCCCTATAGCAGCCCTCACGGTGCTGTGGTTTATGCTGGGAGCTGCAGGGTGTTGATAGCACCCTGGTGTTGTGGCTGCTGCTGAGCAGTGCTTACACAGCACCAAGGCTCTTTCTGATATTTCCCCCAGTGGGACGGGGTGGGCAAGATCTTGGGAGGGGACACAGCTAGGACAGCTGACCCAAACCGACCAAAGGGATATTCCATACCATATGACGTCTGCTCAGTATAAAGCTGGGAGAAAGGAGGAAGGGGGTGGGGTCACCCTTGGTCCTCCGAGGCAACTACTACGCGTATTGGAGCCCTGCTTCCTGAGAAGGCCCGACATCGCCTCTTCATGGGAAGTAGAGAATAAATCTGTTTGCTTTTGCTTCCGCGCGCGGACTTTTGCTTTGCTTTGCTTATATTAAAACTGCTTTTGTTTCACCCACAAGGGTTAGTTTATCTTCTTTCCCCTCTTTACCCTGTTGAGAAAACAAAGGGAAGGGGGGGGGGAAGTGATAGAGCGACTTGGTGGATACCTGGCATTTAGCCAGAGTCAAACCATCACAGTCTATTCTGGCGCCCAACGTGGGGCAAAACAACGGCAGTTTTATATTAAATGTGCTGTAGCTATAGTAGTTATTAAGCAACAAGCTCTTGTGCTGGTCACGGGCTTGTTTATTGCGCTGCTTATCTTTATTTTGTTAAGCTCGGGAACATGCTGCAAGGAATCGGGAACATCATGAGTGGTTTTATTTTGCAGGCTCCCGAGGTACTTAGTCATCCTTATGTTAGTGCATTGATACTCTTTATTAATGCTGTTCGCCTGTTGTGGGTTGTGTGGAGCTCGGTATGCTCTTGGTGTAAGAGAACGCAAATTTTGAGTGAATCGGTGCCAAAATGTGCTCTGAGGCGGCCTGTTCCTGGGTGGCAGGGAGAGTGGAAGGAGTTGGGCAGATTCCTAGGACGGTTATCACCTCCTGTAGCCTGGGATCTCACCCCTGAACAGGCAAGCAACCCCACAAAATTGACACATCACCTGATAGAGGGGTGCCTTGCCTATCCCAATGAGAATCAACAACTTCTAGCACTTTACTGGGGCCTGGCCTGTGCTTATCGAGCTGCAGTTCAGCACTCTCAAAGGGCTGTGGTTGACATGGGAACTCAAACAATAACAACAACAGAGATTGCCCCAGTAGTAAAAAAGAAACAATGGACAAGGAGAACAACAGGCCCATACCCTCGATTAATAAGGGAGGAGAAAGAGGAGGAAGAAGCTGGTCCTTCAGCAAAGGTATCAGAAGAGGGAATAACAGAACTGAAACAGGAGGCAGAAACTACCCGGTCCCTGACGTCATCAGAACTGCGAGATCTGCGGAAAGACTACTGCCGCCAGCCGGGTGAGCGGATCGCTGCCTGGCTGCTGCGATGCTGGGATAATGGGGCAGATGCTCAACAGCTAGAAGGTAAGGAAGCCCAACAGCTGGGTTCCCTTGCTAGAAATCGAGGAATTGAAAGGGGAATTGGAAAGGAGACAGCAATTTGCAGTCTGTGGAGACGGCTCCTTTCAAGTGTTAAAGCAAGGTATCCTTTTAAGGAAGATCTTATGGACCACACCCCAGGGAAGTGGGCTACTGCAGATGAAGGTGTCCAGTACCTGAGAGAATTAGCAGTGATGGAAGTCATCTATGGTGATCCAGATAATGATGAAGCCCCTAAAAATCCAGAGGATGTCCCATGCACACGGGCCATGTGGAGGAAGGTGATTAAAGGTGCGCCATCCTCGTATTCTGCCGGCTTGGCCGCAATGTACTACCCAGAAATGGATGCAGGAGAAGGACTAAGATGTACGCCAACTGTGGAGGCAGTCTCTTCCTGGCTTCAGAACTTTGAAGAGAGTCTTGGTACCTCCTCATCTCTACGGGCGAGTGCCCTGGATGTTAGGAGCTCCCCAAGAAATCATTTCTCTTCTGTCCCAGTCAGGGGGAAAGGAAAGCCAAGGCGCATGACACGTGGCGAACTCTGGTTCTTCCTGCGCGACCAGGGGGAGGACATGAGGAAGTGGGATGGTCAACCCACCTTTAAGTTGGAAGCACGTGTACATGAATTGCGAGGAAAGACCCCTGCCAACAAGAAGACATCTAAGAAGGTTGCTAATGTAGCTGGTGTAAAACCACAAGGAAGTAACCAGCGATCTCCCAGATACAGAAAGACTGAGATCACCTCCCTTGATCCTGAAGAAGGAACCTCCGGCCTGGCACGGCAAGAGTCAGACAGTGAGTACTCCGACCAAGAACAGGAATAGAGGGCCCCTGCCTCCAGCCAGGAGGAGGAAAGGGATGATCGGGTGTATTGGACAGTGTGGATTCGATGGCCTGGCACATCAAATCCACAGAAGTACCAGGCTTTAATTGACACCGGGGCACAATGTACACTAATGCCGTCAAGTTATAGAGGGGCAGAACCTATCTGGATCTCAGGAGTGACAGGGGGCTGTCAAGAACTATCAGTATTGGAGGCCGAGGTTAGCTTGACTGGGGACAAGTGGGAAAAACATCCCATTGTAACTGGCCCAGAAGCCCCTTGCATCTTGGGCATTGACTATCTCAAGAGGGGATACTTCAAAGACCCAAAAGGATACCGATGGGCTTTTGGTGTGGCCAGTGTGAATACAGAAAAGGTAAAACAGTTGTCTAATCTGCCTGGCCTCTCAGAAGATCCTTTTGTTGTGGGACTGTTGCAAGTTGAAGAACAACAGGTGCCAATTGCTATGAGGACCGTGCACCGACGGCAGTATCGTACAAACCGAGACGCTCTGGCTCCCATCCAAGAATTGATTCGTCAACTGGAGAACCAAGGTGTCATCAGTAAGACACATTCGCCTTTTAATAGCCCAATATGGCCAGTGCGGAAGTCTGACGGAGGGTGGAGGTTAACAGTAGACTATCGTGGCCTGAATGAAGTGACGCCACCACTGAGTGCTGCTGTACCAGATATGTTAGAGCTCCAGTATGAACTGGAGTCAAAGGCAGCCAAGTGGTACGCCACAATTGACATTGCCAATGCATTCTTTTCAATTCCTTTGGCAGAAGAGTGCAGGCCACAGTTTGCTTTCACGTGGAGGGGTGTCCAGTATACCTGGAATCGACTGCCCCAGGGGTGGAAGCACAGCCCCACTATTTGTCATGGACTAATTCAAACTGCACTGGAAAAGGGTGATGCCCCTGAACATCTACAATACATTGATGACATCATTGTGTGGGGCAATGAGGCAGAAGAAGTGTTCAAGAAAGGACAAAGAGTAATTGAGATTCTTCTGAGAGCTGGGTTTGCCATAAAGAAAAGCAAGGTCAAGGGACCAGCACGAGAAATTCAGTTCTTGGGAATAAAATGGCAAGATGGACGCCGTCATGTGCCATTGGATGTTGTCAACAAGATAGCAACTATGTCTCCACCGACCAACAAGAAGGAAACACAAGCTTTCCTAGGATTTGTGGGATTCTGGAGGATGCATATTCCAGGTTACAGTCAGCTTGTGAGCCCTCTCTATCAAGTGACCCGAAAGAAGAACAATTTTCAGTGGGGTCCTGAGCAGCAACAAGCCTTTGAGCACATCAAACAAGAGATAGCTCGAGCGGTAGCTCTTGGGCCTGTTCGGACAGGACCAGCTGTGCAAAATATACTTTACACATCAACTGGGGAGCACGGACTCACATGGAGCCTCTGGCAGAAGATACCAGGTGAAACTCGAGGTCGACCATTAGGATTTTGGAGCCGGGGATATCGAGGATCAGAAGCCCACTACACTCCGACTGAAAAGGAGATACTGGCAGCATATGAGGGGATTCGAGCTGCTTCAGAAGTTGTTGGTACAGAAGCACAGCTCCTCTTGGCACCACGGCTGCCTGTATTACATTGGATGTTCAAAGGAAACATCCCTGCCACACACCATGCAACCAGTGCTACCTGGAGTAAATGGGTCGCGTTAATCACGCAACGGGCTCGACTGGGGAAACCCAACCATCCAGGGATCCTGGAAGAGATCATGGACTGGCCAGAAGGTAGAGATTTTGGAGTGCGGCCTGAGGAGGTGGCTCGTGCCCAAGAGGCACCGCCATATAACGAGTTACCAGAAGATGAGAGGCGTTATGCTCTCTTTACTGATGGATCCTGTCGTGTGGTAGGAAGCCATCGGAAGTGGAAAGCTGCTGTGTGGAGTCCCACAAGACAAGTCGTTGAGGCCACTGAAGGAGAAGGAGAGTCAAGTCAGTTCGCAGAAGTAAAAGCGATCCAACTTGCCCTAAAGATTGCTGAACGGGAAAAGTGGCCAGTATTATATCTCTACACGGACTCCTGGATGGTGGCTAACGCCCTGTGGGGGTGGCTACAGGAGTGGAAGAAGACCAATTGGCAGCGCAGAGGTAAACCCATCTGGGCTGCTGCATTGTGGCAGGACATCGCTGCCCGAGTGGAAAACGTGGCTCTAAAGGTGCGTCATGTAGATGCTCATGTGCCCAAAAGGCGTGCCACTGAAGAACACCAAAACAATGAGCAAGCAGACAAAGCTGCCAAAATTGAAGTAGCTCGGCTGGACCTGGACTGGGAGCGTAAGGGTGAGCTGTTTGTAGCTCGATGGGCCCATGAAACATCAGGGCATCTTGGCAGAGATGCAACGTACAGATGGGCTCGTGATCGAGGGGTGGACCTGACCATGGAGGCCATCTCACAGGTCACTCACGAATGTGAAACATGTGCTGCAATCAAGCGAGCCACACGAGTAAAGTCTCCCTGGAACAGAGGGCGATGGCTGAGTTTTCAATACGGTGAGGCCTGGCAGATTGACTATATTGGACCACTGCCACGAACACGCCAAGGCAAGCGCTACATACTCACCATGGTAGAAGCAACTACGGGTTGGCTAGAAACGTACCCTGTAAATCATGCCACTGCCCGAAATACCATCTTGGGTCTTGAAAGGCAAATTTTATGGCGACATGGTACTCCTGAAAGAATCGAGTCAGACAACGGGACCCATTTTCGAAATAATCTTATAAACTCCTGGGCAAAGAAACACGGCATTGAGTGGGTGTATCACATCCCTTATTACCCACAAGCGTCTGGAAAGATTGAAAGATATAACGGACTGTTGAAGACTATGTTGAAAGCATTGGACAATGGGGGATGGAAGCATTGGGATATAAATTTAGCAGAAGCCACTTGGCTAATTAATACCAGAGGATCTGTTAACCGTCCTGGACCTGCCCAAACAAACCCCCTTCATACTGTGGGAGGAGATAAGGTCCCTGTAGTACACACAGGGAGGTGGCTGGGGAAGGCAGTGTGGATTGCTCCTCCCTTGGGAAAAGGCAAGCCCACTCGTGGGATTGTCTTTGCTCAGGGACCTGGATGTACTTGGTGGGTAATGCGGGAGGATGGGACTACTCAGTGTGTGCCTCAAGAACATTTAACCTTGGGGGGAAAGTAATCTGTGGGATGAGTTGTATGTTGCAGGAAGTGATGGAGGAAGTAGGAACGATGAAGAGTGAACCAGACACGTGCAATGAAGACCCAAACCTAGCCGGTGCTGGAGTCCAACGGTCAAGCATACTTCTGTCCTGAGCATCTATCTTGACAGATGGAAGCCAAGACACTGAACATCTGAAGAAGTGAAGAAAGCTTATGGAATAGATAAATGAATATTATGTGGGACCTGGGCATAACGTAAATGGTATGGAATAAGGGGTGGAGACTGTATTGGGTCTGGCTGAACTGGAATCGGTTTTCCCCTATAGCAGCCCTCACGGTGCTGTGGTTTATGCTGGGAGCTGCAGGGTGTTGATAGCACCCTGGTGTTGTGGCTGCTGCTGAGCAGTGCTTACACAGCACCAAGGCTCTTTCTGATATTTCCCCCAGTGGGACGGGGTGGGCAAGATCTTGGGAGGGGACACAGCTAGGACAGCTGACCCAAACCGACCAAAGGGATATTCCATACCATATGACGTCTGCTCAGTATAAAGCTGGGAGAAAGGAGGAAGGGGGTGGGGTCACCCTTGGTCCTCCGAGGCAACTACTACGCGTATTGGAGCCCTGCTTCCTGAGAAGGCCCGACATCGCCTCTTCATGGGAAGTAGAGAATAAATCTGTTTGCTTTTGCTTCCGCGCGCGGACTTTTGCTTTGCTTTGCTTATATTAAAACTGCTTTTGTTTCACCCACAAGGGTTAGTTTATCTTCTTTCCCCTCTTTACCCTGTTGAGAAAACAAAGGGAAGGGGGGGGGGAAGTGATAGAGCGACTTGGTGGATACCTGGCATTTAGCCAGAGTCAAACCATCACATGTGCGTTTTCGCTGGAAAACGCGTTTTCGGCCGAAAACGTGTACGTTTGCACTTCCCCGCCACAGGGAAGCTGCTAGCCGGGAATTCTCTGCCTGGTTCTACCCGCTGCCCGGAACGCTACGCAGGGCAAAAGCGATTCTCGTCCTCCGTGCTTGCTTTTTCTCAGAAAGAGCCATGGTGTGCTTTTTCGCTGGAAAACGCGTTTTCGGCCGAAAACGTATACGTTTGCACTTCCCCGCCACAGGGAAGCTGCTAGCCGGGAATTCTCTGCCTGGTTCTACCCGCTGCCCGGAACGGTACGCAGGGCAAAAGCGATTCTCGTCCTCCGTGCTTGCTTTTTCTCAGAAAGAGCCGTGGTGTGCGTTTTCGCCGAAAAAGCGTTTTCGGCCGAAAACGTTTACGTTTGCACTTCCCGGCCACAGGGAAGCTGCTAGACGGGAGTTCTCTGCCTGGTTCTACCCGCTGCCCGGAACGCTACGAAGGGCAAAAGCGATTCTCGTCCTCCGTGCTTGCTTTTTCTCAGAAAGAGCCGTGGTGTGCGTTTTCGCCGGAAAACGCCTTTTCGGCCGAAAACATGTTCGTTTGCACTTCCCGGCCACAGGGAAGCTGCTAGCCGGGAATTCTCTGCCTGGTTCTACCCGCTGCCCGGAACGCTACGCAGGGCAAAAGCGATTCTCGTCCTCCGTGCTTGCTTTTTCTCAGAAAGAGCCGTGGTGTGTGTTTTCGCCGGAAAACGCGTTTTCGGCCGAAAACGTGTACGTTTTCACTTCCCGGCCACAGGGAAGGTGCTAGCCGGGAATTCTCTGCCTGGTTCTACCCGCTGCCCGGTACGCTACGCAGGGCAAAAGCGATTCTCGTCCTCCGTGCTTGCTTTTTCTCAGAAAGAGCCGTGGTGTGCGTTTTCGCCGGAAAACGTGTTTTCGGCGAAAACGTGTACGTTTGCACTTCCCGGCCACAGGGAAGCTGCTAGCCGGGAATTCTCTGCCTGGTTCTACCCGCTGCCCGGAACGCTACGCAGGGCAAAAGCGATTCTCGTCCTCCGTGCTTGCTTTTTCTCAGAAAGAGCCGTGGTGTGCGTTTTCGCTGGAAAACGCGTTTTCGGCCGAAAACGTGTACGTTTGCACTTCTCCGCCACAGGGAAGCTGCTAGCCGGGAATTCTCTGCCTGGTTCTACCCGCTGCCCGGAACGCTACGCAGGGCAAAAGCGATTCTCTGTCTCCGTGCTTGCTTTTTCTCAGAAAGAGCCGTGGTGTGCGTTTTCGCCGGAAAACGCGTTTTCGGCCGAAAACGTGTACGTTTGCACTTCCCGGCCACAGGGAAGCTGCTAGCCGGGAATTCTCTGCCTGGTTCTACCCGCTGCCCGGAACACTACGCAGGGTAAAAACGATTCTCGTCCTCCGTTCTTGCTTTTTCTCAGAAAGAGCCGTGGTGTGCGTTTTCGCCAGAAAACGTGTTTTCGGCCGAAAACGTGTACATTTGCACTTCCCCGCCACAGGGAAGCTGCTAGCCGGGAATTCTCTGCCTGGTTCTACCCGCTGCCCGGAACGCTACGCAGGGCAAAAGCTATTCTCGTCCTCCGTGCTTGCTTTTTCTCAGAAAGAGCCGTGGTGTGCGTTTTCGCCGGAAAACGCGTTTTCGGCCGAAAACGTGTACGTTTGCACTTCCCCGCCACAGGGAAGCTGCTAGCCGGGAATTCTCTGCCTGGTTCTACCCGCTGCCCGGAACGCTACGCAGGGCAAAAGCGATTCTCGTCCTCCGTGCTTGCTTTTTCTCAGAAAGAGCCGTGGTGTGCGTTTTCGCTGGAAAACGCGTTTTCGGCCGAAAACGTGTACGTTTGCACTTCCCCGCCACAGGGAAGCTGCTAGACGGGAATTCTCTGCCTGGTTCTACCCGCTGCCCGGATCGCTACGCAGGGTAAAAGCGATTCTCGTCCTCCGTGCTTGCTTTTTCTCAGAAAGAGCCATGGTGTGCTTTTTCGCAGGAAAACGCGTTTTCGGCCGAAAACGTGTACGTTTGCACTTCCCGGCCACAGGGAAGCTGCTAGCCGGCAATTCGCTGCCTATTTCTACCCGCTGCTCAGAACGCTACGCAGGGCAAAAGCGATTCTCGTCCTCCGTGCTTGCTTTTTCTCAGAAAGAGCCGTGGTGTGCGTTTTCGCCGGAAAACGCGTTTTCGGCCGAAAACGTGTACGTTTGCACTTCCCCGCCACAGGGAAGCTGCTAGCCGGGAATTCTCTGCCTGGTTCTACCCGCTGCCCGGAACGCTACGCAGGGCAAAAGCGATTCTCGTCCTCCGTGCTTGCTTTTTCTCAGAAAGAGCTGTGGTGTGCGTTTTCGCCGGAAAAAGTGTTTTCGGCGAAAACTTGTACGTTTGCACTTCTTGGCCACAGGGAAGCTGCTAGCCGGGAATTCTCTGCCTGGTTCTACCCGCTGCCCGGAACGGTACGCAGGGCAAAAGCGATTCTCGTCCTCCGTGCTTGCTTTTTCTCAGAAAGAGCCGTGGTGTGCGTTTTCGCCGGAAAACGCGTTTTCGGCCGAAAACGTGTACGTTTGCACTTCCCCGCCACAGGGAAGCTGCTAGCCGGGAATTCTCTGCCTGGTTCTACCCGCTGCCCGGAACGCTACGCAGGGCAAAAGCGATTCTCGTCCTCCGTGCTTGCTTTTTCTCAGAAAGAGCCGTGGTGTGCGTTTTCGCCAGAAAACGCGTTTTCGGCCGAAAACGTCTACGTTTGCACTTCCCGGCCACAGGGAAGCTGCTAGCCGGGAATTCTCTGCCTGGTTCTACCCGCTGCCCGGAACGCTACGCAGGGCAAAAGCGATTCTCGTCCTCCGTGCTTGCTTTTTCTCAGAAAGAGCCGTGGTGTGCGTTTTCGCCGGAAAACGCGTTTTCGGCCGAAAACGTGTACGTTTGCACTTCCCGGCCACAGGGAAGCTGCTAGCCGGGAATTCTCTGCCTGGTTCCACCCGCTGCCCGGAACGCTACGCAGGGCAAAAGCGATTCTCGTCCTCCGTGCTTGCTTTTTCTCAGAAAGAGCCGTGGTGTGCGTTTTCGCTGGAAAACGCGTTTTCGGCCGAAAACGTGTACGTTTGCACTTCCCGGCCACAGGGAAGCTGCTAGACGGGAATTCTCTGCCTGGTTCTACCCGCTGCCCGGAACGCTACGCAGGGCAAAAGCGATTCTCGTCCTCCGTGCTTGCTTTTTCTCAGAAAGAGCCGTGGTGTGCGTTTTCGCCGGAAAACGCGTTTTCGGACGAAAACGTGTACGTTTGCACTTCCCGGCCACAGGGAAGCTGCTAGCTGGGAATTCTCTGCCTGGTTCTACCCGCTGCCCGGAACACTACGCAGGGCAAAAACGATTCTCGTCCTCCGTGCTTGCTTTTTCTCAGAAAGAGCCGTGGTGTGCGTTTTCGCCAGAAAACGCGTTTTCGGCCGAAAACGTGTACGTTTGCACTTCCCCGCCACAGGGAAGCTGCTAGCAGGGAATTCTCTGCCTGGTTCTACCCGCTGCCCGGAACGCTACGCAGGGCAAAAGCGATTCTCGTCCTCCGTGCTTGCTTTTTCTCAGAAAGAGCCGTGGTGTGCGTTTTCGCAGGAAAACGCTTTTTCGGCCGAAAACGTGTACGTTTGCACTTCCCGGCCACAGGGAAGCTGCTAGCCTGCAATTCGCTGCCTATTTCTACCCGCTGCTCAGAACGCTACGCAGGGCAAAAGCTATTCTCGTCCTCCGTGCTTGCTTTTTCTCAGAAAGAGCCGTGGTGTGCGTTTTCGCCGGAAAACGCGTTTTCGGCCGAAAACGTGTACGTTTGCACTTCCCCGCCACAGGGAAGCTGCTAGCCGGGAATTCTCTGCCTGGTTCTACCCGCTGCCCGGAACGCTACGCAGGGCAAAAGCGATTCTCGTCCTCCGTGCTTGCTTTTTCTCAGAAAGAGCCGTGGTGTGCGTTTTCGTCGGAAAACGCGTTTTCGGCCGAAAACGTGTACGTTTGCACTTCCCGGCCACAGGGAAGCTGCTAGCCGGGAATTCTCTGCCTGGTTCTACCCGCTGCCCGGAACGCTACGCAGGGCAAAAGCGATTCTCGTCCTCCGTGCTTGCTTTTTCTCAGAAAGAGCCGTGGTGTGCGTTTTCGCCGGAAAACGCGTTTTCGGCCGAAAACGTGTACGTTTGCACTTCCCCGCCACAGGGAAGCTGCTAGCCGGCAATTCGCTGCCTATTTCTACCCGCTGCTCAGAACGCTACGCAGGGCAAAAGCGATTCTCGTCCTCCGTGCTTGCTTTTTCTCAGAAAGAGCCGTGGTGTGCGTTTTCGCCGGAAAACGCGTTTTCGGCCGAAAACGTGTACGTTTGCACTTCCCCGCCACAGGGAAGCTGCTAGACGGGAATTCTCTGCCTGGTTCTACCCGCTGCCCGGAACGCTACGCAGGGCAAAAGCGATTCTCGTCCTCCGTGCTTGCTTTTTCTCAGAAAGAGCCGTGGTGTGCGTTTTCGCCGGAAAACGCGTTTTCGGCCGAAAACGTGTACGTTTGCACTTCCCGGCCACAGGGAAGCTGCTAGCCGGGAATTCTCTGCCTGGTTCTACGCGCTGCCCGGAACGCTACGCAGGGCAAAAGCGATTCTCGTCCTCCGTGCTTGCTTTTTCTCAGAAAGAGCCGTGGTGTGCGTTTTCGCGGGAAAACGCGTTTTCGGCTGAAAACGTGTACGTTTGCACTTCCCCGCCACAGGGAAGCTGCTAGACGGGAATTCTCTGCCTGGTTCTACCCGCTGCCCGGAACGCTACGCAGGGCAAAAGCGATTCTCGTCCTCCGTGCTTGCTTTTTCTCAGAAAGAGCCGAGGTGTGCGTTTGCGCCGGAAAACGCGTTTTCGACCGAAAACGTGTACGTTTGCACTTCCCGGCCACAGGGAAGCTGCTAGCCGGGAATTCTCTGCCTGGTTCTACCCGCTGCCCGGAACGCTACGCAGGGCAAAAGCGATTCTCGTCCTCCGTGCTTGCTTTTTCTCAGAAAGAGCCGTGGTGTGCGTTTTCGCCGGAAAACGCGTTTTCGGCCGAAAACGTGTACGTTTGCACTTCCCGGCCACAGGGAAGCTGCTAGCCGGCAATTCGCTGCCTATTTCTACCCGCTGCTCAGAACGCTACGCAGGGCAAAAGCTATTCTCGTCCTCCGTGCTTGCTTTTTCTCAGAAAGAGCCGTGGTGTGCGTTTTCGCCGGAAAACGCGTTTTCGGCCGAAAACGTGTACGTTTGCACTTCCCCGCCACAGGGAAGCTGCTAGCCGGGAATTCTCTGCCTGGTTCTACCCGCTGCCCGGAACGCTACGCAGGGCAAAAGCGATTCTCGTCCTCCGTGCTTGCTTTTTCTCAGAAAGAGCCGTGGTGTGCGTTTTCGTCGGAAAACGCGTTTTCGGCCGAAAACGTGTACGTTTGCACTTCCCCGCCACAGGGAAGCTGCTAGCCGGGAATTCTCTGCCTGGTTCTACCCGCTGCCCGGAACGCTACGCAGGGCAAAAGCGATTCTCGTCCTCCGTGCTTGCTTTTTCTCAGAAAGAGCCGTGGTGTGCGTTTTCGCCGGAAAACGCGTTTTCGGCCGAAAACGTGTACGTTTGCACTTCCCCGCCACAGGGAAGCTGCTAGCCGGGAATTCTCTGCCTGGTTCTACCCGCTGCCCGGAACGCTACGCAGGGCAAAAGCGATTCTCGTCTTCCGTGCTTGCTTTTTCTCAGAAAGAGCCATGGTGTGCTTTTTCGCCGGAAAACGCGTTTTCGGCCGAAAACGTGTACGTTTGCACTTCCCGGCCACAGGGAAGCTGCTAGCCGGCAATTCGCTGCCTATTTCTACCCGCTGCTCAGAACGCTACGCAGGGCAAAAGCGATTCTCGTCCTCCGTGCTTGCTTTTTCTCAGAAAGAGCCGTGGTGTGCGTTTTCGCCGGAAAACGCGTTTTCGGCCGAAAACGTGTACGTTTGCACTTCCCCGCCACAGGGAAGCTGCTAGACGGGAATTCTCTGCCTGGTTCTACCCGCTGCCCGGAACGCTACGCAGGGCAAAAGCGATTCTCGTCCTCCGTGCTTGCTTTTTCTCAGAAAGAGCCGTGGTGTGCGTTTTCGCCGGAAAACGCGTTTTCGGCCGAAAACGTGTACGTTTGCACTTCCCGGCCACAGGGAAGCTGCTAGCCGGGAATTCTCTGCCTGGTTCTACCCGCTGCCCGGAACGCTACGCAGGGCAAAAGCGATTCTCGTCCTCCGTGCTTGCTTTTTCTCAGAAAGAGCCGTGGTGTGCGTTTTCGCGGGAAAACGCGTTTTCGGCTGAAAACGTGTACGTTTGCACTTCCCGGCCACAGGGAAGCTGCTAGCCGGGAATTCTCTGCCTGGTTCTACCCGCTGCCCGGAACGCTACGCAGGGCAAAAGCGATTCTCGTCCTCCGTGCTTGCTTTTTCTCAGAAAGAGCCGAGGTGTGCGTTTGCGCCGGAAAACGCGTTTTCGGCCGAAAACGTGTACGTTTGCACTTCCCGGCCACAGGGAAGCTGCTAGCCGGGAATTCTCTGCCTGGTTCTACCCGCTGCCCGGAACGCTACGCAGGGCAAAAGCGATTCTCGTCCTCCGTGCTTGCTTTTTCTCAGAAAGAGCCGTGGTGTGCGTTTTCGCCGGAAAACGCGTTTTCGGCCGAAAACGTGTACGTTTGCACTTCCCGGCCACAGGGAAGCTGCTAGCCGGGAATTCTCTGCCTTGTTCTACCCGCTGCCCGGAACACTACGCAGGGCAAAAGCGATTCTCGTCCTCCGTGCTTGCTTTTTCTCAGAAAGAGCCGTGGTGTGCGTTTTCGCCTGTAAACGCGTTTTCGGCCGAAAACGTGTACGTTTGCACTTCCCGGCCACAGGGAAGCTGCTAGCCGGGAATTCTCTGCCTGGTTCTACCCGCTGCCCGGAACGCTACGCAGGGCAAAAGCGATTCTCATCCTCCGTGCTTGCTTTTTCTCAGAAAGAGCCGTGGTGTGCGTTTTCGCCGGAAAACGCGTTTTCGGCGAAAACGTGTACGTTTGCACTTCCCGGCCACAGGGAAGCTGTTAGCCGGGAATTCTCTGCCTATTTCTACCCGCTGCTCAGAACGCTACGCAGGGCAAAAGCGATTCTCGTCCTCCGTGCTTGCTTTTTCTCAGAAAGAGCCGTGGTGTGCGTTTTCGCCGGAAAACGCGTTTTCGGCCGAAAACGTGTACGTTTGCACTTCCCGGCCACAGGGAAGCTGCTAGCCGGGAATTCTCTGCCTGGTTCTACCCGCTGCCCGAAACGCTACGCAGGGCAAAAGCGATTCTCGTCCTCCGTGCTTGCTTTTTCTCAGAAAGAGCCGTGGTGTGCGTTTTCGCCGGTAAACGCGTTTTCGGCCGAAAACGTGTACGTTTGCACTTCCCCGCCACAGGGAAGCTGCTAGCCGGGAATTCTCTGCCTGGTTCTACCCGCTGCCCGGAACGCTACGCAGGGCAAAAGCGATTCTCGTCCTCCGTGCTTGCTTTTTCTCAGAAAGAGCCGTGGTGTGCGTTTTCGCCGGAAAACGCGTTTTCGGCCGAAAACGTCTACGTTTGAACTTCCCCGCCACAGGGAAGCTGCTAGCTGGGAATTCTCTGCCTGGTTCTACCCGCTGCACGGAACGCTACGCAGGGCAAAAGCGATTCTCGTCCTCCGTGCTTGCTTTTTCTCAGAAAGAGCCGTGGTGTGCGTTTTCGCCGGTAAACGCGTTTTCGGCCGAAAACGTGTACGTTTGCACTTCCCGGCCACAGGGAAGCTGCTAGCCGGGAATTCTCTGCCTGGTTCTACCCGCTGCCCGGAACGCTACGCAGGGCAAAAGCGATTCTCGTCCTCCGTGCTTGCTTTTTCTCAGAAAGAGCCGTGGTGTGCGTTTTCGCGGGAAAAAGCGTTTTTGGCCATAACGTGTACGTTTGCACTTCCCGGCCACAGGGCAGCTGCTAGCCGGGAATTCTCTGCCTGGTTCTACCCGCTGCCCGGAACGCTACGCAGGGCAAAAGCGATTCTCGTCCTCCGTGCTTGCTTTTTCTCAGAAAGAGCCGTGGTGTGCGTTTTCGCCGGTAAACGCGTTTTCGGCCGAAAACGTGTACGTTTGCACTTCCCGGCCACAGGGAAGCTGCTAGCCGGGAATTCTCTGCCTGGTTCTACCCGCTGCCCGGAACGCTACGCAGGGCAAAAGCGATTCTCGTCCTCCGTGCTTGCTTTTTCTCAGAAAGAGCCGTGGTGTGCGTTTTCGCCGGTAAACGCGTTTTCGGCCGAAAACGTGTACGTTTGCACTTCCCGGCCACAGGGAAGCTGCTAGCCGGGAATTCTCTGCCTGGTTCTACCCGCTGCCCGGAACGCTACGCAGGGCAAAAGCGATTCTCGTCCTCCGTGCTTACTTTTTCTCAGAAAGAGCCGTGGTGTGCGTTTTCGCCGGTAAACGCGTTTTCGGCCGAAAACGTGTACGTTTGCACTTCCCGGCCACAGGGAAGCTGCTAGCCGGGAATTCTCTGCCTGGTTCTACCCGCTGCCCGGAACGCTACGCAGGGCAAAAGCGATTCTCGTCCTCCGTGCTTGCTTTTTCTCAGAAAGAGCCGTGGTGTGCGTTTTCGCGGGAAAACGTGTTTTCGGCCGAAAACGTGTACGTTTGCACTTCCCCGCCACAGGGAAGCTGCTAGCCGGGAATTCTCTGCCTGGTTCTACCCGCTGCCCGGAACGCTACGCAGGGCAAAAGCGATTCTCGTCCTCCGTGCTTGCTTTTTCTCAGAAAGAGCCGAGGTGTGCGTTTTCGCCGGAAAACGCGTTTTCGGCCGAAAACGTGTACGTTTGCACTTCCCGGCCACAGGGAAGCTGCTAGCCGGGAATTCTCTGCCTGGTTCTACCCGCTGCCCGGAACGCTACGCAGGGCAAAAGCGATTCTCGTCCTCCGTGCTTGCTTTTTCTCAGAAAGAGCCGTGGTGTGCGTTTTCGCCGGAAAACGCGTTTTCGGCCGAAAACGTGTACGTTTGCACTTCCCGGCCACAGGGAAGCTGCTAGCCGGGAATTCTCTGCCTGGTTCTACCCGCTGCCCGGAACACTACGCAGGGCAAAAGCGATTCTCGTCCTCCGTGCTTGCTTTTTCTCAGAAAGAGCCGTGGTGTGCGTTTTCGCCTGTAAACGCGTTTTCGGCCGAAAACGTGTACGTTTGCACTTCCCGGCCACAGGGAAGCTGCTAGCCGGGAATTCTCTGCCTGGTTCTACCCGCTGCCCGGAACGCTACGCAGGGCAAAAGCGATTCTCGTCCTCCGTGCTTGCTTTTTCTCAGAAAGAGCCGTGGTGTGCGTTTTCGCCGGAAAACGCGTTTTCGGCGAAAACGTGTACGTTTGCACTTCCCGGCCACAGGGAAGCTGTTAGCCGGGAATTCTCTGCCTATTTCTACCCGCTGCTCAGAACGCTACGCAGGGCAAAAGCGATTCTCGTCCTCCGTGCTTGCTTTTTCTCAGAAAGAGCCGTGGTGTGCGTTTTCGCCGGAAAACGCGTTTTCGGCCGAAAACGTGTACGTTTGCACTTCCCGGCCACAGGGAAGCTGCTAGCCGGGAATTCTCTGCCTGGTTCTACCCGCTGCCCGGAACGCTACGCAGGGCAAAAGCGATTCTCGTCCTCCGTGCTTGCTTTTTCTCAGAAAGAGCCGTGGTGTGCGTTTTCGCCGGAAAACGCGTTTTCGGCCGAAAACGTGTACGTTTGCACTTCCCGGCCACAGGGAAGCTGCTAGCCGGGAATTCTCTACCTGGTTCTACCCGCTGCCCGGAACGCTACGCAGGGCAAAAGCGATTCTCGTCCTCCGTGCTTGCTTTTTCTCAGAAAGAGCCGTGGTGTGCGTTTTCGCCGGTAAACGCGTTTTCGGCCGAAAACGTGTACGTTTGCACTTCCCGGCCACAGGGAAGCTGCTAGACGGGAATTCTCTGCCTGGTTCTACCCGCTGCCCGGAACGCTACGCAGGGCAAAAGCGATTCTCGTCCTCCGTGCTTGCTTTTTCTCAGAAAGAGCGGTGGTGTGCGTTTTCGCCGGAAAACGCATTTTCGGCGAAAACGTGTACGTTTGCACTTCCCGGCCACAGGGAAGCTGCTAGCCGGGAATTCTCTGCCTGGTTCTACCCGCTGCCCGGAACGCTACGCAGGGCAAAAGCGATTCTCGTCCTCCGTGCTTGCTTTTTCTCAGAAAGAGCCGTGGTGTGCGTTTTCGCCGGAAAACGCGTTTTCGGCCGAAAACGTCTACGTTTGAACTTCCCCGCCACAGGGAAGCTGCTAGCCGGCAATTCTCTGACTGGTTCTACCCGCTGCACGGAACGCTACGCAGGGCAAAAGCGATTCTCGTCCTCCGTGCTTGCTTTTTCTCAGAAAGAGCCGTGGTGTGCGTTTTCGCAGGAAAACGCGTTTTCGGCCGAAAACGTGTACGTTTGCACTTCCCCGCCACAGGGAAGCTGCTAGCCGGGAATTCTCTGCCTGGTTCTACCCGCTGCCCGGAACGCTACGCAGGGCAAAAGCGATTCTCGTCCTCCGTGCTTGCTTTTTCTCAGAAAGAGCCATGGTGTGCCTTTTCGCCGGATAACGCTTTTTCGGCCGAAAACGTGTACGTTTGCACTTCCCCGCCACAGGGAAGCTGCTAGCCGGGAATTCTCTGCCTGGTTCTACCCGCTGCTCAGAACGCTACGCAGGGCAAAAGCGATTCTCGTCCTCCGTGCTTGCTTTTTCTCAGAAAGTGCCGTGGTGTGCGTTTTCGCCGGAAAACGCGTTTTCGGCTGAAAACGTGTACGTTTGCACTTCCCGGCGACAGGAAAGCTGCTAGCCGGGAATTCTCTGCCTGGTTCTACCCGCTGCCCGGAACGCTACGCAGGGCAAAAGCGATTCTCGTCCTCCGTGCTTGCTTTTTCTCAGAAAGAGCCGTGGTGTGCGTTTTCGCGAGAAAACGCGTTTTCGGCCGAAAACGTGTACGTTTGCACTTCCCGGCCACAGGGAAGCTGCTAGCCGGGAATTCTCTGCCTGGTTCTACCCGCTGCCCGGAACGCTACACAGGGCAAAAGCGATTCTCGTCCTCCGTGCTTGCTTTTTCTCAGAAAGAGCCGTGGTGTGCGTTTTCGCCGGAAAACGCGTTTTCGGCCGAAAACGTGTACGTTTGCACTTCCCGGCCACAGGGAAGCTGCTAGCCGGGAATTCTCTGCCTGGTTCTACCCGCTGCCCGGAACGCTACGCAGGGCAAAAGCGATTCTCGTCCTCCGTGCTTGCTTTTTCTCAGAAAGAGCCGTGGTGTGCGTTTTCGCGGGAAAACGCGTTTTCGGCCTAAAACGTGTACGTTTGCACTTCCCGGCCACAGGGAAGCTGCTAGCCGGGAATTCTCTGCCTGGTTCTACCCGCTGCCCGGAACGCTACGCAGGGCAAAAGCGATTCTCGTCCTCCGTGCTTGCTTTTTCTCAGAAAGAGCCGTGGTGTGCGTTTTCGCCGGAAAACGCGTTTTCGGCCGAAAACGTGTACGTTTGCACTTCCCGGCCACAGGGAAGCTGCTAGCCGGGAATTCTCTGCCTGGTTCTACCCGCTGCCCGGAACGCTACGCAGGGCAAAAGCGGTTCTCGTCCTCCGTGCTTGCTTTTTCTCAGAAAGAGCCGTGGTGTGCGTTTTCGCTGGAAAACGCGTTTTCGGCGAAAACGTGTACGTTTGCACTTCCCGGCCACAGGGAAGCTGCTAGCCGGGAATTCTCTGCCTGGTTCTACCCGCTGCCCGGAACACTACGCAGGGCAAAAGCGATTCTCTTCCTCCGTGCTTGCTTTTTCTCAGAAAGAGCCGTGGTGTGCGTTTTCGCCGGAAAACGCGTTTTCGGCCGAAAACGTGTACGTTTGCACTTCCCCGCCACAGGGAAGCTGCTAGCCGGGAATTCTCTGCCTGGTTCTACCCGCTGCCCGGAACGCTACGCAGGGCAAAAGCGATTCTCGTCCTCCGTGCTTGCTTTTTCTCAGAAAGAGCCGTTGTGTGCGTTTTCGCCGGAAAACGCGTTTTCGGCCGAAAACGTGTACGTTTGCACTTCCCGGCCACAGGGAAGCTGCTAGCCGAGAATTCTCTGCCTGTTCTACCCGCTGCCCGGAACGCTACGCAGGGCAAAAGCGATTCTCGTCCTCCGTGCTTGCTTTTTCTCAGAAAGAGCCGTGGTGTGCGTTTTCGCCGGAAAACGCGTTTTCGGCCGAAAACGTGTACGTTTGCACTTCCCCGCCACAGGGAAGCTGCTAGCCGGGAATTCTCTGCCTGGTTCTACCCGCTGCCAGGAACGCTACGCAGGGCAAAAGCGATTCTCGTCCTCCGTGCTTGCTTTTTCTCAGAAAGAGCCGTGGTGTGCTTTTTCACCGGAAAACGCGTTTTCGGCCGAAAACGTGTACGTTTGCACTTCCCCGCCACAGGGAAGCTGCTAGCCGGGAATTCGCTGCCTATTTTTACCCGCTGCTCAGAACGCTACGCAGGGCAAAAGCGATTCTCGTCCTCCGTGCTTGCTTTTTCTCAGAAAGAGCCGTGGTGTGCGTTTTCGCCGGAAAACGTGTTTTCGGCCGAAAACGTGTACGTTTGCACTTCCCCGCCACAGGGAAGCTGCTAGCCGGGAATTCTCTGCCTGGTTCTACCCGCTGCCCGGAACGCTACGCAGGGCAAAAGCGATTCTCGTCCTCCGTGCTTGCTTTTTCTCAGAAAGAGCCGTGGTGTGCGTTTTCGCCGGAAAACGCGTTTTCGGCCGAAAACGTGTACGTTTGCACTTCCCGGCCACAGGGAAGCTGCTAGCCGGGAATTCTCTGCCTGGTTCTACCCGCTGCCCGGAACGCTACGCAGGGCAAAAGCGATTCTCGTCCTCCGTGCTTGCTTTTTCTCAGAAAGAGCCGTGGTGTGCGTTTTCGCCGGAAAACGCATTTTCGGCCGAAAACGTGTACGTTTGCACTTCCCCGCCACAGGGAAGCTGCTAGCCGGGAATTCTCTGCCTGGTTCTACCCGCTGCCCGGAACGCTACGCAGGGCAAAAGCGATTCTCGTCCTCCGTGCTTGCTTTTTCTCAGAAAGAGCCGTGGTGTGCGTTTTCGTCGGAAAACGCGTTTTCGGCCGAAAACGTGTACGTTTGCACTTCCCGGCCACAGGGAAGCTGCTAGCCGGGAATTCTCTGCCTGGTTCTACCCGCTGCCCGGAACGCTACGCAGGGCAAAAGCGATTCTCGTCCTCCGTGCTTGCTTTTTCTCAGAAAGAGCCGTGGTGTGCGTTTTCGCCGGAAAACGCGTTTTCGGCCGAAAACGTGTACGTTTGCACTTCCCCGCCACAGGGAAGCTGCTAGCCGGGAATTCTCTGCCTGGTTCTACCCGCTGCCCGGAACGCTACGCAGGGCAAATGCGATTCTCGTCTTCCGTGCTTGCTTTTTCTCAGAAAGAGCCATGGTGTGCTTTTTCGCCGGAAAACGCGTTTTCGGCCGAAAACGTGTACGTTTGCACTTCCCGGCCACAGGGAAGCTGCTAGCCGGCAATTCGCTGCCTATTTCTACCCGCTGCTCAGAACGCTACGCAGGGCAAAAGCGATTCTCGTCCTCCGTGCTTGCTTTTTCTCAGAAAGAGCCGTGGTGTGCGTTTTCGCCGGAAAACGCGTTTTCGGCCGAAAACGTGTACGTTTGCACTTCCCCGCCACAGGGAAGCTGCTAGC
This sequence comes from Athene noctua, assembly GCF_965140245.1. Classification (NCBI taxonomy): domain Eukaryota; kingdom Metazoa; phylum Chordata; class Aves; order Strigiformes; family Strigidae; genus Athene; species Athene noctua. Next base: position 422,089 of record NW_027437558.1, on the reverse strand, counting down.
CGGGAATTCTCTGCCTGGTTCTACCCGCTGCCCGGAACGCTACGCAGGGCAAAAGCGATTCTCGTCCTCCGTGCTTGCTTTTTCTCAGAAAGAGCCGTGGTGCGCGTTTTCGCCGGAAAACGCGTTTTCGGCGAAAACGTGTACGTTTGCACTTCCCGGCCACAGGGAAGCTGTTAGCCGGGAATTCTCTGCCTATTTCTACCCGCTGCTCAGAACGCTACGCAGGGCAAAAGCGATTCTCGTCCTCCGTGCTTGCTTTTTCTCAGAAAGAGCCGTGGTGTGCGTTTTCGCCGGAAAACGCGTTTTCGGCCGAAAACGTGTACGTTTGCACTTCCCGGCCACAGGGAAGCTGCTAGCCGGGAATTCTCTGCCTGGTTCTACCCGCTGCCCGAAACGCTACGCAGGGCAAAAGCGATTCTCGTCCTCCGTGCTTGCTTTTTCTCAGAAAGAGCCGTGGTGTGCGTTTTCGCCGGTAAACGCGTTTTCGGCCGAAAACGTGTACGTTTGCACTTCCCCGCCACAGGGAAGCTTCTAGCCGGGAATTCTCTGCCTGGTTCTACCCGCTGCCCGGAACGCTACGCAGGGCAAAAGCGATTCTCGTCCTCCGTGCTTGCTTTTTCTCAGAAAGAGCCGTGGTGTGCGTTTTCGCCGGAAAACGCGTTTTCGGCCGAAAACGTCTACGTTTGAACTTCCCCGCCACAGGGAAGCTGCTAGCTGGGAATTCTCTGCCTGGTTCTACCCGCTGCACGGAACGCTACGCAGGGCAAAAGCGATTCTCGTCCTCCGTGCTTGCTTTTTCTCAGAAAGAGCCGTGGTGTGCGTTTTCGCCGGAAAACGCGTTTTCGGCCGAAAACGTGTACGTTTGCACTTCCCGGCCACAGGGAAGCTGCTAGCCGGCAATTCTCTGACTGGTTCTACCCGCTGCCCGGAACGCTACGCAGGGCAAAAGCGATTTTCGTCCTCCGTGCTTGCTTTTTCTCAGAAAGAGCCATGGTGTGCCTTTTCGCCGGATAACGCTTTTTCGGCCGAAAACGTGTACGTTTGCACATCCCCGCCACAGGGAAGCTGCTAGCCGGGAATTCTCTGCCTGGTTCTACCCGCTGCTCAGAACGCTACGCAGGGCAAAAGCGATTCTCGTCCTCCGTGCTTGCTTTTTCTCAGAAAGAGCCGTGGTGTGCGTTTTCGCCGGAAAACGCGTTTTCGGCCGAAAACGTGTACGTTTGCATTTCCCGGCCACAGGGAAGCTGCTAGCCGGGAATTCTCTGCCTGGTTCTACCCGCTGCCCGGAACGCTACGCAGGGCAAAAGCGATTTTCGTCCTCCATGCTTGCTTTTTCTCAGAAAGAGCCGTGGTGTGCGTTTTCGCGGGAAAACGCGTTTTCGGCCGAAAACGTGTACGTTTGCACTTCCCGGCCACAGGGAAGCTGCTAGCCGGGAATTCTCTGCCTGGTTCTACCCGCTGCCCGGAACGCTACGCAGGGCAAAAGCGATTCTCGTCCTCCGTGCTTGCTTTTTCTCAGAAAGAGCCGTGGTGTGCGTTTTCGCGGGAAAAAGCGTTTTTGGCCATAACGTGTACGTTTGCACTTCCCGGCCACAGGGCAGCTGCTAGCCGGGAATTCTCTGCCTGGTTCTACCCGCTGCCCGGAACGCTACGCAGGGCAAAAGCGATTCTCGTCCTCCGTGCTTGCTTTTTCTCAGAAAGAGCCGTGGTGTGCGTTTTCGCCGGTAAACGCGTTTTCGGCCGAAAACGTGTACGTTTGCACTTCCCGGCCACAGGGAAGCGGCTAGCCGGGAATTCTCTGCCTGGTTCTACCCGCTGCCCGGAACGCTACGCAGGGCAAAAGCGATTCTCGTCCTCCGTGCTTGCTTTTTCTCAGAAAGAGCCGTGGTGTGCGTTTTCGCCGGTAAACGCGTTTTCGGCCGAAAACGTGTACGTTTGCACTTCCCGGCCACAGGGAAGCTGCTAGCCGGGAATTCTCTGCCTGGTTCTACCCGCTGCCCGGAACGCTACGCAGGGCAAAAGCGATTCTCGTCCTCCGTGCTTACTTTTTCTCAGAAAGAGCCGTGGTGTGCGTTTTCGCCGGTAAACGCGTTTTCGGCCGAAAACGTGTACGTTTGCACTTCCCGGCCACAGGGAAGCTGCTAGCCGGGAATTCTATGCCTGGTTCTACCCGCTGCCCGGAACGCTACGCAGGGCAAAAGCGATTCTCGTCCTCCGTGCTTGCTTTTTCTCAGAAAGAGCCGTGGTGTGCGTTTTCGCCGGAAAACACGTTTTCGGCTGAAAACGAGTACGTTTGCACTTCCCCGCCACAGGGAAGCTGCTAGACGGGAATTCTCTGCCTGGTTCTACCCGCTGCCCGGAACGCTACGCAGGGCAAAAGCGATTCTCGTCCTCCGTGCTTGCTTTTTCTCAGAAAGAGCCATGGTGTGCTTTTTCGCCGGAAAACGCGTTTTCGGCCGAAAACGTGTACGTTTGCACTTCCCGGCCACAGGGAAGCTGCTAGCCGGCAATTCGTTGCCTATTTCTACCCGTTGCTCAGAACGCTACGCAGGGCAAAAGCGATTCTCGTCCTCCGTGCTTGCTTTTTCTCAGAAAGAGCCGTGGTGTGCGTTTTCGCGGGAAAACGCGTTTTCGGCCGAAAACGTGTACGTTTGCACTTCCCCGCCACAGGGAAGCTGCTAGCCGGGAATTCTCTGCCTGGTTCTACCCGCTGCCCGGAACGCTACGCAGGGCAAAAGCGATTCTCGTCCTCCGTGCTTGCTTTTTCTCAGAAAGAGCCGAGGTGTGCGTTTTCGCCGGAAAACGCGTTTTCGGCTGAAAACGTGTACGTTTGCACTTCCCGGCCACAGGGAAGCTGCTAGCCGGGAATTCTCTGCCTGGTTCTACCCGCTGCCCGGAACGCTACGCAGGGCAAAAGCGATTCTCGTCCTCCGTGCTTGCTTTTTCTCAGAAAGAGCCGTGGTGTGCGTTTTCGCCGGAAAACGCGTTTTCGGCCGAAAACGTGTACGTTTGCACTTCCCGGCCACATGGAAGCTGCTAGCCGGGAATTCTCTGCCTGGTTCTACCCGCTGCCCGGAACACTACGCAGGGCAAAAGCGATTCTCGTCCTCCGTGCTTGCTTTTTCTCAGAAAGAGCCGTGGTGTGCGTTTTCGCCTGTAAACGCGTTTTCGGCCGAAAACGTGTACGTTTGCACTTCCCGGCCACAGGGAAGCTGCTAGCCGGGAATTCTCTGCCTGGTTCTACCCGCTGCCCGGAACGCTACGCAGGGCAAAAGCGATTCTCGTCCTCCGTGCTTGCTTTTTCTCAGAAAGAGCCGTGGTGTGCGTTTTCGCCGGAAAACGCGTTTTCGGCGAAAACGTGTACGTTTGCACTTCCCGGCCACAGGGAAGCTGCTAGCCGGCAATTCGCTGCCTATTTCTACCCGCTGCTCAGAACGCTACGCAGGGCAAAAGCGATTCTCGTTCTCCGTGCTTGCTTTTTCTCAGAAAGAGCCGTGGTGTGCGTTTTCGCCGGAAAACGCGTTTTCGGCCAAAAACGTGTACGTTTGCACTTCCCGGCCACAGGGAAGCTGCTAGCCGGGAATTCTCTGCCTGGTTCTACCCGCTGCCCGGAACGCTACGCAGGGCAAAAGCGATTCTCGTCCTCCGTGCTTGCTTTTTCTCAGAAAGAGCCGTGGTGTGCGTTTTCGCCGGAAAACGCGTTTTCGGCCGAAAACGTGTACGTTTGCACTTCCCCGCCACAGGGAAGCTGCTAGCCGGGAATTCTCTGCCTGGTTCTACCCGCTGCCCGGAACGCTACGCAGGGCAAAAGCGATTCTCGTCCTCCGTGCTTGCTTTTTCTCAGAAAGAGCCGTGGTGTGCGTTTTCGCCAGAAAACGCGTTTTCGGCCGAAAACGTCTACGTTTGCACTTCCCGGCCACAGGGAAGCTGCTAGCCGGGAATTCTCTGCCTGGTTCTACCCGCTGCCCGGAACGCTACGCAGGGCAAAAGCGATTCTCGTCCTCCGTGCTTGCTTTTTCTCAGAAAGAGCCGTGGTGTGCGTTTTCGCCGGAAAACGCGTTTTCGGCCGAAAACGTGTACGTTTGCACTTCCCGGCCACAGGGAAGCTGCTAGCCGGGAATTCTCTGCCTGGTTCCACCCGCTGCCCGGAACGCTACGCAGGGCAAAAGCGATTCTCGTCCTCCGTGCTTGCTTTTTCTCAGAAAGAGCCGTGGTGTGCGTTTTCGCTGGAAAACGCGTTTTCGGCCGAAAACGTGTACGTTTGCACTTCCCGGCCACAGGGAAGCTGCTAGACGGGAATTCTCTGCCTGGTTCTACCCGCTGCCCGGAACGCTACGCAGGGCAAAAGCGATTCTCGTCCTCCGTGCTTGCTTTTTCTCAGAAAGAGCCGTGGTGTGCGTTTTCGCCGGAAAACGCGTTTTCGGACGAAAACGTGTACGTTTGCACTTCCCGGCCACAGGGAAGCTGCTAGCTGGGAATTCTCTGCCTGGTTCTACCCGCTGCCCGGAACACTACGCAGGGCAAAAACGATTCTCGTCCTCCGTGCTTGCTTTTTCTCAGAAAGAGCCGTGGTGTGCGTTTTCGCCAGAAAACGCGTTTTCGGCCGAAAACGTGTACGTTTGCACTTCCCCGCCACAGGGAAGCTGCTAGCAGGGAATTCTCTGCCTGGTTCTACCCGCTGCCCGGAACGCTACGCAGGGCAAAAGCGATTCTCGTCCTCCGTGCTTGCTTTTTCTCAGAAAGAGCCGTGGTGTGCGTTTTCGCAGGAAAACGCTTTTTCGGCCGAAAACGTGTACGTTTGCACTTCCCGGCCACAGGGAAGCTGCTAGCCTGCAATTCGCTGCCTATTTCTACCCGCTGCTCAGAACGCTACGCAGGGCAAAAGCTATTCTCGTCCTCCGTGCTTGCTTTTTCTCAGAAAGAGCCGTGGTGTGCGTTTTCGCCGGAAAACGCGTTTTCGGCCGAAAACGTGTACGTTTGCACTTCCCCGCCACAGGGAAGCTGCTAGCCGGGAATTCTCTGCCTGGTTCTACCCGCTGCCCGGAACGCTACGCAGGGCAAAAGCGATTCTCGTCCTCCGTGCTTGCTTTTTCTCAGAAAGAGCCGTGGTGTGCGTTTTCGTCGGAAAACGCGTTTTCGGCCGAAAACGTGTACGTTTGCACTTCCCGGCCACAGGGAAGCTGCTAGCCGGGAATTCTCTGCCTGGTTCTACCCGCTGCCCGGAACGCTACGCAGGGCAAAAGCGATTCTCGTCCTCCGTGCTTGCTTTTTCTCAGAAAGAGCCGTGGTGTGCGTTTTCGCCGGAAAACGCGTTTTCGGCCGAAAACGTGTACGTTTGCACTTCCCCGCCACAGGGAAGCTGCTAGCCGGCAATTCGCTGCCTATTTCTACCCGCTGCTCAGAACGCTACGCAGGGCAAAAGCGATTCTCGTCCTCCGTGCTTGCTTTTTCTCAGAAAGAGCCGTGGTGTGCGTTTTCGCCGGAAAACGCGTTTTCGGCCGAAAACGTGTACGTTTGCACTTCCCCGCCACAGGGAAGCTGCTAGACGGGAATTCTCTGCCTGGTTCTACCCGCTGCCCGGAACGCTACGCAGGGCAAAAGCGATTCTCGTCCTCCGTGCTTGCTTTTTCTCAGAAAGAGCCGTGGTGTGCGTTTTCGCCGGAAAACGCGTTTTCGGCCAAAAACGTGTACGTTTGCACTTCCCGGCCACAGGGAAGCTGCTAGCCGGGAATTCTCTGCCTGGTTCTACGCGCTGCCCGGAACGCTACGCAGGGCAAAAGCGATTCTCGTCCTCCGTGCTTGCTTTTTCTCAGAAAGAGCCGTGGTGTGCGTTTTCGCGGGAAAACGCGTTTTCGGCTGAAAACGTGTACGTTTGCACTTCCCCGCCACAGGGAAGCTGCTAGACGGGAATTCTCTGCCTGGTTCTACCCGCTGCCCGGAACGCTACGCAGGGCAAAAGCGATTCTCGTCCTCCGTGCTTGCTTTTTCTCAGAAAGAGCCGAGGTGTGCGTTTGCGCCGGAAAACGCGTTTTCGACCGAAAACGTGTACGTTTGCACTTCCCGGCCACAGGGAAGCTGCTAGCCGGGAATTCTCTGCCTGGTTCTACCCGCTGCCCGGAACGCTACGCAGGGCAAAAGCGATTCTCGTCCTCCGTGCTTGCTTTTTCTCAGAAAGAGCCGTGGTGTGCGTTTTCGCCGGAAAACGCGTTTTCGGCCGAAAACGTGTACGTTTGCACTTCCCGGCCACAGGGAAGCTGCTAGCCGGCAATTCGCTGCCTATTTCTACCCGCTGCTCAGAACGCTACGCAGGGCAAAAGCTATTCTCGTCCTCCGTGCTTGCTTTTTCTCAGAAAGAGCCGTGGTGTGCGTTTTCGCCGGAAAACGCGTTTTCGGCCGAAAACGTGTACGTTTGCACTTCCCCGCCACAGGGAAGCTGCTAGCCGGGAATTCTCTGCCTGGTTCTACCCGCTGCCCGGAACGCTACGCAGGGCAAAAGCGATTCTCGTCCTCCGTGCTTGCTTTTTCTCAGAAAGAGCCGTGGTGTGCGTTTTCGTCGGAAAACGCGTTTTCGGCCGAAAACGTGTACGTTTGCACTTCCCGGCCACAGGGAAGCTGCTAGCCGGGAATTCTCTGCCTGGTTCTACCCGCTGCCCGGAACGCTACGCAGGGCAAAAGCGATTCTCGTCCTCCGTGCTTGCTTTTTCTCAGAAAGAGCCGTGGTGTGCGTTTTCGCCGGAAAACGCGTTTTCGGCCGAAAACGTGTACGTTTGCACTTCCCCGCCACAGGGAAGCTGCTAGCCGGGAATTCTCTGCCTGGTTCTACCCGCTGCCCGGAACGCTACGCAGGGCAAAAGCGATTCTCGTCTTCCGTGCTTGCTTTTTCTCAGAAAGAGCCATGGTGTGCTTTTTCGCCGGAAAACGCGTTTTCGGCCGAAAACGTGTACGTTTGCACTTCCCGGCCACAGGGAAGCTGCTAGCCGGCAATTCGCTGCCTATTTCTACCCGCTGCTCAGAACGCTACGCAGGGCAAAAGCGATTCTCGTCCTCCGTGCTTGCTTTTTCTCAGAAAGAGCCGTGGTGTGCGTTTTCGCCGGAAAACGCGTTTTCGGCCGAAAACGTGTACGTTTGCACTTCCCCGCCACAGGGAAGCTGCTAGACGGGAATTCTCTGCCTGGTTCTACCCGCTGCCCGGAACGCTACGCAGGGCAAAAGCGATTCTCGTCCTCCGTGCTTGCTTTTTCTCAGAAAGAGCCGTGGTGTGCGTTTTCGCCGGAAAACGCGTTTTCGGCCGAAAACGTGTACGTTTGCACTTCCCGGCCACAGGGAAGCTGCTAGCCGGGAATTCTCTGCCTGGTTCTACCCGCTGCCCGGAACGCTACGCAGGGCAAAAGCGATTCTCGTCCTCCGTGCTTGCTTTTTCTCAGAAAGAGCCGTGGTGTGCGTTTTCGCGGGAAAACGCGTTTTCGGCTGAAAACGTGTACGTTTGCACTTCCCGGCCACAGGGAAGCTGCTAGCCGGGAATTCTCTGCCTGGTTCTACCCGCTGCCCGGAACGCTACGCAGGGCAAAAGCGATTCTCGTCCTCCGTGCTTGCTTTTTCTCAGAAAGAGCCGAGGTGTGCGTTTGCGCCGGAAAACGCGTTTTCGGCCGAAAACGTGTACGTTTGCACTTCCCGGCCACAGGGAAGCTGCTAGCCGGGAATTCTCTGCCTGGTTCTACCCGCTGCCCGGAACGCTACGCAGGGCAAAAGCGATTCTCGTCCTCCGTGCTTGCTTTTTCTCAGAAAGAGCCGTGGTGTGCGTTTTCGCCGGAAAACGCGTTTTCGGCCGAAAACGTGTACGTTTGCACTTCCCGGCCACAGGGAAGCTGCTAGCCGGGAATTCTCTGCCTTGTTCTACCCGCTGCCCGGAACACTACGCAGGGCAAAAGCGATTCTCGTCCTCCGTGCTTGCTTTTTCTCAGAAAGAGCCGTGGTGTGCGTTTTCGCCTGTAAACGCGTTTTCGGCCGAAAACGTGTACGTTTGCACTTCCCGGCCACAGGGAAGCTGCTAGCCGGGAATTCTCTGCCTGGTTCTACCCGCTGCCCGGAACGCTACGCAGGGCAAAAGCGATTCTCGTCCTCCGTGCTTGCTTTTTCTCAGAAAGAGCCGTGGTGTGCGTTTTCGCCGGAAAACGCGTTTTCGGCGAAAACGTGTACGTTTGCACTTCCCGGCCACAGGGAAGCTGTTAGCCGGGAATTCTCTGCCTATTTCTACCCGCTGCTCAGAACGCTACGCAGGGCAAAAGCGATTCTCGTCCTCCGTGCTTGCTTTTTCTCAGAAAGAGCCGTGGTGTGCGTTTTCGCCGGAAAACGCGTTTTCGGCCGAAAACGTGTACGTTTGCACTTCCCGGCCACAGGGAAGCTGCTAGCCGGGAATTCTCTGCCTGGTTCTACCCGCTGCCCGAAACGCTACGCAGGGCAAAAGCGATTCTCGTCCTCCGTGCTTGCTTTTTCTCAGAAAGAGCCGTGGTGTGCGTTTTCGCCGGTAAACGCGTTTTCGGCCGAAAACGTGTACGTTTGCACTTCCCCGCCACAGGGAAGCTGCTAGCCGGGAATTCTCTGCCTGGTTCTACCCGCTGCCCGGAACGCTACGCAGGGCAAAAGCGATTCTCGTCCTCCGTGCTTGCTTTTTCTCAGAAAGAGCCGTGGTGTGCGTTTTCGCCGGAAAACGCGTTTTCGGCCGAAAACGTCTACGTTTGAACTTCCCCGCCACAGGGAAGCTGCTAGCTGGGAATTCTCTGCCTGGTTCTACCCGCTGCACGGAACGCTACGCAGGGCAAAAGCGATTCTCGTCCTCCGTGCTTGCTTTTTCTCAGAAAGAGCCGTGGTGTGCGTTTTCGCCGGTAAACGCGTTTTCGGCCGAAAACGTGTACGTTTGCACTTCCCGGCCACAGGGAAGCTGCTAGCCGGGAATTCTCTGCCTGGTTCTACCCGCTGCCCGGAACGCTACGCAGGGCAAAAGCGATTCTCGTCCTCCGTGCTTGCTTTTTCTCAGAAAGAGCCGTGGTGTGCGTTTTCGCGGGAAAAAGCGTTTTTGGCCATAACGTGTACGTTTGCACTTCCCGGCCACAGGGCAGCTGCTAGCCGGGAATTCTCTGCCTGGTTCTACCCGCTGCCCGGAACGCTACGCAGGGCAAAAGCGATTCTCGTCCTCCGTGCTTGCTTTTTCTCAGAAAGAGCCGTGGTGTGCGTTTTCGCCGGTAAACGCGTTTTCGGCCGAAAACGTGTACGTTTGCACTTCCCGGCCACAGGGAAGCTGCTAGCCGGGAATTCTCTGCCTGGTTCTACCCGCTGCCCGGAACGCTACGCAGGGCAAAAGCGATTCTCGTCCTCCGTGCTTGCTTTTTCTCAGAAAGAGCCGTGGTGTGCGTTTTCGCCGGTAAACGCGTTTTCGGCCGAAAACGTGTACGTTTGCACTTCCCGGCCACAGGGAAGCTGCTAGCCGGGAATTCTCTGCCTGGTTCTACCCGCTGCCCGGAACGCTACGCAGGGCAAAAGCGATTCTCGTCCTCCGTGCTTACTTTTTCTCAGAAAGAGCCGTGGTGTGCGTTTTCGCCGGTAAACGCGTTTTCGGCCGAAAACGTGTACGTTTGCACTTCCCGGCCACAGGGAAGCTGCTAGCCGGGAATTCTCTGCCTGGTTCTACCCGCTGCCCGGAACGCTACGCAGGGCAAAAGCGATTCTCGTCCTCCGTGCTTGCTTTTTCTCAGAAAGAGCCGTGGTGTGCGTTTTCGCCGGAAAACGCGTTTTCGGCCGAAAACGTGTACGTTTGCACTTCCCGGCCACAGGGAAGCTGCTAGCCGGGAATTCTCTGCCTGGTTCTACCCGCTGCCCGGAACACTACGCAGGGCAAAAGCGATTCTCGTCCTCCGTGCTTGCTTTTTCTCAGAAAGAGCCGTGGTGTGCGTTTTCGCCTGTAAACGCGTTTTCGGCCGAAAACGTGTACGTTTGCACTTCCCGGCCACAGGGAAGCTGCTAGCCGGGAATTCTCTGCCTGGTTCTACCCGCTGCCCGGAACGCTACGCAGGGCAAAAGCGATTCTCGTCCTCCGTGCTTGCTTTTTCTCAGAAAGAGCCGTGGTGTGCGTTTTCGCCGGAAAACGCGTTTTCGGCGAAAACGTGTACGTTTGCACTTCCCGGCCACAGGGAAGCTGTTAGCCGGGAATTCTCTGCCTATTTCTACCCGCTGCTCAGAACGCTACGCAGGGCAAAAGCGATTCTCGTCCTCCGTGCTTGCTTTTTCTCAGAAAGAGCCGTGGTGTGCGTTTTCGCCGGAAAACGCGTTTTCGGCCGAAAACGTGTACGTTTGCACTTCCCGGCCACAGGGAAGCTGCTAGCCGGGAATTCTCTGCCTGGTTCTACCCGCTGCCCGGAACGCTACGCAGGGCAAAAGCGATTCTCGTCCTCCGTGCTTGCTTTTTCTCAGAAAGAGCCGTGGTGTGCGTTTTCGCCGGAAAACGCGTTTTCGGCCGAAAACGTGTACGTTTGCACTTCCCGGCCACAGGGAAGCTGCTAGCCGGGAATTCTCTACCTGGTTCTACCCGCTGCCCGGAACGCTACGCAGGGCAAAAGCGATTCTCGTCCTCCGTGCTTGCTTTTTCTCAGAAAGAGCCGTGGTGTGCGTTTTCGCCGGTAAACGCGTTTTCGGCCGAAAACGTGTACGTTTGCACTTCCCGGCCACAGGGAAGCTGCTAGACGGGAATTCTCTGCCTGGTTCTACCCGCTGCCCGGAACGCTACGCAGGGCAAAAGCGATTCTCGTCCTCCGTGCTTGCTTTTTCTCAGAAAGAGCGGTGGTGTGCGTTTTCGCCGGAAAACGCATTTTCGGCGAAAACGTGTACGTTTGCACTTCCCGGCCACAGGGAAGCTGCTAGCCGGGAATTCTCTGCCTGGTTCTACCCGCTGCCCGGAACGCTACGCAGGGCAAAAGCGATTCTCGTCCTCCGTGCTTGCTTTTTCTCAGAAAGAGCCGTGGTGTGCGTTTTCGCCGGAAAACGCGTTTTCGGCCGAAAACGTCTACGTTTGAACTTCCCCGCCACAGGGAAGCTGCTAGCCGGCAATTCTCTGACTGGTTCTACCCGCTGCACGGAACGCTACGCAGGGCAAAAGCGATTCTCGTCCTCCGTGCTTGCTTTTTCTCAGAAAGAGCCGTGGTGTGCGTTTTCGCAGGAAAACGCGTTTTCGGCCGAAAACGTGTACGTTTGCACTTCCCCGCCACAGGGAAGCTGCTAGCCGGGAATTCTCTGCCTGGTTCTACCCGCTGCCCGGAACGCTACGCAGGGCAAAAGCGATTCTCGTCCTCCGTGCTTGCTTTTTCTCAGAAAGAGCCATGGTGTGCCTTTTCGCCGGATAACGCTTTTTCGGCCGAAAACGTGTACGTTTGCACTTCCCCGCCACAGGGAAGCTGCTAGACGGGAATTCTCTGCCTGGTTCTACCCGCTGCTCAGAACGCTACGCAGGGCAAAAGCGATTCTCGTCCTCCGTGCTTGCTTTTTCTCAGAAAGTGCCGTGGTGTGCGTTTTCGCCGGAAAACGCGTTTTCGGCTGAAAACGTGTACGTTTGCACTTCCCGGCGACAGGAAAGCTGCTAGCCGGGAATTCTCTGCCTGGTTCTACCCGCTGCCCGGAACGCTACGCAGGGCAAAAGCGATTCTCGTCCTCCGTGCTTGCTTTTTCTCAGAAAGAGCCGTGGTGTGCGTTTTCGCGAGAAAACGCGTTTTCGGCCGAAAACGTGTACGTTTGCACTTCCCGGCCACAGGGAAGCTGCTAGCCGGGAATTCTCTGCCTGGTTCTACCCGCTGCCCGGAACGCTACACAGGGCAAAAGCGATTCTCGTCCTCCGTGCTTGCTTTTTCTCAGAAAGAGCCGTGGTGTGCGTTTTCGCTGGAAAACGCGTTTTCGGCCGAAAACGTGTACGTTTGCACTTCCCGGCCACAGGGAAGCTGCTAGCCGGGAATTCTCTGCCTGGTTCTACCCGCTGCCCGGAACGCTACGCAGGGCAAAAGCGATTCTCGTCCTCCGTGCTTGCTTTTTCTCAGAAAGAGCCGTGGTGTGCGTTTTCGCGGGAAAACGCGTTTTCGGCCTAAAACGTGTACGTTTGCACTTCCCGGCCACAGGGAAGCTGCTAGCCGGGAATTCTCTGCCTGGTTCTACCCGCTGCCCGGAACGCTACGCAGGGCAAAAGCGATTCTCGTCCTCCGTGCTTGCTTTTTCTCAGAAAGAGCCGTGGTGTGCGTTTTCGCCGGAAAACGCGTTTTCGGCCGAAAACGTGTACGTTTGCACTTCCCGGCCACAGGGAAGCTGCTAGCCGGGAATTCTCTGCCTGGTTCTACCCGCTGCCCGGAACGCTACGCAGGGCAAAAGCGGTTCTCGTCCTCCGTGCTTGCTTTTTCTCAGAAAGAGCCGTGGTGTGCGTTTTCGCTGGAAAACGCGTTTTCGGCGAAAACGTGTACGTTTGCACTTCCCGGCCACAGGGAAGCTGCTAGCCGGGAATTCTCTGCCTGGTTCTACCCGCTGCCCGGAACACTACGCAGGGCAAAAGCGATTCTCTTCCTCCGTGCTTGCTTTTTCTCAGAAAGAGCCGTGGTGTGCGTTTTCGCCGGAAAACGCGTTTTCGGCCGAAAACGTGTACGTTTGCACTTCCCCGCCACAGGGAAGCTGCTAGCCGGGAATTCTCTGCCTGGTTCTACCCGCTGCCCGGAACGCTACGCAGGGCAAAAGCGATTCTCGTCCTCCGTGCTTGCTTTTTCTCAGAAAGAGCCGTTGTGTGCGTTTTCGCCGGAAAACGCGTTTTCGGCCGAAAACGTGTACGTTTGCACTTCCCGGCCACAGGGAAGCTGCTAGCCGAGAATTCTCTGCCTGTTCTACCCGCTGCCCGGAACGCTACGCAGGGCAAAAGCGATTCTCGTCCTCCGTGCTTGCTTTTTCTCAGAAAGAGCCGTGGTGTGCGTTTTCGCCGGAAAACGCGTTTTCGGCCGAAAACGTGTACGTTTGCACTTCCCCGCCACAGGGAAGCTGCTAGCCGGGAATTCTCTGCCTGGTTCTACCCGCTGCTCAGAACGCTACGCAGGGCAAAAGCGATTCTCGTTCTCCGTGCTTGCTTTTTCTCAGAAAGAGCCGTGGTGTGCTTTTTCACCGGAAAACGCGTTTTCGGCCGAAAACGTGTACGTTTGCACTTCCCCGCCACAGGGAAGCTGCTAGCCGGGAATTCGCTGCCTATTTTTACCCGCTGCTCAGAACGCTACGCAGGGCAAAAGCGATTCTCGTCCTCCGTGCTTGCTTTTTCTCAGAAAGAGCCGTGGTGTGCGTTTTCGCCGGAAAACGTGTTTTCGGCCGAAAACGTGTACGTTTGCACTTCCCCGCCACAGGGAAGCTGCTAGCCGGGAATTCTCTGCCTGGTTCTACCCGCTGCCCGGAACGCTACGCAGGGCAAAAGCGATTCTCGTCCTCCGTGCTTGCTTTTTCTCAGAAAGAGCCGTGGTGTGCGTTTTCGCCGGAAAACGCGTTTTCGGCCGAAAACGTGTACGTTTGCACTTCCCGGCCACAGGGAAGCTGCTAGCCGGGAATTCTCTGCCTGGTTCTACCCGCTGCCCGGAACGCTACGCAGGGCAAAAGCGATTCTCGTCCTCCGTGCTTGCTTTTTCTCAGAAAGAGCCGTGGTGTGCGTTTTCGCCGGAAAACGCATTTTCGGCCGAAAACGTGTACGTTTGCACTTCCCCGCCACAGGGAAGCTGCTAGCCGGGAATTCTCTGCCTGGTTCTACCCGCTGCCCGGAACGCTACGCAGGGCAAAAGCGATTCTCGTCCTCCGTGCTTGCTTTTTCTCAGAAAGAGCCGTGGTGTGCGTTTTCGTCGGAAAACGCGTTTTCGGCCGAAAACGTGTACGTTTGCACTTCCCGGCCACAGGGAAGCTGCTAGCCGGGAATTCTCTGCCTGGTTCTACCCGCTGCCCGGAACGCTACGCAGGGTAAAAGCGATTCTCGTCCTCCGTGCTTGCTTTTTCTCAGAAAGAGCCGTGGTGTGCGTTTTCGCCGGAAAACGCGTTTTCGGCCGAAAACGTGTACGTTTGCACTTCCCCGCCACAGGGAAGCTGCTAGCCGGGAATTCTCTGCCTGGTTCTACCCGCTGCCCGGAACGCTACGCAGGGCAAAAGCGATTCTCGTCTTCCGTGCTTGCTTTTTCTCAGAAAGAGCCATGGTGTGCTTTTTCGCCGGAAAACGCGTTTTCGGCCGAAAACGTGTACGTTTGCACTTCCCGGCCACAGGGAAGCTGCTAGCCGGCAATTCGCTGCCTATTTCTACCCGCTGCTCAGAACGCTACGCAGGGCAAAAGCGATTCTCGTCCTCCGTGCTTGCTTTTTCTCAGAAAGAGCCGTGGTGTGCGTTTTCGCCGGAAAACGCGTTTTCGGCCGAAAACGTGTACGTTTGCACTTCCCCGCCACAGGGAAGCTGCTAGCCGGGAATTCTCTGCCTGGTTCTACCCGCTGCCCGGAACGCTACGCAGGGCAAAAGCGATTCTCGTCCTCCGTGCTTGCTTTTTCTCAGAAAGAGCCGTGGTGCGCGTTTTCGCCGGAAAACGCGTTTTCGGCGAAAACGTGTACGTTTGCACTTCCCGGCCACAGGGAAGCTGTTAGCCGGGAATTCTCTGCCTATTTCTACCCGCTGCTCAGAACGCTACGCAGGGCAAAAGCGATTCTCGTCCTCCGTGCTTGCTTTTTCTCAGAAAGAGCCGTGGTGTGCGTTTTCGCCGGAAAACGCGTTTTCGGCCGAAAACGTGTACGTTTGCACTTCCCGGCCACAGGGAAGCTGCTAGCCGGGAATTCTCTGCCTGGTTCTACCCGCTGCCCGAAACGCTACGCAGGGCAAAAGCGATTCTCGTCCTCCGTGCTTGCTTTTTCTCAGAAAGAGCCGTGGTGTGCGTTTTCGCCGGTAAACGCGTTTTCGGCCGAAAACGTGTACGTTTGCACTTCCCCGCCACAGGGAAGCTTCTAGCCGGGAATTCTCTGCCTGGTTCTACCCGCTGCCCGGAACGCTACGCAGGGCAAAAGCGATTCTCGTCCTCCGTGCTTGCTTTTTCTCAGAAAGAGCCGTGGTGTGCGTTTTCGCCGGAAAACGCGTTTTCGGCCGAAAACGTCTACGTTTGAACTTCCCCGCCACAGGGAAGCTGCTAGCTGGGAATTCTCTGCCTGGTTCTACCCGCTGCACGGAACGCTACGCAGGGCAAAAGCGATTCTCGTCCTCCGTGCTTGCTTTTTCTCAGAAAGAGCCGTGGTGTGCGTTTTCGCCGGAAAACGCGTTTTCGGCCGAAAACGTGTACGTTTGCACTTCCCGGCCACAGGGAAGCTGCTAGCCGGCAATTCTCTGACTGGTTCTACCCGCTGCCCGGAACGCTACGCAGGGCAAAAGCGATTTTCGTCCTCCGTGCTTGCTTTTTCTCAGAAAGAGCCATGGTGTGCCTTTTCGCCGGATAACGCTTTTTCGGCCGAAAACGTGTACGTTTGCACATCCCCGCCACAGGGAAGCTGCTAGCCGGGAATTCTCTGCCTGGTTCTACCCGCTGCTCAGAACGCTACGCAGGGCAAAAGCGATTCTCGTCCTCCGTGCTTGCTTTTTCTCAGAAAGAGCCGTGGTGTGCGTTTTCGCCGGAAAACGCGTTTTCGGCCGAAAACGTGTACGTTTGCATTTCCCGGCCACAGGGAAGCTGCTAGCCGGGAATTCTCTGCCTGGTTCTACCCGCTGCCCGGAACGCTACGCAGGGCAAAAGCGATTTTCGTCCTCCATGCTTGCTTTTTCTCAGAAAGAGCCGTGGTGTGCGTTTTCGCGGGAAAACGCGTTTTCGGCCGAAAACGTGTACGTTTGCACTTCCCGGCCACAGGGAAGCTGCTAGCCGGGAATTCTCTGCCTGGTTCTACCCGCTGCCCGGAACGCTACGCAGGGCAAAAGCGATTCTCGTCCTCCGTGCTTGCTTTTTCTCAGAAAGAGCCGTGGTGTGCGTTTTCGCGGGAAAAAGCGTTTTTGGCCATAACGTGTACGTTTGCACTTCCCGGCCACAGGGCAGCTGCTAGCCGGGAATTCTCTGCCTGGTTCTACCCGCTGCCCGGAACGCTACGCAGGGCAAAAGCGATTCTCGTCCTCCGTGCTTGCTTTTTCTCAGAAAGAGCCGTGGTGTGCGTTTTCGCCGGTAAACGCGTTTTCGGACGAAAACGTGTACGTTTGCACTTCCCGGCCACAGGGAAGCTGCTAGCCGGGAATTCTCTGCCTGGTTCTACCCGCTGCCCGGAACGCTACGCAGGGCAAAAGCGATTCTCGTCCTCCGTGCTTACTTTTTCTCAGAAAGAGCCGTGGTGTGCGTTTTCGCCGGTAAACGCGTTTTCGGCCGAAAACGTGTACGTTTGCACTTCCCGGCCACAGGGAAGCTGCTAGCCGGGAATTCTATGCCTGGTTCTACCCGCTGCCCGGAACGCTACGCAGGGCAAAAGCGATTCTCGTCCTCCGTGCTTGCTTTTTCTCAGAAAGAGCCGTGGTGTGCGTTTTCGCCGGAAAACACGTTTTCGGCTGAAAACGAGTACGTTTGCACTTCCCCGCCACAGGGAAGCTGCTAGACGGGAATTCTCTGCCTGGTTCTACCCGCTGCCCGGAACGCTACGCAGGGCAAAAGCGATTCTCGTCCTCCGTGCTTGCTTTTTCTCAGAAAGAGCCATGGTGTGCTTTTTCGCCGGAAAACGCGTTTTCGGCCGAAAACGTGTACGTTTGCACTTCCCGGCCACAGGGAAGCTGCTAGCCGGCAATTCGTTGCCTATTTCTACCCGTTGCTCAGAACGCTACGCAGGGCAAAAGCGATTCTCGTCCTCCGTGCTTGCTTTTTCTCAGAAAGAGCCGTGGTGTGCGTTTTCGCGGGAAAACGCGTTTTCGGCCGAAAACGTGTACGTTTGCACTTCCCCGCCACAGGGAAGCTGCTAGCCGGGAATTCTCTGCCTGGTTCTACCCGCTGCCCGGAACGCTACGCAGGGCAAAAGCGATTCTCGTCCTCCGTGCTTGCTTTTTCTCAGAAAGAGCCGAGGTGTGCGTTTTCGCCGGAAAACGCGTTTTCGGCCGAAAACGTGTACGTTTGCACTTCCCGGCCACAGGGAAGCTGCTAGCCGGGAATTCTCTGCCTGGTTCTACCCGCTGCCCGGAACGCTACGCAGGGCAAAAGCGATTCTCGTCCTCCGTGCTTGCTTTTTCTCAGAAAGAGCCGTGGTGTGCGTTTTCGCCGGAAAACGCGTTTTCGGCCGAAAACGTGTACGTTTGCACTTCCCGGCCACATGGAAGCTGCTAGCCGGGAATTCTCTGCCTGGTTCTACCCGCTGCCCGGAACACTACGCAGGGCAAAAGCGATTCTCGTCCTCCGTGCTTGCTTTTTCTCAGAAAGAGCCGTGGTGTGCGTTTTCGCCTGTAAACGCGTTTTCGGCCGAAAACGTGTACGTTTGCACTTCCCGGCCACAGGGAAGCTGCTAGCCGGGAATTCTCTGCCTGGTTCTACCCGCTGCCCGGAACGCTACGCAGGGCAAAAGCGATTCTCGTCCTCCGTGCTTGCTTTTTCTCAGAAAGAGCCGTGGTGTGCGTTTTCGCCGGAAAACGCGTTTTCGGCGAAAACGTGTACGTTTGCACTTCCCGGCCACAGGGAAGCTGTTAGCCGGGAATTCTCTGCCTATTTCTACCCGCTGCTCAGAACGCTACGCAGGGCAAAAGCGATTCTCGTTCTCCGTGCTTGCTTTTTCTCAGAAAGAGCCGTGGTGTGCGTTTTCGCCGGAAAACGCGTTTTCGGCCAAAAACGTGTACGTTTGCACTTCCCGGCCACAGGGAAGCTGCTAGCCGGGAATTCTCTGCCTGGTTCTACCCGCTGCCCGGAACGCTACGCAGGGCAAAAGCGATTCTCGTCCTCCGTGCTTGCTTTTTCTCAGAAAGAGCCGTGGTGTGCGTTTTCGCCGGAAAACGCGTTTTCGGCCGAAAACGTGTACGTTTGCACTTCCCGGCCACAGGGAAGCTGCTAGCCGGGAATTCTCTACCTGGTTCTACCCGCTGCCCGGAACGCTACGCAGGGCAAAAGCGATTCTCGTCCTCCGTGCTTGCTTTTTCTCAGAAAGAGCCGTGGTGTGCGTTTTCGCCGGTAAACGCGTTTTCGGCCGAAAACGTGTACGTTTGCACTTCCCGGCCACAGGGAAGCTGCTAGCCGGGAATTCTCTGCCTGGTTCTACCCGCTGCCCGGAACGCTACGCAGGGCAAAAGCGATTCTCGTCCTCCGTGCTTGCTTTTTCTCAGAAAGAGCGGTGGTGTGCGTTTTCGCCGGAAAACGCATTTTCGGCGAAAACGTGTACGTTTGCACTTCCCGGCCACAGGGAAGCTGCTAGCCGGGAATTCTCTGCCTGGTTCTACCCGCTGCCCGGAACGCTACGCAGGGCAAAAGCGATTCTCGTCCTCCGTGCTTGCTTTTTCTCAGAAAGAGCCGTGGTGTGCGTTTTCGCCGGAAAACGCGTTTTCGGCCGAAAACGTCTACGTTTGAACTTCCCCGCCACAGGGAAGCTGCTAGCCGGCAATTCTCTGACTGGTTCTACCCGCTGCCCGGAACGCTACGCAGGGCAAAAGCGATTCTCGTCCTCCGTGCTTGCTTTTTCTCAGAAAGAGCCGTGGTGTGCGTTTTCGCAGGAAAACGCGTTTTCGGCCGAAAACGTGTACGTTTGCACTTCCCCGCCACAGGGAAGCTGCTAGCCGGGAATTCTCTGCCTGGTTCTACCCGCTGCCCGGAACGCTACGCAGGGCAAAAGCGATTCTCTTCCTCCGTGCTTGCTTTTTCTCAGAAAGAGCCATGGTGTGCCTTTTCGCCGGATAACGCTTTTTCGGCCGAAAACGTGTACGTTTGCACTTCCCCGCCACAGGGAAGCTGCTAGCCGGGAATTCTCTGCCTGGTTCTACCCGCTGCTCAGAACGCTACGCAGGGCAAAAGCGATTCTCGTCCTCCGTGCTTGCTTTTTCTCAGAAAGAGCCGTGGTGTGCGTTTTCGCCGGAAAACGCGTTTTCGGCCGAAAACGTGTACGTTTGCACTTCCCGGCGACAGGAAAGCTGCTAGCCGGGAATTCTCTGCCTGGTTCTACCCGCTGCCCGGAACGCTACGCAGGGCAAAAGCGATTCTCGTCCTCCGTGCTTGCTTTTTCTCAGAAAGAGCCGTGGTGTGCGTTTTCGCGAGAAAACGCGTTTTCGGCCGAAAACGTGTACGTTTGCACTTCCCGGCCACAGGGAAGCTGCTAGCCGGGAATTCTCTGCCTGGTTCTACCCGCTGCCCGGAACGCTACGCAGGGCAAAAGCGATTCTCGTCCTCCGTGCTTGCTTTTTCTCAGAAAGAGCCGTGGTGTGCGTTTTCGCGGGAAAACGCGTTTTCGGCCGAAAACGTGTACGTTTGCACTTCCCGGCCACAGGACAGCTGCTAGCCGGGAATTCTCTGCCTGGTTCTACCCGCTGCCCGGAACGCTACACAGGGCAAAAGCGATTCTCGTCCTCCGTGCTTGCTTTTTCTCAGAAAGAGCCGTGGTGTGCGTTTTCGCCGGAAAACGCGTTTTCGGCGAAAACGTGTACGTTTGCACTTCCCGGCCACAGGGAAGCTGCTAGCCGGGAATTCTCTGCCTGGTTCTACCCGCTGCCCGGAACACTACGCAGGGCAAAAGCGATTCTCTTCCTCCGTGCTTGCTTTTTCTCAGAAAGAGCCGTGGTGTGCGTTTTCGCCAGAAAACGCGTTTTCGGCCGAAAACGTGTACGTGTGCACTTCCCCGCCACAGGGAAGCTGCTAGCCGGGAATTCTCTGCCTGGTTCTACCCGCTGCCCGGAACGCTACGCAGGGCAAAAGCGATTCTCGTCCTCCGTGCTTGCTTTTTCTCAGAAAGAGCCGTTGTGTGCGTTTTCGCCGGAAAACGCGTTTTCGGCCGAAAACGTGTACGTTTGCACTTCCCGGCCACAGGGAAGCTGCTAGACGGGAATTCTCTGCCTGTTCTACCCGCTGCCCGGAACGCTACGCAGGGCAAAAGCGATTCTCGTCCTCCGTGCTTGCTTTTTCTCAGAAAGAGCCGTGGTGTGCGTTTTCGCCGGAAAACGCGTTTTCGGCCGAAAACGTGTACGTTTGCACTTCCCCGCCACAGGGAAGCTGCTAGCCGGGAATTCTCTGCCTGGTTCTACCCGCTGCCAGGAACGCTACGCAGGGCAAAAGCGATTCTCGTCCTCCGTGCTTGCTTTTTCTCAGAAAGAGCCGTGGTGTGCTTTTTCACCGGAAAACGCGTTTTCGGCCGAAAACGTGTACGTTTGCACTTCCCCGCCACAGGGAAGCTTCTAGCCGGGAATTCGCTGCCTATTTTTACCCGCTGCTCAGAACGCTACACAGGGCAAAAGCGATTCTCGTCCTCCGTGCTTGCTTTTTCTCAGAAAGAGCCGTGGTGTGCGTTTTCGCCGGAAAACGTGTTTTCGGCCGAAAACGTGTACGTTTGCACTTCCCCGCCACAGGGAAGCTGCTAGCCGGGAATTCTCTGCCTGGTTCTACCCGCTGCCCGGAACGCTACGCAGGGCAAAAGCGATTCTCGTCCTCCGTGCTTGCTTTTTCTCAGAAAGAGCCGTGGTGTGCGTTTTCGCCGGAAAACGCGTTTTCGGCCGAAAACGTGTACGTATGCACTTCCCGGCCACAGGGAAGCTGCTAGCCGGGAATTCTCTGCCTGGTTCTACCCGCTGCCCGGAACGCTACGCAGGGCAAAAGCGATTCTCGTCCTCCGTGCTTGCTTTTTCTCAGAAAGAGCCGTGGTGTGCGTTTTCGCCGGAAAACGCATTTTCGGCCGAAAACGTGTACGTTTGCACTTCCCCGCCACAGGGAAGCTGCTAGACGTGAATTCTCTGCCTGGTTCTACCCGCTGCCCGGAACGCTACGCAGGGCAAAAGCGATTCTCGTCCTCCGTGCTTGCTTTTTCCCAGAAAGAGCCGTGGTGTGCGTTTTCGCCGGAAAACGAGTTTTCGGCCGAAAACGTGTACGTTTGCACTTCCCGGTCACAGGGAAGCTGCTAGCCGGCAATTCTCTGCCTGGTTCTACCCGCTGCCCGGAACGCTACGCAGGGCAAAAGCGGTTCTCGTCCTCCGTGCTTGCTTTTTCTCAGAAAGAGCCGTGGTGTGCGTTTTCGCCGGAAAACGCGTTTTCGGCGAAAACGTGTACGTTTGCACTTCCCGGCCACAGGGAAGCTGCTAGCCGGGAATTCTCTGCCTGGTTCTACCCGCTGCCCGGAACACTACGCAGGGCAAAAGCGATTCTCTTCCTCCGTGCTTGCTTTTTCTCAGAAAGAGCTGTGGTGTGCGTTTTCGCCAGAAAACGCGTTTTCGGCCGAAAACGTGTACGTTTGCACTTCCCCGCCACAGGGAAGCTGCTAGCCGGGAATTCTCTGCCTGGTTCTACCCGCTGCCCGGAACGCTACGCAGGGCAAAAGCGATTCTCGTCCTCCGTGCTTGCTTTTTCTCAGAAAGAGCCGTTGTGTGCGTTTTCGCCGGAAAACGCGTTTTCGGCCGAAAACGTGTACGTTTGCACTTCCCGGCCACAGGGAAGCTGCTAGCCGGGAATTCTCTGCCTGTTCTACCCGCTGCCCGGAACGCTACGCAGGGCAAAAGCGATTCTCGTCCTCCGTGCTTGCTTTTTCTCAGAAAGAGCCGTGGTGTGCGTTTTCGCCGGAAAACGCGTTTTTGGCCGAAAACGTGTACGTTTGCACTTCCCCGCCACAGGGAAGCTGCTAGCCGGGAATTCTCTGCCTGGTTCTACCCGCTGCCAGGAACGCTACGCAGGGCAAAAGCGATTCTCGTCCTCCGTGCTTGCTTTTTCTCAGAAAGAGCCGTGGTGTGCTTTTTCACCGGAAAACGCGTTTTCGGCCGAAAACGTGTACGTTTGCACTTCCCCGCCACAGGGAAGCTGCTAGCCGGGAATTCGCTGCCTATTTTTACCCGCTGCTCAGAACGCTACGCAGGGCAAAAGCGATTCTCGTCCTCCGTGCTTGCTTTTTCTCAGAAAGAGCCGTGGTGTGCGTTTTCGCCGGAAAACGCGTTTTCGGCCGAAAACGTGTACGTTTGCACTTCCCGGCCACAGGGAAGCTGCTAGCCGGGAATTCTCTGCCTGGTTCTACCCGCTGCCCGGAACGCTACGCAGGGCAAAAGCGATTCTCGTCCTCCGTGCTTGCTTTTTCTCAGAAAGAGCCGTTGTGTGCGTTTTCGCCGGAAAACGCATTTTCGGCCGAAAACGTGTATGTTTGCACTTCCCCGCCACAGGGAAGCTGCTAGACGTGAATTCTCTGCCTGGTTCTACCCGCTGCCCGGAACGCTACGCAGGGCAAAAGCGATTCTCGTCCTCCGTGCTTGCTTTTTCCCAGAAAGAGCCGTGGTGTGCGTTTTCGCCGGAAAACGCGTTTTCGGCCGAAAACGTGTACGTTTGCACTTCCCGGCCACAGGGAAGCTGCTAGCCGGGAATTCTCTGCCTGGTTCTACCCGCTGCCCGGAACGCTACGCAGGGCAAAAGCGATTCTCGTCCTCCGTGCTTGCTTTTTCTCAGAAAGAGCCGTGGTGTGCGTTTTCGCCGGAAAACGCGTTTTCGGCCGAAAACGTGTACGTTTGCACTTCCCGGCCACAGGGAAGCTGCTAGCCGGGAATTCTCTGCCTGGTTCTACCCGCTGCCCGGAACGCTACGCAGGGCAAAAGCGATTCTCGTCCTCCGTGCTTGCTTTTTCTCAGAAAGAGCCGTGGTGTGCGTTTTCGCCGGAAAACGCGTTTTCGGCCGAA
Source organism: Athene noctua (assembly GCF_965140245.1). Lineage (NCBI taxonomy): Eukaryota > Metazoa > Chordata > Aves > Strigiformes > Strigidae > Athene > Athene noctua. The sequence continues at coordinate 399,237 of NW_027437558.1, read as the reverse complement.
AACGTGTACGTTTGCACTTCCCGGCCACAGGGAAGCTGCTAGCCGGCAATTCTCTGCCTGGTTCTACCCGCTGCCCGGAACGCTACGCAGGGCAAAAGCGATTCTCGTCCTCCGTGCTTGCTTTTTCTCAGAAAGAGCCATGGTGTGCTTTTTCGCCGGAAAACGCGTTTTCGGCCGAAAACGTGTACATTTGCACTTCCCGGCCACTGGGAAGCTGCTATCTGGCAATTCGCTGCCTATTTCTACCCGCTGCTCAGAACGCTACGCAGGGCAAAAGCGATTCTCGTCCTCCGTGCTTTCTTTTTCTCAGAAAGAGCCGTGGTGTGCGTTTTCGCCGGAAAACGCGTTTTCGGCCGAAAACGTGTACGTTTGCAGTTCCCGGCCACAGGGAAGCTGCTAGCCGGGAATTCTCTGCCTGGTTCTACCCGCTGCCCGGAACGCTACGCAGGGCAAAAGCGATTCTCGTCCTCCGTGCTTGCTTTTTCTCAGAAAGAGCCACGGTGTGCGTTTTCACCGGAAAACGCGTTTTCGGCTGAAAGCGTGTACGTTTGCACTTCCCGGCCACAGGGAAGCTGCTAGCTGGCAATTCGCTGCCTATTTCTACCCGCTGCTCAGAACGCTACGCAGGGCAAAAGCGATTCTCGTCCTCCGTGCTTGCTTTTTCTCAGAAAGAGCCGTGGTGTGCGTTTTCGCCGGAAAACGCGTTTTCGGCCGAAAACGTGTACGTTTGCACTTCCCCGCCACAGCGAAGCTGCTAGCCGGGAATTCTCTGCCTGGTTCTACCCGCTGCCCGGAACGCTACGCAGGGCAAAAGCGATTCTCGTCCTCCGTGCTTGCTTTTTCTCAGAAAGAGCCGTGGTGTGCGTTTTCGCCGGAAAACGCGTTTTCGGCCGAAAACGTGTACGTTTGCACTTCCCGGCCACAGGGAAGCTGCTAGCCGGGAATTCTCTGCCTGGTTCTACCCGCTGCCCGGAACGCTACGCAGGGCAAAAGCGATTTTCGTCCTCCGTGCTTGCTTTTTCTCAGAAAGAGCCATGGTGTGCTTTTTCGCCGGAAAACGCTTTTTCGGCCGAAAACATGTACGTTTGCACTTCCCCGCCACAGGGAAGCTGCTAGCCGGGAATTCTCTGCCTGGTTCTACCCGCTGCTCAGAACGCTACGCAGGGCAAAAGCGATTCTCGTCCTCCGTGCTTGCTTTTTCTCAGAAAGAGCCGTGGTGTGCGTTTTCGCCGGAAAACGCGTTTTCGGCCGAAAACTTGTACGTTTGCACTTCCCGGCCACAGGGAAGCTGCTAGCCGGGAATTCTCTGCCTGGTTCTACCCGCTGCCCGGAACGCTACGCAGGGCAAAAGCGATTCTCGTCCTCCGTGCTTGCTTTTTCTCAGAAAGAGCCGTGGTGTGCGTTTTCGCCGGAAAACGCGTTTTCGGCCGAAAACGTGTACGTTTGCACTTCCCGGCCACAGGGAAGCTGCTAGACGGGAATTCTCTGCATGCTTCTTCCCGCTGCCCGGAACGCTACGCAGGGCAAAAGCGATTCTCGTCCTCCGTGCTTGCTTTTTCTCAGACAGAGCCGTGGTGTGCGTTTTCGCCGGAAAACGCGTTTTCGGCCGAAAACGTGTACGTTTGCACTTCCCGGCCACAGGGAAGCTGCTAGCCGGGAATTCTCTGCCTGGTTCTACCCGCTGCCCGGAACACTACGCAGGGCAAAAGCGATTCTCGTCCTCCGTGCTTGCTTTTTCTCAGAAAGAGCCGTGGTGTGCGTTTTCGCCGGAAAACGCGTTTTCGGCCGAAAACGTGTACGTTTGCACTTCCCCGCCACAGGGAAGCTGCTAGCCGGGAATTCTCTGCCTGGTTCTACCCGCTGCCCGGAACGCTACGCAGGGCAAAAGCGATTCTCGTCCTCCGTGCTTGCTTTTTCTCAGAAAGAGCCGTGGTGTGCGTTTTCGCCGGAAAACGCGTTTTCGGCCGAAAACGTGTACGTTTGCACTTCCCGGCCACAGGGAAGCTGCTAGACGGGAATTCTCTGCCTGGTTCTACCCGCTGCCCGGAACACTACGCAGGGCAAAAGCGATTCTCGTCCTCCGTGCTTGCTTTTTCTCAGAAAGAGCCGTGGTGTGCGTTTTCGCCGGAAAACGCGTTTTCGACCGAAAACGTGTACGTTTGCACTTCCCCGCCACAGGGAAGCTGCTAGCCGGGAATTCTCTGCCTGGTTCTACCCGCTGCCCGGAACGCTACGCAGGGAAAAAGCGATTCTCGTCCTCCGTGCTTGCTTTTTCTCAGAAAGAGCCGTGGTGTGCGTTTTCGCCGGAAAACGCGTTTTCGGCCGAAAACGTGTACGTTTGCACTTCCCCGCCACAGGGAAGCTGCTAGCCGGGAATTCTCTGCCTGGTTCTACCCGCTGCCCGGAACGCTACGCAGGGCAAAAGCGATTCTCTTCCTCCGTGCATGCTTTTTCTCAGAAAGAGCCGTGGTGTGCGTTTTCGCCGGAAAACGCATTTTCGGCGAAAACGTGTACGTTTGCACTTCCCGGCCACAGGGAAGCTGCTAGCCGGGAATTCTCTGCCTGGTTCTACCCGCTGCCCGGAACACTACGCAGGGCAAAAGCGATTCTCGTCCTCCGTGCTTGCTTTTTCTCAGAAAGAGCCGTGGTGTGCGTTTTCGCCGGAAAACGCGTTTTCGACCGAAAACGTGTACGTTTGCACTTCCCCGCCACAGGGAAGCTGCTAGCCGGGAATTCTCTGCCTGGTTCTACCCGCTGCCCGGAACGCTACGCAGGGCAAAAGCGATTCTCGTCCTCCGTGCTTGCTTTTTCTCAGAAAGAGCCGTGGTGTGCGTTTTCGCCGGAAAACGCGTTTTCGGCCGAAAACGTGTACGTTTGCTCTTCCCGGCCACAGGGAAGCTGCTAGCCGGCAATTCTCTGACTGGTTCTACCCGCTGCCCGGAACGCTACGCAGGGCAAAAGCGATTTTCGTCCTCCGTGCTTGCTTTTTCTCAGAAAGAGCCATGGTGTGCTTTTTTGCCGGAAAACGCTTTTTCGGCCGAAAACGTGTACGTTTGCACTTCCCCGCCACAGGGAAGCTGCTAGCCGGGAATTCTCTGCCTGGTTCTACCCGCTGCCCGGAACGCTACGCAGGGCAAAAGCGATTCTCGTCCTCCGTGCTTGCTTTTTCTCAGAAAGAGCCGTGGTGTGCGTTTTCGCCGGAAAACACGTTTTCGGCCGAAAACGTGTACGTTTGCACTTCCCGGCCACAGGGCAGCTGCTAGCCGGGAATTCTCTGCCTGGTTCTACCCGCTGCCCGGAACGCTACGCAGGGTAAAAGCGATTCTCGTCCTCCGTGCTTGCTTTTTCTCAGAAAGAGCCGTGGTGTGCGTTTTCGCCGGAAAACGCGTTTTCGGCGAAAACGTGTACGTTTGCACTTCCCGGCCACAGCGAAGCTGCTAGCCGGGAATTCTCTGCCTGGTTCTACCCGCTGTCCGGAACACTACGCAGGGCAAAAGCGATTCTCGTCCTCCGTGCTTGCTTTTTCTCAGAAAGAGCCGTGGTGTGCGTTTTCGCCGGAAAACGCGTTTTCGGCCGAAAACGTGTACGTTTGCACTTCCCGGCCACAGGGAAGCTGCTAGCCGGGAATTCTCTGCCTGGTTCTACCAGCTGCCCGGAACGCTACGCAGGGCAAAAGCGATTCTCGTCCTCCGTGCTTGCTTTTTCTCAGAAAGAGCCGTGGTGTGCGTTTTCGCCGGAAAACGCGTTTTCGGCCGAAAACGTGTACGTTTGCACTTCCCGGCCACAGGGAAGCTGCTAGACGGGAATTCTCTGCCTGGTTCTACCCGCTGCCCGGAACACTACGCAGGGCAAAAGCGATTCTCGTCCTCCGTGCTTGCTTTTTCTCAGAAAGAGCCGTGGTGTGCGTTTTCGCCGGAAAACGCGTTTTCGACCGAAAACGTGTACGTTTGCACTTCCCCGCCACAGGGAAGCTGCTAGCCGGGAATTCTCTGCCTGGTTCTACCCGCTGCCCGGAACGCTACGCAGGGCAAAAGCGATTCTCGTCCTCCGTGCTTGCTTTTTCTCAGAAAGAGCCGTGGTGTGCGTTTTCGCCGGAAAACGCGTTTTCGGCCGAAAACGTGTACGTTTGCTCTTCCCGGCCACAGGGAAGCTGCTAGCCGGGAATTCTCTGCCTGGTTCTACCCGCTGCCCGGAACGCTACGCAGGGCAAAAGCGATTCTCGTCCTCCGTGCATGCTTTTTCTCAGAAAGAGCCGTGGTGTGCGTTTTCGCCGGAAAACGCATTTTCGGCGAAAACGTGTACGTTTGCACTTCCCGGCCACAGGGAAGCTGCTAGCCGGGAATTCTCTGCCTGGTTCTACCCGCTGCCCGGAACACTACGCAGGGCAAAAGCGATTCTCGTCCTCCGTGCTTGCTTTTTCTCAGAAAGAGCCGTGGTGTGCGTTTTCGCCGGAAAACGCGTTTTCGACCGAAAACGTGTACGTTTGCACTTCCCCGCCACAGGGAAGCTGCTAGCCGGGAATTCTCTGCCTGGTTCTACCCGCTGCCCGGAACGCTACGCAGGGCAAAAGCGATTCTCGTCCTCCGTGCTTGCTTTTTCTCAGAAAGAGCCGTGGTGTGCGTTTTCGCCGGAAAACGCGTTTTCGGCCGAAAACGTGTACGTTTGCTCTTCCCGGCCACAGGGAAGCTGCTAGCCGGCAATTCTCTGACTGGTTCTACCCGCTGCCCGGAACGCTACGCAGGGCAAAAGCGATTTTCGTCCTCCGTGCTTGCTTTTTCTCAGAAAGAGCCATGGTGTGCTTTTTCGCCGGAAAACGCTTTTTCGGCCGAAAACGTGTACGTTTGCACTTCCCCGCCACAGGGAAGCTGCTAGCCGGGAATTCTCTGCCTGGTTCTACCCGCTGCCCGGAACGCTACGCAGGGCAAAAGCGATTCTCGTCCTCCGTGCTTGCTTTTTCTCAGAAAGAGCCGTGGTGTGCGTTTTCGCCGGAAAACACGTTTTCGGCCGAAAACGTGTACGTTTGCACTTCCCGGCCACAGGGCAGCTGCTAGCCGGGAATTCTCTGCCTGGTTCTACCCGCTGCCCGGAACGCTACGCAGGGCAAAAGCGATTCTCGTCCTCCGTGCTTGCTTTTTCTCAGAAAGAGCCGTGGTGTGCGTTTTCGCCGGAAAACGCGTTTTCGGCGAAAACGTGTACGTTTGCACTTCCCGGCCACAGCGAAGCTGCTAGCCGGGAATTCTCTGCCTGGTTCTACCCGCTGTCCGGAACACTACGCAGGGCAAAAGCGATTCTCGTCCTCCGTGCTTGCTTTTTCTCAGAAAGAGCCGTGGTGTGCGTTTTCGCCGGAAAACGCGTTTTCGGCCGAAAACGTGTACGTTTGCACTTCCCGGCCACAGGGAAGCTGCTAGCCGGGAATTCTCTGCCTGGTTCTACCAGCTGCCCGGAACGCTACGCAGGGCAAAAGCGATTCCCGTCCTCCGTGCTTGCTTTTTCTCAGAAAGAGCCGTGGTGTGCGTTTTCGCCGGAAAACGCGTTTTCGGCCGAAAACGTGTACGTTTGCACTTCCCGGCCACAGGGAAGCTGCTAGCCGGGAATTCTCTGCCTGGTTCTACCAGCTGCCCGGAACGCTACGCAGGGCAAAAGCGATTCTCGTCCTCCGTGCTTGCTTTTTCTCAGAAAGAGCCGTGGTGTGCGTTTTCGCCGGAAAACGCATTTTCGGCGAAAACGTGTACGTTTGCAATTCCCGGCCACAGGGAATCTGCTAGCCGGGAATTCTCTGCCTGGTTCTACCCGCTGCCCGGAACACTACGCAGGGCAAAAGCGGTTCTCGTCCTCCGTGCTTGCTTTTTCTCAGAAAGAGCCGTGGTGTGCTTTTTCGCCAGAAAACGCGTTTTCGGCCGAAAACGTGTACGTTTGCACTTCCCCGCCACAGGGAAGCTGCTAGCCGGGAATTCTCTGCCTGGTTCTACCCGCTGCCCGGAACGCTACGCAGGGCAAAAGCGATTCTCGTCCTCCGTGCTTGCTTTTTCTCAGAAAGAGCCGTGGTGTGCGTTTTCGCCGGAAAACGCGTTTTCGGCCGAAAACGTGTACGTTTGCACTTCCCAGCCACAGGGAAGCTGCTAGCCGGGAATTCTCTGCCTGGTTCTACCCGCTGCCCGGAACGCTACGCAGGGCAAAAGCGATTCTCGTCCTCCGTGCTTGCTTTTTCTCAGAAAGAGCCGTGGTGTGCGTTTTCGCCGGAAAACGCGTTTTCGGCCGAAAACGTGTACGTTTGCACTTCCCGGCCACAGGGAAGCTGCTAGCCGGGAATTCTCTGACTGGTTCTACCCGCTGCCCGGAACGCTACGCAGGGCAAAAGCGATTTTCGTCCTCCGTGCTTGCTTTTTCTCAGAAAGAGCCATGGTGTGCTTTTTCGACGGAAAACGCTTTTTCGGCCGAAAACGTGTACGTTTGCACTTCCCCGCCACAGGGAATCTGCTAGCCGGGAATTCTCTGCCTGGTTCTACCCGCTGCTCAGAACGCTACGCAGGGCAAAAGCGATTCTCGTCCTCCGTGCTTGCTTTTTCTCAGAAAGAGCCGTGGTGTGCGTTTTCGCCGGAAAACGCGTTTTCGGCCGAAAACGTGTACGTTTGCACTTCCCGGCCACAGGGAAGCTGCTAGCCGGGAATTCTCTGCCTGGTTCTACCCGCTGCCCGGAACGCTACGCAGGGCAAAAGCGATTTTCGTCCTCCGTGCTTGCTTTTTCTCAGAAAGAGCCGTGGTGTGCGTTTTCGCGGGAAAAAGCGTTTTCGGCCGAAAACGTGTACGTTTGCACTTCCCGGCCACAGGGCAGCTGCTAGGCGGGAATTCTCTGCCTGGTTCTACCCGCTGCCCGGAACGCTACGCAGGGCAAAAGCGATTCTCGTCCTCCGTGCTTGCTTTTTCTCAGAAAGAGCCGTGGTGTGCGTTTTCGCCGGAAAACGCATTTTCGGCGAAAACGTGTACGTTTGCAATTCCCGGCCACAGGGAATCTGCTAGCCGGGAATTCTCTGCCTGGTTCTACCCGCTGCCCGGAACACTACGCAGGGCAAAAGCGGTTCTCGTCCTCCGTGCTTGCTTTTTCTCAGAAAGAGCCGTGGTGTGCTTTTTCGCCAGAAAACGCGTTTTCGGCCGAAAACGTGTACGTTTGCACTTCCCCGCCACAGGGAAGCTGCTAGCCGGGAATTCTCTGCCTGGTTCTACCCGCTGCCCGGAACGCTACGCAGGGCAAAAGCGATTCTCGTCCTCCGTGCTTGCTTTTTCTCAGAAAGAGCCGTGGTGTGCGTTTTCGCCGGAAAACGCGTTTTCGGCCGAAAACGTGTACGTTTGCACTTCCCAGCCACAGGGAAGCTGCTAGCCGGGAATTCTCTGCCTGGTTCTACCCGCTGCCCGGAACGCTACGCAGGGCAAAAGCGATTCTCGTCCTCCGTGCTTGCTTTTTCTCAGAAAGAGCCGTGGTGTGCGTTTTCGCCGGAAAACGCGTTTTCGGCCGAAAACGTGTACGTTTGCACTTCCCGGCCACAGGGAAGCTGCTAGCCGGGAATTCTCTGACTGGTTCTACCCGCTGCCCGGAACGCTACGCAGGGCAAAAGCGATTTTCGTCCTCCGTGCTTGCTTTTTCTCAGAAAGAGCCATGGTGTGCTTTTTCGACGGAAAACGCTTTTTCGGCCGAAAACGTGTACGTTTGCAGTTCCCCGCCACAGGGAATCTGCTAGCCGGGAATTCTCTGCCTGGTTCTACCCGCTGCTCAGAACGCTACGCAGGGCAAAAGCGATTCTCGTCCTCCGTGCTTGCTTTTTCTCAGAAAGAGCCGTGGTGTGCGTTTTCGCCGGAAAACGCGTTTTCGGCCGAAAACGTGTACGTTTGCACTTCCCCGCCACAGGGAAGCTGCTAGCCGGGAATTCTCTGCCTGGTTCTACCCGCTGCCCGGAACGCTACGCAGGGCAAAAGCGATTCTCGTCCTCCGTGCTTGCTTTTTCTCAGAAAGAGCCGTGGTGTGCGTTTTCGCCGGAAAACGCGTTTTCGGCCGAAAACGTGTACGTTTGCAATTCCCGGCCACAGGGAAGCTGCTAGCCGGGAATTCTCTGCCTGGTTCTAACAGCTGCCCGGAACGCTACGCAGGGCAAAAGCGATTCTCGTCCTCCGTGCTTGCTTTTTCTCAGAAAGAGCCGTGGTGTGCGTTTTCGCCGGAAAACGCATTTTCGGCGAAAACGTGTACGTTTGCAATTCCCGGCCACAGGGAATCTGCTAGCCGGGAATTCTCTGCCTGGTTCTACCCGCTGCCCGGAACACTACGCAGGGCAAAAGCGGTTCTCGTCCTCCGTGCTTGCTTTTTCTCAGAAAGAGCCGTGGTGTGCTTTTTCGCCAGAAAACGCGTTTTCGGCCGAAAACGTGTACGTTTGCACTTCCCCGCCACAGGGAAGCTGCTAGCCGGGAATTCTCTGCCTGGTTCTACCCGCTGCCCGGAACGCTACGCAGGGCAAAAGCGATTCTCGTCCTCCGTGCTTGCTTTTTCTCAGAAAGAGCCGTGGTGTGCGTTTTCGCCGGAAAACGCGTTTTCGACCGAAAACGTGTACGTTTGCACTTCCCCGCCACAGGGAAGCTGCTAGCCGGGAATTCTCTGCCTGGTTCTACCCGCTGCCCGGAACGCTACGCAGGGCAAAAGCGATTCTCGTCCTCCGTGCTTGCTTTTTCTCAGAAAGAGCCGTGGTGTGCGTTTTCGCCGGAAAACGCGTTTTCGGCCGAAAACGTGTACGTTTGCTCTTCCCGGCCACAGGGAAGCTGCTAGCCGGCAATTCTCTGACTGGTTCTACCCGCTGCCCGGAACGCTACGCAGGGCAAAAGCGATTTTCGTCCTCCGTGCTTGCTTTTTCTCAGAAAGAGCCATGGTGTGCTTTTTCGCCGGAAAACGCTTTTTCGGCCGAAAACGTGTACGTTTGCACTTCCCCGCCACAGGGAAGCTGCTAGCCGGGAATTCTCTGCCTGGTTCTACCCGCTGCCCGGAACGCTACGCAGGGCAAAAGCGATTCTCGTCCTCCGTGCTTGCTTTTTCTCAGAAAGAGCCGTGGTGTGCGTTTTCGCCGGAAAACACGTTTTCGGCCGAAAACGTGTACGTTTGCACTTCCCCGCCACAGGGAAGCTGCTAGCCGGGAATTCTCTGCCTGGTTCTACCCGCTGCCCGGAACGCTACGCAGGGCAAAAGCGATTCTCGTCCTCCGTGCTTGCTTTTTCTCAGAAAGAGCCGTGGTGTGCTTTTTCGCCAGAAAACGCGTTTTCGGCCGAAAACGTGTACGTTTGCACTTCCCCGCCACAGGGAAGCTGCTAGCCGGGAATTCTCTGCCTGGTTCTACCCGCTGCCCGGAACGCTACGCAGGGCAAAAGCGATTCTCGTCCTCCGTGCTTGCTTTTTCTCAGAAAGAGCCGTGGTGTGCGTTTTCGCCGGAAAACGCGTTTTCGGCCGAAAACGTGTACGTTTGCACTTCCCAGCCACAGGGAAGCTGCTAGCCGGGAATTCTCTGCCTGGTTCTACCCGCTGCCCGGAACGCTACGCAGGGCAAAAGCGATTCTCGTCCTCCGTGCTTGCTTTTTCTCAGAAAGAGCCGTGGTGTGCGTTTTCGCCGGAAAACGCGTTTTCGGCCGAAAACGTGTACGTTTGCACTTCCCGGCCACAGGGAAGCTGCTAGCCGGGAATTCTCTGACTGGTTCTACCCGCTGCCCGGAACGCTACGCAGGGCAAAAGCGATTTTCGTCCTCCGTGCTTGCTTTTTCTCAGAAAGAGCCATGGTGTGCTTTTTCGACGGAAAACGCTTTTTCGGCCGAAAACGTGTACGTTTGCAGTTCCCCGCCACAGGGAATCTGCTAGCCGGGAATTCTCTGCCTGGTTCTACCCGCTGCTCAGAACGCTACGCAGGGCAAAAGCGATTCTCGTCCTCCGTGCTTGCTTTTTCTCAGAAAGAGCCGTGGTGTGCGTTTTCGCCGGAAAACGCGTTTTCGGCCGAAAACGTGTACGTTTGCACTTCCCCGCCACAGGGAAGCTGCTAGCCGGGAATTCTCTGCCTGGTTCTACCCGCTGCCCGGAACGCTACGCAGGGCAAAAGCGATTCTCGTCCTCCGTGCTTGCTTTTTCTCAGAAAGAGCCGTGGTGTGCGTTTTCGCCGGAAAACGCGTTTTCGGCCGAAAACGTGTACGTTTGCAATTCCCGGCCACAGGGAAGCTGCTAGCCGGGAATTCTCTGCCTGGTTCTAACAGCTGCCCGGAACGCTACGCAGGGCAAAAGCGATTCTCGTCCTCCGTGCTTGCTTTTTCTCAGAAAGAGCCGTGGTGTGCGTTTTCGCCGGAAAACGCATTTTCGGCGAAAACGTGTACGTTTGCAATTCCCGGCCACAGGGAATCTGCTAGCCGGGAATTCTCTGCCTGGTTCTACCCGCTGCCCGGAACACTACGCAGGGCAAAAGCGGTTCTCGTCCTCCGTGCTTGCTTTTTCTCAGAAAGAGCCGTGGTGTGCTTTTTCGCCAGAAAACGCGTTTTCGGCCGAAAACGTGTACGTTTGCACTTCCCCGCCACAGGGAAGCTGCTAGCCGGGAATTCTCTGCCTGGTTCTACCCGCTGCCCGGAACGCTACGCAGGGCAAAAGCGATTCTCGTCCTCCGTGCTTGCTTTTTCTCAGAAAGAGCCGTGGTGTGCGTTTTCGCCGGAAAACGCGTTTTCGACCGAAAACGTGTACGTTTGCACTTCCCCGCCACAGGGAAGCTGCTAGCCGGGAATTCTCTGCCTGGTTCTACCCGCTGCCCGGAACGCTACGCAGGGCAAAAGCGATTCTCGTCCTCCGTGCTTGCTTTTTCTCAGAAAGAGCCGTGGTGTGCGTTTTCGCCGGAAAACGCGTTTTCGGCCGAAAACGTGTACGTTTGCTCTTCCCGGCCACAGGGAAGCTGCTAGCCGGCAATTCTCTGACTGGTTCTACCCGCTGCCCGGAACGCTACGCAGGGCAAAAGCGATTTTCGTCCTCCGTGCTTGCTTTTTCTCAGAAAGAGCCATGGTGTGCTTTTTCGCCGGAAAACGCTTTTTCGGCCGAAAACGTGTACGTTTGCACTTCCCCGCCACAGGGAAGCTGCTAGCCGGGAATTCTCTGCCTGGTTCTACCCGCTGCCCGGAACGCTACGCAGGGCAAAAGCGATTCTCGTCCTCCGTGCTTGCTTTTTCTCAGAAAGAGCCGTGGTGTGCGTTTTCGCCGGAAAACACGTTTTCGGCCGAAAACGTGTACGTTTGCACTTCCCGGCCACAGGGCAGCTGCTAGCCGGGAATTCTCTGCCTGGTTCTACCCGCTGCCCGGAACGCTACGCAGGGCAAAAGCGATTCTCGTCCTCCGTGCTTGCTTTTTCTCAGAAAGAGCCGTGGTGTGCGTTTTCGCCGGAAAACGCGTTTTCGGCGAAAACGTGTACGTTTGCACTTCCCGGCCACAGCGAAGCTGCTAGCCGGGAATTCTCTGCCTGGTTCTACCCGCTGTCCGGAACACTACGCAGGGCAAAAGCGATTCTCGTCCTCCGTGCTTGCTTTTTCTCAGAAAGAGCCGTGGTGTGCGTTTTCGCCGGAAAACGCGTTTTCGGCCGAAAACGTGTACGTTTGCACTTCCCGGCCACAGGGAAGCTGCTAGCCGGGAATTCTCTGCCTGGTTCTACCAGCTGCCCGGAACGCTACGCAGGGCAAAAGCGATTCCCGTCCTCCGTGCTTGCTTTTTCTCAGAAAGAGCCGTGGTGTGCGTTTTCGCCGGAAAACGCGTTTTCGGCCGAAAACGTGTACGTTTGCACTTCCCGGCCACAGGGAAGCTGCTAGCCGGGAATTCTCTGCCTGGTTCTACCAGCTGCCCGGAACGCTACGCAGGGCAAAAGCGATTCTCGTCCTCCGTGCTTGCTTTTTCTCAGAAAGAGCCGTGGTGTGCGTTTTCGCCGGAAAACGCATTTTCGGCGAAAACGTGTACGTTTGCAATTCCCGGCCACAGGGAATCTGCTAGCCGGGAATTCTCTGCCTGGTTCTACCCGCTGCCCGGAACACTACGCAGGGCAAAAGCGGTTCTCGTCCTCCGTGCTTGCTTTTTCTCAGAAAGAGCCGTGGTGTGCTTTTTCGCCAGAAAACGCGTTTTCGGCCGAAAACGTGTACGTTTGCACTTCCCCGCCACAGGGAAGCTGCTAGCCGGGAATTCTCTGCCTGGTTCTACCCGCTGCCCGGAACGCTACGCAGGGCAAAAGCGATTCTCGTCCTCCGTGCTTGCTTTTTCTCAGAAAGAGCCGTGGTGTGCGTTTTCGCCGGAAAACGCGTTTTCGGCCGAAAACGTGTACGTTTGCACTTCCCAGCCACAGGGAAGCTGCTAGCCGGGAATTCTCTGCCTGGTTCTACCCGCTGCCCGGAACGCTACGCAGGGCAAAAGCGATTCTCGTCCTCCGTGCTTGCTTTTTCTCAGAAAGAGCCGTGGTGTGCGTTTTCGCCGGAAAACGCGTTTTCGGCCGAAAACGTGTACGTTTGCACTTCCCGGCCACAGGGAAGCTGCTAGCCGGGAATTCTCTGACTGGTTCTACCCGCTGCCCGGAACGCTACGCAGGGCAAAAGCGATTTTCGTCCTCCGTGCTTGCTTTTTCTCAGAAAGAGCCATGGTGTGCTTTTTCGACGGAAAACGCTTTTTCGGCCGAAAACGTGTACGTTTGCACTTCCCCGCCACAGGGAATCTGCTAGCCGGGAATTCTCTGCCTGGTTCTACCCGCTGCTCAGAACGCTACGCAGGGCAAAAGCGATTCTCGTCCTCCGTGCTTGCTTTTTCTCAGAAAGAGCCGTGGTGTGCGTTTTCGCCGGAAAACGCGTTTTCGGCCGAAAACGTGTACGTTTGCACTTCCCGGCCACAGGGAAGCTGCTAGCCGGGAATTCTCTGCCTGGTTCTACCCGCTGCCCGGAACGCTACGCAGGGCAAAAGCGATTTTCGTCCTCCGTGCTTGCTTTTTCTCAGAAAGAGCCGTGGTGTGCGTTTTCGCGGGAAAAAGCGTTTTCGGCCGAAAACGTGTACGTTTGCACTTCCCGGCCACAGGGCAGCTGCTAGGCGGGAATTCTCTGCCTGGTTCTACCCGCTGCCCGGAACGCTACGCAGGGCAAAAGCGATTCTCGTCCTCCGTGCTTGCTTTTTCTCAGAAAGAGCCGTGGTGTGCGTTTTCGCCGGAAAACGCATTTTCGGCGAAAACGTGTACGTTTGCAATTCCCGGCCACAGGGAATCTGCTAGCCGGGAATTCTCTGCCTGGTTCTACCCGCTGCCCGGAACACTACGCAGGGCAAAAGCGGTTCTCGTCCTCCGTGCTTGCTTTTTCTCAGAAAGAGCCGTGGTGTGCTTTTTCGCCAGAAAACGCGTTTTCGGCCGAAAACGTGTACGTTTGCACTTCCCCGCCACAGGGAAGCTGCTAGCCGGGAATTCTCTGCCTGGTTCTACCCGCTGCCCGGAACGCTACGCAGGGCAAAAGCGATTCTCGTCCTCCGTGCTTGCTTTTTCTCAGAAAGAGCCGTGGTGTGCGTTTTCGCCGGAAAACGCGTTTTCGGCCGAAAACGTGTACGTTTGCACTTCCCAGCCACAGGGAAGCTGCTAGCCGGGAATTCTCTGCCTGGTTCTACCCGCTGCCCGGAACGCTACGCAGGGCAAAAGCGATTCTCGTCCTCCGTGCTTGCTTTTTCTCAGAAAGAGCCGTGGTGTGCGTTTTCGCCGGAAAACGCGTTTTCGGCCGAAAACGTGTACGTTTGCACTTCCCGGCCACAGGGAAGCTGCTAGCCGGGAATTCTCTGACTGGTTCTACCCGCTGCCCGGAACGCTACGCAGGGCAAAAGCGATTTTCGTCCTCCGTGCTTGCTTTTTCTCAGAAAGAGCCATGGTGTGCTTTTTCGACGGAAAACGCTTTTTCGGCCGAAAACGTGTACGTTTGCAGTTCCCCGCCACAGGGAATCTGCTAGCCGGGAATTCTCTGCCTGGTTCTACCCGCTGCTCAGAACGCTACGCAGGGCAAAAGCGATTCTCGTCCTCCGTGCTTGCTTTTTCTCAGAAAGAGCCGTGGTGTGCGTTTTCGCCGGAAAACGCGTTTTCGGCCGAAAACGTGTACGTTTGCACTTCCCGGCCACAGGGAAGCTGCTAGCCGGGAATTCTCTGCCTGGTTCTACCCGCTGCCCGGAACGCTACGCAGGGCAAAAGCGATTTTCGTCCTCCGTGCTTGCTTTTTCTCAGAAAGAGCCGTGGTGTGCGTTTTCGCCGGAAAACGCGTTTTCGGCCGAAAACGTGTACGTTTGCACTTCCCCGCCACAGGGAAGCTGCTAGCCGGGAATTCTCTGCCTGGTTCTACCCGCTGCCCGGAACGCTACGCAGGGCAAAAGCGATTCTCGTCCTCCGTGCTTGCTTTTTCTCAGAAAGAGCCGTGGTGTGCGTTTTCGCCGGAAAACGCGTTTTCGGCCGAAAACGTGTACGTTTGCAATTCCCGGCCACAGGGAAGCTGCTAGCCGGGAATTCTCTGCCTGGTTCTAACAGCTGCCCGGAACGCTACGCAGGGCAAAAGCGATTCTCGTCCTCCGTGCTTGCTTTTTCTCAGAAAGAGCCGTGGTGTGCGTTTTCGCCGGAAAACGCATTTTCGGCGAAAACGTGTACGTTTGCAATTCCCGGCCACAGGGAATCTGCTAGCCGGGAATTCTCTGCCTGGTTCTACCCGCTGCCCGGAACACTACGCAGGGCAAAAGCGGTTCTCGTCCTCCGTGCTTGCTTTTTCTCAGAAAGAGCCGTGGTGTGCTTTTTCGCCAGAAAACGCGTTTTCGGCCGAAAACGTGTACGTTTGCACTTCCCCGCCACAGGGAAGCTGCTAGCCGGGAATTCTCTGCCTGGTTCTACCCGCTGCCCGGAACGCTACGCAGGGCAAAAGCGATTCTCGTCCTCCGTGCTTGCTTTTTCTCAGAAAGAGCCGTGGTGTGCGTTTTCGCCGGAAAACGCGTTTTCGGCCGAAAACGTGTACGTTTGCACTTCCCAGCCACAGGGAAGCTGCTAGCCGGGAATTCTCTGCCTGGTTCTACCCGCTGCCCGGAACGCTACGCAGGGCAAAAGCGATTCTCGTCCTCCGTGCTTGCTTTTTCTCAGAAAGAGCCGTGGTGTGCGTTTTCGCCGGAAAACGCGTTTTCGGCCGAAAACGTGTACGTTTGCACTTCCCGGCCACAGGGAAGCTGCTAGCCGGGAATTCTCTGACTGGTTCTACCCGCTGCCCGGAACGCTACGCAGGGCAAAAGCGATTTTCGTCCTCCGTGCTTGCTTTTTCTCAGAAAGAGCCATGGTGTGCTTTTTCGACGGAAAACGCTTTTTCGGCCGAAAACGTGTACGTTTGCACTTCCCCGCCACAGGGAATCTGCTAGCCGGGAATTCTCTGCCTGGTTCTACCCGCTGCTCAGAACGCTACGCAGGGCAAAAGCGATTCTCGTCCTCCGTGCTTGCTTTTTCTCAGAAAGAGCCGTGGTGTGCGTTTTCGCCGGAAAACGCGTTTTCGGCCGAAAACGTGTACGTTTGCAATCCCGGCCACAGGGAAGCTGCTAGCCGGGAATTCTCTGCCTGGTTCTACCCGCTGCCCGGAACGCTACGCAGGGCAAAAGCGATTCTCGTCCTCCGTGCTTGCTTTTTCTCAGAAAGAGCCGTGGTGTGCGTTTTCGCCGGAAAAAGCGTTTTCGGCCGAAAACGTGTACGTTTGCACTTCCCGGCCACAGGGCAGCTGCTAGCCGGGAATTCTCTGCCTGGTTCTACCCGCTGCCCGGAACGCTACGCAGGGCAAAAGCGATTCTCGTCCTCCGTGCTTGCTTTTTCTCAGAAAGAGCCGTGGTGTGCGTTTTCGCCGGAAAACGCGTTTTCGGCCGAAAACGTGTACGTTTGCACTTCCCCGCCACAGGGAAGCTGCTAGCCGGGAATTCTCTGCCTCGTTCTACCCGCTGCCCGGAACGCTACGCAGGGCAAAAGCGATTTTCGTCCTCCGTGCTTGCTTTTTCTCAGAAAGAGCCGTGGTGTGCGTTTTCGCGGGAAAAAGCGTTTTCGGCCGAAAACGTGTACGTTTGCACTTCCCGGCCACAGGGAAGCTGCTAGCCGGGAATTCTCTGCCTCGTTCTACCCGCTGCCCGGAACGCTACGCAGGGCAAAAGCGATTCTCGTCCTCCGTGCTTGCTGTTTCTCAGAAAGAGCCGTGGTGTGCGTTTTCGCCGGAAAACGCGTTTTCGGCCGAAAACGTGTACGTTTGCACTTCCCGGCCACAGGGAAGCTGCTAGCCGGGAATTCCCTGCCTGGTTCTACCCGCTGCCCGGAACGCTACGCAGGGCAAAAGCGATTCTCGTCCTCCGTGCTTGCTTTTTCTCAGAAAGAGCCGTGGTGTGCGTTTTTGCCGGAAAACGCGTTTTCGGCGAAAACGTGTACGTTTGCACTTCCCGGCCACAGGGAAGCTGCTAGCCGGGAATTCTCTGCCTGGTTCTACCCGCTGCCCGGAACACTACGCAGGGCAAAAGCGATTCTCGTCCTCCGTGCTTGCTTTTTCTCAGAAAGAGCCGTGGTGTGCGTTTTCGCCGGAAAACGCGTTTTCGTCCGAAAACGTGTACGTTTGCACTTCCCCGCCACAGGGAAGCTGCTAGCCGGGAATTCTCTGCCTGGTTCTACCCGCTGCCCGGAACGCTACGCAGGGCAAAAGCGATTCTCGTCCTCCGTGCTTGCTTTTTCTCAGAAAGAGCCGTGGTGTGCGTTTTCGCCGGAAAACGCGTTTTCGGCCGGAAACGTGTACGTTTGCACTTCCCGGCCACAGGGAAGCTGCTAGCCGGCAATTCGCTGCCTATTTCTACCCGCTGCTCAGAACGCTACGCAGGGCAAAAGCGATTCTCGTCCTCCGTGCTTGCTTTTTCTCAGAAAGAGCCGTGGTGTGCGTTTTCGCCAGAAAACTCGTTTTCGGCCGAAAACGTGTACGTTTGCACTTCCCGGCCACAGGGAAGCTGCTAGCCGGGAATTCTCTGCCTGGTTCTACCCGCTGCCCGGAACGCTACGCAGGGGAAAAGCGATTCTCGTCCTCCGTGCTTGCTTTTTCTCAGAAAGAGCCGTGGTGTGCGTTTTCGCCGGAAAACGCGTTTTCGGCCGAAAACGTGTACGTTTGCACTTCCCGGCCACAGGGAAGCTGCTAGCCGGGAATTCTCTGCCTGGTTCTACCCGCTGCCCGGAACGCTACGCAGGGCAAAAGCGATTT
Organism: Athene noctua; assembly: GCF_965140245.1. Taxonomy (NCBI): domain Eukaryota; kingdom Metazoa; phylum Chordata; class Aves; order Strigiformes; family Strigidae; genus Athene; species Athene noctua. The sequence continues at coordinate 381,963 of NW_027437558.1, read as the reverse complement.
TCGTCCTCCGTGCTTGCTTTTTCTCAGAAAGAGCCGTGGTGTGCGTTTTCGCGGGAAAAAGCGTTTTCGGCCGAAAACGTGTACGTTTGCACTTCCCGGCCACAGGGCAGCTGCTAGCCGGGAATTCTCTGCCTGGTTCTACCCGCTGCCCGGAACGCTACGCAGGGCAAAAGCGATTCTCGTCCTCCGTGCTTGCTTTTTCTCAGAAAGAGCCGTGGTGTGCGTTTTCGCGGGAAAACGCGTTTTCGGCCGAAAACGTGTACGTTTGCACTTCCCCGCCACAGGGAAGCTGCTAGCCGGGAATTCTCTGCCTCGTTCTACCCGCTGCCCGGAACGCTACGCAGGGTAAAAGCGATTTTCGTCCTCCGTGCTTGCTTTTTCTCAGAAAGAGCCGTGGTGTGCGTTTTCGCGGGAAAAAGCGTTTTCGGCCGAAAACGTGTACGTTTGCACTTCCCGGCCACAGGGAAGCTGCTAGCCGGGAATTCTCTGCCTCGTTCTACCCGCTGCCCGGAACGCTACGCAGGGCAAAAGCGATTCTCGTCCTCCGTGCTTGCTGTTTCTCAGAAAGAGCCGTGGTGTGCGTTTTCGCCGGAAAACGCGTTTTCGGCGAAAACGTGTACGTTTGCACTTTCCGGCCACAGGGAAGCTGCTAGCCGGGAATTCTCTGCCTGGTTCTACCCGCTGCCCGGAACACTACGCAGGGCAAAAGCGATTCTCGTCCTCCGTGCTTGCTTTTTCTCAGAAAGAGCCGTGGTGTGCGTTTTCGCCGGAAAACGCGTTTTCGGCCGAAAACGTGTACGTTTGCACTTCCCCGCCACAGGGAAGCTGCTAGCCGGGAATTCTCTGCCTGGTTCTACCCGCTGCCCGGAACGCTACGCAGGGCAAAAGCGATTCTCGTCCTCCGTGCTTGCTTTTTCTCAGAAAGAGCCGTGGTGTGCGTTTTCGCCGGTAAACGCGTTTTCGGCCGAAAACGTGTACGTTTGCACTTCCCGGCCACAGGGAAGCTGCTAGCCGGGAATTCTCTGCCTGGTTCTACCCGCTGCCCGGAACGCTACGCAGGGCAAAAGCGATTCTCGTCCTCCGTGCTTGCTTTTTCTCAGAAAGATCCGTGGTGTGCGTTTTCGCCGGAAAACGCGTTTTCGGCCGAAAACGTGTACGTTTGCACTTCCCGGCCACAGGGAAGCTGCTAGCCGGCAATTCTCTGACTGGTTCTACCCGCTGCCCGGAACGCTACGCAGGGCAAAAGCGATTTTCGTCCTCCGTGCTTTCTTTTTCTCAGAAAGAGCCATGGTGTGCTTTTTCGACGGAAAACGCTTTTTCGGCCGAAAACGTGTACGTTTGCACTTCCCGGCCACAGGGAAGCTGCTAGCCGGGAATTCTCTGCCTGGTTCTACCCGCTGCTCAGAACGCTACGCAGGGCAAAAGCGATTCTCGTCCTCCGTGCTTGCTTTTTCTCAGAAAGAGCCGTGGTGTGCGTTTTCGCCGGAAAACGCGTTTTCGGCGAAAACGTGTACGTTTGCACTTCCCGGCCACAGGGAAGCTGCTAGCCGGGAATTCTCTGCCTGGTTCTACCCGCTGCCCGGAACACTACGCAGGGCAAAAGCGATTCTCGTCCTCCGTGCTTGCTTTTTCTCAGAAAGAGCCGTGGTGTGCGTTTTCGCCGGAAAACGCGTTTTCGGCCGAAAACGTGTACGTTTGCACTTCCCGGCACAGGGAAGCTGCTAGCCGGGAATTCTCTGCCTGGTTCTACCCGCTGCCCGGAACGCTACGCAGGGCAAAAGCGATTCTCGTCCTCCGTGCTTGCTTTTTCTCAGAAAGAGCCGTGGTGTGCGTTTTCGCCGGAAAACGCGTTTTCGGCGAAAACGTGTACGTTTGCAATTCCCGGCCACAGGGAAGCTGCTAGCCGGGAATTCTCTGCCTGGTTCTACCCGCTGCCCGGAACACTACGCAGGGCAAAAGCGATTCTCGTCCTCCGTGCTTGCTTTTTCTCAGAAAGAGCCGTGGTGTGCGTTTTCGCTGGAAAACGCGTTTTCGGCCGAAAACGTGTACGTTTGCACTTCCCGGCCACAGGGAAGCTGCTAGCCGGGAATTCTCTGCCTCGTTCTACCCGCTGCCCGGAACGCTACGCAGAGCAAAAGCGATTTTCGTCCTCCGTGCTTTCTTTTTCTCAGAAAGAGCCGTGGTGTGCTTTTTCGCCGGAAAAAGCTTTTTCGGCCGAAAACGTGTACGTTTGCACTTCCCCGCCACAGGGAAGCTGCTAGCCGGGAATTCTCTGCCTGGTTCTACCCGCTGCTCAGAACGCTACGCAGGGCAAAAGCGATTCTCGTCCTCCGTGCTTGCTTTTTCTCAGAAAGAGCCGTGGTGTGCGTTTTCGCCGGAAAACGCGTTTTCGGCGAAAACGTGTACGTTTGCACTTCCCGGCCACAGGGAAGCTGCTAGCCGTGAATTCTCTGCCTGGTTCTACCCGCTGCCCGGAACACTACGCAGGGCAAAAGCGATTCTCGTCCTCCGTGCTTGCTTTTTCTCAGAAAGAGCCGTGGTGTGCGTTTTCGCCGGAAAACGCGTTTTCGGCCGAAAACGTGTACGTTTGCACTTCCCGGCCACAGGGAAGCTGCTAGCCGGGAATTCTCTGCCTGGTTCTACCCGCTGCCCGGAACGCTACGCAGGGCAAAGCGATTCTCGTCCTCCGTGCTTGCTTTTTCTCAGAAAGAGCCGTGGTGTGCGTTTTCGCCGGAAAACGCGTTTTCGGCGAAAACGTGTACGTTTGCACTTCCCGGCCACAGGGAAGCTGCTAGCCGGGAATTCTCTGCCTGGTTCTACCCGCTGCCCGGAACGCTACGCAGGGCAAAAGCGATTTTCGTCCTCCGTGCTTTCTTTTTCTCAGAAAGAGCCATGGTGTGCTTTTTCGCCGGAAAAAGCTTTTTCGGCCGAAAACGTGTACGTTTGCACTTCCCCGCCACAGGGAAGCTGCTAGCCGGGAATTCTCTGCCTGGTTCTACCCGCTGCTCAGAACGCTACGCAGGGCAAAAGCGATTCTCGTCCTCCGTGCTTGCTTTTTCTCAGAAAGAGCCGTGGTGTGCGTTTTCGCCGGAAAACGCGTTTTCGGCGAAAACGTGTACGTTTGCACTTCCCGGCCACAGGGAAGCTGCTAGCCGGGAATTCTCTGCCTGGTTCTACCCGCTGCCCGGAACGCTACGCAGGGCAAAAGCGATTCTCGTCCTCCGTGCTTGCTTTTTCTCAGAAAGAGCCGTGGTGTGCGTTTTCGCCGGAAAACGCGTTTTCGGCCGAAAACGTGTACGTTTGCACGTCCCGGCCACAGGGAAGCTGCTAGCCGGGAATTCTCTGCCTGGTTGTACCCGCTGCCCGGAACGCTACGCAGGGCAAAAGCGATTCTCGTCCTCCGTGCTTGCTTTTTCTCAGAAAGAGCCGTGGTGTGCGTTTTCGCCGGAAAACGCGTTTTCGGCGAAAACGTGTACGTTTGCACTTCCCGGCCACAGGGAAGCTGCTAGCCGGGAATTCTCTGCCTGGTTCTACCCGCTGCCCGGAACACTACGCAGGGCAAAAGCGATTCTCGTCCTCCGTGCTTGCTTTTTCTCAGAAAGAGCCGTGGTGTGCGTTTTCGCCGGAAAACGCGTTTTCGGCCGAAAACGTGTACGTTTGCACTTCCCGGCCACAGGGAAGCTGCTAGCCGGGAATTCTCTGCCTGGTTCTACCCGCTGCCCGGAACGCTACGCAGGGCAAAAGCGATTCTCGTCCTCCGTGCTTGCTTTTTCTCAGAAAGAGCCGTGGTGTGCGTTTTCGCCGGAAAACGCGTTTTCGGCGAAAACGTGTACGTTTGCAATTCCCGGCCACAGGGAAGCTGCTAGCCGGGAATTCTCTGCCTGGTTCTACCCGCTGCCCGGAACACTACGCAGGGCAAAAGCGATTCTCGTCCTCCGTGCTTGCTTTTTCTCAGAAAGAGCCGTGGTTTGCGTTTTCGCTGGAAAACGCGTTTTCGGCCGAAAACGTGTACGTTTGCACTTCCCGGCCACAGGGAAGCTGCTAGCCGGGAATTCTCTGCCTGGTTCTACCCGCTGCCCGGAACGCTACGCAGGGCAAAAGCGATTTTCGTCCTCCGTGCTTTCTTTTTCTCAGAAAGAGCCATGGTGTGCTTTTTCGCCGGAAAAAGCTTTTTCGGCCGAAAACGTGTACGTTTGCACTTCCCCGCCACAGGGAAGCTGCTAGCCGGGAATTCTCTGCCTGGTTCTACCCGCTGCTCAGAACGCTACGCAGGGCAAAAGCGATTCTCGTCCTCCGTGCTTGCTTTTTCTCAGAAAGAGCCGTGGTGTGCGTTTTCGCCGGAAAACGCGTTTTCGGCGAAAACGTGTACGTTTGCACTTCCCGGCCACAGGGAAGCTGCTAGCCGGGAATTCTCTGCCTGGTTCTACCCGCTGCCCGGAACGCTACGCAGGGCAAAAGCGATTCTCGTCCTCCGTGCTTGCTTTTTCTCAGAAAGAGCCGTGGTGTGCGTTTTCGCCGGAAAACGCGTTTTCGGCCGAAAACGTGTACGTTTGCACGTCCCGGCCACAGGGAAGCTGCTAGCCGGGAATTCTCTGCCTGGTTGTACCCGCTGCCCGGAACGCTACGCAGGGCAAAAGCGATTCTCGTCCTCCGTGCTTGCTTTTTCTCAGAAAGAGCCGTGGTGTGCGTTTTCGCCGGAAAACGCGTTTTCGGCGAAAACGTGTACGTTTGCACTTCCCGGCCACAGGGAAGCTGCTAGCCGGGAATTCTCTGCCTGGTTCTACCCGCTGCCCGGAACACTACGCAGGGCAAAAGCGATTCTCGTCCTCCGTGCTTGCTTTTTCTCAGAAAGAGCCGTGGTGTGCGTTTTCGCCGGAAAACGCGTTTTCGGCCGAAAACGTGTACGTTTGCACTTCCCCGCCACAGGGAAGCTGCTAGCCGGGAATTCTCTGCCTGGTTCTACCCGCTGCCCGGAACGCTACGCAGGGCAAAAGCGATTCTCGTCCTCCGTGCTTGCTTTTTCTCAGAAAGAGCCGTGGTGTGCGTTTTCGCCGGAAAACGCGTTTTCGGCCGAAAACGTGTACGTTTGCACTTCCCGGCCACAGGGAAGCTGCTAGACGGGAATTCTCTGCCTGGTTCTACCCGCTGCCCGGAACGCTACGCAGGGCAAAAGCGGTTCTCGTCCTCCGTGCTTGCTTTTTCTCAGAAAGAGCCGTGGTGTGCGTTTTCGCCGGAAAACGCGTTTTCGGCCGAAAACGTGTACGTTTGCACTTCCCGGCCACAGGGAAGCTGCTAGCCGGGAATTCTCTGCCTGGTTCTACCCGCTGCCCGGAACACTACGCAGGGCAAAAGCGATTCTCGTCCTCCGTGCTTGCTTTTTCTCAGAAAGAGCCGTGGTGTGCGTTTTCGCCAGAAAACGCGTTTTCGGCCGAAAACGTGTACGTTTGCACTTCCCCGCCACAGGGAAGCTGCTAGCCGGGAATTCTCTGCCTGGTTCTACCCGCTGCCCGGAACGCTACGCAGGGCAAAAGCGATTCTCGTCCTCCGTGCCTGCTTTTTCTCAGAAAGAGCCGTGGTGTGCGTTTTCGCCGGTAAACGCGTTTTCGGCCGAAAACGTGTACGTTTGCACTTCCCGGCCACAGGGAAGCTGCTAGCCGGGAATTCTCTGCCTGGTTCTACCCGCTGCCCGGAACGCTACGCAGGGCAAAAGCGATTCTCGTCCTCCGTGCTTGCTTTTTCTCAGAAAGATCCGTGGTGTGCGTTTTCGCCGGAAAACGCGTTTTCGGCCGAAAACGTGTACGTTTGCACTTCCCGGCCACAGGGAAGCTGCTAGCCGGCAATTCTCTGACTGGTTCTACCCGCTGCCCGGAACGCTACGCAGGGCAAAAGCGATTTTCGTCCTCCGTGCTTTCTTTTTCTCAGAAAGAGCCATGGTGTGCTTTTTCGACGGAAAACGCTTTTTCGGCCGAAAACGTGTACGTTTGCACTTCCCCGCCACAGGGAAGCTGCTAGCCGGGAATTCTCTGCCTGGTTCTACCCGCTGCTCAGAACGCTACGCAGGGCAAAAGCGATTCTTTTCCTCCGTGCTTGCTTTTTCTCAGAAAGAGCCGTGGTGTGCGTTTTCGCCGGAAAACGCATTTTCGGCGAAAACGTGTACGTTTGCACTTCCCGGCCACAGGGAAGCTGCTAGCCGTGAATTCTCTGCCTGGTTCTACCCGCTGCCCGGAACACTACGCAGGGCAAAAGCGATTCTCGTCCTCCGTGCTTGCTTTTTTTCAGAAAGAGCCGTGGTGTGCGTTTTCGCCGGAAAACGCGTTTTCGGCCGAAAACGTGTACGTTTGCACTTCCCGGCCACAGGGAAGCTGCTAGCCGGGAATTCTCTGCCTGGTTCTACCCGCTGCCCGGAACGCTACGCAGGGCAAAAGCGATTCTCGTCCTCCGTGCTTGCTTTTTCTCAGAAAGAGCCGTGGTGTGCGTTTTCGCCGGAAAACGCGTTTTCGGCGAAAACGTGTACGTTTGCAATTCCCGGCCACAGGGAAGCTGCTAGCCGGGAATTCTCTGCCTGGTTCTACCCGCTGCCCGGAACACTACGCAGGGCAAAAGCGATTCTCGTCCTCCGTGCTTGCTTTTTCTCAGAAAGAGCCGTGGTGTGCGTTTTCGCTGGAAAACGCGTTTTCGGCCGAAAAGGTGTACGTTTGCACTTCCCGGCCACAGGGAAGCTGCTAGCCGGGAATTCTCTGCCTGGTTCTACCCGCTGCCCGGAACGCTACGCAGGGCAAAAGCGATTTTCGTCCTCCGTGCTTTCTTTTTCTCAGAAAGAGCCATGGTGTGCTTTTTCGCCGGAAAAAGCTTTTTCGGCCGAAAACGTGTACGTTTGCACTTCCCCGCCACAGGGAAGCTGCTAGCCGGGAATTCTCTGCCTGGTTCTACCCGCTGCTCAGAACGCTACGCAGGGCAAAAGCGATTCTCGTCCTCCGTGCTTGCTTTTTCTCAGAAAGAGCCGTGGTGTGCGTTTTCGCCGGAAAACGCGTTTTCGGCGAAAACGTGTACGTTTGCACTTCCCGGCCACAGGGAAGCTGCTAGCCGGGAATTCTCTGCCTGGTTCTACCCGCTGCCCGGAACACTACGCAGGGCAAAAGCGATTCTCGTCCTCCGTGCTTGCTTTTTCTCAGAAAGAGCCGTGGTGTGCGTTTTCGCCGGAAAACGCGTTTTCGGCCGAAAACGTGTACGTTTCCACTTCCCGGCCACAGGGAAGCTGCTAGCCGGGAATTCTCTGCCTGGTTCTACCCGCTGCCCGGAACGCTACGCAGGGCAAAAGCGATTCTCCTCCTCCGTGCTTGCTTTTTCTCAGAAAGAGCCGTGGTGTGCGTTTTCGCCGGAAAACGCATTTTCGGCGAAAACGTGTACGTTTGCAATTCCCGGCCACAGGGAAACTGCTAGCCGGGCATTCTCTGCCTGGTTCTACCCGCTGCCCGGAACACTACGCAGGGCAAAAGCGATTCTCGTCCTCCGTGCTTGTTTTTTCTCAGAAAGAGCCGTGGTGTGCGTTTTCGCCAGAAAACGCGTTTTCGGCCGAAAACGTGTACGTTTGCACTTCCCGGCCACAGGGAAGCTGCTAGCCGGGAATTCTCTGCCTGGTTCTACCCGCTGCCCGGAACGCTACGCAGGGCAAAAGCGATTCTCGTCCTCCGTGCTTGCTTTTTCTCAGAAAGAGCCGTGGTGTGCGTTTTCGCCAGAAAACGCGTTTTCGGCCGAAAACGTGTACGTTTGCACTTCCCGGCCACAGGGAAGCTGCTAGCCGGGAATTCTCTGCCTGGTTCTACCCGCTGCCCGGAACGCTACGCAGGGCAAAAGCGATTCTCGTCCTCCGTGCTTGCTTTTTCTCAGAAAGAGCCGTGGTGTGCGTTTTCGCCGGAAAACGCGTTTTCGGCGAAAACGTGTACGTTTGCACTTCCCGGCCACAGGGAAGCTGCTAGCCGGGAATTCTCTGCCTGGTTCTACCCGCTGCCCGGAACACTACGCAGGGCAAAAGCGATTCTCGTCCTCCGTGCTTGCTTTTTCTCAGAAAGAGCCGTGGTGTGCGTTTTCGCCGGAAAACGCGTTTTCGGCCGAAAACGTGTACGTTTGCACTTCCCGGCCACAGGGAAGCTGCTAGCCGGGAATTCTCTGCCTGGTTCTACCCGCTGCCCGGAACGCTACGCAGGGCAAAAGCGATTCTCGTCCTCCGTGCTTGCTTTTTCTCAGAAAGAGCCGTGGTGTGCGTTTTCGCCGGTAAACGCGTTTTCGGCCGAAAACGTGTACGTTTGCACTTCCCGGCCACAGGGAAGCTGCTAGACGGGAATTCTCTGCCTGGTTCTACCCGCTGCCCGGAACGCTACGCAGGGCAAAAGCGGTTCTCGTCCTCCGTGCTTGCTTTTTCTCAGAAAGAGCCGTGGTGTGCGTTTTCGCCGGTAAACGCGTTTTCGGCCGAAAACGTGTACGTTTGCACTTCCCGGCCACAGGGAAGCTGCTAGACGGGAATTCTCTGCCTGGTTCTACCCGCTGCCCGGAACGCTACGCAGGGCAAAAGCGGTTCTCGTCCTCCGTGCTTGCTTTTTCTCAGAAAGAGCCGTGGTGTGCGTTTTCGCCGGAAAACGCGTTTTCGGCGAAAACGTGTACGTTTGCACTTCCCGGCCACAGGGAAGCTGCTAGCCGGGAATTCTCTGCCTGTTCTACCCGCTGCCCGGAACGCTACGCAGGGCAAAAGCGATTCTCGTCCTCCGTGCTTGCTTTTTCTCAGAAAGAGCCGTGGTGTGCGTTTTCGCCGGAAAACGCGTTTTCGGCCGAAAACGTGTACGTTTGCACTTCCCCGCCACAGGGAAGCTGCTAGCCGGGAATTCTCTGCCTGGTTCTACCCGCTGCCCGGAACGCTACGCAGGGCAAAAGCGATTCTCGTCCTCCGTGCTTGCTTTTTCTCAGAAAGAGCCGTGGTGTGCTTTTTCACCGGAAAACGCGTTTTCGGCCGAAAACGTGTACGTTTGCACTTCCCCTCCACAGGGAAGCTGCTAGCCGGGAATTCGCTGCCTATTTCTACCCGCTGCTCAGAACGCTACGCAGGGCAAAAGCGATTCTCGTCCTCCGTGCTTGCTTTTTCTCAGAAAGAGCCGTGGTGTGCGTTTTCGCCGGAAAACGCGTTTTCGGCGAAAACGTGTACGTTTGCACTTCCCGGCCACAGGGAAGCTGCTAGCCGGGAATTCTCTGCCTGGTTCTACCCGCTGCCCGGAACGCTACGCAGGGCAAAAGCGATTCTCGTCCTCCGTGCTTGCTTTTTCTCAGAAAGAGCCGTGGTGTGCGTTTTCGCCGGAAAACGCGTTTTCGGCCGAAAACGTGTACGTTTGCACTTCCCGGCCACAGGGAAGCTGCTAGCCGGGAATTCTCTGCCTGGTTCTACCCGCTGCCCGGAACGCTACGCAGGGCAAAAGCGGTTCTCGTCCTCCGTGCTTGCTTTTTCTCAGAAAGAGCCGTGGTGTGCGTTTTCGCCGGAAAACGCGTTTTCGGCGAAAACGTGTACGTTTGCACTTCCCGGCCACAGGGAAGCTGCTAGCCGGGAATTCTCTGCCTGGTTCTACCCGCTGCCCGGAACACTACGCAGGGCAAAAGCGATTCTCGTCCTCCGTGCTTGCTTTTTCTCAGAAAGAGCCGTGGTGTGCGTTTTCGCCAGAAAACGCGTTTTCGGCCGAAAACGTGTACGTTTGCACTTCCCCGCCACAGGGAAGCTGCTAGCCGGGAATTCTCTGCCTGGTTCTACCCGCTGCCCGGAACGCTACGCAGGGCAAAAGCGATTCTCGTCCTCCGTGCTTGCTTTTTCTCAGAAAGAGCCGTGGTGTGCGTTTTCGCCGGAAAACGCGTTTTCGGACGAAAACGTGTACGTTTGCACTTCCCGGCCACAGGGAAGCTGCTAGCCGGGAATTCTCTGCCTGTTCTACCCGCTGCCCGGAACGCTACGCAGGGCAAAAGCGATTCTCGTCCTCCGTGCTTGCTTTTTCTCAGAAAGAGCCGTGGTGTGCGTTTTCGCCGGAAAACGCGTTTTCGGCCGAAAACGTGTACGTTTGCACTTCCCCGCCACAGGGAAGCTGCTAGCAGGGAATTCTCTGCCTGGTTCTACCCGCTGCCCGGAACGCTACGCAGGGCAAAAGCGATTCTCGTCCTCCGTGCTTGCTTTTTCTCAGAAAGAGCCGTGGTGTGCTTTTTCACCGGAAAACGCGTTTTCGGCCGAAAACGTGTACGTTTGCACTTCCCCTCCACAGGGAAGCTGCTAGCCGGGAATTCGCTGCGTATTTCTACCCGCTGCTCAGAACGCTACGCAGGGCAAAAGCGATTCTCGTCCTCCGTGCTTGCTTTTTCTCAGAAAGAGCCGTGGTGTGCGTTTTCGCCGGAAAACGCGTTTTCGGCGAAAACGTGTACGTTTGCACTTCCCCGCCACAGGGAAGCTGCTAGCCGGGAATTCTCTGCCTGGTTCTACCCGCTGCCCGGAACGCTACGCAGGGCAAAAGCGATTTTCGTCCTCCGTGCTTGCTTTTTCTCAGAAAGAGCCGTGGTGTGCGTTTTCGCCGGAAAACGCGTTTTCGGCCGAAAACGTGTACGTTTGCACTTCCCGGCCACAGGGAAGCTGCTAGCCGGGAATTCTCTGCCTGGTTCTACCCGCTGCCCGGAACGCTACGCAGGGCAAAAGCGATTCTCGTCCTCCGTGCTTGCTTTTTCTCAGAAAGAGCCGTGGTGTGCTTTTTCACCGGAAAACGCGTTTTCAGCCGAAAACGTGTACGTTTGCACTTCCCCTCCACAGGGAAGCTGCTAGCCGGGAATTCGCTGCCTATTTCTACCCGCTGCTCAGAACGCTACGCAGGGCAAAAGCGATTCTCGTCCTCCGTGCTTGCTTTTTCTCAGAAAGAGCCGTGGTGTGCGTTTTCGCCGGAAAACGCGTTTTCGGCGAAAACGTGTACGTTTGCACTTCCCCGCCACAGGGAAGCTGCTAGCCGGGAATTCTCTGCCTGGTTCTACCCGCTGCCCGGAACGCTACGCAGGGCAAAAGCGATTCTCGTCCTCCGTGCTTGCTTTTTCTCAGAAAGAGCCGTGGTGTGCGTTTTCGCCGGAAAACGCATTTTCGGCGAAAACGTGTACGTTTGCAATTCCCGGCCACAGGGAAGCTGCTAGCCGGGAATTCTCTGCCTGGTTCTACCCGCTGCCCGGAACGCTACGCAGGGCAAAAGCGATTCTCGTCCTCCGTGCTTGCTTTTTCTCAGAAAGAGCCGTGGTGTGCTTTTTCGCCGGAAAACGCGTTTTCGGCCGAAAACGTGTACGTTTGCACTTCCCCGCCACAGGGAAGCTGCTAGCCGGGAATTCTCTGCCTGGTTCTACCCGCTGCCCGGAACGCTACGCAGGGCAAAAGCGATTCTCGTCCTCCGTGCTTGCTTTTTCTCAGAAAGAGCCGTGGTGTGCGTTTTCGCTAGAAAACGCGTTCTCGGCCGAAAACGTGTACGTTTGCACTTCCCGGCCACAGGGAAGCTGCTAGCCGGGAATTCTCTGCCTGGTTCTACCCGCTGCCCGGAACGCTACGCAGGGCAAAAGCGATTCTCGTCCTCCGTGCTTGCTTTTTCTCAGAAAGAGCCGTGGTGTGCGTTTTCGCCGGAAAACGCGTTTTCGGCCGAAAACGTGTACGTTTGCACTTCCCGGCCACAGGGAAGCTGCTAGCCGGGAATTCTCTGCCTGGTTCTACCCGCTGCCCGGAACACTACGCAGGGCAAAAGCGATTCTCGTCCTCCGTGCTTGCTTTTTCTCAGAAAGAGCCGTGGTGTGCGTTTTCGCCGGAAAACGCGTTTTCGGCCGAAAACGTGTACGTTTGCACTTCCCCGCCACAGGGAAGCTGCTAGCCGGGAATTCTCTGCCTGGTTCTACCCGCTGCCCGGAACGCTACGCAGGGCAAAAGCGATTCTCGTCCTCCGTGCTTGCTTTTTCTCAGAAAGAGCCGTGGTGTGCGTTTTCGCCGGAAAACGCGTTTTCGGCCGAAAACGTGTACGTTTGCACTTCCCGGCCACAGGGAAGCTGCTAGACGGGAATTCTCTGCCTGGTTCTACCCGCTGCCCGGAACGCTACGCAGGGCAAAAGCGATTTTCGTCCTCCGTGCTTGCTTTTTCTCAGAAAGAGCCGTGGTGTGCGTTTTCGCCGGAAAACACGTTTTCGGCCGAAAACGTGTACGTTTGCAATTCCCGGCCACAGGGAAGCTGCTAGCCGGGAATTCTCTGCCTGGTTCTACCCGCTGCCCGGAACGCTACGCAGGGCAAAAGCGATTCTCGTCCTCCGTGCTTGCTTTTTCTCAGAAAGAGCCGTGGTGTGCGTTTTCGCCAGAAAACGCGTTTTCGGCCGAAAACGTGTACGTTTGCAATTCCCGGCCACAGGGAATCTGCTAGCCGGGAATTCTCTGCCTGGTTCTACCCGCTGCCCGGAACGCTACGCAGGGCAAAAGCGATTCTCGTCCTCCGTGCTTGCTTTTTCTCAGAAAGAGCCGTGGTGTGCTTTTTCGCCGGAAAACGCGTTTTCGGCCGAAAACGTGTACGTTTGCACTTCCCCGCCACAGGGAAGCTGCTAGCCGGGAATTCTCTGCCTGGTTCTACCCGCTGCCCGGAACGCTACGCAGGGCAAAAGCGATTCTCGTCCTCCGTGCTTGCTTTTTCTCAGAAAGAGCCGTGGTGTGCGTTTTCGCTAGAAAACGCGTTTTCGGCCGAAAACGTGTACGTTTGCACTTCCCGGCCACAGGGAAGCTGCTAGCCGGGAATTCTCTGCCTGGTTCTACCCGCTGCCCGGAACGCTACGCAGGGCAAAAGCGATTCTCGTCCTCCGTGCTTGCTTTTTCTCAGAAAGAGCCGTGGTGTGCGTTTTCGCCGGAAAACGCGTTTTCGGCCGAAAACGTGTACGTTTGCACTTCCCGGCCACAGGGAAGCTGCTAGCCGGGAATTCTCTGCCTGGTTCTACCCGCTGCCCGGAACGCTACGCAGGGCAAAAGCGATTCTCGTCCTCCGTGCTTGCTTTTTCTCAGACAGAGCCGTGGTGTGCGTTTTCGCCGGAAAACGCGTTTTCGGCCGAAAACGTGTACGTTTGCACTTCCCCGCCACAGGGAAGCTGCTAGCCGGGAATTCTCTGCCTGGTTCTACCCGCTGCCCGGAACGCTACGCAGGGCAAAAGCGATTCTCGTCCTCCGTGCTTGCTTTTTCTCAGAAAGAGCCGTGGTGTGCGTTTTCGCCGGAAAACGCGTTTTCGGCCGAAAACGTGTACGTTTGCACTTCCCGGCCACAGGGAAGCTGCTAGACGGGAATGCTCTGCCTGGTTCTACCCGCTGCCCGGAACACTACGCAGGGCAAAAGCGATTCTCGTCCTCCGTGCTTGCTTTTTCTCAGAAAGAGCCGTGGTGTTCGTTTTCGCCGGAAAACGCGTTTTCGGCCGAAAACGTGTACGTTTGCACTTCCCCGCCACAGGGAAGCTGCTAGCCGGGAATTCTCTGCCTGGTTCTACCCGCTGCCCGGAACGCTACGCAGGGCAAAAGCGATTCTCGTCCTCCGTGCTTGCTTTTTCTCAGAAAGAGCCGTGGTGTGCGTTTTCGCCGGAAAACGCATTTTCGGCGAAAACGTGTACGTTTGCACTTCCCGGCCACAGGGAAGCTGCTAGCCGGGAATTCTCTGCCTGGTTCTACCCGCTGCCCGGAACACTACGCAGGGCAAAAGCGATTCTCGTCCTCCGTGCTTGCTTTTTCTCAGAAAGAGCCGTGGTGTGCGTTTTCGCCGGAAAACGCGTTTTCGACCGAAAACGTGTACGTTTGCACTTCCCCGCCACAGGGAAGCTGCTAGCCGGGAATTCTCTGCCTGGTTCTACCCGCTGCCCGGAACGCTACGCAGGGCAAAAGCGATTCTCGTCCTCCGTGCTTGCTTTTTCTCAGAAAGAGCCGTGGTGTGCGTTTTCGCCGGAAAACGCGTTTTCGGCCGAAAACGTGTACGTTTGCTCTTCCCGGCCACAGGGAAGCTGCTAGCCGGGAATTCTCTGCCTGGTTCTACCCGCTGCCCGGAACGCTACGCAGGGCAAAAGCGATTCTCGTCCTCCGTGCATGCTTTTTCTCAGAAAGAGCCGTGGTGTGCGTTTTCGCCGGAAAACGCATTTTCGGCGAAAACGTGTACGTTTGCATTTCCCGGCCACAGGGAAGCTGCTAGCCGGGAATTCTCTGCCTGGTTCTACCCGCTGCCCGGAACACTACGCAGGGCAAAAGCGATTCTCGTCCTCCGTGCTTGCTTTTTCTCAGAAAGAGCCGTGGTGTGCGTTTTCGCCGGAAAACGCGTTTTCGACCGAAAACGTGTACGTTTGCACTTCCCCGCCACAGGGAAGCTGCTAGCCGGGAATTCTCTGCCTGGTTCTACCCGCTGCCCGGAACGCTACGCAGGGCAAAAGCGATTCTCGTCCTCCGTGCTTGCTTTTTCTCAGAAAGAGCCGTGGTGTGCGTTTTCGCCGGAAAACGCGTTTTCGGCCGAAAACGTGTACGTTTGCTCTTCCCGGCCACAGGGAAGCTGCTAGCCGGCAATTCTCTGACTGGTTCTACCCGCTGCCCGGAACGCTACGCAGGGCAAAAGCGATTTTCGTCCTCCGTGCTTGCTTTTTCTCAGAAAGAGCCATGGTGTGCTTTTTCGCCGGAAAACGCTTTTTCGGCCGAAAACGTGTACGTTTGCACTTCCCCGCCACAGGGAAGCTGCTAGCCGGGAATTCTCTGCCTGGTTCTACCCGCTGCCCGGAACGCTACGCAGGGCAAAAGCGATTCTCGTCCTCCGTGCTTGCTTTTTCTCAGAAAGAGCCGTGGTGTGCGTTTTCGCCGGAAAACACGTTTTCGGCCGAAAACGTGTACGTTTGCACTTCCCGGCCACAGGGCAGCTGCTAGCCGGGAATTCTCTGCCTGGTTCTACCCGCTGCCCGGAACGCTACGCAGGGCAAAAGCGATTCTCGTCCTCCGTGCTTGCTTTTTCTCAGAAAGAGCCGTGGTGTGCGTTTTCGCCGGAAAACGCGTTTTCGGCCGAAA
Organism: Athene noctua; assembly: GCF_965140245.1. NCBI lineage: Eukaryota > Metazoa > Chordata > Aves > Strigiformes > Strigidae > Athene > Athene noctua. The sequence goes on along the minus strand of NW_027437558.1, from coordinate 366,878 downwards.
ACGTGTACGTTTGCACTTCCCGGCCACAGGGAAGCTGCTAGCCGGGAATTCTCTGCCTGGTTCTACCCGCTGCCCGGAACGCTACGCAGGGCAAAAGCGATTCTCGTCCTCCGTGCTTGCTTTTTCTCAGAAAGAGCCGTGGTGTGCGTTTTCGCCGGAAAACGCGTTTTCGGCGAAAACGTGTACGTTTGCACTTCCCGGCCACAGCGAAGCTGCTAGCCGGGAATTCTCTGCCTGGTTCTACCCGCTGTCCGGAACACTACGCAGGGCAAAAGCGATTCTCGTCCTCCGTGCTTGCTTTTTCTCAGAAAGAGCCGTGGTGTGCGTTTTCGCCGGAAAACGCGTTTTCGGCCGAAAACGTGTACGTTTGCACTTCCCGGCCACAGGGAAGCTGCTAGCCGGGAATTCTCTGCCTGGTTCTACCCGCTGCCCGGAACGCTACGCAGGGCAAAAGCGATTCTCGTCCTCCGTGCTTGCTTTTTCTCAGAAAGAGCCGTGGTGTGCGTTTTCGCCGGAAAACGCATTTTCGGCGAAAACGTGTACGTTTGCAATTCCCGGCCACAGGGAAGCTGCTAGCCGGGAATTCTCTGCCTGGTTCTACCCGCTGCCCGGAACGCTACGCAGGGCAAAAGCGATTCTCGTCCTCCGTGCTTGCTTTTTCTCAGAAAGAGCCGTGGTGTGCGTTTTTGCCGGAAAACGCTTTTTCGGCCGAAAACGTGTACGTTTGCACTTCCCAGCCACAGGGAAGCTGCTAGCCGGGAATTCTCTGCCTGGTTCTACCCGCTGCCCGGAACGCTACGCAGGGCAAAAGCGATTCTCGTCCTCCGTGCTTGCTTTTTCTCAGAAAGAGCCGTGGTGTGCGTTTTCGCCGGAAAACGCGTTTTCGGCCGAAAACGTGTACGTTTGCACTTCCCCGCCACAGGGAAGCTGCTAGCCGGGAATTCTCTGCCTCGTTCTACCCGCTGCCCGGAACGCTACGCAGGGCAAAAGCGATTTTCGTCCTCCGTGCTTGCTTTTTCTCAGAAAGAGCCGTGGTGTGCGTTTTCGCGGGAAAAAGCGTTTTCGGCCGAAAACGTGTACGTTTGCACTTCCCGGCCACAGGGAAGCTGCTAGCCGGGAATTCTCTGCCTGGTTCTACCCGCTGCCCGGAACGCTACGCAGGGCAAAAGCGATTCTCGTCCTCCGTGCTTGCTTTTTCTCAGAAAGAGCCGTGGTGTGCGTTTTCGCCGGAAAACGCGTTTTCGGCCGAAAACGTGTACGTTTGCACTTCCCGGCCACAGGGAAGCTGCTAGCCGGGAATTCTCTGCCTGGTTCTACCCGCTGCCCGGAACGCTACGCAGGGCAAAAGCGATTTTCGTCCTCCGTGCTTGCTTTTTCTCAGAAAGAGCCGTGGTGTGCGTTTTCGCGGGAAAAAGCGTTTTCGGCCGAAAACGTGTACGTTTGCACTTCCCGGCCACAGGGAAGCTGCTAGCCGGGAATTCTCTGCCTGGTTCTACCCGCTGCCCGGAACGCTACGCAGGGCAAAAGCGATTCTCGTCCTCCGTGCTTGCTTTTTCTCAGAAAGAGCCGTGGTGTGCGTTTTCGCCGGAAAACGCGTTTTCGGCCGAAAACGTGTACGTTTGCACTTCCCCGCCACAGGGAAGCTGCTAGCCGGGAATTCTCTGCCTCGTTCTACCCGCTGCCCGTAACGCTACGCAGGGTAAAAGCGATTTTCGTCCTCCGTGCTTGCTTTTTCTCAGAAAGAGCCGTGGTGTGCGTTTTCGCGGGAAAAAGCGTTTTCGGCCGAAAACGTGTACGTTTGCACTTCCCGGCCACAGGGAAGCTGCTAGACGGGAATTCTCTGCCTGGTTCTACCCGCTGCCCGGAACGCTACGCAGGGCAAAAGCGATTCTCGTCCTCCGTGCTTGCTTTTTCTCAGACAGAGCCGTGGTGTGCGTTTTCGCCGGAAAACGCGTTTTCGGCCGAAAACGTGTACGTTTGCACTTCCCGGCCACAGGGAAGCTGCTAGCCGGGAATTCTCTGCCTGGTTCTACCCGCTGCCCGGAACGCTACGCAGGGCAAAAGCGATTCTCGTCCTCCGTGCTTGCTTTTTCTCAGAAAGAGCCGTGGTGTGCGTTTTCGCCGGAAAACGCGTTTTCGGCCGAAAACGTGTACGTTTGCACTTCCCGGCCACAGGGAAGCTGCTAGACGGGAATTCTCTGCCTGGTTCTACCCGCTGCCCGGAACGCTACGCATGGCAAAAGCGATTTTCGTCCTCCGTGCTTGCTTTTTCTCAGAAAGAGCCGTGGTGTGCGTTTTCGCCGGAAAACACGTTTTCGGCCGAAAACGTGTACGTTTGCACTTCCCGGCCACAGGGAAGCTGCTAGCCGGGAATTCTCTGCCTGGTTCTACCCGCTGCCCGGAACGCTACGCAGGGCAAAAGCGATTCTCGTCCTCCGTGCTTGCTTTTTCTCAGAAAGAGCCGTGGTGTGCGTTTTCGCCGGAAAACGCGTTTTCGGCCGAAAACGTGTACGTTTGCACTTCCCGGCCACAGGGAAGCTGCTAGCCGGGAATTCTCTGCCTGGTTCTACCCGCTGCCCGGAACGCTACGCAGGGCAAAAGCGATTCTCGTCCTCCGTGCTTGCTTTTTCTCAGACAGAGCCGTGGTGTGCGTTTTCGCCGGAAAACGCGTTTTCGGCCGAAAACGTGTACGTTTGCACTTCCCCGCCACAGGGAAGCTGCTAGCCGGGAATTCTCTGCCTGGTTCTACCCGCTGCCCGGAACGCTACGCAGGGCAAAAGCGATTCTCGTCCTCCGTGCTTGCTTTTTCTCAGAAAGAGCCGTGGTGTGCGTTTTCGCCGGAAAACGCGTTTTCGGCCGAAAACGTGTACGTTTGCACTTCCCGGCCACAGGGAAGCTGCTAGACGGGAATTCTCTGCCTGGTTCTACCCGCTGCCCGGAACACTACGCAGGGCAAAAGCGATTCTCGTCCTCCGTGCTTGCTTTTTCTCAGAAAGAGCCGTGGTGTTCGTTTTCGCCGGAAAACGCGTTTTCGGCCGAAAACGTGTACGTTTGCACTTCCCCGCCACAGGGAAGCTGCTAGCCGGGAATTCTCTGCCTGGTTCTACCCGCTGCCCGGAACGCTACGCAGGGCAAAAGCGATTCTCGTCCTCCGTGCTTGCTTTTTCTCAGAAAGAGCCGTGGTGTGCGTTTTCGCCGGAAAACGCATTTTCGGCGAAAACGTGTACGTTTGCACTTCCCGGCCACAGGGAAGCTGCTAGCCGGGAATTCTCTGCCTGGTTCTACCCGCTGCCCGGAACACTACGCAGGGCAAAAGCGATTCTCGTCCTCCGTGCTTGCTTTTTCTCAGAAAGAGCCGTGGTGTGCGTTTTCGCCGGAAAACGCGTTTTCGACCGAAAACGTGTACGTTTGCACTTCCCCGCCACAGGGAAGCTGCTAGCCGGGAATTCTCTGCCTGGTTCTACCCGCTGCCCGGAACGCTACGCAGGGCAAAAGCGATTCTCGTCCTCCGTGCTTGCTTTTTCTCAGAAAGAGCCGTGGTGTGCGTTTTCGCCGGAAAACGCGTTTTCGGCCGAAAACGTGTACGTTTGCTCTTCCCGGCCACAGGGAAGCTGCTAGCCGGGAATTCTCTGCCTGGTTCTACCCGCTGCCCGGAACGCTACGCAGGGCAAAAGCGATTCTCGTCCTCCGTGCATGCTTTTTCTCAGAAAGAGCCGTGGTGTGCGTTTTCGCCGGAAAACGCATTTTCGGCGAAAACGTGTACGTTTGCACTTCCCGGCCACAGGGAAGCTGCTAGCCGGGAATTCTCTGCCTGGTTCTACCCGCTGCCCGGAACACTACGCAGGGCAAAAGCGATTCTCGTCCTCCGTGCTTGCTTTTTCTCAGAAAGAGCCGTGGTGTGCGTTTTCGCCGGAAAACGCGTTTTCGACCGAAAACGTGTACGTTTGCACTTCCCCGCCACAGGGAAGCTGCTAGCCGGGAATTCTCTGCCTGGTTCTACCCGCTGCCCGGAACGCTACGCAGGGCAAAAGCGATTCTCGTCCTCCGTGCTTGCTTTTTCTCAGAAAGAGCCGTGGTGTGCGTTTTCGCCGGAAAACGCGTTTTCGGCCGAAAACGTGTACGTTTGCTCTTCCCGGCCACAGGGAAGCTGCTAGCCGGCAATTCTCTGACTGGTTCTACCCGCTGCCCGGAACGCTACACAGGGCAAAAGCGATTTTCGTCCTCCGTGCTTGCTTTTTCTCAGAAAGAGCCATGGTGTGCTTTTTCGCCGGAAAACGCTTTTTCGGCCGAAAACGTGTACGTTTGCACTTCCCCGCCACAGGGAAGCTGCTAGCCGGGAATTCTCTGCCTGGTTCTACCCGCTGCCCGGAACGCTACGCAGGGCAAAAGCGATTCTCGTCCTCCGTGCTTGCTTTTTCTCAGAAAGAGCCGTGGTGTGCGTTTTCGCCGGAAAACACGTTTTCGGCCGAAAACGTGTACGTTTGCACTTCCCGGCCACAGGGCAGCTGCTAGCCGGGAATTCTCTGCCTGGTTCTACCCGCTGCCCGGAACGCTACGCAGGGCAAAAGCGATTCTCGTCCTCCGTGCTTGCTTTTTCTCAGAAAGAGCCGTGGTGTGCGTTTTCGCCGGAAAACGCGTTTTCGGCCGAAAACGTGTACGTTTGCACTTCCCGGCCACAGGGAAGCTGCTAGCCGGGAATTCTCTGCCTGGTTCTACCCGCTGCCCGGAACGCTACGCAGGGCAAAAGCGATTCTCGTCCTCCGTGCTTGCTTTTTCTCAGAAAGAGCCGTGGTGTGCGTTTTCGCCGGAAAACGCGTTTTCGGCGAAAACGTGTACGTTTGCACTTCCCGGCCACAGCGAAGCTGCTAGCCGGGAATTCTCTGCCTGGTTCTACCCGCTGTCCGGAACACTACGCAGGGCAAAAGCGATTCTCGTCCTCCGTGCTTGCTTTTTCTCAGAAAGAGCCGTGGTGTGCGTTTTTGCCGGAAAACGCTTTTTCGGCCGAAAACGTGTACGTTTGCACTTCCCGGCCACAGGGAAGCTGCTAGCCGGGAATTCTCTGCCTGGTTCTACCCGCTGCCCGGAACGCTACGCAGGGCAAAAGCGATTCTCGTCCTCCGTGCTTGCTTTTTCTCAGAAAGAGCCGTGGTGTGCGTTTTCGCCGGAAAACGCGTTTTCGGCCGAAAACGTGTACGTTTGCACTTCCCGGCCACAGGGAAGCTGCTAGCCGGGAATTCTCTGCCTGGTTCTACCCGCTGCCCGGAACGCTACGCAGGGCAAAAGCGATTTTCGTCCTCCGTGCTTGCTTTTTCTCAGAAAGAGCCGTGGTGTGCGTTTTCGCGGGAAAAAGCGTTTTCGGCCGAAAACGTGTACGTTTGCACTTCCCGGCCACAGGGCAGCTGCTAGCCGGGAATTCTCTGCCTGGTTCTACCCGCTGCCCGGAACGCTACGCAGGGCAAAAGCGATTCTCGTCCTCCGTGCTTGCTTTTTCTCAGAAAGAGCCGTGGTGTGCGTTTTTGCCGGAAAACGCTTTTTCGGCCGAAAACGTGTACGTTTGCACTTCCCGGCCACAGGGAAGCTGCTAGCCGGGAATTCTCTGCCTGGTTCTACCCGCTGCCCGGAACGCTACGCAGGGCAAAAGCGATTCTCGTCCTCCGTGCTTGCTTTTTCTCAGAAAGAGCCGTGGTGTGCGTTTTCGCCGGAAAACGAGTTTTCGGCCGAAAACGTGTACGTTTGCACTTCCCCGCCACAGGGAAGCTGCTAGCCGGGAATTCTCTGCCTCGTTCTACCCGCTGCCCGTAACGCTACGCAGGGTAAAAGCGATTTTCGTCCTCCGTGCTTGCTTTTTCTCAGAAAGAGCCGTGGTGTGCGTTTTCGCGGGAAAAAGCGTTTTCGGCCGAAAACGTGTACGTTTGCACTTCCCGGCCACAGGGAAGCTGCTAGCCGGGAATTCTCTGCCTCGTTCTACCCGCTGCCCGGAACGCTACGCAGGGCAAAAGCGATTCTCGTCCTCCGTGCTTGCTGTTTCTCAGAAAGAGCCGTGGTGTGCGTTTTCGCCGGTAAACGCGTTTTCGGCCGAAAACGTGTACGTTTGCACTTCCCGGCCACAGGGAAGCTGCTAGCCGGGAATTCTCTGCCTGGTTCTACCCGCTGCCCGGAACGCTACGCAGGGCAAAAGCGATTCTCGTCCTCCGTGCTTGCTTTTTCTCAGAAAGAGCCGTGGTGTGCGTTTTCGCCGGAAAACGCGTTTTCGGCGAAAACGTGTACGTTTGCACTTCCCGGCCACAGGGAAGCTGCTAGCCGGGAATTCTCTGCCTGGTTCTACCCGCTGCCCGGAACACTACGCAGGGCAAAAGCGATTCTCGTCCTCCGTGCTTGCTTTTTCTCAGAAAGAGCCGTGGTGTGCGTTTTCGCCGGAAAACGCGTTTTCGGCCGAAAACGTGTACGTTTGCACTTCCCCGCCACAGGGAAGCTGCTAGCCGGGAATTCTCTGCCTGGTTCTACCCGCTGCCCGGAACGCTACGCAGGGCAAAAGCGATTCTCGTCCTCCGTGCTTGCTTTTTCTCAGAAAGAGCCGTGGTGTGCGTTTTCGCCGGAAAACGCGTTTTCGGCCGAAAACGTGTACGTTTGCACTTCCCGGCCACAGGGAAGCTGCTAGCCGGCAATTCGCTGCCTATTTCTACCCGCTGCTCAGAACGCTACGCAGGGCAAAAGCGATTCTCGTCCTCCGTGCTTGCTTTTTCTCAGAAAGAGCCGTGGTGTGCGTTTTCGCCAGAAAACGCGTTTTCGGCCGAAAACGTGTACGTTTGCACTTCCCGGCCACAGGGAAGCTGCTACACGGGAATTCTCTGCCTGGTTCTACCCGCTGCCCGGAACGCTACGCAGGGCAAAAGCGATTCTCGTCCTCCGTGCTTGCTTTTTCTCAGAAAGATCCGTGGTGTGCGTTTTCGCCGGAAAACGCGTTTTCGGCCGAAAACGTGTACGTTTGCACTTCCCGGCCACAGGGTAGCTGCTAGCCGGCAATTCTCTGACTGGTACTACCCGCTGCCCGGAACGCTACGCAGGGCAAAAGCGATTTTCGTCCTCCGTGCTTTCTTTTTCTCAGAAAGAGCCATGGTGTGCTTTTTCGCCGGAAAACGCTTTTTCGGCCGAAAACGTGTACGTTTGCACTTCCCCGCCACAGGGAAGCTGCTAGCCGGGAATTCTCTGCCTGGTTCTACCCGCTGCTCAGAACGCTACGCAGGGCAAAAGCGATTCTCGTCCTCCGTGCTTGCTTTTTCTCAGAAAGAGCCGTGGTGTGCGTTTTCGCCGGAAAACGCGTTTTCGGCGAAAACGTGTACGTTTGCACTTCCCGGCCACAGGGAAGCTGCTAGCCGGGAATTCTCTGCCTGGTTCTACCCGCTGCCCGGAACACTACGCAGGGCAAAAGCGATTCTCGTCCTCCGTGCTTGCTTTTTCTCAGAAAGAGCCGTGGTGTGCGTTTTCGCCGGAAAACGCGTTTTCGGCCGAAAACGTGTACGTTTGCACTTCCCGGCCACAGGGAAGCTGCTAGCCGGGAATTCTCTGCCTGGTTCTACCCGCTGCCCGGAACGCTACGCAGGGCAAAAGCGATTCTCGTCCTCCGTGCTTGCTTTTTCTCAGAAAGAGCCGTGGTGTGCGTTTTCGCCGGAAAACGCGTTTTCGGCGAAAACGTGTACGTTTGCACTTCCCGGCCACAGGGAAGCTGCTAGCCGGGAATTCTCTGCCTGGTTCTACCCGCTGCCCGGAACGCTACGCAGGGCAAAAGCGATTTTCGTCCTCCGTGCTTTCTTTTTCTCAGAAAGAGCCATGGTGTGCTTTTTCGCCGGAAAAAGCTTTTTCGGCCGAAAACGTGTACGTTTGCACTTCCCCGCCACAGGGAAGCTGCTAGCCGGGAATTCTCTGCCTGGTTCTACCCGCTGCTCAGAACGCTACGCAGGGCAAAAGCGATTCTCGTCCTCCGTGCTTGCTTTTTCTCAGAAAGAGCCGTGGTGTGCGTTTTCGCCGGAAAACGCGTTTTCGGCGAAAACGTGTACGTTTGCACTTCCCGGCCACAGGGAAGCTGCTAGCCGGGAATTCTCTGCCTGGTTCTACCCGCTGCCCGGAACACTACGCAGGGCAAAAGCGATTCTCGTCCTCCGTGCTTGCTTTTTCTCAGAAAGAGCCGTGGTGTGCGTTTTCTCCGGAAAACGCGTTTTCGGCCGAAAACGTGTACGTTTGCACTTCCCCGCCACAGGGAAGCTGCTAGCCGGGAATTCTCTGCCTGGTTCTACCCGCTGCCCGGAACGCTACGCAGGGCAAAAGCGATTCTCGTCCTCCGTGCTTGCTTTTTCTCAGAAAGAGCCGTGGTGTGCGTTTTCGCCGGAAAACGCATTTTCGGCGAAAACGTGTACGTTTGCAATTCCCGGCCACAGGGAAGCTGCTAGCCGGGAATTCTCTGCCTGGTTCTACCCGCTGCCCGGAACGCTACGCAGGGCAAAAGCGATTCTCGTCCTCCGTGCTTGCTTTTTCTCAGAAAGAGCCGTGGTGTGCGTTTTTGCCGGAAAACGCTTTTTCGGCCGAAAACGTGTACGTTTGCACTTCCCAGCCACAGGGAAGCTGCTAGCCGGCAATTCGCTGCCTGGTTCTACCCGCTGCCCGGAACGCTACGCAGGGCAAAAGCGATTCTCGTCCTCCGTGCTTGCTTTTTCTCAGAAAGAGCCGTGGTGTGCGTTTTCGCCGGAAAACGCGTTTTCGGCCGAAAACGTGTACGTTTGCACTTCCCCGCCACAGGGAAGCTGCTAGCCGGGTATTCTCTGCCTCGTTCTACCCGCTGCCCGGAACGCTACGCAGGGCAAAAGCGATTTTCGTCCTCCGTGCTTGCTTTTTCTCAGAAAGAGCCGTGGTGTGCGTTTTCGCGGGAAAAAGCGTTTTCGGCCGAAAACGTGTACGTTTGCACTTCCCGGCCACAGGGAAGCTGCTAGCCGGGAATTCTCTGCCTGGTTCTACCCGCTGCCCGGAACGCTACGCAGGGCAAAAGCGATTCTCGTCCTCCGTGCTTGCTTTTTCTCAGAAAGAGCCGTGGTGTGCGTTTTCGCCGGAAAACGCGTTTTCGGCCGAAAACGTGTACGTTTGCACTTCCCGGCCACAGGGAAGCTGCTAGCCGGGAATTCTCTGCCTGGTTCTACCCGCTGCCCGGAACGCTACGCAGGGCAAAAGCGATTTTCGTCCTCCGTGCTTGCTTTTTCTCAGAAAGAGCCGTGGTGTGCGTTTTCGCGGGAAAAAGCGTTTTCGGCCGAAAACGTGTACGTTTGCACTTCCCGGCCACAGGGCAGCTGCTAGCCGGGAATTCTCTGCCTGGTTCTACCCGCTGCCCGGAACGCTACGCAGGGCAAAAGCGATTCTCGTCCTCCGTGCTTGCTTTTTCTCAGAAAGAGCCGTGGTGTGCGTTTTCGCCGGAAAACGAGTTTTCGGCCGAAAACGTGTACGTTTGCACTTCCCGGCCACAGGGAAGCTGCTAGCCGGGAATTCTCTGCCTCGTTCTACCCGCTGCCCGTAACGCTACGCAGGGTAAAAGCGATTTTCGTCCTCCGTGCTTGCTTTTTCTCAGAAAGAGCCGTGGTGTGCGTTTTCGCGGGAAAAAGCGTTTTCGGCCGAAAACGTGTACGTTTGCACTTCCCGGCCACAGGGAAGCTGCTAGCCGGGAATTCTCTGCCTCGTTCTACCCGCTGCCCGGAACGCTACGCAGGGCAAAAGCGATTCTCGTCCTCCGTGCTTGCTGTTTCTCAGAAAGAGCCGTGGTGTGCGTTTTCGCCGGTAAACGCGTTTTCGGCCGAAAACGTGTACGTTTGCACTTCCCGGCCACAGGGAAGCTGCTAGCCGGGAATTCTCTGCCTGGTTCTACCCGCTGCCCGGAACGCTACGCAGGGCAAAAGCGATTCTCGTCCTCCGTGCTTGCTTTTTCTCAGAAAGAGCCGTGGTGTGCGTTTTCGCCGGAAAACGCGTTTTCGGCGAAAACGTGTACGTTTGCACTTCCCGGCCACAGGGAAGCTGCTAGCCGGGAATTCTCTGCCTGGTTCTACCCGCTGCCCGGAACACTACGCAGGGCAAAAGCGATTCTCGTCCTCCGTGCTTGCTTTTTCTCAGAAAGAGCCGTGGTGTGCGTTTTCGCCGGAAAACGCGTTTTCGGCCGAAAACGTGTACGTTTGCACTTCCCCGCCACAGGGAAGCTGCTAGCCGGGAATTCTCTGCCTGGTTCTACCCGCTGCCCGGAACGCTACGCAGGGCAAAAGCGATTCTCGTCCTCCGTGCTTGCTTTTTCTCAGAAAGAGCCGTGGTGTGCGTTTTCGCCGGAAAACGCGTTTTCGGCCGAAAACGTGTACGTTTGCACTTCCCGGCCACAGGGAAGCTGCTAGCCGGCAATTCGCTGCCTATTTCTACCCGCTGCTCAGAACGCTACGCAGGGCAAAAGCGATTCTCGTCCTCCGTGCTTGCTTTTTCTCAGAAAGAGCCGTGGTGTGCGTTTTCGCCAGAAAACGCGTTTTCGGCCGAAAACGTGTACGTTTGCACTTCCCGGCCACAGGGAAGCTGCTACACGGGAATTCTCTGCCTGGTTCTACCCGCTGCCCGGAACGCTACGCAGGGCAAAAGCGATTCTCGTCCTCCGTGCTTGCTTTTTCTCAGAAAGATCCGTGGTGTGCGTTTTCGCCGGAAAACGCGTTTTCGGCCGAAAACGTGTACGTTTGCACTTCCCGGCCACAGGGTAGCTGCTAGCCGGCAATTCTCTGACTGGTACTACCCGCTGCCCGGAACGCTACGCAGGGCAAAAGCGATTTTCGTCCTCCGTGCTTTCTTTTTCTCAGAAAGAGCCATGGTGTGCTTTTTCGCCGGAAAACGCTTTTTCGGCCGAAAACGTGTACGTTTGCACTTCCCCGCCACAGGGAAGCTGCTAGCCGGGAATTCTCTGCCTGGTTCTACCCGCTGCTCAGAACGCTACGCAGGGCAAAAGCGATTCTCGTCCTCCGTGCTTGCTTTTTCTCAGAAAGAGCCGTGGTGTGCGTTTTCGCCGGAAAACGCGTTTTCGGCGAAAACGTGTACGTTTGCACTTCCCGGCCACAGGGAAGCTGCTAGCCGGGAATTCTCTGCCTGGTTCTACCCGCTGCCCGGAACACTACGCAGGGCAAAAGCGATTCTCGTCCTCCGTGCTTGCTTTTTCTCAGAAAGAGCCGTGGTGTGCGTTTTCGCCGGAAAACGCGTTTTCGGCCGAAAACGTGTACGTTTGCACTTCCCGGCCACAGGGAAGCTGCTAGCCGGGAATTCTCTGCCTGGTTCTACCCGCTGCCCGGAACGCTACGCAGGGCAAAAGCGATTCTCGTCCTCCGTGCTTGCTTTTTCTCAGAAAGAGCCGTGGTGTGCGTTTTCGCCGGAAAACGCGTTTTCGGCGAAAACGTGTACGTTTGCACTTCCCGGCCACAGGGAAGCTGCTAGCCGGGAATTCTCTGCCTGGTTCTACCCGCTGCCCGGAACGCTACGCAGGGCAAAAGCGATTTTCGTCCTCCGTGCTTTCTTTTTCTCAGAAAGAGCCATGGTGTGCTTTTTCGCCGGAAAAAGCTTTTTCGGCCGAAAACGTGTACGTTTGCACTTCCCCGCCACAGGGAAGCTGCTAGCCGGGAATTCTCTGCCTGGTTCTACCCGCTGCTCAGAACGCTACGCAGGGCAAAAGCGATTCTCGTCCTCCGTGCTTGCTTTTTCTCAGAAAGAGCCGTGGTGTGCGTTTTCGCCGGAAAACGCGTTTTCGGCGAAAACGTGTACGTTTGCACTTCCCGGCCACAGGGAAGCTGCTAGCCGGGAATTCTCTGCCTGGTTCTACCCGCTGCCCGGAACACTACGCAGGGCAAAAGCGATTCTCGTCCTCCGTGCTTGCTTTTTCTCAGAAAGAGCCGTGGTGTGCGTTTTCGCCGGAAAACGCGTTTTCGGCCGAAAACGTGTACGTTTGCACTTCCCCGCCACAGCGAAGCTGCTAGCCGGCAATTCTCTGCCTGGTTCTACCCGCTGCCCGGAACGCTACGCAGGGCAAAAGCGATTCTCGTCCTCCGTGCTTGCTTTTTCTCAGAAAGAGCCGTGGTGTGCGTTTTCGCCGGTAAACGCGTTTTCGGCCGAAAACGTGTACGTTTGCACTTCCCGGCCACAGGGAAGCTGCTAGCCGGGAATTCTCTGCCTGGTTCTACCCGCTGCCCGGAACACTACGCAGGGCAAAAGCGATTCTCGTCCTCCGTGCTTGCTTTTTCTCAGAAAGAGCCGTGGTGTGCGTTTTCGCCGGAAAACGCGTTTTCGGCCGAAAACGTGTACGTTTGCACTTCCCCGCCACAGGGAAGCTGCTAGCCGGGAATTCTCTGCCTGGTTCTACCCGCTGCCCGGAACGCTACGCAGGGCAAAAGCGATTCTCGTCCTCCGTGCTTGCTTTTTCTCAGAAAGAGCCGTGGTGTGCGTTTTCGCCGGAAAACGCGTTTTCGGCCGAAAACGTGTACGTTTGCACTTCCCGGCCACAGGGAAGCTGCTAGCCGGCAATTCGCTGCCTATTTCTACCCGCTGCTCAGAACGCTACGCAGGGCAAAAGCGATTCTCGTCCTCCGTGCTTGCTTTTTCTCAGAAAGAGCCGTGGTGTGCGTTTTCGCCAGAAAACGCGTTTTCGGCCGAAAACGTGTACGTTTGCACTTCCCGGCCACAGGGAAGCTGCTACACGGGAATTCTCTGCCTGGTTCTACCCGCTGCCCGGAACGCTACGCAGGGCAAAAGCGATTCTCGTCCTCCGTGCTTGCTTTTTCTCAGAAAGATCCGTGGTGTGCGTTTTCGCCGGAAAACGCGTTTTCGGCCGAAAACGTGTACGTTTGCACTTCCCGGCCACAGGGTAGCTGCTAGCCGGCAATTCTCTGACTGGTACTACCCGCTGCCCGGAACGCTACGCAGGGCAAAAGCGATTTTCGTCCTCCGTGCTTTCTTTTTCTCAGAAAGAGCCATGGTGTGCTTTTTCGCCGGAAAACGCTTTTTCGGCCGAAAACGTGTACGTTTGCACTTCCCCGCCACAGGGAAGCTGCTAGCCGGGAATTCTCTGCCTGGTTCTACCCGCTGCTCAGAACGCTACGCAGGGCAAAAGCGATTCTCGTCCTCCGTGCTTGCTTTTTCTCAGAAAGAGCCGTGGTGTGCGTTTTCGCCGGAAAACGCGTTTTCGGCGAAAACGTGTACGTTTGCACTTCCCGGCCACAGGGAAGCTGCTAGCCGGGAATTCTCTGCCTGGTTCTACCCGCTGCCCGGAACACTACGCAGGGCAAAAGCGATTCTCGTCCTCCGTGCTTGCTTTTTCTCAGAAAGAGCCGTGGTGTGCGTTTTCGCCGGAAAACGCGTTTTCGGCCGAAAACGTGTACGTTTGCACTTCCCGGCCACAGGGAAGCTGCTAGCCGGGAATTCTCTGCCTGGTTCTACCCGCTGCCCGGAACGCTACGCAGGGCAAAAGCGATTCTCGTCCTCCGTGCTTGCTTTTTCTCAGAAAGAGCCGTGGTGTGCGTTTTCGCCGGAAAACGCGTTTTCGGCGAAAACGTGTACGTTTGCACTTCCCGGCCACAGGGAAGCTGCTAGCCGGGAATTCTCTGCCTGGTTCTACCCGCTGCCCGGAACGCTACGCAGGGCAAAAGCGATTTTCGTCCTCCGTGCTTTCTTTTTCTCAGAAAGAGCCATGGTGTGCTTTTTCGCCGGAAAAAGCTTTTTCGGCCGAAAACGTGTACGTTTGCACTTCCCCGCCACAGGGAAGCTGCTAGCCGGGAATTCTCTGCCTGGTTCTACCCGCTGCTCAGAACGCTACGCAGGGCAAAAGCGATTCTCGTCCTCCGTGCTTGCTTTTTCTCAGAAAGAGCCGTGGTGTGCGTTTTCGCCGGAAAACGCGTTTTCGGCGAAAACGTGTACGTTTGCACTTCCCGGCCACAGGGAAGCTGCTAGCCGGGAATTCTCTGCCTGGTTCTACCCGCTGCCCGGAACAATACGCAGGGCAAAAGCGATTCTCGTCCTCCGTGCTTGCTTTTTCTCAGAAAGAGCCGTGGTGTGCGTTTTCGCCGGAAAACGCGTTTTCGGCCGAAAACGTGTACGTTTGCACTTCCCCGCCACAGCGAAGCTGCTAGCCGGCAATTCTCTGCCTGGTTCTACCCGCTGCCCGGAACGCTACGCAGGGCAAAAGCGATTCTCGTCCTCCGTGCTTGCTTTTTCTCAGATAGAGCCGTGGTGTGCGTTTTCGCCGGAAAACGCATTTTCGGCGAAAACGTGTACGTTTGCAATTCCCGGCCACAGGGAAACTGCTAGCCGGGAATTCTCTGCCTGGTTCTACCCGCTGCCCGGAACACTACGCAGGGCAAAAGCGATTCTCGTCCTCCGTGCTTGTTTTTTCTCAGAAAGAGCCGTGGTGTGCGTTTTCGCCAGAAAACGCGTTTTCGGCCGAAAACGTGTACGTTTGCACTTCCCGGCCACAGGGAAGCTGCTAGCCGGGAATTCTCTGCCTGGTTCTACCCGCTGCCCGGAACGCTACGCAGGGCAAAAGCGATTCTCGTCCTCCGTGCTTGCTTTTTCTCAGAAAGAGCCGTGGTGTGCGTTTTCGCCGGAAAACGCGTTTTCGGCGAAAACGTGTACGTTTGCACTTCCCGGCCACAGGGAAGCTGCTAGCCGGGAATTCTCTGCCTGGTTCTACCCGCTGCCCGGAACACTACGCAGGGCAAAAGCGATTCTCGTCCTCCGTGCTTGCTTTTTCTCAGAAAGAGCCGTGGTGTGCGTTTTCGCCGGAAAACGCGTTTTCGGCCGAAAACGTGTACGTTTGCACTTCCCGGCCACAGGGAAGCTGCTAGCCGGGAATTCTCTGCCTGGTTCTACCCGCTGCCCGGAACGCTACGCAGGGCAAAAGCGATTCTCGTCCTCCGTGCTTGCTTTTTCTCAGAAAGAGCCGTGGTGTGCGTTTTCGCCGGAAAACGCATTTTCGGCGAAAACGTGTACGTTTGCAATTCCCGGCCACAGGGAAGCTGCTAGCCGGGAATTCTCTGCCTGGTTCTACCCGCTGCCCGGAACACTACGCAGGGCAAAAGCGATTCTCGTCCTCCGTGCTTGCTTTTTCTCAGAAAGAGCCGTGGTGTGCTTTTTCGCCAGAAAACGCGTTTTCGGCCGAAAACGTGTACGTTTGCACTTCCCCGCCACAGGGAAGCTGCTAGCCGGGAATTCTCTGCCTGATTCTACCCGCTGCCCGGAACGCTACGCAGGGCAAAAGCGATTCTCGTCCTCCGTGCTTACTTTTTCTCAGAAAGAGCCGTGGTGTGCGTTTTCGCCGGAAAACGCGTTTTCGGCCGAAAACGTGTACGTTTGCACTTCCCGGCCACAGGGAAGCTGCTAGCCGGGAATTCTCTGCCTGGTTCTACCCGCTGCCCGGAACGCTACGCAGGGCAAAAGCGATTCTCGTCCTCCGTGCTTGCTTTTTCTCAGAAAGACCAGTGGTGTGCGTTTTCGCCGGAAAACGCGTTTTCGGCCGAAAACGTGTACGTTTGCACTTCCCCGCCACAGGGAAGCTGCTAGACGGGAATTCTCTGCCTGGTTCTACCCGCTGCCCGGAACGCTACGCAGGGCAAAAGCGATTCTCGTCCTCCGTGCTTGCTTTTTCTCAGAAAGAGCCGTGGTGTGCGTTTTCGCCGGAAAACGCGTTTTCGGCCGAAAACTTGTACGTTTGCACTTCCCGGCCACAGGGAAGTTGCTAGCCGGGAATTCTCTGCCTGGTTCTACCCGCTGCCCGGAACGCTACGCAGGGCAAAAGCGATTCTCGTCCTCCGTGCTTGCTTTTTCTCAGAAAGAGCCGTGGTGTGCGTTTTCGCCGGAAAACGCGTTTTCGGCAGAAAACGTGTACGTTTGCACTTCCCGGCCACAGGGAAGCTGCTAGACGGGAATTCTCTGCCTGGTTCTACCCGCTGCCCGGTATGCTACGCAGAGCAAAAGCGATTCTCGTCCTCCGTGCTTGCTTTTTCTCAGAAAAAGCCGTGGTGTGCGTTTTCGCCGGAAAACGCGTTTTCGGCCGAAAACGTGTACGTTTGCACTTCCCCGCCACAGGGAAGCTGCTAGCCAGGAATTCTCTGCCTGGTTCTACCCGCTGCCCGGAACGCTACGCAGGGCAAAAGCGATTCTCGTCCTCCGTGCTTGCTTTTTCTCAGAAAGAGCCGTGGTGTGCGTTTTCGCCGGAAAACGCGTTTTCGGCCGAAAACGTGTACGTTTGCACTTCCCGGCCACAGGGAAGCTGCTAGCCGGGAATTCTCTGCCTGGTTCTACCCGCTGCCCGGAACGCTACGCAGGGCAAAAGCGATTCTCGTCCTCCGTGCTTGCTTTTTCTCAGAAAGAGCCGTGGTGTGCGTTTTCGCCGGAAAACGCGTTTTCGGCCGAAAACGTGTACGTTTGCACTTCCCGGCCACAGGGAAGCTGCTAGCAGGGAATTCGCTGCCTGGTTCTACCCGCTGCCCGGAACGCTACGCAGGGCAAAAGCGATTCTCGTCCTCCGTGCTTGCTTTTTCTCAGAAAGAGCCGTGGTGTGCTTTTTCGCCGGAAAACGCGTTTTCGGCCGAAAACGTGTACGTTTGCACGTCCCGGCCACAGGGAAGCTGCTAGCCGGGAATTCTCTGCCTGGTTCTACCCGCTGCCCGGAACGCTACGCAGGGCAAAAGCGATTCTCGTCCTCCGTGCTTGCTTTTTCTCAGAAAGAGCCGTGGTGTGCTTTTTCGCCGGAAAACGCGTTTTCGGCCGAAAACGTGTACGTTTGCACTTCCCCGCCACAGGGAAGCTGCTAGACGGGAATTCTCTGCCTGGTTCTACCGGCTGACCGGTATGCTACGCAGAGCAAAAGCGATTCTTGTCCTCCGTGCTTGCTTTTTCTCAGAAAGAGCCATGGTGTGCGTTTTCGCCGGAAAACGCGTTTTCGGCCGAAAACGTGTACGTTTGCACTTCCCCGCCACAGGGAAGCTGCTATCCAGGAATTCTCTGCCTGGTTCTACCCGCTGCCCGGAACGCTACGCAGGGCAAAAGCGATTCTCGTCCTCCGTGCTTGCTTTTTCTCAGAAAGAGCCGTGGTGTGCGTTTTCACCGGAAAACGCGTTTTCGGCCGAAAACGTGTACGTTTGCACTTCCCGGCCACAGGGAAGCTGCTAGCCGGGAATTCTCTGCCTGGTTCTACCCGCTGCCCGGAACGCTACGCAGGGCAAAAGCGATTCTCGTCCTCCGTGCTTGCTTTTTCTCAGAAAGAGCAGTGGTGTGCGTTTTCGCCGGAAAACGCGTTTTCGGCCGAAAACGTTTACGTTTGCACTTCCCGGCCACAGGGAAGCTGCTAGACGGGAATTCTCTGCCTGGTTCTACCCGCTGCCCGGAACGCTACGCAGGGCAAAAGCGATTCTCGTCCTCCGTGCTTGCTTTTTCTCAGAAAGAGCCGTGGTGTGCGTTTTCGCCGGAAAACGCGTTTTCGGCGAAAACGTGTACGTTTGCACTTCCCGGCCACAGGGAAGCTGCTAGCCGGGAATTCTCTGCCTGGTTCTACCCGCTGCCCGGAACACTACGCAGGGCAAAAGCGATTCTCGTCCTCCGTGCTTGCTTTTTCTCAGAAAGAGCCGTGGTGTGCGTTTTCGCCGGAAAACGCGTTTTCGGCCGAAAACGTGTACGTTTGCACTTCCCGGCCACAGGGAAGCTGCTAGCCGGGAATTCTCTGCCTGGTTCTACCCGCTGCCCGGAACGCTACGCAGGGCAAAAGCGATTCTCGTCCTCCGTGCTTGCTTTTTCTCAGAAAGAGCCGTGGTGTGCGTTTTCGCCGGAAAACGCATTTTCGGCGAAAACGTGTACGTTTGCAATTCCCGGCCACAGGGAAGCTGCTAGCCGGGAATTCTCTGCCTGGTTCTACCCGCTGCCCGGAACACTACGCAGGGCAAAAGCGATTCTCGTCCTCCGTGCTTGCTTTTTCTCAGAAAGAGCCGTGGTGTGCTTTTTCGCCAGAAAACGCGTTTTCGGCCGAAAACGTGTACGTTTGCACTTCCCCGCCACAGGGAAGCTGCTAGCCGGGAATTCTCTGCCTGGTTCTACCCGCTGCCCGGAACGCTACGCAGGGCAAAAGCGATTCTCGTCCTCCGTGCTTACTTTTTCTCAGAAAGAGCCGTGGTGTGCGTTTTCGCCGGAAAACGCGTTTTCGGCCGAAAACGTGTACGTTTGCACTTCCCGGCCACAGGGAAGCTGCTAGCCGGGAATTCTCTGCCTGGTTCTACCCGCTGCCCGGAACGCTACGCAGGGCAAAAGCGATTCTCGTCCTCCGTGCTTGCTTTTTCTCAGAAAGACCAGTGGTGTGCGTTTTCGCCGGAAAAC
The DNA here is from genome assembly GCF_965140245.1 of Athene noctua. NCBI lineage: Eukaryota > Metazoa > Chordata > Aves > Strigiformes > Strigidae > Athene > Athene noctua. Next base: position 348,479 of record NW_027437558.1, on the reverse strand, counting down.
GCGTTTTCGGCCGAAAACGTGTACGTTTGCACTTCCCCGCCACAGGGAAGCTGCTAGACGGGAATTCTCTGCCTGGTTCTACCCGCTGCCCGGAACGCTACGCAGGGCAAAAGCGATTCTCGTCCTCCGTGCTTGCTTTTTCTCAGAAAGAGCCGTGGTGTGCGTTTTCGCCGGAAAACGCGTTTTCGGCCGAAAACTTGTACGTTTGCACTTCCCGGCCACAGGGAAGTTGCTAGCCGGGAATTCTCTGCCTGGTTCTACCCGCTGCCCGGAACGCTACGCAGGGCAAAAGCGATTCTCGTCCTCCGTGCTTGCTTTTTCTCAGAAAGAGCCGTGGTGTGCGTTTTCGCCGGAAAACGCGTTTTCGGCAGAAAACGTGTACGTTTGCACTTCCCGGCCACAGGGAAGCTGCTAGACGGGAATTCTCTGCCTGGTTCTACCCGCTGCCCGGTATGCTACGCAGAGCAAAAGCGATTCTCGTCCTCCGTGCTTGCTTTTTCTCAGAAAAAGCCGTGGTGTGCGTTTTCGCCGGAAAACGCGTTTTCGGCCGAAAACGTGTACGTTTGCACTTCCCCGCCACAGGGAAGCTGCTAGCCAGGAATTCTCTGCCTGGTTCTACCCGCTGCCCGGAACGCTACGCAGGGCAAAAGCGATTCTCGTCCTCCGTGCTTGCTTTTTCTCAGAAAGAGCCGTGGTGTGCGTTTTCGCCGGAAAACGCGTTTTCGGCCGAAAACGTGTACGTTTGCACTTCCCGGCCACAGGGAAGCTGCTAGCCGGGAATTCTCTGCCTGGTTCTACCCGCTGCCCGGAACGCTACGCAGGGCAAAAGCGATTCTCGTCCTCCGTGCTTGCTTTTTCTCAGAAAGAGCCGTGGTGTGCTTTTTCGCCGGAAAACGCGTTTTCGGCCGAAAACGTGTACGTTTGCACTTCCCCGCCACAGGGAAGCTGCTAGCCGGGAATTCTCTGCCTGGTTCTACCCGCTGCCCGGAACGCTACTCAGGGCAAAAGCGATTCTCGTCCTCCGTGCTTGCTTTTTCTCAGAAAGAGCTGTGGTGTGCGTTTTCGCCGGAAAACGCGTTTTCGGCCGAAAACGTGTACGTTTGCACTTCCCGGCCACAGGGAAGCTGCTAGCAGGGAATTCGCTGCCTGGTTCTACCCGCTGCCCGGAACGCTACGCAGGGCAAAAGCGATTCTCGTCCTCCGTGCTTGCTTTTTCTCAGAAAGAGCCGTGGTGTGCGTTTTCGCCGGAAAACGCGTTTTCGGCCGAAAACGTGTACGTTTGCACTTCCCGGCCACAGGGAAGCTGCTAGCAGGGAATTCTCTGCCTGGTTCTACCCGCTGCCCGGAACGCTACGCAGGGCAAAAGCGATTCTCGTCCTCCGTGCTTGCTTTTTCTCAGAAAGAGCCGTGGTGTGCTTTTTCGCCGGAAAACACGTTTTCGGCCGAAAACGTGTACGTTTGCACTTCCCCGCCACAGGGAAGCTGCTAGACGGGAATTCTCTGCCTGGTTCTACCGGCTGACCGGTATGCTACGCAGAGCAAAAGCGATTCTTGTCCTCCGTACTTGCTTTTTCTCAGAAAGAGCCATGGTGTGCGTTTTCGCCGGAAAACGCGTTTTCGGCCGAAAACGTGTACGTTTGCACTTCCCCGCCACAGGGAAGCTGCTATCCAGGAATTCTCTGCCTGGTTCTACCCGCTGCCCGGAACGCTACGCAGGGCAAAAGCGATTCTCGTCCTCCGTGCTTGCTTTTTCTCAGAAAGAGCCGTGGTGTGCGTTTTCGCCGGAAAACGCGTTTTCGGCCGAAAACGTGTACGTTTGCACTTCCCGGCCACAGGGAAGCTGCTAGCCGGGAATTCTCTGCCTGGTTCTACCCGCTGCCCGGAACGCTACGCAGGGCAAAAGCGATTCTCGTCCTCCGTGCTTGCTTTTTCTCAGAAAGAGCAGTGGTGTGCGTTTTCGCCGGAAAACGCGTTTTCGGCCGAAAACGTTTACGTTTGCACTTCCCTGCCACAGGGAAGCTGCTAGACGGGAATTCTCTGCCTGGTTCTACCCGCTGCCCGGAACGCTACGCAGGGCAAAAGCGATTCTCGTCCTCCGTGCTTGCTTTTTCTCAGAAAGAGCCGTGGTGTGCGTTTTCGCCGGAAAACGCGTTTTCGGCCGAAAACGTGTACGTTTGCACTTCCCCGCCACAGGGAAGCTGCTAGCCGGGAATTCTCTGCCTGGTTCTACCCGCTGCCCGGAACGCTACGCAGGGCAAAAGCGATTCTCGTCCTCCGTGCTTGCTTTTTCTCAGAAAGAGCCGTGGTGTGCTTTTTCGCCGGAAAACGCGTTTTCGGCCGAAAACGTGTACGTTTGCACTTCCCCGCCACAGGGAAGCTGCTAGACGGGAATTCTCTGCCTGGTTCTACCCGCTGCCCGGAACGCTACGCAGGGCAAAAGCGATTCTCGTCCTCCGTGCTTGCTTTTTCTCAGAAAGAGCCGTGGTGTGCGTTTTCGCCGGAAAACGCGTTTTCGGCCGAAAACGTGTACGTTTGCACTTCCCCGCCACAGGGAAGCTGCTAGACGGGAATTCTCTGCCTGGTTCTACCCGCTGCCCGGAACGCTACGCAGGGCAAAAGCGATTCTCGTCCTCCGTGCTTGCTTTTTCTCAGAAAGAGCCGTGGTGTGCGTTTTCGCCGGAAAACGCGTTTTCGGCCGAAAACGTGTACGTTTGCACTTCCCCGCCACAGGGAAGCTGCTAGACGGGAATTCTCTGCCTGGTTCTACCCGCTGCCCGGAACGCTACGCAGGGCAAAAGCGATTCCCGTCCTCCGTGCTTGCTTTTTCTCAGAAAGAGCCGTGGTGTGCGTTTTCGCCGGAAAACGCGTTTTCGGCCGAAAACGTGTACGTTTGCACTTCCCCGCCACAGGGAAGCTGCTAGCCGGGAATTCTCTGCATGGTTCTACCCGCTGCCCGGAACGCTACGCAGGGCAAAAGCGATTCTCGTCCTCCGTGCTTGCTTTTACTCAGAAAGAGCCGTGGTGTGCGTTTTCGCCGGAAAACGCGTTTTCTGCCGAAAACGTGTACGTTTGCACTTCCCGGCCACAGGGAAGCTGCTAGACGGGAATTCTCTGTCTGGTTCTACCCGCTGCCCGGTATGCTACGCAGGGCAAAAGCGATTCTCGTCCTCCGTGCTTGCTTTTTCTCAGAAAGAGCCATGGTGTGCTTTTTCGCCGGAAAACGCGTTTTCGGCCGAAAACGTGTACGTTTGCACTTCCCGGCCACAGGGAAGCTGCTAGCCGGGAATTCGCTGCCTGGTTCTACCCGCTGCCCGGAACGCTACGCAGGGCAAAAGCGATTCTCGTCCTCCGTGCTTGCTTTTTCTCAGAAAGAGCCGTGGTGTGCTTTTTCGCCGCAAAACGCGTTTTCGGCCGAAAACCTGTACGTTTGCACTTCCCGGCCACAGGGAAGCTGCTAGACGGGAATTCTCTGCCTGGTTCTACCCGCTGCCCGGAACGCTACGCAGGGCAAAAGCGATTCTCGTCCTCCGTGCTTGCTTTATCTCAGAAAGAGCCGTGGTGTGCGTTTTCGCCGGAAAACGCGTTTTTGGCCGAAAACGTGTACGTTTGCACGTCCCGGCCACAGGGAAGCTGCTAGCCGGGAATTCTCTGCCTGGTTCTACCCGCTGCCCGGAACGCTACGCAGGGCAAAAGCGATTCTCGTCCTCCGTGCTTGCTTTTTCTCAGAAAGAGCCGTGGTGTGCGTTTTCGCCGGAAAACGCGTTTTCGGCCGAAAACGTGTACGTTTGCACTTCCCCGCCACAGGGAAGCTGCTAGCCGAGAATTCTCTGCCTGGTTCTACCCGCTGCCCGGAACGCTACGCAGGGCAAAAGCGATTCTCGTCCTCCGTGCTTGCTTTTTCTCAGAAAGAGCCGTGGTGTGCGTTTTCGCCGGAAAACGCGTTTTCGGCCGAAAACGTGTACGTTTGCACTTCCCGGCCACAGGGAAGCTGCTAGACGGGAATTCTCTGCCTGGTTCTACCCTCTGCCCGGAACGCTACGCAGGGCAAAAGCGTTTCTCGTCCTCCGTGCTTGCTTTTTCTCGGAAAGAGCCGTGGTGTGCGTTTTCGCCGGAAAACGCATTTTCGGCCGAAAACGTGTACGTTTGCACTTCCCGGCCACAGGGAAGCTGCTAGCCGGGAATTCTCTGCCTGGTTCTACCCGCTGCCCGGAACGCTACGCAGGGCAAAAGCGATTCTCGTCCTCCGTGCTTGCTTTTTCTCAGAAAGAGCCGTGGTGTGCGTTTTCGCCGGAAAACGCGTTTTCGGCCGAAAACGTGTACGTTTGCACGTCCCGGCCACAGGGAAGCTGCTAGACGGGAATTCTCTGCCTGGTTCTACCCGCTGCCCGGAACGCTACGCAGGGCAAAAGCGATTCTCGTCCTCCGTGCTTGCTTTTTCTCAGAAAGAGCCGTGGTGTGCGTTTTCGCCGGAAAACGCGTTTTCGGCAGAAAACGTGTACGTTTGCACTTCCCGGCCACAGGGAAGCTGCTAGCCGGGAATTCTCTGCCTGGTTCTACCCGCTGCCCGGAACGCTACGCAGGGCAAAAGCGATTCTCGTCCTCCGTGCTTGCTTTTTCTCAGAAAGAGCCGTGGTGTGCGTTTTCGCCGGAAAACGCGTTTTCGGCCGAAAACGTGTACGTTTGCACTTCCCGGCCACAGGGAAGCTGCTAGCCGGGAATTCTCTGCCTGGTTCTACCCGCTGCCCGGAACGCTACGCAGGGCAAAAGCGATTCTCGTCCTCCGTGCTTGCTTTTTCTCAGAAAGAGCCGTGGTGTGCTTTTTCGCCGGAAAACGCGTTTTCGGCCGAAAACGTGTACGTTTGCACTTCCCCGCCACAGGGAAGCTGCTAGCCGGGAATTCTCTGCCTGGTTCTACCCGCTGCCCGGAACGCTACGCAGGGCAAAAGCGATTCTCGTCCTCCGTGCTTGCTTTTTCTCAGAAAGAGCCGTGGTGTGCGTTTTCGCCGGAAAACGCGTTTTCGGCCGAAAACGTGTACGTTTGCACTTCCCCGCCACAGGGAAGCTGCTAGCAGGGAATTCGCTGCCTGGTTCTACCCGCTGCCCGGAACGCTACGCAGGGCAAAAGCGATTCTCGTCCTCCGTGCTTGCTTTTTCTCAGAAAGAGCCGTGGTGTGCGTTTTCGCCGGAAAACGCGTTTTTGGCCGAAAACGTGTCCGTTTGCACTACCCGGCCACAGGGAAGCTGCTAGACGGGAATTCTCTGCCTGGTTCTACCCGCTGCCCGGAACGCTACGCAGGGGAAAAGCGATTCTCGTCCTCGGTGCTTGCTTTTTCTCAGAAAGAGCCGTGGTGTGCGTTTTCGCCCGAAAACGCGTTTTCGGCCGAAAACGTGTACGTTTGCACTTCCCGGCCACAGGGAAGCTGCTAGCCGGGAATTCTCTGCCTGGTTCTACCCGCTGCCCGGAACGCTACGCAGGGCAAAAGCGATTCTCGTCCTCCGTGCTTGCTTTTTCTCAGAAAGAGCCGTGGTGTGCGTTTTCGCCGGAAAACGCGTTTTCGGCCGAAAACGTGTACGTTTGCACTTCCCGGCCACAGGGAAGCTGCTAGCCGGGAATTCTCTGCCTGGTTCTACCCGCTGCCCGGAACGCTACGCAGGGCAAAAGCGATTCTCGTCCTCCGTGCTTGCTTTTTCTCAGAAAGAGCCGTGGTGTGCGTTTTCGCCGGAAAACGCGTTTTCGGCCAAAAACGTGTACGTTTGCACTTCCCCGACACAGGGAAGCTGCTAGCCGGGAATTCTCTGCCTGGTTCTACCCGCTGCCCGGAACGCTACGCAGGGCAAAAGCGATTCTCGTCCTCCGTGCTTGCTTTTTCTCAGAAAGAGCTGTGGTGTGCGTTTTCGCCGGAAAACGCGTTTTCGGCGGAAAACGTGTACGTTTGCACTTCCCCGCCACAGGGAAGCTGCTAGCCGGGAATTCTCTGCCTGGTTCTACCCGCTGCCCGGAACGCTACGCAGGGCAAAAGCGATTCTCGTCCTCCGTGCTTGCTTTTACTCAGAAAGAGCCGTGGTGTGCGTTTTCGCCGGAAAACGCGTTTTCGGCCGAAAACGTGTACGTTTGCACTTCCCGGCCACAGGGAAGCTGCTAGACGGGAATTCTCTGCCTGGTTCTACGCGCTGCCCGGTATGCTACGCAGGGCAAAAGCGATTCTCGTCCTCCGTGCTTGCTTTTTCTCAGAAAGAGCCATGGTGTGCTTTTTCGCCGGAAAACGCGTTTTCGGCCGAAAACGTGTACGTTTGCACTTCCCCGCCACAGGGAAGCTGCTAGCCGGGAATTCTCTGCCTGGTTCTACCCGCTGCCCGGAACGCTACGCAGGGCAAAAGCGGTTCTCTTCCTCCGTGCTTGCTTTTTCTCAGAAAGAGCCGTGGTGTGCGTTTTCGCCGGAAAACGCGTTTTCGGCCGAAAACGTGTACGTTTGCACTTCCCGGCCACAGGGAAGATGCTAGACGGGAATTCTCTGCCTGGTTCTACCCGCTGCCCGGAACGCTACGCAGAGCATAAGCGATTCTCGTCCTCCGTGCTTGCTTTTTCTCAGAAAGAGCCGTGGTGTGCGTTTTCGCCGGAAAACGCGTTTTCGGCCGAAAACGTGTACGTTTGCACTTCCCGGCCACAGGGAAGCTGCTAGCCGGGAATTCGCTGCCTGGTTCTACCCGCTGCCCGGAACGCTACGCAGGGCAAAAGCGATTCTCGTCCTCCGTGCTTGCTTTTTCTCAGAAAGAGCCGTGGTGTGCTTTTTCGCCGCAAAACGCGTTTTCGGCCGAAAACGTGTACGTTTGCACTTCCCCGCCACAGGGAAGCTGCTAGCCGGGAATTCTCTGCCTGGTTCTACCCGCTGCCCGGAACGCTACGCAGGGCAAAAGCGATTCTCGTCCTCCGTGCTTGCTTTATCTCAGAAAGAGCCGTGGTGTGCGTTTTCGCCGGAAAATCGCGTTTTCGGCCGAAAACGTGTACGTTTGCACGTCCCGGCCACAGGGAAGCTGCTAGCCGGGAATTCTCTGCCTGGTTCTACCCGCTGCCCGGAACGCTACGCAGGGCAAAAGCGATTCTCGTCCTCCGTGCTTGCTTTTTCTCAGAAAGAGCCGTGGTGTGCGTTTTCGCCGGAAAACGCGTTTTCGGCCGAAAACGTGTACGTTTGCACTTCCCCGCCACAGGGAAGCTGCTAGCCGAGAATTCTCTGCCTGGTTCTACCCGCTGCCCGGAACGCTACGCAGGGCAAAAGCGATTCTCGTCCTCCGTGCTTGCTTTTTCTCAGAAAGAGCCGTGGTGTGCGTTTTCGCCGGAAAACGCGTTTTCGGCCGAAAACGTTTACGTTTGCACTTCCCGGCCACAGGGAAGCTGCTAGCCGGGAATTCTCTGCCTGGTTCTACCCGCTGCCCGGAACGCTACGCAGGGCAAAAGCGATTCTCGTCCTCCGTGCTTGCTTTTTCTCAGAAAGAGCCGTGGTGTGCGTTTTCACCGGAAAACGCGTTTTCGGCCGAAAACGTGTACGTTTGCACTTCCCCGCCACAGGGAAGCTGCTAGCCGGGAATTCTCTGCCTGGTTCTACCCGCTGCCCGGAACGCTACGCAGGGCAAAAGCGATTCTCGTCCTCCGTGCTTGCTTTTTCTCAGAAAGAGCCGTGGTGTGCTTTTTCGCCGCAAAACGCGTTTTCGGCCGAAAACGTGTACGTTATCACTTCCCGGCCACAGGGAAGCTGCTAGCCGGGAATTCTCTGCCTGGTTCTACCCGCTGCCCGGAACGCTACGCAGGGCAAAAGCGATTCTCGTCCTCCGTGCTTGCTTTTTCTCAGAAAGAGCCGTGGTGTGCTTTTTCGCCGCAAAACGCGTTTTCGTACGAAAACGTGTACGTTTGCACTTCCCGGCCACAGGGAAGCTGCTAGCCGGGAATTCTCTGCCTGGTTCTACCCGCTGCCCGGAACGCTACGCAGGGCAAAAGCGATTCTCGTCCTCCGTGCTTGCTTTTTCTCAGAAAGAGCCGTGGTGTGCTTTTTCGCCGCAAAACGCGTTTTCGGCCGAAAACGTGTACGTTTGCACTTCCCGGCCACAGGGAAGCTGCTAGCCGGGAATTCTCTGCCTGGTTCTACCCGCTGCCCGGAACGCTACGCAGGGCAAAAGCGATTCTCGTCCTCCGTGCTTGCTTTTTCTCAGAAAGAGCCGTGGTGTGCGTTTTCGCCGGAAAACGTGTTTTCGGCCGAAAACGTGTACGTTTGCACGTCCCGGCCACAGGGAAGCTGCTAGCCGGGAATTCTCTGCCTGGTTCTACCCGCTGCCCGGAACGCTACGCAGGGCAAAAGCGGTTCTCGTCCTCCGTGCTTGCTTTTTCTCAGAAAGAGCCGTGGTGTGCGTTTTCGCCGGAAAACGCGTTTTCGGCCGAAAACGTGTACGTTTGCACTTCCCGGCCACAGGGAAGATGCTAGACGGGAATTCTCTGCCTGGTTCTACCCGCTGCCCGGAACGCTACGCAGGGCATAAGCGATTCTCGTCCTCCGTGCTTGCTTTTTCTCAGAAAGAGCCATGGTGTGCTTTTTCGCCGCAAAACGCGTTTTCGGCCGAAAACGTGTACGTTTGCACTTCCCCGCCACAGGGAAGCTGCTAGCCGGGAATTCTCTGCCTGGTTCTACCCGCTGCCCGGAACGCTACGCAGGGCAAAAGCGATTCTCGTCCTCCGTGCTTGCTTTTTCTCAGAAAGAGCCGTGGTGTGCTTTTTCGCCGCAAAACGCGTTTTCGGCCGAAAACGTGTACGTTTGCACGTCCCGGCCACAGGGAAGCTGCTAGCCGGGAATTCGCTGCCTGGTTCTACCCGCTGCCCGGAACGCTACGCAGGGCAAAAGCGATTCTCGTCCTCCGTGCTTGCTTTTTCTCAGAAAGAGCCGTGGTGTGCGTTTTCGCCGGAAAACGCGTTTTCGGCCGAAAACGTGTACGTTTGCACTTCCCGGCCACAGGGAAGCTGCTAGCAGGGAATTCGCTGCCTGGTTCTACGCGCAGCCCGGAACGCTACGCAGGGCAAATGCGATTCTCGTCCTCCGTGCTTGCTTTTTCTCAGAAAGAGCCGTGGTGTGCTTTTTCGCCGGAAAACGCGTTTTCGGCCGAAAACGTGTACGTTTGCACGTCCCGGCCACAGGGAAGCTGCTAGCCGGGAATTCTCTGCCTGGTTCTACCCGCTGCCCGGAACGCTACGCAGGGCAAAAGCGATTCTCGTCCTCCGTGCTTGCTTTTTCTCAGAAAGAGCCGTGGTGTGCTTTTTCGCCGCAAAACGCGTTTTCGGCCGAAAACGTGTACGTTTGCACTTCCCCGCCACAGGGAAGCTGCTAGACGGGAATTCTCTGCCTGGTTCTACCGGCTGCCCGGTATGCTACGCAGAGCAAAAGCGATTCTTGTCCTCCGTGCTTGCTTTTTCTCAGAAAGAGCCATGGTGTGCGTTTTCGCCGGAAAACGCGTTCTCGGCCGAAAACGTGTACGTTTGCACTTCCCCGCCACAGGGAAGCTGCTAGCCAGGAATTCTCTGCCTGGTTCTACCCGCTGCCCGGAACGCTACGCAGGGCAAAAGCGATTCTCGTCCTCCGTGCTTGCTTTTTCTCAGAAAGAGCCGTGGTGTGCGTTTTCGCCGGAAAACGTGTTTTCGGCCGAAAACGTGTACGTTTGCACTTCCCCGCCACAGGGAAGCTGCTAGCCGGGAATTCTCTGCCTGGTTCTACCCGCTGCCCGGAACGCTACGCAGGGCAAAAGCGATTCTCGTCCTCCGTGCTTGCTTTTTCTCAGAAAGAGCCGTGGTGTGCTTTTTCGCCGGAAAACGCGTTTTCGGTCGAAAACGTGTACGTTTGCACTTCCCCGCCACAGGGAAGCTGCTAGCCGGGAATTCTCTGCCTGGTTCTACCCGCTGCCAGGAACGCTACGCAGGGCAAAAGCGATTCTTGTCCTCCGTGCTTGCTTTTTCTCAGAAAGAGCCGTGGTGTGCGTTTTCGCCGGAAAACGAGTTTTTGGCCGAAAACGTGTCCGTTTGCACTTCCCGGCCACAGGGAAGCTGCTAGACGGGAATTCTCTGCCTGGTTCTACCCGCTGCCCGGAACGCTACGCAGGGCAAAAGCGATTCTCGTCCTCCGTGCTTCCTTTTTCTCAGAAAGAGCCGTGGTGTGCGTTTTCGCCCGAAAACGCGTTTTCGGCCGAAAACGTGTACGTTTGCACTTCCCGGCCACAGGGAAGCTGCTAGCCGGGAATTCTCTGCCTGGTTCTACCCGCTGCCCGGAACGCTACGCAGGGCAAAAGCGATTCTCGTCCTCCGTGCTTGCTTTTTCTCAGAAAGAGCCGTGGTGTGCGTTTTCGCCGGAAAACGCGTTTTCGGCCGAAAACGTGTACGTTTGCACTTCCCGGCCACAGGGAAGCTGCTAGCCGGGAATTCTCTGCCTGGTTCTACCCGCTGCCCGGAACGCTACGCAGGGCAAAAGCGATTCTCGTCCTCCGTGCTTGCTTTTTCTCAGAAAGAGCCGTGGTGTGCGTTTTCGCCGGAAAACGCGTTTTCGGCCGAAAACGTGTACGTTTGCACTTCCCCGCCACAGGGAAGCTGCTAGCCGGGAATTCTCTGCCTGGTTCTACCCGCTGCCCGGAACGCTACGCAGGGCAAAAGCGATTCTCGTCCTCCGTGCTTGCTTTTTCTCAGAAAGAGCCGTGGTGTGCGTTTTCGCCGGAAAACGCGTTTTCGGCCGAAAACGTGTACGTTTGCACTTCCCGGCCACAGGGAAGCTGCTAGACGGGAATTCTCTGCCTGGTTCTACCCGCTGCCCGGTATGCTACGCAGAGCAAAAGCGATTCTCGTCCTCCGTGCTTGCTTTTTCTCTGAAAGAGCCATGGTGTGCGTTTTCGCCGGAAAACGCGTTCTCGGCCGAAAACGTGTACGTTTGCACTTCCCCGCCACAGGGAAGCTGCTAGCCAGGAATTCTCTGCCTGGTTCTACCCGCTGCCCGGAACGCTACGCAGGGCAAAAGCGATTCTCGTCCTCCGTGCTTGCTTTTTCTCAGAAAGAGCCGTGGTGTGCGTTTTCGCCGGAAAACGTGTTTTCGGCCGAAAACGTGTACGTTTGCACTTCCCGGCCACAGGGAAGCTGCTAGCCGGGAATTCTCTGCCTGGTTCTACCCGCTGCCCGGAACGCTACGCAGGGCAAAAGCGATTCTCGTCCTCCGTGCTTGCTTTTTCTCAGAAAGAGCCGTGGTGTGCTTTTTCGCCGGAAAACGCGTTTTCGGTCGAAAACTTGTACGTTTGCACTTCCCCGCCACAGGGAAGCTGCTAGCCGGGAATTCTCTGCCTGGTTCTACCCGCTGCCAGGAACGCTACGCAGGGCAAAAGCGATTCTTGTCCTCCGTGCTTGCTTTTTCTCAGAAAGAGCCGTGGTGTGCGTTTTCGCCGGAAAACGAGTTTTTGGCCGAAAACGTGTCCGTTTGCACTTCCCGGCCACAGGGAAGCTGCTAGACGGGAATTCTCTGCCTGGTTCTACCCGCTGCCCGGAACGCTACGCAGGGCAAAAGCGATTCTCGTCCTCCGTGCTTGCTTTTTCTCAGAAAGAGCCGTGGTGTGCGTTTTCGTCCGAAAACGCGTTTTCGGCCGAAAACGTGTACGTTTGCACTTCCCGGCCACAGGGAAGCTGCTAGCCGGGAATTCTCTGCCTGGTTCTACCCGCTGCCCGGAACGCTACGCAGGGCAAAAGCGATTCTCGTCCTCCGTGCTTGCTTTTTCTCAGAAAGAGCCGTGGTGTGCGTTTTCGCCGGAAAACGCGTTTTCGGCCGAAAACGTGTACGTTTGCACTTCCCGGCCACAGGGAAGCTGCTAGCCGGGAATTCTCTGCCTGGTTCTACCCGCTGCCCGGAACGCTACGCAGGGCAAAAGCGATTCTCGTCCTCCGTGCTTGCTTTTTCTCAGAAAGAGCCGTGGTGTGCGTTTTCGCCGGAAAACGCGTTTTCGGCCAAAAACGTGTACGTTTGCACTTCCCCGACACAGGGAAGCTGCTAGCCGGGAATTCTCTGCCTGGTTCTACCCGCTGCCCGGAACGCTACGCAGGGCAAAAGCGATTCTCGTCCTCCGTGCTTGCTTTTTCTCAGAAAGAGCTGTGGTGTGCGTTTTCGCCGGAAAACGCGTTTTCGGCCGAAAACGTGTACGTTTGCACTTCCCCGCCACAGGGAAGCTGCTAGCCGGGAATTCTCTGCATGGTTCTACCCGCTGCCCGGAACGCTACGCAGGGCAAAAGCGATTCTCGTCCTCCGTGCTTGCTTTTACTCAGAAAGAGCCGTGGTGTGCGTTTTCGCCGGAAAACGCGTTTTCGGCCGAAAACGTGTACGTTTGCACTTCCCGGCCACAGGGAAGCTGCTAGACGGGAATTCTCTGCCTGGTTCTACCCGCTGCCCGGTATGCTACGCAGGGCAAAAGCGATTCTCGTCCTCCGTGCTTGCTTTTTCTCAGAAAGAGCCATGGTGTGCTTTTTCGCCGGAAAACGCGTTTTCGGCCGAAAACGTGTACGTTTGCACTTCCCCGCCACAGGGAAGCTGCTAGCCGGGAATTCTCTGCCTGGTTCTACCCGCTGCCCGGAACGCTACGCAGGGCAAAAGCGGTTCTCGTCCTCCGTGCTTGCTTTTTCTCAGAAAGAGCCGTGGTGTGCGTTTTCGCCGGAAAACGCGTTTTCGGCCGAAAACGTGTACGTTTGCACTTCCCGGCCACAGGGAAGATGCTAGACGGGAATTCTCTGCCTGGTTCTACCCGCTGCCCGGAACGCTACGCAGGGCATAAGCGATTCTCGTCCTCCGTGCTTGCTTTTTCTCAGAAAGAGCCGTGGTGTGCGTTTTCGCCGGAAAACGCGTTTTCGGCCGAAAACGTGTACGTTTGCACTTCCCGGCCACAGGGAAGCTGCTAGCCGGGAATTCTCTGCCTGGTTCTACCCGCTGCCCGGAACGCTACGCAGGGCAAAAGCGATTCTCGTCCTCCGTGCTTGCTTTTTCTCAGAAAGAGCCGTGGTGTGCTTTTTCGCCGCAAAACGCGTTTTCGGCCGAAAACGTGTACGTTTGCACTTCCCGGCCACAGGGAAGCTGCTAGCCGGGAATTCTCTGCCTGGTTCTACCCGCTGCCCGGAACGCTACGCAGGGCAAAAGCGATTCTCGTCCTCCGTGCTTGCTTTTTCTCAGAAAGAGCCGTGGTGTGCGTTTTCGCCGGAAAATCGCGTTTTCGGCCGAAAACGTGTACGTTTGCACGTCCCGGCCACAGGGAAGCTGCTAGCCGGGAATTCTCTGCCTGGTTCTACCCGCTGCCCGGAACGCTACGCAGGGCAAAAGCGATTCTCGTCCTCCGTGCTTGCTTTTTCTCAGAAAGAGCCGTGGTGTGCGTTTTCGCCGGAAAACGCGTTTTCGGCCGAAAACGTTTACGTTTGCACTTCCCGGCCACAGGGAAGCTGCTAGCCGGGAATTCTCTGCCTGGTTCTACCCGCTGCCCGGAACGCTACGCAGGGCAAAAGCGATTCTCGTCCTCCGTGCTTGCTTTTTCTCAGAAAGAGCCGTGGTGTGCGTTTTCGCCGGAAAACGCGTTTTCGGCCGAAAACGTTTACGTTTGCACTTCCCGGCCACAGGGAAGCTGCTAGCCGGGAATTCTCTGCCTGGTTCTACCCGCTGCCCGGAACGCTACGCAGGGCAAAAGCGATTCTCGTCCTCCGTGCTTGCTTTTTCTCAGAAAGAGCCGTGGTGTGCGTTTTCACCGGAAAACACGTTTTCGGCCGAAAACGTGTACGTTTGCACTTCCCGGCCACAGGGAAGCTGCTAGCCGGGAATTCTCTGCCTGGTTCTACCCGCTGCCCGGAACGCTACGCAGGGCAAAAGCGATTCTCGTCCTCCGTGCTTGCTTTTTCTCAGAAAGAGCCGTGGTGTGCGTTTTCGCCGGAAAACGCGTTTTCGGCCGAAAACGTGTGCGTTTGCACTTCCCGGCCACAGGGAAGCTGCTAGCCGGGAATTCTCTGCCTGGTTCTACCCGCTGCCCGGAACGCTACGCAGGGCAAAAGCGATTCTCGTCCTCCGTGCTTGCTTTTTCTCAGAAAGAGCCGTGGTGTGCTTTTTCGCCGCAAAACGCGTTTTCGGCCGAAAACGTGTACGTTATCACTTCCCGGCCACAGGGAAGCTGCTAGCCGGGAATTCTCTGCCTGGTTCTACCCGCTGCCCGGAACGCTACGCAGGGCAAAAGCGATTCTCGTCCTCCGTGCTTGCTTTTTCTCAGAAAGAGCCGTGGTGTGCTTTTTCGCCGCAAAACGCGTTTTCGGCCGAAAACGTGTACGTTTGCACTTCCCCGCAACAGGGAAGCTGCTAGCCGGGAATTCTCTGCCTGGTTCTACCCGCTGCCCGGAACGCTACGCAGGGCAAAAGCGATTCTCGTCCTCCGTGCTTGCTTTTTCTCAGAAAGAGCCGTGGTGTGCTTTTTCGCCGCAAAACGCGTTTTCGGCCGAAAACGTGTACGTTTGCACGTCCCGGCCACAGGGAAGCTGCTAGCCGGGAATTCGCTGCCTGGTTCTACCCGCTGCCCGGAACGCTACGCAGGGCAAAAGCGATTCTCGTCCTCCGTGCTTGCTTTTTCTCAGAAAGAGCCGTGGTGTGCGTTTTCGCCGGAAAACGCGTTTTCGGCCGAAAACGTGTACGTTTGCACTTCCCGGCCACAGGGAAGCTGCTAGCAGGGAATTCGCTGCCTGGTTCTACCCGCAGCCCGGAACGCTACGCAGGGCAAATGCGATTCTCGTCCTCCGTGCTTGCTTTTTCTCAGAAAGAGCCGTGGTGTGCTTTTTCGCCGGAAAACGCGTTTTCGGCCGAAAACGTGTACGTTTGCACGTCCCGGCCACAGGGAAGCTGCTAGCCGGGAATTCTCTGCCTGGTTCTACCCGCTGCCCGGAACGCTACGCAGGGCAAAAGCGATTCTCGTCCTCCGTGCTTGCTTTTTCTCAGAAAGAGCCGTGGTGTGCTTTTTCGCCGGAAAACGCGTTCTCGGCCGAAAACGTGTACGTTTGCACTTCCCCGCCACAGGGAAGCTGCTAGCCAGGAATTTTCTGCCTGGTTCTACCCGCTGCCCGGAACGCTACGCAGGGCAAAAGCGATTCTCGTCCTCCGTGCTTGCTTTTTCTCAGAAAGAGCCGTGGTGTGCGTTTTCGCCGGAAAACGCGTTTTCGGCCGAAAACGTGTACGTTTGCACTTCCCCGCCACAGGGAAGCTGCTAGCCGGGAATTCTCTGCCTGGTTCTACCCGCTGCCCGGAACGCTACGCAGGGCAAAAGCGATTCTCGTCCTCCGTGCTTGCTTTTTCTCAGAAAGAGCCGTGGTGTGCGTTTTCGCCGGAAAACGCGTTTTCGGCCGAAAACGTTTACGTTTGCACTTCCCGGCCACAGGGAAGCTGCTAGACGGGAATTCTCTGCCTGGTTCTACCCGCTGCCCGGAACGCTACGCAGGGCAAAAGCGATTCTCGTCCTCCGTGCTTGCTTTTTCTCAGAAAGAGCCGTGGTGTGCGTTTTCGCCGGAAAACGCGTTTTCGGCCGAAAACGTGTACGTTTGCACTTCCCCGCCACAGGGAAGCTCCTAGCCGGGAATTCTCTGCCTGGTTCTACCCGCTGCCAGGAACGCTACGCAGGGCAAAAGCGATTCTCGTCCTCCGTGCTTGCTTTTTCTCAGAAAGAGCCGTGGTGTGCGTTTTCACCGGAAAACGCGTTTTCGGCCGAAAACGTGTACGTTTGCACTTCCCGGCCACAGGGAAGCTGCTAGACGGGAATTCTCTGCCTGGTTCTACCCGCTGCCCGGAACGCTACGCAGGGCAAAAGCGATTCTCGTCCTCCGTGCTTGCTTTTTCTCAGAAAGAGCCGTGGTGTGCGTTTTCGCCGGAAAACGCGTTTTCGGCCGAAAACGTGTACGTTTGCACTTCCCCGCCACAGGGAAGCTGCTAGACGGGAATTCTCTGCCTGGTTCTACCCGCTGCCCGGAACGCTACGCAGGGCAAAAGCGATTCTCGTCCTCCGTGCTTGCTTTTTCTCAGAAAGAGCCGTGGTGTGCGTTTTCGCCGGAAAACGCGTTTTCGGCCGAAAACGTGTACGTTTGCACTTCCCGGCCACAGGGAAGCTGCTAGCCGGGAATTCTCTGCCTGGTTCTACCCGCTGCCCGGAACGCTACGCAGGGCAAAAGCGATTCTCGTCCTCCGTGCTTGCTTTTTCTCAGAAAGAGCCGTGGTGTGCGTTTTCGCCGCAAAACGCGTTTTCGGCCGAAAACGTGTACGTTTGCACTTCCCCGCCACAGGGAAGCTGCTAGCCGGGAATTCTCTGCCTCGTTCTACCCGCTGCCCGGAACGCTACGCAGGGCAAAAGCGATTCTCGTCCTCCGTGCTTGCTTTTTCTCAGAAAGAGCCGTGGTGTGCGTTTTCGCCGGAAAACGCGTTTTCGGCCGAAAACGTGTACGTTTGAACTTCCCCGCCACAGGGAAGCTGCTAGCCGGGAATTCTCTGCCTGGTTCTACCCGCTGCCCGGAACGCTACGCAGGGCAAAAGCGATTCTCGTCCTCCGTGCTTGCTTTTTCTCAGAAAGAGCTGTGGTGTGCGTTTTCGGCGGAAAACGCGTTTTCGGCCGAAAACGTGTACGTTTGCACTTCCCCGCCACAGGGAAGCTGCTAGCCGGGAATTCTCTGCATGGTTCTACCCGCTGCCCGGAACGCTACGCAGGGCAAAAGCGATTCTCGTCCTCCGTGCTTGCTTTTACTCAGAAAGAGCCGTGGTGTGCGTTTTCGCCGGAAAACGCGTTTTCTGCCGAAAACGTGTACGTTTGCACTTCCCGGCCACAGGGAAGCTGCTAGACGGGAATTCTCTGCCTGGTTCTACCCGCTGCCCGGTATGCTACGCAGGGCAAAAGCGATTCTCGTCCTCCGTGCTTGCTTTTTCTCAGAAAGAGCCATGGTGTGCTTTTTCGCCGGAAAACGCGTTTTCGGCCGAAAACGTGTACGTTTGCACTTCCCGGCCACAGGGAAGCTGCTAGCCGGGAATTCTCTGCCTGGTTCTACCCGCTGCCCGGAACGCTACGCAGGGCAAAAGCGATTTTCGTCCTCCGTGCTTGCTTTATCTCAGAAAGAGCCGTGGTGTGCGTTTTCGCCGGAAAACGCGTTTTCGGCCGAAAACGTGTACGTTTGCACGTCCCGGCCACAGGGAAGCTGCTAGCCGGGAATTCTCTGCCTGGTTCTACCCGCTGCCCGGAACGCTACGCAGGGCAAAAGCGATTCTCGTCCTCCGTGCTTGCTTTTTCTCAGAAAGAGCCGTGGTGTGCGTTTTCGCCGGAAAACGCGTTTTCGGCCGAAAACGTGTACGTTTGCACTTCCCCGCCACAGGGAAGCTGCTAGCCGGGAATTCTCTGCCTGGTTCTACCCGCTGCACGGAACGCTACGCAGGGCAAAAGCGATTCTCGTCCTCCGTGCTTGCTTTTTCTCAGAAAGAGCCGTGGTGTGCGTTTTCGCCGGAAAACGCGTTTTCGGCCGAAAACGTGTACGTTTGCACTTCCCGGCCACAGGGAAGCTGCTAGAGGGGAATTCTCTGCCTGGTTCTACCCTCTGCCCGGAACGCTACGCAGGGCAAAAGCGATTCTCGTCCTCCGTGCTTGCTTTTTCTCGGAAAGAGCCGTGGTGTGCGTTTTCGCCGGAAAACGCATTTTCGGCCGAAAACGTGTACGTTTGCACTTCCCGGCCACAGGGAAGCTGCTAGCCGGGAATTCTCTGCCTGGTTCTACCCGCTGCCCGGAACGCTACGCAGGGCAAAAGCGATTCTCGTCCTCCGTGCTTGCTTTTTCTCAGAAAGAGCCGTGGTGTGCGTTTTCGCCGGAAAACGCGTTTTCGGCCGAAAACGTGTACGTTTGCACGTCCCGGCCACAGGGAAGCTGCTAGACGGGAATTCTCTGCCTGGTTCTACCCGCTGCCCGGAACGCTACGCAGGGCAAAAGCGATTCTCGTCCTCCGTGCTTGCTTTTTCTCAGAAAGAGCCGTGGTGTGCGTTTTCGCCGGAAAACGCGTTTTCGGCAGAAAACGTGTACGTTTGCACTTCCCGGCCACAGGGAAGCTGCTAGCCGGGAATTCTCTGCCTGGTTCTACCCGCTGCCCGGAACGCTACGCAGGGCAAAAGCGATTCTCGTCCTCCGTGCTTGCTTTTTCTCAGAAAGAGCCGTGGTGTGCGTTTTCGCCGGAAAACGTGTTTTCGGCCGAAAACGTGTACGTTTGCACTTCCCCGCCACAGGGAAGCTGCTAGCCGGGAATTCTCTGCCTGGTTCTACCCGCTGCCCGGAACGCTACGCAGGGCAAAAGCGATTCTCGTCCTCCGTGCTTGCTTTTTCTCAGAAAGAGCCGTGGTGTGCTTTTTCGCCGGAAAACGCGTTTTCGGCCGAAAACGTGTACGTTTGCACTTCCCCGCCACAGGGAAGCTGCTAGCCGGGAATTCTCTGCCTGGTTCTACCCGCTGCCAGGAACACTACGCAGGGCAAAAGCGATTCTTGTCCTCCGTGCTTGCTTTTTCTCAGAAAGAGCCGTGGTGTGCGTTTTCGCCGGAAAACGCGTTTTTGGCCGAAAACGTGTACGTTTGCACTTCCCGGCCACAGGGAAGCTGCTAGACGGGAATTCTCTGCCTGGTTCTACCCGCTGCCCGGAACGCTACGCAGGGCAAAAGCGATTCTCGTCCTCGGTGCTTGCTTTTTCTCAGAAAGAGCCGTGGTGTGCGTTTTCGCCGGAAAACGCGTTTTCGGCCGAAAACGTGTACGTTTGCACTTCCCGGCCACAGGGAAGCTGCTAGCCGGGAATTCTCTGCCTGGTTCTACCCGCTGCCCGGAACGCTACGCAGGGCAAAAGCGATTCTCGTCCTCCGTGCTTGCTTTTTCTCAGAAAGAGCCGTGGTGTGCGTTTTCGCCGGAAAACGCGTTTTCGGCCAAAAACGTGTACGTTTGCACTTCCCCGACACAGGGAAGCTGCTAGCCGGGAATTCTCTGCCTGGTTCTACCCGCTGCCCGGAACGCTACGCAGGGCAAAAGCGATTCTCGTCCTCCGTGCTTGCTTTTTCTCAGAAAGAGCTGTGGTGTGCGTTTTCGCCGGAAAACTCGTTTTCGGCCGAAAACGTGTACGTTTGCACTTCCCCGCCACAGGGAAGCTGCTAGCCGGGAATTCTCTGCATGGTTCTACCCGCTGCCCGGAACGCTACGCAGGGCAAAAGCGATTCTCGTCCTCCGTGCTTGCTTTTACTCAGAAAGAGCCGTGGTGTGCGTTTTCGCCGGAAAACGCGTTTTCGGCCGAAAACGTGTACGTTTGCACTTCCCGGCCACAGGGAAGCTGCTAGACGGGAATTCTCTGCCTGGTTCTACCCGCTGCCCGGTATGCTACGCAGGGCAAAAGCGATTCTCGTCCTCCGTGCTTGCTTTTTCTCAGAAAGAGCCATGGTGTGCTTTTTCGCCGGAAAACGCGTTTTCGGCCGAAAACGTGTACATTTGCACTTCCCCGCCACAGGGAAGCTGCTAGCCGGGAATTCTCTGCCTGGTTCTACCCGCTGCCCGGAACGCTACGCAGGGCAAAAGCGGTTCTCGTCCTCCGTGCTTGCTTTTTCTCAGAAAGAGCCGTGGTGTGCGTTTTCGCCGGAAAACGCGTTTTCGGCCGAAAACGTGTACGTTTGCACTTCCCGGCCACAGGGAAGATGCTAGACGGGAATTCTCTGCCTGGTTCTACCCGCTGCCCGGAACGCTACGCAGGGCATAAGCGATTCTCGTCCTCCGTGCTTGCTTTTTCTCAGAAAGTGCCGTGGTGTGCGTTTTCGCCGGAAAACGCGTTTTCGGCCGAAAACGTGTACGTTTGCACTTCCCGGCCACAGGGAAGCTGCTAGCCGGGAATTCGCTGCCTGAATCTACCCGCTGCCCGGAACGCTACGCAGGGCAAAAGCGATTCTCGTCCTCCGTGCTTGCTTTTTCTCAGAAAGAGCCGTGGTGTGCTTTTTCGCCGCAAAACGCGTTTTCGGCCGAAAACGTGTACGTTTGCACTTCCCCGCCACAGGGAAGCTGCTAGCCGGGAATTCTCTGCCTGGTTCTACCCGCTGCCCGGAACGCTACGCAGGGCAAAAGCGATTCTCGTCCTCCGTACTTGCTTTATCTCAGAAAGAGCCGTGGTGTGCGTTTTCGCCGGAAAATCGCGTTTTCGGCCGAAAACGTGTACGTTTGCACGTCCCGGCCACAGGGAAGCTGCTAGCCGGGAATTCTCTGCCTGGTTCTACCCGCTGCCCGGAACGCTACGCAGGGCAAAAGCGATTCTCGTCCTCCGTGCTTGCTTTTTCTCAGAAAGAGCCGTGGTGTGCGTTTTCGCCGGAAAACGCGTTTTCGGCCGAAAACGTGTACGTTTGCACTTCCCCGCCACAGGGAAGCTGCTAGCCGAGAATTCTCTGCCTGGTTCTACCCGCTGCCCGGAACGCTACGCAGGGCAAAAGCGATTCTCGTCCTCCGTGCTTGCTTTTTCTCAGAAAGAGCCGTGGTGTGCGTTTTCGCCGGAAAACGCGTTTTCGGCCGAAAACGTTTACGTTTGCACTTCCCGGCCACAGGGAAGCTGCTAGCCGGGAATTCTCTGCCTGGTTCTACCCGCTGCCCGGAACGCTACGCAGGGCAAAAGCGATTCTCGTCCTCCGTGCTTGCTTTTTCTCAGAAAGAGCCGTGGTGTGCGTTTTCACCGGAAAACGCGTTTTCGGCCGAAAACGTGTACGTTTGCACTTCCCGGCCACAGGGAAGCTGCTAGCCGGGAATTCTCTGCCTGGTTCTACCCGCTGCCCGGAACGCTACGCAGGGCAAAAGCGATTCTCGTCCTCCGTGCTTGCTTTTTCTCAGAAAGAGCCGTGGTGTGCGTTTTCGCCGGAAAACGCGTTTTCGGCCGAAAACGTGTGCGTTTGCACTTCCCGGCCACAGGGAAGCTGCTAGCCGGGAATTCTCTGCCTGGTTCTACCCGCTGCCCGGAACGCTACGCAGGGCAAAAGCGATTCTCGTCCTCCGTGCTTGCTTTTTCTCAGAAAGAGCCGTGGTGTGCTTTTTCGCCGCAAAACGCGTTTTCGGCCGAAAACGTGTACGTTATCACTTCCCGGCCACAGGGAAGCTGCTAGCCGGGAATTCTCTGCCTGGTTCTACCCGCTGCCCGGAACGCTACGCAGGGCAAAAGCGATTCTCGTCCTCCGTGCTTGCTTTTTCTCAGAAAGAGCCGTGGTGTGCTTTTTCGCCGGAAAACGCGTTTTTGGCCGAAAACGTGTACGTTTGCACTTCCCGGCCACAGGGAAGCTGCTAGACGGGAATTCTCTGCCTGGTTCTACCCGCTGCCCGGAACGCTACGCAGGGCAAAAGCGATTCTCGTCCTCGGTGCTTGCTTTTTCTCAGAAAGAGCCGTGGTGTGCGTTTTCGCCGGAAAACGCGTTTTCGGCCGAAAACGTGTACGTTTGCACTTCCCGGCCACAGGGAAGCTGCTAGCCGGGAATTCTCTGCCTGGTTCTACCCGCTGCCCGGAACGCTACGCAGGGCAAAAGCGATTCTCGTCCTCCGTGCTTGCTTTTTCTCAGAAAGAGCCGTGGTGTGCGTTTTCGCCGGAAAACGCGTTTTCGGCCAAAAACGTGTACGTTTGCACTTCCCCGACACAGGGAAGCTGCTAGCCGGGAATTCTCTGCCTGGTTCTACCCGCTGCCCGGAACGCTACGCAGGGCAAAAGCGATTCTCGTCCTCCGTGCTTGCTTTTTCTCAGAAAGAGCTGTGGTGTGCGTTTTCGCCGGAAAACGCGTTTTCGGCCGAAAACGTGTACGTTTGCACTTCCCGGCCACAGGGAAGCTGCTAGCCGGGAATTCTCTGCATGGTTCTACCCGCTGCCCGGAACGCTACGCAGGGCAAAAGCGATTCTCGTCCTCCGTGCTTGCTTTTACTCAGAAAGAGCCGTGGTGTGCGTTTTCGCCGGAAAACGCGTTTTCGGCCGAAAACGTGTACGTTTGCACTTCCCGGCCACAGGGAAGCTGCTAGACGGGAATTCTCTGCCTGGTTCTATCCGCTGCCCGGTATGCTACGCAGGGCAAAAGCGATTCTCGTCCTCCGTGCTTGCTTTTTCTCAGAAAGAGCCATGGTGTGCTTTTTCGCCGGAAAACGCGTTTTCGGCCGAAAACGTGTACGTTTGCACTTCCCCGCCACAGGGAAGCTGCTAGCCGGGAATTCTCTGCCTGGTTCTACCCGCTGCCCGGAACGCTACGCAGGGCAAAAGCGGTTCTCGTCCTCCGTGCTTGCTTTTTCTCAGAAAGAGCCGTGGTGTGCGTTTTCGCCGGAAAACGCGTTTTCGGCCGAAAACGTGTACGTTTGCACTTCCCGGCCACAGGGAAGATGCTAGACGGGAATTCTCTGCCTGGTTCTACCCGCTGCCCGGAACGCTACGCAGGGCAAAAGCGATTCTCGTCCTCCGTGCTTGCTTTTTCTCAGAAAGAGCCGTGGTGTGCTTTTTCGCCGCAAAACGCGTTTTCGGCCGAAAACGTGTACGTTTGCACTTCCCCGCCACAGGGAAGCTGCTAGCCGGGAATTCTCTGCCTGGTTCTACCCGCTGCCCGGAACGCTACGCAGGGCAAAAGCGATTCTCGTCCTCCGTGCTTGCTTTATCTCAGAAAGAGCCGTGGTGTGCGTTTTCGCCGGAAAATCGCGTTTTCGGCCGAAAACGTGTACGTTTGCACGTCCCGGCCACAGGGAAGCTGCTAGCCGGGAATTCTCTGCCTGGTTCTACCCGCTGCCCGGAACGCTACGCAGGGCAAAAGCGATTCTCGTCCTCCGTGCTTGCTTTTTCTCAGAAAGAGCCGTGGTGTGCGTTTTCGCCGGAAAACGCGTTTTCGGCCGAAAACGTGTACGTTTGCACTTCCCCGCCACAGGGAAGCTGCTAGCCGAGAATTCTCTGCCTGGTTCTACCCGCTGCCCGGAACGCTACGCAGGGCAAAAGCGATTCTCGTCCTCCGTGCTTGCTTTTTCTCAGAAAGAGCCGTGGTGTGCGTTTTCGCCGGAAAACGCGTTTTCGGCCGAAAACGTTTACGTTTGCACTTCCCGGCCACAGGGAAGCTGCTAGCCGGGAATTCTCTGCCTGGTTCTACCCGCTGCCCGGAACGCTACGCAGGGCAAAAGCGATTCTCGTCCTCCGTGCTTGCTTTTTCTCAGAAAGAGCCGTGGTGTGCGTTTTCACCGGAAAACGCGTTTTCGGCCGAAAACGTGTACGTTTGCACTTCCCGGCCACAGGGAAGCTGCTAGCCGGGAATTCTCTGCCTGGTTCTACCCGCTGCCCGGAACGCTACGCAGGGCAAAAGCGATTCTCGTCCTCCGTGCTTGCTTTTTCTCAGAAAGAGCCGTGGTGTGCGTTTTCGCCGGAAAACGCGTTTTCGGCCGAAAACGTGTGCGTTTGCACTTCCCGGCCACAGGGAAGCTGCTAGCCGGGAATTCTCTGCCTGGTTCTACCCGCTGCCCGGAACGCTACGCAGGGCAAAAGCGATTCTCGTCCTCCGTGCTTGCTTTTTCTCAGAAAGAGCCGTGGTGTGCTTTTTCGCCGCAAAACACGTTTTCGGCCGAAAACGTGTACGTTATCACTTCCCGGCCACAGGGAAGCTGCTAGCCGGGAATTCTCTGCCTGGTTCTACCCGCTGCCCGGAACGCTACGCAGGGCAAAAGCGATTCTCGTCCTCCGTGCTTGCTTTTTCTCAGAAAGAGCCGTGGTGTGCTTTTTCGCCACAAAACGCGTTTTCGGACGAAAACGTGTACGTTTGCACTTCCCGGCCACAGGGAAGCTGCTAGCCGGGAATTCTCTGCCTGGTTCTACCCGCTGCCCGGAACGCTACGCAGGGCAAAAGCGATTCTCGTCCTCCGTGCTTGCTTTTTCTCAGAAAGAGCCGTGGTGTGCTTTTTCGCCGCAAAACGCGTTTTCGGCCGAAAACGTGTACGTTTGCACTTCCCGGCCACAGGGAAGCTGCTAGCCGGGAATTCTCTGCCTGGTTCTACCCGCTGCCCGGAACGCTACGCAGGGCAAAAGCGATTCTCGTCCTCCGTGCTTGCTTTTTCTCAGAAAGAGCCGTGGTGTGCTTTTTCGCCGGAAAACGTGTTTTCGGCCGAAAACGTGTACGTTTGCACGTCCCGGCCACAGGGAAGCTGCTAGCCGGGAATTCTCTGCCTGGTTCTACCCGCTGCCCGGAACGCTACGCAGGGCAAAAGCGGTTCTCGTCCTCCGTGCTTGCTTTTTCTCAGAAAGAGCCGTGGTGTGCGTTTTCGCCGGAAAACGCGTTTTCGGCCGAAAACGTGTACGTTTGCACTTCCCGGCCACAGGGAAGATGCTAGACGGGAATTCTCTGCCTGGTTCTACCCGCTGCCCGGAACGCTACGCAGGGCATAAGCGATTCTCGTCCTCCGTGCTTGCTTTTTCTCAGAAAGAGCCGTGGTGTGCTTTTTCGCCGCAAAACGCGTTTTCGGCCGAAAACGTGTACGTTTGCACTTCCCCGCCACAGGGAAGCTGCTAGCCGGGAATTCTCTGCCTGGTTCTACCCGCTGCCAGGAACGCTACGCAGGGCAAAAGCGATTCTCGTCCTCCGTGCTTGCTTTATCTCAGAAAGAGAGTGGTGTGCGTTTTCGCCGGAAAATCGCGTTTTCGGCCGAAAACGTGTACGTTTGCACGTCCCGGCCACAGGGAAGCTGCTAGCCGGGAATTCTCTGTCTGGTTCTACCCGCTGCCCGGAACGCTACGCAGGGCAAAAGCGATTCTCGTCCTCCGTGCTTGCTTTTTCTCAGAAAGAGCCGTGGTGTGCGTTTTCGCCGGAAAACGCGTTTTCGGCCGAAAACGTGTACATTTGCACTTCCCCGCCACAGGGAAGCTGCTAGCCGAGAATTCTCTGCCTGGTTCTACCCGCTGCCCGGAACGCTACGCAGGGCAAAAGCGATTCTCGTCCTCCGTGCTTGCTTTTTCTCAGAAAGAGCCGTGGTGTGCGTTTTCACCGGAAAACGCGTTTTCGGCCGAAAACGTTTACGTTTGCACTTCCCGGCCACAGGGAAGCTGCTAGCCGGGAATTCTCTGCCTGGTTCTACCCGCTGCCCGGAACGCTACGCAGGGCAAAAGCGATTCTCGTCCTCCGTGCTTGCTTTTTCTCAGAAAGAGCCGTGGTGTGCGTTTTCACCGGAAAACGCGTTTTCGGCCGAAAACGTGTACGTTTGCACTTCCCGGCCACAGGGAAGCTGCTAGCCGGGAATTCTCTGCCTGGTTCTACCCGCTGCCCGGAACGCTACGCAGGGCAAAAGCGATTCTCGTCCTCCGTGCTTGCTTTTTCTCAGAAAGAGCCGTGGTGTGCGTTTTCGCCGGAAAACGCGTTTTCGGCCGAAAACGTGTACGTTTGCACTTCCCCGCCACAGGGAAGCTGCTAGCCGGGAATTCTCTGCCTGGTTCTACCCGCTGCCCGGAACGCTACGCAGGGCAAAAGCGATTCTCGTCCTCCGTGCTTGCTTTTTCTCAGAAAGAGCCGTGGTGTGCGTTTTCGCCGGAAAACGCGTTTTCGGCCGAAAACGTGTGCGTTTGCACTTCCCGGCCACAGGGAAGCTGCTAGCCGGGAATTCTCTGCCTGGTTCTACCCGCTGCCCGGAACGCTACGCAGGGCAAAAGCGATTCTCGTCCTCCGTGCTTGCTTTTTCTCAGAAAGAGCCGTGGTGTGCTTTTTCGCCGCAAAACGCGTTTTCGGCCGAAAACGTGTACGTTATCACTTCCCGGCCACAGGGAAGCTGCTAGCCGGGAATTCTCTGCCTGGTTCTACCCGCTGCCCGGAACGCTACGCAGGGCAAAAGCGATTCTCGTCCTCCGTGCTTGCTTTTTCTCAGAAAGAGCCGTGGTGTGCTTTTTCGCCGCAAAACGCGTTTTCGGCCGAAAACGTGTACGTTTGCACTTCCCCGCCACAGGGAAGCTGCTAGCCGGGAATTCTCTGCCTGGTTCTACCCGCTGCCCGGAACGCTACGCAGGGCAAAAGCGATTCTCGTCCTCCGTGCTTGCTTTTTCTCAGAAAGAGCCGTGGTGTGCGTTTTCGCCGGAAAACGTGTTTTCGGCCGAAAACGTGTACGTTTGCACGTCCCGGCCACAGGGAAGCTGCTAGCCGGGAATTCTCTGCCTGGTTCTACCCGCTGCCCGGAACGCTACGCAGGGCATAAGCGATTCTCGTCCTCTGTGCTTGCTTTTTCTCAGAAAGAGCCGTGGTGTGCGTTTTCGCCGGAAAACGCGTTTTCGGCCGAAAACGTGTACGTTTGCACTTCCCCGCCACAGGGAAGCTGCTAGCCGGGAATTCGCTGCCTGGTTCTACCCGCTGCCCGGAACGCTACGCAGGGCAAAAGCGATTCTCGTCCTCCGTGCTTGCTTTTTCTCAGAAAGAGCCGTGGTGTGCTTTTTCGCCGCAAAACGCGTTTTCGGCCGAAAACGTGTACGTTTGCACTTCCCCGCCACAGGGAAGCTGCTAGCCGGGAATTCTCTGCCTGGTTCTACCCGCTGCCCGGAACGCTACGCAGGGCAAAAGCGATTCTCGTCGTCCGTGCTTGCTTTATCTCAGAAAGAGCCGTGGTGTGCGTTTTCGCCGGAAAATCGCGTTTTCGGCCGAAAACGTGTACGTTTGCACGTCCCGGCCACAGGGAAGCTGCTAGCCGGGAATTCTCTGCCTGGTTCTACCCGCTGCCCGGAACGCTACGCAGGGCAAAAGCGATTCTCGTCCTCCGTGCTTGCTTTTTCTCAGAAAGAGCCGTGGTGTGCGTTTTCGCCGGAAAACGCGTTTTCGGCCGAAAACGTGTACATTTGCACTTCCCCGCCACAGGGAAGCTGCTAGCCGAGAATTCTCTGCCTGGTTCTACCCGCTGCCCGGAACGCTACGCAGGGCAAAAGCGATTCTCGTCCTCCGTGCTTGCTTTTTCTCAGAAAGAGCCGTGGTGTGCGTTTTCGCCGGAAAACGCGTTTTCGGCCGAAAACGTTTACGTTTGCACTTCCCGGCCACAGGGAAGCTGCTAGACGGGAATTCTCTGCCTGGTTCTACCCGCTGCCCGGAACGCTACGCAGGGCAAAAGCGATTCTCGTCCTCCGTGCTTGCTTTTTCTCAGAAAGAGCCGTGGTGTGCGTTTTCACCGGAAAACGCGTTTTCGGCCGAAAACGTGTACGTTTGCACTTCCCGGCCACAGGGAAGCTGCTAGCCGGGAATTCTCTGCCTGGTTCTACCCGCTGCCCGGAACGCTACGCAGGGCAAAAGCGATTCTCGTCCTCCGTGCTTGCTTTTTCTCAGAAAGAGCCGTGGTGTGCGTTTTCGCCGGAAAACGCGTTTTCGGCCGAAAACGTGTACGTTTGCACTTCCCCGCCACAGGGAAGCTGCTAGCCGGGAATTCTCTGCCTGGTTCTACCCGCTGCCCGGAACGCTACGCAGGGCAAAAGCGATTCTCGTCCTCCGTGCTTGCTTTTTCTCAGAAAGAGCGGTGGTGTGCGTTTTCGCCGGAAAACGCGTTTTCGGCCGAAAACGTGTGCGTTTGCACTTCCCGGCCACAGGGAAGCTGCTAGCCGGGAATTCTCTGCCTGGTTCTACCCGCTGCCCGGAACGCTACGCAGGGCAAAAGCGATTCTCGTCCTCCGTGCTTGCTTTTTCTCAGAAAGAGCCGTGGTGTGCTTTTTCGCCGCAAAACGCGTTTTCGGCCGAAAACGTGTACGTTATCACTTCCCGGCCACAGGGAAGCTGCTAGCCGGGAATTCTCTGCCTGGTTCTACCCGCTGCCCGGAACGCTACGCAGGGCAAAAGCGATTCTCGTCCTCCGTGCTTGCTTTTTCTCAGAAAGAGCCGTGGTGTGCTTTTTCGCCGCAAAACGCGTTTTCGGACGAAAACGTGTACGTTATCACTTCCCGGCCACAGGGAAGCTGCTAGCCGGGAATTCTCTGCCTGGTTCTACCCGCTGCCCGGAACGCTACGCAGGGCAAAAGCGATTCTCGTCCTCCGTGCTTGCTTTTTCTCAGAAAGAGCCGTGGTGTGCTTTTTCGCCGCAAAACGCGTTTTCGGCCGAAAACGTGTACGTTATCACTTCCCGGCCACAGGGAAGCTGCTAGCCGGGAATTCTCTGCCTGGTTCTACCCGCTGCCCGGAACGCTACGCAGGGCAAAAGCGATTCTCGTCCTCCGTGCTTGCTTTTTCTCAGAAAGAGCCGTGGTGTGCGTTTTCGCCGGAAAACGTGTTTTCGGCCGAAAACGTGTACGTTTGCACGTCCCGGCCACAGGGAAGCTGCTAGCCGGGAATTCTCTGCCTGGTTCTACCCGCTGCCCGGAACGCTACGCAGGGCATAAGCGATTCTCGTCCTCTGTGCTTGCTTTTTCTCAGAAAGAGCCGTGGTGTGCGTTTTCGCCGGAAAACGCGTTTTCGGCCGAAAACGTGTACGTTTGCACTTCCCCGCCACAGGGAAGCTGCTAGCCGGGAATTCGCTGCCTGGTTCTACCCGCTGCCCGGAACGCTACGCAGGGCAAAAGCGATTCTCGTCCTCCGTGCTTGCTTTTTCTCAGAAAGAGCCGTGGTGTGCGTTTTCGCCGGAAAACGAGTTTTCGGCCGAAAACGTGTACGTTTGCACTTCCCCGCCACAGGGAAGCTGCTAGCCGGGAATTCTCTGCCTGGTTCTACCCGCTGCCCGGAACGCTACGCAGGGCAAAAGCGATTCTCGTCCTCCGTGCTTGCTTTTTCTCAGAAAGAGCCGTGGTGTGCGTTTTCGCCGGAAAACGCCTTTTTCGGCCGAAAACGTTTACGTTTGCACTTCCCGGCCACAGGGAAGCTGCTAGACGGGAATTCTCTGCCTGGTTCTACCCGCTGCCAGGAACGCTACGCAGGGCAAAAGCGATTCTCGTCCTCCGTGCTTGCTTTTTCTCAGAAAGAGCCGTGGTGTGCGTTTTCGCCGGAAAACGTGTTTTCGGCGAAAACGTGTACGTCTGCACTTCCCGGCCACAGGGAAGCTGCTAGACGGGAATTCTCTGCCTGGTTCTACCCGCTGCCCGGAATGCTACGCAGGGCAAAAGCGATTCTCGTCCTCCGTGCTTGCTTTTTCTCAGAAAGAGCCATGGTGTGCTTTTTCGCCGGAAAACGCGTTTTCTGCCGAAAACGTGTACGTTTGCACTTCCCGGCCACAGGGAAGCTGCTAGCCGCCAATTCGCTGCCTATTTCTACCCGCTGCTCAGAACGCTACGCAGGGCAAAAGCGATTCTCGTCCTCCGTGCTTGCTTTTTCTCAGAAAGAGCTGTGGTGTGCTTTTTCGCCGGAAAACGCGTTTTCGGCCGAAAACGTGTACGTTTGCACTTCCCGGCCACAGGGAAGCTGCTAGCCGGGAATTCTCTGCCTGGTTCTACCCGCTGCCCGCAACGCTACGCAGGGCAAAAGCGATTCTCGTCCTCCGTGCTTGCTTTTTCTCAGAAAGAGCCGTGGTGTGCGTTTTCGCCGCAAAACGCATTTTCGGCCGAAAACGTGTACGTTATCACTTCCCGGCCACAGGGAAGCTGCTAGCCGGGAATTCTCTGCCTGGTTCTACCCGCTGCCCGGAACGCTACGCAGGGCAAAAGCGATTCTCGTCCTCCGTGCTTGCTTTTTCTCAGAAAGAGCCGTGGTGTGCTTTTTCGCCGCAAAACGCGTTTTCGGCCGAAAACGTGTACGTTTGCACTTCCCGGCCACAGGGAAGCTGCTAGCCGGGAATTCTCTGCCTGGTTCTACCCGCTGCCCGGAACGCTACGCAGGGCAAAAGCGATTCTCGTCCTCCGTGCTTGCTTTTTCTCAGAAAGAGCCGTGGTGTGCGTTTTCGCCGGAAAACGTGTTTTCGGCCGAAAACGTGTACGTTTGCACGTCCCGGCCACAGGGAAGCTGCTAGCCGGGAATTCTCTGCCTGGTTCTACCCGCTGCCCGGAACGCTACGCAGGGCATAAGCGATTCTCGTCCTCTGTGCTTGCTTTTTCTCAGAAAGAGCCGTGGTGTGCGTTTTCGCCGGAAAACGTGTTTTCGGCGAAAACGTGTACGTCTGCACTTCCCGGCCACAGGGAAGCTGCTAGCCGGGAATTCTCTGCCTGGTTCTACCCGCTGCCCGGAATGCTACGCAGGGCAAAAGCGATTCTCGTCCTCCGTGCTTGCTTTTTCTCAGAAAGAGCCGTGGTGTGCGTTTTCGCCGGAAAACGAGTTTTCGGCCGAAAACGTGTACGTTTGCACTTCCCCGCCACAGGGAAGCTGCTAGCCGGGAATTCTCTGCCTGGTTCTACCCGCTGCCCGGAACGCTACGCAGGGCAAAAGCGATTCTCGTCCTCCGTGCTTGCTTTTTCTCAGAAAGAGCCGTGGTGTGCGTTTTCGCCGGAAAACGCGTTTTCAGCCGAAAACGTGTACGTTTGCACTTCCCCGACACAGGGAAGCTGCTAGACGGGAATTCTCTGCCTGGTTCTACCCGCTGCCCGCAACGCTACGCAGGGCAAAACCGATTCTCGTCCTCCGTGCTTGCTTTTTCTCAGAAAGTGCCGTGGTGTGCGTTTTCACCGGAAAACGCGTTTTCGGCCGGAAACGTGTACGTTTGCACTTCCCGGCCACAGGGAAGCTGCTAGCCGGGAATTCTCTGCCTGGTTCTACCCGCTGCCCGGAACGCCACGCAGGACAAAAGCGATTCTCGTCCTCCGTGCTTGCTTTTTCTCAGAAAGAGCCATGGTGTGCGTTTTCGCCGGAAAACGAGTTTTCGGCCGAAAACGTGTACGTTTGCACTTCCCGGCCACAGGGAAGCTGCTAGCCGCCAATTCGCTGCCTATTTCTACCCGCTGCTCAGAACGCTACGCAGGGCAAAAGCGATTCTCGTCCTCCGTGCTTGCTTTTTCTCAGAAAGAGCTGTGGTGTGCGTTTTCGCCGGAAAACGCGTTTTCGGCCGAAAACGTGTACGTTTGCACTTCCCCGCCACAGGGAAGCTGCTAGACGGGAATTCTCTGCCTGGTTCTACCCGCTGCCCGGAACGCTACGCAGGGCAAAAGCGATTCTCGTCCTCCGTGCTTGCTTTTTCTCAGAAAGAGCCGTGGTGTGCGTTTTCGCCGGAAAACGCGTTTTCGGCCGAAAACGTGTACGTTTGCACTTCCCGGCCACAGGGAAGCTGCTAGACGGGAATTCTCTGCCTGGTTCTACCCGCTGCCCGGAACGCTACGCACGGCAAAAGCGATTCTCATCCTCCGTGCTTGCTTTTTCTCAGAAAGAGCCGTGGTGTGCGTTTTCGCGGGAAAACGAGTTTTCGGCCGAAAACGTGTACGTTTGCACTTCCCGGCCACAGGGAAGCTGCTAGCCGGGAATTCTCTGCCTGGTTCTACCCGCTGCCCGGAACGCTACGCAGGGCAAAAGCGATTCTCGTCCTCCGTGCTTGCTTTTTCTCAGAAAGAGCCGTGGTGTGCGTTTTCGCCGCAAAACGCATTTTCGGCCGAAAACGTGTACGTTTGCACTTCCCCGCCACAGGGAAGCTGCTAGCAGGGAATTCGCTGCCTGGTTCTACCCGCTGCCCGGAACGCTACGCAGGGCAAAAGCGATTCTCGTCCTCCGTGCTTGCTTTTTCTCAGAAAGAGCCATGGTGTGCGTTTTCGCCGGAAAACGAGTTTTTGGCCGAAAACGTGTACGTTTGCACTTCCCCGCCACAGGGAAGCTGCTAGCCGGGAATTCTCTGCCTGGTTCTACCCGCTGCCCGGAACGCTACGCAGGGCAAAAGCGATTCTCGTCCTCCGTGCTTGCTTTTTCTCAGAAAGAGCCGTGGTGTGCGTTTTCGCCGGAAAACGCGTTTTCGGCCGAAAACGTGTACGTTTGCACTTCCCCGCCACAGGGAAGCTGCTAGCCGGGAATTCTCTGCCTGGTTCTACCCGCTGCCCGGAACGCTACGCAGGGCAAAAGCGATTCTCGTCCTCCGTGCTTGCTTTTTCTCAGAAAGAGCCATGGTGTGCGTTTTCGCCGGAAAACGAGTTTTCGGCCGAAAACGTGTACGTTTGCACTTCCCCGCCACAGGGAAGCTGCTAGCCGGGAATTCTCTGCCTGGTTCTACCCGCTGCCCGGAACGCTACGCAGGGCAAAAGCGATTCTCGTCCTCCGTGCTTGCTTTTTCTCAGAAAGAGCCGTGGTGTGCGTTTTCGCCGGAAAACGCCTTTTTCGGCCGAAAACGTTTACGTTTGCAATTCCCGGCCACAGGGAAGCTGCTAGACGGGAATTCTCTGCCTGGTTCTACCCGCTGCCCGGAACGCTACGCAGGGCAAAAGCGATTCTCGTCCTCCGTGCTTGCTTTTTCTCAGAAAGAGCCGTGGTGTGCGTTTTCGCCGGAAAACGCGTTTTCGGCCGAAAACGTGTACGTTTGCACTTCCCCGCCACAGGGAAGCTGCTAGCCGGGCATTCTCTGCCTGGTTCTACCCGCTGCCCGGAACGCTACGCAGGGCAAAAGCGATTCTCGTCCTCCGTGCTTGCTTTTTCTCAGAAAGAGCCATGGTGTGCGTTTTCGCCGGAAAACGAGTTTTCGGCCGAAAACGTGTACGTTTGCACTTCCCCGCCACAGGGAAGCTGCTAGCCGGGAATTCTCTGCCTGGTTCTACCCGCTGCCCGGAACGCTACGCAGGGCAAAAGCGATTCTCGTCCTCCGTGCTTGCTTTTTCTCAGAAAGAGCCGTGGTGTGCGTTTTCGCCGGAAAACGCGTTTTCGGCCGAAAACGTGTACGTTTGCACTTCCCGGCCACAGGGAAGCTGCTAGCCGAGAATTCTCTGCCTGGTTCTACCCGCTGCCCGGAACGCTACGCAGGGCAAAAGCGATTCTCGTCCTCCGTGCTTGCTTTTTCTCAGAAAGAGCCGTGGTGTGCGTTTTCGCCGGAAAACGCGTTTTCGGCCGAAAACGTGTACGTTTGCACTTCCCGGCCACAGGGAAGCTGCTAGCCGGCAATTCGCTGCCTGGTTCTACCCGCTGCCCGGTATGCTACGCAGAGCAAAAGCGATTCTCGTCCTCCGTGCTTGCTTTATCTCAGAAAGAGCCATGGTGTGCGTTTTCGCCGGAAAACGCGTTTTCGGCCGAAAACGTGTACGTTTGCACTTCCCCGCCACAGGGAAGCTGCTAGCCGGGAATTCTCTGCCTGGTTCTACCCGCTGCCCGGAACGCTACGCAGGGCAAAAGCGATTCTCGTCCTCCGTGCTTGCTTTTTCTCAGAAAGAGCTGTGGTGTGCGTTTCCGCCGGAAAAAGCGTTTTCGGCCGAAAACGTGTACGTTTGCACTTCCCGGCCACAGGGAAGCTGCTAGACGGGAATTCTCTGCCTGGTTCTACCCGCTGCCCGGAACGCTACGCAGGGCATAAGCGATTCTCGTCCTCCGTGCTTGCTTTTTCTCAGAAAGAGCCGTGGTGTGCGTTTTCGCCGGAAAACGCGTTTTCGGCGAAAACGTGTACGTTTGCACTTCCCGGCCACAGGGAAGCTGCTAGCCGGGAATTCGCTGCCTGGTTCTACCCGCTGCCCGGAACGCTACGCAGGGCAAAAGCGATTCTCGTCCTCCGTGCTTGCTTTTTCTCAGAAAGAGCCGTGGTGTGCGTTTTCGCCGGAAAACGCGTTTTCGGCCGAAAACGTGTATGTTTGCACTTCCCGGCCACAGGGAAGATGCTAGACGGGAATTCTCTGCCTGGTTCTACCCGCTGCACGGAACGCTACGCAGGGCAAAAGCGATTCTCGTCCTCCGTGCTTGCTTTTTCTCAGAAAGAGCCGTGGTGTGCGTTTTCGCCGGAAAACGCGTTTTCGGCCGAAAACGTTTACGTTTGCACTTCCCGGCCACAAGGAAGCTGCTAGACGGGAATTCTCTGCCTGGTTCTACCCGCTGCTCAGAACGCTACGCAGGGCAAAAGCGATTCTCGTCCTCCGTGCTTGCTTTTTCTCAGAAAGAGCCGTGGTGTGCGTTTTCGCCGGAAAACTCTTTTTCGGCCGAAAACGTTTACGTTTGCACTTCCCGGCCACAGGGAAGCTGCTAGACGGGAATTCTCTGCCTGGTTCTACCCGCTGCCCGGAACGCTACGCAGGGCAAAAGCGATTCTCGTCCTCCGTGCTTGCTTTTTCTCAGAAAGAGCCGTGGTGTGCGTTTTCGCCGGAAAACGCGTTTTCGGCCGAAAACGTGTACGTTTGCACTTCCCGGCCACAGGGAAGCTGCTAGCCGGGAATTCTCTGCCTGGTTCTACCCGCTGCCCGGAACGCTACGCAGGGCAAAAGCGATTCTCGTCCTCCGTGCTTGCTTTTTCTCAGAAAGAGCCGTGGTGTGCGTTTTCGCCGGAAAACGCGTTTTCGGCCGAAAACGTGTACGTTTGCACTTCCCGGCCACAGGGAAGCTGCTAGCCGGGAATTCTCTGCCTGGTTCTACCCGCTGCCCGGAACGCTACGCAGGGCAAAAGCGATTCTCGTCCTCCGTGCTTGCTTTTTCTCAGAAAGAGCCGTGGTGTGCGTTTTCGCCCGAAAACGCGTTTTCGGCCGGAAACGTGTACGTTTGCACTTCCCGGCCGCAGGGAAGCTGCTAGCCGGCAATTCGCTGCCTATTTCTACCCGCTGCTCAGAACGCTACGCAGGGCAAAAGCGATTCTCGTCCTCCGTGCTTGCTTTTTCTCAGAAAGAGCCGTGGTGTGCGTTTTCGCCGGAAAACTCTTTTTCGGCCGAAAACGTTTACGTTTGCACTTCCCGGCCACAGGGAAG
This sequence comes from Athene noctua, assembly GCF_965140245.1. Taxonomy (NCBI): domain Eukaryota; kingdom Metazoa; phylum Chordata; class Aves; order Strigiformes; family Strigidae; genus Athene; species Athene noctua. The sequence continues at coordinate 313,699 of NW_027437558.1, read as the reverse complement.
CTGCTAGCCGGGAATTCTCTGCCTGGTTCTACCCGCTGCCCGGAACGCTACGCAGGGCAAAAGCGATTCTCGTCCTCCGTGCTTGCTTTTTCTCAGAAAGAGCCGTGGTGTGCGTTTTCGCCGGAAAACGCGTTTTCGGCCGAAAACGTGTACGTTTGCACTTCCCGGCCACATGGAAGCTGCTAGCCGGGAATTCTCTGCCTGGTTCTACCCGCTGCCCGGAACGCTACGCAGGGCAAAAGCGATTCTCGTCCTCCGTGCTTGCTTTTTCTCAGAAAGAGCCGTGGTGTGCGTTTTCGCCGGAAAACGCGTTTTCGGCCGGAAACGTGTACGTTTGCACTTCCCGGCCGCAGGGAAGCTGCTAGCCGGCAATTCGCTGCCTATTTCTACCCGCTGCTCAGAACGCTACGCAGGGCAAAAGCGATTCTCGTCCTCCGTGCTTGCTTTTTCTCAGAAAGAGCCGTGGTGTGCGTTTTCGCCGGAAAACTCTTTTTCGGCCGAAAACGTTTACGTTTGCACTTCCCGGCCACAGGGAAGCTGCTAGCCGGGAATTCTCTGCCTGGTTCTACCCGCTGCCCGGAACGCTACGCAGGGCAAAAGCGATTCTCGTCCTCCGTGCTTGCTTTTTCTCAGAAAGAGCCGTGGTGTGCGTTTTCGCCGGAAAACGCGTTTTCGGCCGAAAACGTGTACGTTTGCACTTCCCGGCCACAGGGAAGCTGCTAGCCGGCAATTCGCTGCCTATTTCTACCCGCTGCTCAGAACGCTACGAAGAGCAAAAGCGATTCTCGTCCTCCGTGCTTGCTTTTTCTCAGAAAGAGCCGTGGTGTGCGTTTTCACCGGAAAACGAGTTTCCGGCCGAAAACGATTACGTTTGCACTTCCCGGCCACAGGGAAGCTGCTAGACGGGAATTCTCTGCCTGGTTCTACCCGCTGCCCGGAACGCTACGCAGGGCAAAAGCGATTCTCGTCCTCCGTGCTTGCTTTTTCTCAGAAAGAGCCATGGTGTGCGTTTTCGCCGGAAAACGCGTTTTCGGCCGAAAACGTGTACGTTTGCACTTCCCGGCCACAGGGAAGCTGCTAGACGGGAATTCTCTGCCTGGTTCTACCCGCTGCCCGGAACGCTACGCAGGGCAAAAGCGATTCTCGTCCTCCGTGCTTGCTTTTTCTCAGAAAGAGCCGTGGTGTGCGTTTTCGCCGGAAAACGCGTTTTCGGCCGAAAACGTTTACGTTTGCACTTCCCGGCCACAGGGAAGCTGCTAGACGGGAATTCTCTGCCTGGTTCTACCCGCTGCCCGGAACGCTACGCAGGGCAAAAGCGATTCTCGTCCTCCGTGCTTGCTTTTTCTCAGAAAGAGCCGTGGTGTGCGTTTTCGCCGGAAAACGCGTTTTTGGCCGAAAACGTGTACGTTTGGACTTCCCGGCCACAGGGAAGCTGCTAGCCGGGAATTCTCTGCCTGGTTCTACCCGCTGCCCGGAACGCTACGCAGGGCAAAAGCGATTCTCGTCCTCCGTGCTTGCTTTTTCTCAGAAAGAGCCGTGGTGTGCGTTTTCGCCGGAAAACGCGTTTTCGGCCGAAAACGTGTACGTTTGCACTTCCCGGCCACAGGGAAGCTGGTAGCCGGGAATTCTCTGCCTGGTTCTACCCGCTGCCCGGAACGCTACGCAGGGCAAAAGCGATTCTCGTCCTCCGTGCTTGCTTTTTCTCAGAAAGAGCCGTGGTGTGCGTTTTCGCCGGAAAACGCGTTTTCGGCCGAAAACGTGTACGTTTGCACTTCCCGGCCACAGGGAAGCTGCTAGCCGGGAATTCTCTGCCTGGTTCTACCCGCTGCCCGGAACGCTACGCAGGGCAAAAGCGATTCTCGTCCTCCGTGCTTGCTTTTTCTCAGAAAGAGCCGTGGTGTGCGTTTTCGCCGGAAAACTCTTTTTCGGCCGAAAACGTTTACGTTTGCACTTCCCGGCCACAGGGAAGCTGCTAGACGGGAATTCTCTGCCTGGTTCTACCCGCTGCCCGGAACGCTACGCAGGGCAAAAGCGATTCTCGTCCTCCGTGCTTGCTTTTTCTCAGAAAGAGCCGTGGTGTGCGTTTTCGCCGGAAAACGCGTTTTCGGCCGAAAACGTGTACGTTTGCACTTCCCGGCCACAGGGAAGCTGCTAGCCGGGAATTCTCTGCCTGGTTCTACCCGCTGCCCGGAACGCTACGCAGGGCAAAAGCGATTCTCGTCCTCCGTGCTTGCTTTTTCTCAGAAAGAGCCGTGGTGTGCGTTTTCTCCGGAAAACGCGTTTTCGGCCGAAAACGTGTACGTTTGCACTTCCCGGCCACATGGAAGCTGCTAGCCGGGAATTCTCTGCCTGGTTCTACCCGCTGCCCGGAACGCTACGCAGGGCAAAAGCGATTCTCGTCCTCCGTGCTTGCTTTTTCTCAGAAAGAGCCGTGGTGTGCGTTTTCGCCGGAAAACGCGTTTTCGGCCGAAAACATGTACGTTTGCACTTCCCGGCCACAGGGAAGCTGCTAGCCGGCAATTCGCTGCCTATTTCTACCCGCTGCCCGGAACGCTACGCAGGGCAAAAGCGATTCTCGTCCTCCGTGCTTGCTTTTTCTCAGAAAGAGCCGTGGTGTGCGTTTTCGCCGCAAAACGTGTTTTCGGTGAAAACGTGTACGTTTGCACTTCCCGGCCACAGGGAATCTGCTAGACGGGAATTCTCTGCCTGGTTCTACCCGCTGCCCGGAACGCTACGCAGGGCAAAAGCGATTCTCGTCCTCCGTGCTTGCTTTTTCTCAGAAAGAGCCGTGGTGTGCGTTTTCGCCGGAAAACGCGTTTTCGGCCGAAAACGTGTACGTTTGCACTTCCCGGCCACAGGGAAGCTGGTAGCCGGGAATTCTCTGCCTGGTTCTACCCGCTGCCCGGAACGCTACGCAGGGCAAAAGCGATTCTCGTCCTCCGTGCTTGCTTTTTCTCAGAAAGAGCCGTGGTGTGCGTTTTCGCCGGAAAACGCGTTTTCGTCCGAAAACGTGTACGTTTGCACTTCCCGGCCACATGGAAGCTGCTAGCCGGGAATTCTCTGCCTGGTTCTACCCGCTGCCCGGAACGCTACGCAGGGCAAAAGCGATTCTCGTCCTCCGTGCTTGCTTTTTCTCAGAAAGAGCCGTGGTGTGCTTTTTCGCCGGAAAACGCGTTTTCGGCCGAAAACGTGTACGTTTGCACTTCCCCGCCACAGGGAAGCTGCTAGCCGGGAATTCTCTGCCTGGTTCTACCCGCTGCCCGGAACGCTACGCAGGGCAAAAGCGATTCTCGTCCTCCGTGCTTGCTTTTTCTCAGAAAGAGCCGTGGTGTGCGTTTTCGCCGGAAAACGCGTTTTCGGCCGAAAACGTGTACGTTTGCACTTCCCGGCCACATGGAAGCTGCTAGCCGGGAATTCTCTGCCTGGTTCTACCCGCTGCCCGGAACGCTACGCAGGGCAAAAGCGATTCTCGTCCTCCGTGCTTGCTTTTTCTCAGAAAGAGCCGTGGTGTGCGTTTTCGCCGGAAAACGCGTTTTCGGCCGAAAACGTGTACGTTTGCACTTCCCGGCCACAGGGAAGCTGCTAGCCGGGAATTCTCTGCCTGGTTCTACCCGCTGCCCGGAACGCTACGCAGGGCAAAAGCGATTCTCGTCCTCCGTGCTTGCTTTTTCTCAGAAAGAGCCGTGGTGTGCTTTTTCGCCGGAAAACGCGTTTTCGGCCGAAAACGTGTACGTTTGCACTTCCCGGCCACAGGGAAGCTGCTAGACGGGAATTCTCTGCCTGGTTCTACCCGCTGCCCGGAACGCTACGCAGGGCAAAAGCGATTCTCGTCCTCCGTGCTTGCTTTTTATCAGAAAGAGCCGTGGTGTGCGTTTTCGCCGGAAAACGCGTTTTCGGCGGAAACGTGTACGTTTGCACTTCCCGGCCACAGGGAAGCTGCTAGCCGGGAATTCTCTGCCTGGTTCTACCCGCTGCCCGGAACGCTACGCAGGGCAAAAGCGATTCTCGTCCTCCGTGCTTGCTTTTTCTCAGAAAGAGCCGTGGTGTGCGTTTTCGCCGGAAAACGCTTTTTCGGCCGAAAACGTGTACGTTTGCAATTCCCGGCCACAGGGAAGCTGCTAGACGGGAATTCTCTGCCTGGTTCTACCCGCTGCCCGGAACGCTACGCAGGGCAAAAGCGATTCTCGTCCTCCGTGCTTGCTTTTTCTCAGAAAGAGCCGTGGTGTGCGTTTTCGCCGGAAAACGCGTTTTCGGCGAAAACGTGTACGTTTGCACTTCCCGGCCACAGGGAAGCTGCTAGCCGGGAATTCTCTGCCTGGTTCTACCCGCTGCCCGGAACACTACGCAGGGCAAAAGCGATTCTCGTCCTCCGTGCTTGCTTTTTCTCAGAAAGAGCCGTGGTGTGCGTTTTCGCCAGAAAACGCGTTTTCGGCCGAAAACGTGTACGTTTGCACTTCCCCGCCACAGGGAAGCTGCTAGCCGGGAATTCTCTGCCTGGTTCTACCCGCTGCCCGGAACGCTACGCAGGGCAAAAGCGATTCTCGTCCTCCGTGCTTGCTTTTTCTCAGAAAGAGCCGTGGTGTGCGTTTTCGCCGGAAAACGCGTTTTCGGCTGAAAACGTGTACGTTTGCACTTCCCGGCCACAGGGAAGCTGCTAGCCGGGAATTCTCTGCCTGGTTCTACCCGCTGCCCGGAACGCTACTCAGGGCAAAAGCGATTCTCGTCCTCCGTGCTTGCTTTTTCTCAGAAAGAGCCGTGGTGTGCGTTTTCGCCGGAAAACGCGTTTTCGGCGGAAAACGTGTACGTTTGCACTTCCCGGCCACAGGGAAGCTGCTAGCCGGGAATTCTCTGCCTGGTTCTACCCGCTGCCCGGAACGCTACGCAGGGCAAAAGCGATTCTCGTCCTCCGTGCTTGCTTTTTCTCAGAAAGAGCCGTGGTGTGCGTTTTCGCCGGAAAACGCGTTTTCGGTGAAAACGTGTACGTTTGCACTTCCCGGCCACAGGGAAGCTGCTAGCCGGGAATTCTCTGCCTGGTTCTACCCGCTGCCCGGAACACTACGCAGGGCAAAAGCGATTCTCGTCCTCCGTGCTTGCTTTTTCTCAGAAAGAGCCGTGGTGTGCGTTTTCGCCAGAAAACGCGTTTTCGGCTGAAAACGTGTACGTTTGCACTTCCCCGCCACAGGGAAGCTGCTAGCCGGGAATTCTCTGCCTGGTTCTACCCGCTGCCCGGAACGCTACGCAGGGCAAAAGCGATTCTCGTCCTCCGTGCTTGCTTTTTCTCAGAAAGAGCCGTGTTGTGAGTTTTCGCCGGAAAACGCGTTTTCGGCCGAAAACGTGTACGTTTGCACTTCCCGGCCACAGGGAAGCTGCTAGACGGGAATTCTCTGCCTGGTTCTACCCGCTGCCCGGAACGCTACGCAGGGCAAAAGCGATTCTCGTCCTCCGTGCTTGCTTTTTCTCAGAAAGAGCCGTGGTGTGCGTTTTCGCCGCAAAACGCGTTTTCGGCCAAAAACGTGTACGTTTGCACTTCCCGGCCACAGGGAAGCTGCTAGACGGGAATTCTCTGCCTGGTTCTACCCGCTGCCCGGAACGCTACGCAGGGCAAAAGCGATTCTCGTCCTCCGTGCTTGCTTTTTCTCAGAAAGAGCCGTGGTGTGCGTTTTCGCCGGAAAACGCGTTTTCGGTGAAAACGTGTACGTTTGCACTTCCCGGCCACAGGGAAGCTGCTAGCCGGGAATTCTCTGCCTGGTTCTACCCGCTGCCCGGAACACTACGCAGGGCAAAAGCGATTCTCGTCCTCCGTGCTTGCTTTTTCTCAGAAAGAGCCGTGGTGTGCGTTTTCGCCAGAAAACGCGTTTTCGGCCGAAAACGTGTACGTTTGCACTTCCCCGCCACAGGGAAGCTGCTAGCCGGGAATTCTCTGCCTGGTTCTACCCGCTGCCCGGAACGCTACACAGGGCAAAAGCGATTCTCGTCCTCCGTGCTTGCTTTTTCTCAGAAAGAGCCGTGGTGTGCGTTTTCGCGGAAAAACGCGTTTTCGGCCGAAAACGTGTACGTTTGCACTTCCCGGCCACAGGGAAGCTGCTAGCCGGGAATTCTCTGCCTGGTTCTACCCGCTGCCCGGAACGCTACGCAGGGCAAAAGCGATTCTCGTCCTCCGTGCTTGCTTTTTCTCAGAAAGAGCCGTGGTGTGCGTTTTCGCCGGAAAACGCGTTTTCGGCGAAAACGTGTACGTTTGCACTTCCCGGCCACAGGGAAGCTGCTAGCCGGGAATTCTCTGCCTGGTTCTACCCGCTGCCCGGAACACTACGCAGGGCAAAAGCGATTCTCGTCCTCCGTGCTTGCTTTTTCTCAGAAAGAGCCGTGGTGTGCGTTTTCGCCGGAAAACGCGTTTTCGGCCGAAAACGTGTACGTTTGCACTTCCCGGCCACAGGGAAGCTGCTAGCCGGGAATTCTCTGCCTGGTTCTACCCGCTGCCCGGAACGCTACGCAGGGGAAAAGCGATTCTCGTCCTCCGTGCTTGCTTTTTCTCAGAAAGAGCCGTGGTGTGCGTTTTCGCCGGAAAACGCGTTTTCGGCCGAAAACGTGTACGTTTGCACTTCCCGGCCACAGGGAAGCTGCTAGCCGGGAATTCTCTGCCTGGTTCTACCCGCTGCCCGGAACGCTACGCAGGGCAAAAGCGATTCTCGTCCTCCGTGCTTGCTTTTTCTCAGAAAGAGCCGTGGTGTGCGTTTTCGCTAGAAAACGCGTTTTCGGCCGAAAACGTGTACGTTTGCACTTCCCGGCCACAGGGAAGCTGCTAGCCGGGAATTCTCTGCCTGGTTCTACCCTCTGCCCGGAACGCTACGCAGGGCAAAAGCGATTCTCGTCCTCCGTGCTTGCTTTTTCTCAGAAAGAGCCGTGGTGTGCGTTTTCGCCGGAAAACGCGTTTTCGGCCGAAAACGTGTACGTTTGCACTTCCCCGCCACAGCGAAGCTGCTAGCCGGGAATTCTCTGCCTGGTTCTACCCGCTGCCCGGAACGCTACGCAGGGCAAAAGCGATTCTCGTCCTCCGTGCTTGCTTTTTCTCAGAAAGAGCCGTGGTGTGCGTTTTCGCCGCAAAACGCGTTTTCGGCCAAAAACGTGTACGTTTGCACTTCCCGGCCACAGGGAAGCTGCTAGACGGGAATTCTCTGCCTGGTTCTACCCGCTGCCCGGAACGCTACGCAGGGCAAAAGCGATTCTCGTCCTCCGTGCTTGCTTTTTCTCAGAAAGAGCCGTGGTGTGCGTTTTCGCCGGAAAACGCGTTTTCGGTGAAAACGTGTACGTTTGCACTTCCCGGCCACAGGGAAGCTGCTAGCCGGGAATTCTCTGCCTGGTTCTACCCGCTGCCCGGAACACTACGCAGGGCAAAAGCGATTCTCGTCCTCCGTGCTTGCTTTTTCTCAGAAGGAGCCGTGGTGTGCGTTTTCGCCAGAAAACGCGTTTTCGGCCGAAAACGTGTACGTTTGCACTTCCCCGCCACAGGGAAGCTGCTAGCCGGGAATTCTCTGCCTGGTTCTACCCGCTGCCCGGAACGCTACGCAGGGCAAAAGCGATTCTCGTCCTCCGTGCTTGCTTTTTCTCAGAAAGAGCCGTGGTGTGCGTTTTCGCGGGAAAACGCGTTTTCGGCCGAAAACGTGTACGTTTGCACTTCCCGGCCACAGGGAAGCTGCTAGCCGGGAATTCTCTGCCTGGTTCTACCCGCTGCCCGGAACGCTACGCAGGGCAAAAGCGATTCTCGTCCTCCGTGCTTGCTTTTTCTCAGAAAGAGCCGTGGTGTGCGTTTTCGCCGGAAAACGCGTTTTCGGCGAAAACGTGTACGTTTGCACTTCCCGGCCACAGGGAAGCTGCTAGCCGGGAATTCTCTGCCTGGTTCTACCCGCTGCCCGGAACACTACGCAGGGCAAAAGCGATTCTCGTCCTCCGTGCTTGCTTTTTCTCAGAAAGAGCCGTGGTGTGCGTTTTCGCCGGAAAACGCGTTTTCGGCCGAAAACGTGTACGTTTGCACTTCCCCGCCACAGGGAAGCTGCTAGCCGGGAATTCTCTGCCTGGTTCTACCCGCTGCCCGGAACGCTACGCAGGGGAAAAGCGATTCTCGTCCTCCGTGCTTGCTTTTTCTCAGAAAGAGCCGTGGTGTGCGTTTTCGCCGGAAAACGCGTTTTCGGCCGAAAACGTGTACGTTTGCACTTCCCGGCCACAGGGAAGCTGCTAGCCGGGAATTCTCTGCCTGGTTCTACCCGCTGCCCGGAACGCTACGCAGGGCAAAAGCGATTCTCGTCCTCCGTGCTTGCTTTTTCTCAGAAAGAGCCGTGGTGTGCGTTTTCGCCAGAAAACGCGTTTTCGGCCGAAAACGTGTACGTTTGCACTTCCCGGCCACAGGGAAGCTGCTAGCCGGGAATTCTCTGCCTGGTTCTACCCGCTGCCCGGAACGCTACGCAGGGCAAAAGCGATTCTCGTCCTCCGTGCTTGCTTTTTCTCAGAAAGAGCCGTGGTGTGCGTTTTCGCCAGAAAACGCGTTTTCGGCCGAAAACGTGTACGTTTGCACTTCCCGGCCACAGGGAAGCTGCTAGCCGGGAATTCTCTGCCTGGTTCTACCCGCTGCCCGGAACGCTACGCAGGGCAAAAGCGATTCTCGTCCTCCGTGCTTGCTTTTTCTCAGAAAGAGCCGTGGTGTGCGTTTTCGCCGGAAAACGCGTTTTCGGCCGAAAACGTGTACGTTTGCACTTCCCCGCCACAGCGAAGCTGCTAGCCGGGAATTCTCTGCCTGGTTCTACCCGCTGCCCGGAACGCTACGCAGGGCAAAAGCGATTCTCGTCCTCCGTGCTTGCTTTTTCTCAGAAAGAGCCGTGGTGTGCGTTTTCGCCGGAAAACGCGTTTTCGGCCGAAAACGTGTACGTTTGCACTTCCCGGCCACAGGGAAGCTGCTAGACGGGAATTCTCTGCCTGGTTCTACCCGCTGCCCGGAACGCTACGCAGGGCAAAAGCGATTCTCGTCCTCCGTGCTTGCTTTTTCTCAGAAAGAGCCGTGGTGTGCGTTTTCGCCGGAAAACGCGTTTTCGGCCGAAAACGTGTACGTTTGCACTTCCCTGCCACAGGGAAGCTGCTAGCCGGGAATTCTCTGCCTGGTTCTACCCGCTGCCCGGAACGCTACGCAGGGCAAAAGCGATTCTCGTCCTCCGTGCTTGCTTTTTCTCAGAAAGAGCCGTGGTGTGCGTTTTCGCCGGAAAACGCGTTTTCGGCCGAAAACGTGTACGTTTGCACTTCCCGGCCACATGGAAGCTGCTAGCCGGGAATTCTCTGCCTGGTTCTACCCGCTGCCCGGAACGCTACGCAGGGCAAAAGCGATTCTCGTCCTCCGTGCTTGCTTTTTCTCAGAAAGAGCCATGGTGTGCTTTTTCTCCGGAAAACGCGTTTTCGGCCGGAAACGTGTACGTTTGCACTTCCCGGCCGCAGGGAAGCAGCTAGCCGGCAATTCGCTGCCTATTTCTACCCGCTGCTCAGAACGCTACGCAGGGCAAAAGCGATTCTCGTCCTCCGTGCTTGCTTTTTCTCAGAAAGAGCCGTGGTGTGCGTTTTCGCCGGAAAACGCGTTTTCGGCCGAAAACGTGTACGTTTGAACTTCCCCGCCACAGGGAAGCTGCTAGCCGGGAATTCTCTGCCTGGTTCTACCCGCTGCCCGGAACGCTACGCAGGGCAAAAGCGATTCTCGTCCTCCGTGCTTGCTTTTTCTCAGAAAGAGCCGTGGTGTGCGTTTTCGCGGGAAAACGCGTTTTCGGCCGAAAACGTGTACGTTTGCACTTCCCGGCCACAGGGAAGCTGCTAGCCGGGAATTCTCTGCCTGGTTCTACCCGCTGCCCGGAACGCTACGCAGGGCAAAAGCGATTCTCGTCCTCCGTGCTTGCTTTTTCTCAGAAAGAGCCGTGGTGTGCGTTTTCGCCGGAAAACGCGTTTTCGGCGAAAACGTGTACGTTTGCACTTCCCGGCCACAGGGAAGCTGCTAGCCGGGAATTCTCTGCCTGGTTCTACCCGCTGCCCGGAACACTACGCAGGGCAAAAGCGATTCTCGTCCTCCGTGCTTGCTTTTTCTCAGAAAGAGCCGTGGTGTGCGTTTTCGCCGGAAAACGCGTTTTCGGCCGAAAACGTGTACGTTTGCACTTCCCCGCCACAGGGAAGCTGCTAGCCGGGAATTCTCTGCCTGGTTCTACCCGCTGCCCGGAACGCTACGCAGGGGAAAAGCGATTCTCGTCCTCCGTGCTTGCTTTTTCTCAGAAAGAGCCGTGGTGTGCGTTTTCGCCGGAAAACGCGTTTTCGGCCGAAAACGTGTACGTTTGCACTTCCCGGCCACAGGGAAGCTGCTAGCCGGGAATTCTCTGCCTGGTTCTACCCGCTGCCCGGAACGCTACGCAGGGCAAAAGCGATTCTCGTCCTCCGTGCTTGCTTTTTCTCAGAAAGAGCCGTGGTGTGCGTTTTCGCCAGAAAACGCGTTTTCGGCCGAAAACGTGTACGTTTGCACTTCCCGGCCACAGGGAAGCTGCTAGCCGGGAATTCTCTGCCTGGTTCTACCCGCTGCCCGGAACGCTACGCAGGGCAAAAGCGATTCTCGTCCTCCGTGCTTGCTTTTTCTCAGAAAGAGCCGTGGTGTGCGTTTTCGCCAGAAAACGCGTTTTCGGCCGAAAACGTGTACGTTTGCACTTCCCGGCCACAGGGAAGCTGCTAGCCGGGAATTCTCTGCCTGGTTCTACCCGCTGCCCGGAACGCTACGCAGGGCAAAAGCGATTCTCGTCCTCCGTGCTTGCTTTTTCTCAGAAAGAGCCGTGGTGTGCGTTTTCGCCGGAAAACGCGTTTTCGGCCGAAAACGTGTACGTTTGCACTTCCCCGCCACAGCGAAGCTGCTAGCCGGGAATTCTCTGCCTGGTTCTACCCGCTGCCCGGAACGCTACGCAGGGCAAAAGCGATTCTCGTCCTCCGTGCTTGCTTTTTCTCAGAAAGAGCCGTGGTGTGCGTTTTCGCCGGAAAACGCGTTTTCGGCCGAAAACGTGTACGTTTGCACTTCCCGGCCACAGGGAAGCTGCTAGACGGGAATTCTCTGCCTGGTTCTACCCGCTGCCCGGAACGCTACGCAGGGCAAAAGCGATTCTCGTCCTCCGTGCTTGCTTTTTCTCAGAAAGAGCCGTGGTGTGCGTTTTCGCCGGAAAACGCGTTTTCGGCCGAAAACGTGTACGTTTGCACTTCCCTGCCACAGGGAAGCTGCTAGCCGGGAATTCTCTGCCTGGTTCTACCCGCTGCCCGGAACGCTACGCAGGGCAAAAGCGATTCTCGTCCTCCGTGCTTGCTTTTTCTCAGAAAGAGCCGTGGTGTGCGTTTTCGCCGGAAAACGCGTTTTCGGCCGAAAACGTGTACGTTTGCACTTCCCGGCCACATGGAAGCTGCTAGCCGGGAATTCTCTGCCTGGTTCTACCCGCTGCCCGGAACGCTACGCAGGGCAAAAGCGATTCTCGTCCTCCGTGCTTGCTTTTTCTCAGAAAGAGCCATGGTGTGCTTTTTCTCCGGAAAACGCGTTTTCGGCCGGAAACGTGTACGTTTGCACTTCCCGGCCGCAGGGAAGCAGCTAGCCGGCAATTCGCTGCCTATTTCTACCCGCTGCTCAGAACGCTACGCAGGGCAAAAGCGATTCTCGTCCTCCGTGCTTGCTTTTTCTCAGAAAGAGCCGTGGTGTGCGTTTTCGCCGGAAAACGCGTTTTCGGCCGAAAACGTGTACGTTTGCACTTCCCGGCCACAGGGAAGCTGCTAGACGGGAATTCTCTGCCTGGTTCTACCCGCTGCCCGGAACGCTACGCAGGGCAAAAGCGATTCTCGTCCTTCGTGCTTGCTTTTTCTCAGAAAGAGCCGTGGTGTGCGTTTTCGCCGGAAAACGCGTTTTCGGCCGAAAACATGTACGTTTGCACTTCCCCGCCACAGGGAAGCTGCTAGCCGGGAATTCTCTGCCTGGTTCTACCCGCTGCCCGGAACGCTACGCAGGGCAAAAGCGATTCTCGTCCTCCGTGCTTGCTTTTTCTCAGAAAGAGCCGTGGTGTGCGTTTTCGCCGGAAAACGCGTTTTCGGCCGAAAACGTGTACGTTTGCACTTCCCGGCCACAGGGAAGCTGCTAGCCGGGAATTCTCTGCCTGGTTCTACCCGCTGCCCGGAACGCTACGCAGGGCAAAAGCGATTCTCGTCCTCCGTGCTTGCTTTTTCTCAGAAAGAGCCGTGGTGTGCGTTTTCGCCGGAAAACGCGTTTTCGGCCGAAAACGTGTACGTTTGCACTTCCCCGCCACAGGGAAGCTGCTAGCCGGGAATTCGCTGCCTGGTTCTACCCGCTGCCCGGAACGCTACGCAGGGCAAAAGCGATTCTCGTCCTCCGTGCTTGCTTTTTCTCAGAAAGAGCCGTGGTGTGCGTTTTCGCCGGTAAACGCGTTTTCGGCCGAAAACGTGTACGTTTGCACTTCCCGGCCACAGGGAAGCTGCTAGACGGGAATTCTCTGCCTGGTTCTACCCGCTGCCCGGAACGCTACGCAGGGGAAAAGCGATTCTCGTCCTCCGTGCTTGCTTTTTCTCAGAAAGAGCCGTGGTGTGCGTTTTCGCCGGAAAACGCGTTTTCGGCGGAAAACGTGTACGTTTGCACTTCCCGGCCACAGGGAAGCTGCTAGCCGGGAATTCTCTGCCTGGTTCTACCCGCTGCCCGGAACGCTACGCAGGGCAAAAGCGATTCTCGTCCTCCGTGCTTGCTTTTTCTCAGAAAGAGCCGTGGTGTGCGTTTTTGCCGGAAAACGCGTTTTCGGCGAAAACGTGTACGTTTGCACTTCCCGGCCACAGGGAAGCTGCTAGCCGGGAATTCTCTGCCTGGTTCTACCCGCTGCCCGGAACGCTACGCAGGGCAAAAGCGATTCTCGTCCTCCGTGCTTGCTTTTTCTCAGAAAGAGCCGTGGTGTGCGTTTCCGCCGCAAAACGCGTTTTCGGCCAAAAACGTGTACGTTTGCACTTCCCCGCCACAGGGAAGCTGCTAGCCGGGAATTCTCTGCCTGGTTCTACCCGCTGCCCGGAACGCTACGCAGGGCAAAAGCGATTCTCGTCCTCCGTGCTTGCTTTTTCTCAGAAAGAGCCGTGGTGTGCGTTTTCGCGGGAAAACGCGTTTTCGGCCGAAAACGTGTACGTTTGCACTTCCCGGCCACAGGGAAGCTGCTAGCCGGGAATTCTCTGCCTGGTTCTACCCGCTGCCCGGAACGCTACGCAGGGCAAAAGCGATTCTCGTCCTCCGTGCTTGCTTTATCTCAGAAAGAGCCGTGGTGTGCGTTTTCGCCGGAAAATGCGTTTTCGGCGAAAACGTGTACGTTTGCACTTCCCGGCCACAGGGAAGCTGCTAGCCGGGAATTCTCTGCCTGGTTCTACCCGCTGCCCGGAACACTACGCAGGGCAAAAGCGATTCTCGTCCTCCGTGCTTGCTTTTTCTCAGAAAGAGCCGTGGTGTGCGTTTTCGCCGGAAAACGCGTTTTCGGCCGAAAACGTGTACGTTTGCACTTCCCCGCCACAGGGAAGCTGCTAGCCGGGAATTCTCTGCCTGGTTCTACCCGCTGCCCGGAACGCTACGCAGGGGAAAAGCGATTCTCGTCCTCCGTGCTTGCTTTTTCTCAGAAAGAGCCGTGGTGTGCGTTTTCGCCGGAAAACGCGTTTTCGGCCGAAAACGTGTACGTTTGCACTTCCCGGCCACAGGGAAGCTGCTAGCCGGGAATTCTCTGCCTGGTTCTACCCGCTGCCCGGAACGCTACGCAGGGCAAAAGCGATTCTCGTCCTCCGTGCTTGCTTTTTCTCAGAAAGAGCCGTGGTGTGCGTTTTTGCCGGAAAACGCGTTTTCGGCGAAAACGTGTACGTTTGCACTTCCCGGCCACAGGGAAGCTGCTAGCCGGGAATTCTCTGCCTGGTTCTACCCGCTGCCCGGAACGCTACGCAGGGCAAAAGCGATTCTCGTCCTCCGTGCTTGCTTTTTCTCAGAAAGAGCCGTGGTGTGCGTTTTCGCCAGAAAACGCGTTTTCGGCCGAAAACGTGTACGTTTGCACTTCCCGGCCACAGGGAAGCTGCTAGACGGGAATTCTCTGCCTGGTTCTACCCGCTGCCCGGAATGCTACGCAGGGCAAAAGCGATTCTCGTCCTCCGTGCTTGCTTTTTCTCAGAAAGAGCCGTGGTGTGCGTTTCCGCCGCAAAACGCGTTTTCGGCCAAAAACGTGTACGTTTGCACTTCCCCGCCACAGGGAAGCTGCTAGCCGGGAATTCTCTGCCTGGTTCTACCCGCTGCCCGGAACGCTACGCAGGGCAAAAGCGATTCTCGTCCTCCGTGCTTGCTTTTTCTCAGAAAGAGCCGTGGTGTGCGTTTTCGCGGGAAAACGCGTTTTCGGCCGAAAACGTGTACGTTTGCACTTCCCGGCCACAGGGAAGCTGCTAGCCGGGAATTCTCTGCCTGGTTCTACCCGCTGCCCGGAACGCTACGCAGGGCAAAAGCGATTCTCGTCCTCCGTGCTTGCTTTTTCTCAAAAAGAGCCGTGGTGTGCGTTTTCGCCGGAAAACGCGTTTTCGGCGAAAACGTGTACGTTTGCACTTCCCGGCCACAGGGAAGCTGCTAGCCGGGAATTCTCTGCCTGGTTCTACCCGCTGCCCGGAACACTACGCAGGGCAAAAGCGATTCTCGTCCTCCGTGCTTGCTTTTTCTCAGAAAGAGCCGTGGTGTGCGTTTTCGCCGGAAAACGCGTTTTCGGCCGAAAACGTGTACGTTTGCACTTCCCCGCCACAGGGAAGCTGCTAGCCGGGAATTCTCTGCCTGGTTCTACCCGCTGCCCGGAACGCTACGCAGGGGAAAAGCGATTCTCGTCCTCCGTGCTTGCTTTTTCTCAGAAAGAGCCGTGGTGTGCGTTTTCGCCGGAAAACGCGTTTTCGGCCGAAAACGTGTACGTTTGCACTTCCCGGCCACAGGGAAGCTGCTAGCCGGGAATTCTCTGCCTGGTTCTACCCGCTGCCCGGAACGCTACGCAGGGCAAAAGCGATTCTCGTCCTCCGTGCTTGCTTTTTCTCAGAAAGAGCCGTGGTGTGCGTTTTCGCCGGAAAACGCGTTTTAGGCCGAAAACGTGTACGTTTGCACTTCCCCGCCATAGCGAAGCTGCTAGCCGGGAATTCTCTGCCTGGTTCTACCCGCTGCCCGGAACGCTACGCAGGGCAAAAGCGATTCTCGTCCTCCGTGCTTGCTTTTTCTCAGAAAGAGCCGTGGTGTGCGTTTTCGCCGGAAAACGCGTTTTCGGCCGAAAACGTGTACGTTTGCACTTCCCGGCCACAGGGAAGCTGCTAGACGGGAATTCTCTGCCTGGTTCTACCCGCTGCCCGGAACGCTACGCAGGGCAAAAGCGATTCTCGTCCTCCGTGCTTGCTTTTTCTCAGAAAGAGCCGTGGTGTGCGTTTTCGCCGGAAAACGCGTTTTCGGCCGAAAACGTGTACGTTTGCACTTCCCGGCCACAGGGAAGCTGCTAGCCGGGAATTCTCTGCCTGGTTCTACCCGCTGCCCGGAACGCTACGCAGGGCAAAAGCGATTCTCGTCCTCCGTGCTTGCTTTTTCTCAGAAAGAGCCGTGGTGTGCGTTTTCGCCAGAAAACGCGTTTTCGGTCGAAAACGTGTACGTTTGCACTTCCCGGCCACAGGGAAGCTGCTAGCCGGGAATTCTCTGCCTGGTTCTACCCGCTGCCCGGAACGCTACGCAGGGCAAAAGCGATTCTCGTCCTCCGTGCTTGCTTTTTCTCAGAAAGAGCCGTGGTGTGCGTTTTCGCCGGAAAACGCGTTTTCGGCCGAAAACGTGTACGTTTGCACTTCCCTGCCACAGCGAAGCTGCTAGCCGGGAATTCTCTGCCTGGTTCTACCCGCTGCCCGGAACGCTACGCAGGGCAAAAGCGATTCTCGTCCTCCGTGCTTGCTTTTTCTCAGAAAGAGCCGTGGTGTGCGTTTTCGCCGGAAAACGCGTTTTCGGCCGAAAACGTGTACGTTTGCACTTCCCGGCCACAGGGAAGCTGCTAGACGGGAATTCTCTGCCTGGTTCTACCCGCTGCTCAGAACGCTACGCAGGGCAAAAGCGATTCTCGTCCTCCGTGCTTGCTTTTTCTCAGAAAGAGCCGTGGTGTGCGTTTTCGCCGGAAAACGCGTTTTCGGCCGAAAACGTGTACGTTTGCACTTCCCGGCCACAGGGAAGCTGCTAGCCGGGAATTCTCTGCCTGGTTCTACCCGCTGCCCGGAACGCTACGCAGGGCAAAAGCGATTCTCGTCCTCCGTGCTTGCTTTTTCTCAGAAAGAGCCGTGGTGTGCGTTTTCGCCGGAAAACGCGTTTTCGGCCGAAAACGTGTACGTTTGCACTTCCCGGCCACATGGAAGCTGCTAGCCGGGAATTCTCTGCCTGGTTCTACCCGCTGCCCGGAACGCTACGCAGGGCAAAAGCGATTCTCGTCCTCCGTGCTTGCTTTTTCTCAGAAAGAGCCGTGGTGTGCGTTTTCGCCGGAAAACGCGTTTTCGGCCGAAAACATGTACGTTTGCACTTCCCGGCCACAGGGAAGCTGCTAGCCGGCAATTCGCTGCCTATTTCTACCCGCTGCTCAGAACGCTACGCAGGGCAAAAGCGATTCTCGTCCTCCGTGCTTGCTTTTTCTCAGAAAGAGCCGTGGTGTGCGTTTTCGCCGGAAAACGCGTTTTCGGCCGAAAACGTGTACGTTTGCACTTCCCCGCCACAGGGAAGCTGCTAGCCGGCAATTCGCTGCCTGGTTCTACCCGCTGCCCGGAACGCTACGCAGGGCAAAAGCGATTCTCGTCCTCCGTGCTTGCTTTTTCTCAGAAAGAGCCATGGTGTGCTTTTTCTCCGGAAAACGCGTTTTCGGCCGGAAACGTGTACGTTTGCACTTCCCGGCCACAGGGAAGCTGCTAGCCGGGAATTCTCTGCCTGGTTCTACCCGCTGCCCGGAACGCTACGCAGGGCAAAAGCGATTCTCGTCCTCCGTGCTTGCTTTTTCTCAGAAAGAGCCGTGGTGTGCGTTTTCGCCGGAAAACGCGTTTTCGGCCGAAAACGTGTACGTTTGCACTTCCCGGCCACAGGGAAGCTGCTAGCCGGGAATTCTCTGCCTGGTTCTACCCGCTGCCCGGAACGCTACGCAGGGCAAAAGCGATTCTCGTCCTCCGTGCTTGCTTTTTCTCAGAAAGAGCCGTGGTGTGCGTTTTCGCCGGAAAACGCGTTTTCGGCCGAAAACATGTACGTTTGCACTTCCCCGCCACAGGGAAGCTGCTAGCCGGGAATTCTCTGCCTGGTTCTACCCGCTGCCCGGAACGCTACGCAGGGCAAAAGCGATTCTCGTCCTCCGTGCTTGCTTTTTCTCAGAAAGAGCCGTGGTGTGCGTTTTCGCCGGAAAACGCGTTTTCGGCCGAAAACGTGTACGTTTGCACTTCCCGGCCACATGGAAGCTTCTAGCCGGGAATTCTCTGCCTGGTTCTACCCGCTGCCCGGAACGCTACGCAGGGCAAAAGCGATTCTCGTCCTCCGTGCTTGCTTTTTCTCAGAAAGAGCCGTGGTGTGCGTTTTCGCCGGAAAACGCGTTTTCGGCCGAAAACGTGTACGTTTGCACTTCCCCGCCACAGGGAAGCTGCTAGCCGGGAATTCTCTGCCTGGTTCTACCCGCTGCCCGGAACGCTACGCAGGGCAAAAGCGATTCTCGTCCTCCGTGCTTGCTTTTTCTCAGAAAGAGCCGTGGTGTGCGTTTTCGCCGGAAAACGCGTTTTCGGCCGAAAACGTGTACGTTTGCACTTCCCGGCCACAGGGAAGCTGCTAGCCGGGAATTCTCTGCCTGGTTCTACCCGCTGCCCGGAACGCTACGCAGGGCAAAAGCGATTCTCGTCCTCCGTGCTTGCTTTTTCTCAGAAAGAGCCGTGGTGTGCGTTTTCGCCGGAAAACGCGTTTTCGGCCGAAAACGTGTACGTTTGCACTTCCCGGCCACAGGGAAGCTGCTAGCCGGGAATTCTCTGCCTGGTTCTACCCGCTGCCCGGAACGCTACGCAGGGCAAAAGCGATTCTCGTCCTCCGTGCTTGCTTTTTCTCAGAAAGAGCCGTGGTGTGCGTTTTCGCCGGAAAACGCGTTTTAGGCCGAAAACGTGTACGTTTGCACTTCCCCGCCATAGCGAAGCTGCTAGCCGGGAATTCTCTGCCTGGTTCTACCCGCTGCCCGGAACGCTACGCAGGGCAAAAGCGATTCTCGTCCTCCGTGCTTGCTTTTTCTCAGAAAGAGCCGTGGTGTGCGTTTTCGCCGGAAAACGCGTTTTCGGCCGAAAACGTGTACGTTTGCACTTCCCGGCCACAGGGAAGCTGCTAGCCGGGAATTCTCTGCCTGGTTCTACCCGCTGCCCGGAACGCTACGCAGGGCAAAAGCGATTCTCGTCCTCCGTGCTTGCTTTTTCTCAGAAAGAGCCGTGGTGTGCGTTTTCGCCGGAAAACGCGTTTTCGGCCGAAAACGTGTACGTTTGCACTTCCCGGCCACAGGGAAGCTGCTAGCCGGGAATTCTCTGCCTGGTTCTACCCGCTGCCCGGAACGCTACGCAGGGCAAAAGCGATTCTCGTCCTCCGTGCTTGCTTTTTCTCAGAAAGAGCCGTGGTGTGCGTTTTCGCCAGAAAACGCGTTTTCGGCCGAAAACGTGTACGTTTGCACTTCCCGGCCACAGGGAAGCTGCTAGCCGGGAATTCTCTGCCTGGTTCTACCCGCTGCCCGGAACGCTACGCAGGGCAAAAGCGATTCTCGTCCTCCGTGCTTGCTTTTTCTCAGAAAGAGCCGTGGTGTGCGTTTTCGCCGGAAAACGCGTTTTCGGCCGAAAACGTGTACGTTTGCACTTCCCTGCCACAGCGAAGCTGCTAGCCGGGAATTCTCTGCCTGGTTCTACCCGCTGCCCGGAACGCTACGCAGGGCAAAAGCGATTCTCGTCCTCCGTGCTTGCTTTTTCTCAGAAAGAGCCGTGGTGTGCGTTTTCGCCGGAAAACGCGTTTTCGGCCGAAAACGTGTACGTTTGCACTTCCCGGCCACAGGGAAGCTGCTAGACGGGAATTCTCTTCCTGGTTCTACCCGCTGCCCGGAACACTACGCAGGGCAAAAGCGATTCTCGTCCTCCGTGCTTGCTTTTTCTCAGAAAGAGCCGTGGTGTGCGTTTTCGCCGGAAAACGCGTTTTCGGCCGAAAACGTGTACGTTTGCACTTCCCTGCCACAGGGAAGCTGCTAGCCGGGAATTCTCTGCCTGGTTCTACCCGCTGCCCGGAACGCTACGCAGGGCAAAAGCGATTCTCGTCCTCCGTGCTTGCTTTTTCTCAGAAAGAGCCGTGGTGTGCGTTTTCGCCGGAAAACGCGTTTTCGGCCGAAAACGTGTACGTTTGCACTTCCCGGCCACATGGAAGCTGCTAGCCGGGAATTCTCTGCCTGGTTCTACCCGCTGCCCGGAACGCTACGCAGGGCAAAAGCGATTCTCGTCCTCTGTGCTTGCTTTTTCTCAGAAAGAGCCGTGGGGTGCGTTTTCGCCGGAAAACGCGTTTTCGGCCGAAAACGTGTACGTTTGCACTTCCCGGCCACAGGGAAGCTGCTAGACGGGAATTCTCTGCCTGGTTCTACCCGCTGCTCAGAACGCTACGCAGGGCAAAAGCGATTCTCGTCCTCCGTGCTTGCTTTTTCTCAGAAAGAGCCGTGGTGTGCGTTTTCGCCGGAAAACGCGTTTTCGGCCGAAAACGTGTACGTTTGCACTTCCCTGCCACAGGGAAGCTGCTAGCCGGGAATTCTCTGCCTGGTTCTACCCGCTGCCCGGAACGCTACGCAGGGCAAAAGCGATTCTCGTCCTCCGTGCTTGCTTTTTCTCAGAAAGAGCCGTGGTGTGCGTTTTCGCCGGAAAACGCGTTTTCGGCCGAAAACGTGTACGTTTGCACTTCCCGGCCACATGGAAGCTGCTAGCCGGGAATTCTCTGCCTGGTTCTACCCGCTGCCCGGAACGCTACGCAGGGCAAAAGCGATTCTCGTCCTCCGTGCTTGCTTTTTCTCAGAAAGAGCCGTGGTGTGCGTTTTCGCCGGAAAACGCGTTTTCGGCCGAAAACATGTACGTTTGCACTTCCCGGCCACAGGGAAGCTGCTAGCCGGCAATTCGCTGCCTATTTCTACCCGCTGCTCAGAACGCTACGCAGGGCAAAAGCGATTCTCGTCCTCCGTGCTTGCTTTTTCTCAGAAAGAGCCGTGGTGTGCGTTTTCGCCGGAAAACGCGTTTTCGGCCGAAAACGTGTACGTTTGCACTTCCCCGCCACAGGGAAGCTGCTAGCCGGCAATTCGCTGCCTGGTTCTACCCGCTGCCCGGAACGCTACGCAGGGCAAAAGCGATTCTCGTCCTCCGTGCTTGCTTTTTCTCAGAAAGAGCCGTGGTGTGCGTTTTCGCCGGAAAACGCGTTTTCGGCCGAAAACGTGTACGTTTGCACTTCCCGGCCACAGGGAAGCTGCTAGCCGGGAATTCTCTGCCTGGTTCTACCCGCTGCCCGGAACGCTACGCAGGGCAAAAGCGATTCTCGTCCTCCGTGCTTGCTTTTTCTCAGAAAGAGCCGTGGTGTGCGTTTTCGCCAGAAAACGCGTTTTCGGCCGAAAACGTGTACGTTTGCACTTCCCGGCCACAGGGAAGCTGCTAGCCGGGAATTCTCTGCCTGGTTCTACCCGCTGCCCGGAACGCTACGCAGGGCAAAAGCGATTCTCGTCCTCCGTGCTTGCTTTTTCTCAGAAAGAGCCGTGGTGTGCGTTTTCGCCGGAAAACGCGTTTTAGGCCGAAAACGTGTACGTTTGCACTTCCCCGCCATAGCGAAGCTGCTAGCCGGGAATTCTCTGCCTGGTTCTACCCGCTGCCCGGAACGCTACGCAGGGCAAAAGCGATTCTCGTCCTCCGTGCTTGCTTTTTCTCAGAAAGAGCCGTGGTGTGCGTTTTCGCCGGAAAACGCGTTTTCGGCCGAAAACGTGTACGTTTGCACTTCCCGGCCACAGGGAAGCTGCTAGCCGGGAATTCTCTGCCTGGTTCTACCCGCTGCCCGGAACGCTACGCAGGGCAAAAGCGATTCTCGTCCTCCGTGCTTGCTTTTTCTCAGAAAGAGCCGTGGTGTGCGTTTTCGCCGGAAAACGCGTTTTCGGCCGAAAACGTGTACGTTTGCACTTCCCGGCCACAGGGAAGCTGCTAGCCGGGAATTCTCTGCCTGGTTCTACCCGCTGCCCGGAACGCTACGCAGGGCAAAAGCGATTCTCGTCCTCCGTGCTTGCTTTTTCTCAGAAAGAGCCGTGGTGTGCGTTTTCGCCAGAAAACGCGTTTTCGGCCGAAAACGTGTACGTTTGCACTTCCCGGCCACAGGGAAGCTGCTAGCCGGGAATTCTCTGCCTGGTTCTACCCGCTGCCCGGAACGCTACGCAGGGCAAAAGCGATTCTCGTCCTCCGTGCTTGCTTTTTCTCAGAAAGAGCCGTGGTGTGCGTTTTCGCCGGAAAACGCGTTTTCGGCCGAAAACGTGTACGTTTGCACTTCCCTGCCACAGCGAAGCTGCTAGCCGGGAATTCTCTGCCTGGTTCTACCCGCTGCCCGGAACGCTACGCAGGGCAAAAGCGATTCTCGTCCTCCGTGCTTGCTTTTTCTCAGAAAGAGCCGTGGTGTGCGTTTTCGCCGGAAAACGCGTTTTCGGCCGAAAACGTGTACGTTTGCACTTCCCGGCCACAGGGAAGCTGCTAGACGGGAATTCTCTTCCTGGTTCTACCCGCTGCCCGGAACACTACGCAGGGCAAAAGCGATTCTCGTCCTCCGTGCTTGCTTTTTCTCAGAAAGAGCCGTGGTGTGCGTTTTCGCCGGAAAACGCGTTTTCGGCCGAAAACGTGTACGTTTGCACTTCCCTGCCACAGGGAAGCTGCTAGCCGGGAATTCTCTGCCTGGTTCTACCCGCTGCCCGGAACGCTACGCAGGGCAAAAGCGATTCTCGTCCTCCGTGCTTGCTTTTTCTCAGAAAGAGCCGTGGTGTGCGTTTTCGCCGGAAAACGCGTTTTCGGCCGAAAACGTGTACGTTTGCACTTCCCGGCCACATGGAAGCTGCTAGCCGGGAATTCTCTGCCTGGTTCTACCCGCTGCCCGGAACGCTACGCAGGGCAAAAGCGATTCTCGTCCTCCGTGCTTGCTTTTTCTCAGAAAGAGCCGTGGGGTGCGTTTTCGCCGGAAAACGCGTTTTCGGCCGAAAACGTGTACGTTTGCACTTCCCGGCCACAGGGAAGCTGCTAGACGGGAATTCTCTGCCTGGTTCTACCCGCTGCTCAGAACGCTACGCAGGGCAAAAGCGATTCTCGTCCTCCGTGCTTGCTTTTTCTCAGAAAGAGCCGTGGTGTGCGTTTTCGCCGGAAAACGCGTTTTCGGCCGAAAACGTGTACGTTTGCACTTCCCTGCCACAGGGAAGCTGCTAGCCGGGAATTCTCTGCCTGGTTCTACCCGCTGCCCGGAACGCTACGCAGGGCAAAAGCGATTCTCGTCCTCCGTGCTTGCTTTTTCTCAGAAAGAGCCGTGGTGTGCGTTTTCGCCGGAAAACGCGTTTTCGGCCGAAAACGTGTACGTTTGCACTTCCCGGCCACATGGAAGCTGCTAGCCGGGAATTCTCTGCCTGGTTCTACCCGCTGCCCGGAACGCTACGCAGGGCAAAAGCGATTCTCGTCCTCCGTGCTTGCTTTTTCTCAGAAAGAGCCGTGGTGTGCGTTTTCGCCGGAAAACGCGTTTTCGGCCGAAAACATGTACGTTTGCACTTCCCGGCCACAGGGAAGCTGCTAGCCGGCAATTCGCTGCCTATTTCTACCCGCTGCTCAGAACGCTACGCAGGGCAAAAGCGATTCTCGTCCTCCGTGCTTGCTTTTTCTCAGAAAGAGCCGTGGTGTGCGTTTTCGCCGGAAAACGCGTTTTCGGCCGAAAACGTGTACGTTTGCACTTCCCCGCCACAGGGAAGCTGCTAGCCGGGAATTCTCTGCCTGGTTCTACCCGCTGCCCGGAACGCTACGCAGGGCAAAAGCGATTCTCGTCCTCCGTGCTTGCTTTTTCTCAGAAAGAGCCATGGTGTGCTTTTTCTCCGGAAAACGCGTTTTCGGCCGGAAACGTGTACGTTTGCACTTCCCGGCCACAGGGAAGCTGCTAGCCGGGAATTCTCTGCCTGGTTCTACCCGCTGCCCGGAACGCTACGCAGGGCAAAAGCGATTCTCGTCCTCCGTGCTTGCTTTTTCTCAGAAAGAGCCGTGGTGTGCGTTTTCGCCGGAAAACGCGTTTTCGGCCGAAAACGTGTACGTTTGCACTTCCCGGCCACAGGGAAGCTGCTAGCCGGGAATTCTCTGCCTGGTTCTACCCGCTGCCCGGAACGCTACGCAGGGCAAAAGCGATTCTCGTCCTCCGTGCTTGCTTTTTCTCAGAAAGAGCCGTGGTGTGCGTTTTCGCCGGAAAACGCGTTTTCGGCCGAAAACATGTACGTTTGCACTTCCCCGCCACAGGGAAGCTGCTAGCCGGGAATTCTCTGCCTGGTTCTACCCGCTGCCCGGAACGCTACGCAGGGCAAAAGCGATTCTCGTCCTCCGTGCTTGCTTTTTCTCAGAAAGAGCCGTGGTGTGCGTTTTCGCCGGAAAACGCGTTTTCGGCCGAAAACGTGTACGTTTGCACTTCCCGGCCACATGGAAGCTTCTAGCCGGGAATTCTCTGCCTGGTTCTACCCGCTGCCCGGAACGCTACGCAGGGCAAAAGCGATTCTCGTCCTCCGTGCTTGCTTTTTCTCAGAAAGAGCCGTGGTGTGCGTTTTCGCCGGAAAACGCGTTTTCGGCCGAAAACGTGTACGTTTGCACTTCCCCGCCACAGGGAAGCTGCTAGCCGGGAATTCGCTGCCTGGTTCTACCCGCTGCCCGGAACGCTACGCAGGGCAAAAGCGATTCTCGTCCTCCGTGCTTGCTTTTTCTCAGAAAGAGCCGTGGTGTGCGTTTTCGCCGGAAAACGCGTTTTCGGCCGAAAACGTGTACGTTTGCACTTCCCGGCCACAGGGAAGCTGCTAGCCGGGAATTCTCTGCCTGGTTCTACCCGCTGCCCGGAACGCTACGCAGGGCAAAAGCGATTCTCGTCCTCCGTGCTTGCTTTTTCTCAGAAAGAGCCGTGGTGTGCGTTTTCGCCAGAAAACGCGTTTTCGGCCGAAAACGTGTACGTTTGCACTTCCCGGCCACAGGGAAGCTGCTAGCCGGGAATTCTCTGCCTGGTTCTACCCGCTGCCCGGAACGCTACGCAGGGCAAAAGCGATTCTCGTCCTCCGTGCTTGCTTTTTCTCAGAAAGAGCCGTGGTGTGCGTTTTCGCCGGAAAACGCGTTTTAGGCCGAAAACGTGTACGTTTGCACTTCCCCGCCATAGCGAAGCTGCTAGCCGGGAATTCTCTGCCTGGTTCTACCCGCTGCCCGGAACGCTACGCAGGGCAAAAGCGATTCTCGTCCTCCGTGCTTGCTTTTTCTCAGAAAGAGCCGTGGTGTGCGTTTTCGCCGGAAAACGCGTTTTCGGCCGAAAACGTGTACGTTTGCACTTCCCGGCCACAGGGAAGCTGCTAGACGGGAATTCTCTGCCTGGTTCTACCCGCTGCCCGGAACGCTACGCAGGGCAAAAGCGATTCTCGTCCTCCGTGCTTGCTTTTTCTCAGAAAGAGCCGTGGTGTGCGTTTTCGCCGGAAAACGCGTTTTCGGCCGAAAACGTGTACGTTTGCACTTCCCGGCCACAGGGAAGCTGCTAGCCGGGAATTCTCTGCCTGGTTCTACCCGCTGCCCGGAACGCTACGCAGGGCAAAAGCGATTCTCGTCCTCCGTGCTTGCTTTTTCTCAGAAAGTGCCGTGGTGTGCGTTTTCGCCAGAAAACGCGTTTTCGGCCGAAAACGTGTACGTTTGCACTTCCCGGCCACAGGGAAGCTGCTAGCCGGGAATTCTCTGCCTGGTTCTACCCGCTGCCCGGAACGCTACGCAGGGCAAAAGCGATTCTCGTCCTCCGTGCTTGCTTTTTCTCAGAAAGAGCCGTGGTGTGCGTTTTCGCCGGAAAACGCGTTTTCGGCCGAAAACGTGTACGTTTGCACTTCCCGGCCACAGGGAAGCTGCTAGCCGGGAATTCTCTGCCTGGTTCTACCCGCTGCCCGGAACGCTACGCAGGGCAAAAGCGATTCTCGTCCTCCGTGCTTGCTTTTTCTCAGAAAGAGCCGTGGTGTGCGTTTTCGCCGGAAAACGCGTTTTCGGCCGAAAACGTGTACGTTTGCACTTCCCGGCCACAGGGAAGCTGCTAGACGGGAATTCTCTTCCTGGTTCTACCCGCTGCCCGGAACGCTACGCAGGGCAAAAGCGATTCTCGTCCTCCGTGCTTGCTTTTTCTCAGAAAGAGCCGTGGTGTGCGTTTTCGCCGGAAAACGCGTTTTCGGCCGAAAACGTGTACGTTTGCACTTCCCGGCCACAGGGAAGCTGCTAGACGGGAATTCTCTGCCTGGTTCTACCCGCTGCCCGGAACGCTACGCAGGGCAAAAGCGATTCTCGTCCTCCGTGCTTGCTTTTTCTCAGAAAGAGCCGTGGTGTGCGTTTTCGCCGGAAAACGCGTTTTCGGCCGAAAACGTGTACGTTTGCACTTCCCGGCCACATGGAAGCTGCTAGCCGGGAATTCTCTGCCTGGTTCTACCCGCTGCCCGGAACGCTACGCAGGGCAAAAGCGATTCTCGTCCTCCGTGCTTGCTTTTTCTCAGAAAGAGCCGTGGTGTGCGTTTTCGCCGGAAAACGCGTTTTCGGCCGAAAACATGTACGTTTGCACTTCCCGGCCACAGGGAAGCTGCTAGCCGTCAATTCGCTGCCTATTTCTACCCGCTGCTCAGAACGCTACGCAGGGCAAAAGCGATTCTCGTCCTCCGTGCTTGCTTTTTCTCAGAAAGAGCCGTGGTGTGCGTTTTCGCCGGAAAACGCGTTTTCGGCCGAAAACGTGTACGTTTGCACTTCCCCGCCACAGGGAAGCTGCTAGCCGGCAATTCGCTGCCTGGTTCTACCCGCTGCCCGGAACGCTACGCAGGGCAAAAGCGATTCTCGTCCTCCGTGCTTGCTTTTTCTCAGAAAGAGCCATGGTGTGCTTTTTCTCCGGAAAACGCGTTTTCGGCCGGAAACGTGTACGTTTGCACTTCCCGGCCGCAGGGAAGCAGCTAGCCGGCAATTCGCTGCCTATTTCTACCCGCTGCTCAGAACGCTACGCAGGGCAAAAGCGATTCTCGTCCTCCGTGCTTGCTTTTTCTCAGAAAGAGCCGTGGTGTGCGTTTTCGCCGGAAAACGCGTTTTCGGCCGAAAACGTGTACGTTTGCACTTCCCGGCCACAGGGAAGCTGCTAGACGGGAATTCTCTGCCTGGTTCAACCCGCTGCCCGGAACGCTACGCAGGGCAAAAGCGATTCTCGTCCTCCGTGCTTGCTTTTTCTCAGAAAGAGCCGTGGTGTGCGTTTTCGCCGGAAAACGCGTTTTCGGCCGAAAACATGTACGTTTGCACTTCCCCGCCACAGGGAAGCTGCTAGCCGGGAATTCTCTGCCTGGTTCTACCCGCTGCCCGGAACGCTACGCAGGGCAAAAGCGATTCTCGTCCTCCGTGCTTGCTTTTTCTCAGAAAGAGCCGTGGTGTGCGTTTTCGCCGGAAAACGCGTTTTCGGCCGAAAACGTGTACGTTTGCACTTCCCGGCCACATGGAAGCTTCTTGCCGGGAATTCTCTGCCTGGTTCTACCCGCTGCCCGGAACGCTACGCAGGGCAAAAGCGATTCTCGTCCTCCGTGCTTGCTTTTTCTCAGAAAGAGCCGTGGTGTGCGTTTTCGCCGGAAAACGCGTTTTCGGCCGAAAACGTGTACGTTTGCACTTCCCCGCCACAGGGAAGCTGCTAGCCGGGAATTCGCTGCCTGGTTCTACCCGCTGCCCGGAACGCTACGCAGGGCAAAAGCGATTCTCGTCCTCCGTGCTTGCTTTTTCTCAGAAAGAGCCGTGGTGTGCGTTTTCGCCGGAAAACGCGTTTTCGGCCGAAAACGTGTACGTTTGCACTTCCCGGCCACAGGGAAGCTGCTAGCCGGGAATTCTCTGCCTGGTTCTACCCGCTGCCCGGAACGCTACGCAGGGCAAAAGCGATTCTCGTCCTCCGTGCTTGCTTTTTCTCAGAAAGAGCCGTGGTGTGCGTTTTCGCCGGAAAACGCGTTTTCGGCGAAAACGTGTACGTTTGCACTTCCCGGCCACAGGGAAGCTGCTAGCCGGGAATTCTCTGCCTGGTTCTACCCGCTGCCCGGAACGCTACGCAGGGCAAAAGCGATTCTCGTCCTCCGTGCTTGCTTTTTCTCAGAAAGAGCCGTGGTGTGCGTTTTTGCCGGAAAACGCGTTTTCGGCGAAAACGTGTACGTTTGCACTTCCCCGCCACAGGGAAGCTGCTAGCCGGGAATTCTCTGCCTGGTTCTACCCGCTGCCCGGAACACTACGCAGGGCAAAAGCGATTCTCGTCCTCCGTGCTTGCTTTTTCTCAGAAAGAGCCGTGGTGTGCGTTTTCGCCGGAAAACGCGTTTTCGGCCGAAAACGTGTACGTTTGCACTTCCCCGCCACAGGGAAGCTGCTAGCCGGGAATTCTCTGCCTGGTTCTACCCGCTGCCCGGAACGCTACGCAGGGCAAAAGCGATTCTCGTCCTCCGTGCTTGCTTTTTCTCAGAAAGAGCCGTGGTGTGCGTTTTCGCCGATAAACGCGTTTTCGGCCGAAAACGTGTACGTTTGCAATTCCCGGCCACAGGGAAGCTGCTAGACGGGAATTCTCTGCCTGGTTCTACCCGCTGCCCGGAACGCTACGCAGGGCAAAAGCGATTCTCGTCCTCCGTGCTTGCTTTTTCTCAGAAAGAGCCGTGGTGTGCGTTTTCGCCGGAAAACGCGTTTTCGGCAAAAACGTGTACGTTTGCACTTCCCGGCCACAGGGAAGCTGCTAGCCGGCAATTCGCTGCCTGGTTCTACCCGCTGCCCGGAACGCTACGCAGGGCAAAAGCGATTCTCGTCCTCCGTGCTTGCTTTTTCTCAGAAAGAGCCATGGTGTGCGTTTTCGCCGGAAAACGCGTTTTCGGCGAAAACGTGTACGTTTGCACTTCCCGGCCACAGGGAAGCTGCTAGCCGGGAATTCTCTGCCTGGTTCTTCCCGCTGCCCGGAACACTACGCAGGGCAAAAGCGATTCTCGTCCTCCGTGCTTGCTTTTTCTCAGAAAGAGCCGTGGTGTGCGTTTTCGCCAGAAAACGCGTTTTCGGCCGAAAACGTGTACGTTTGCACTTCCCGGCCACAGGGAAGCTGCTAGCCGGGAATTCTCTGCCTGGTTCTACCCGCTGCCCGGAACGCTACTCAGGGCAAAAGCGATTCTCGTCCTCCGTGCTTGCTTTTTCTCAGAAAGAGCCGTGGTGTGCGTTTTCGCCGGAAAACGCGTTTTCGGCGGAAAACGTGTACGTTTGCACTTCCCGGCCACAGGGAAGCTGCTAGCCGGGAATTCTCTGCCTGGTTCTACCCGCTGCCCGGAACGCTACGCAGGGCAAAAGCGATTCTCGTCCTCCGTGCTTGCTTTTTCTCAGAAAGAGCCGTGGTGTGCGTTTTCGCCGGAAAAAGGCGTTTTCGGTGAAAACGTGTACGTTTGCACTTCCCGGCCACAGGGAAGCTGCTAGCCGGGAATTCTCTGCCTGGTTCTACCCGCTGCCCGGAACACTACGCAGGGCAAAAGCGATTCTCGTCCTCCGTGCTTGCTTTTTCTCAGAAAGAGCCGTGGTGTGCGTTTTCGCCAGAAAACGCGTTTTCGGCCGAAAACGTGTACGTTTGCACTTCCCCGCCACAGGGAAGCTGCTAGCCGGGAATTCTCTGCCTGGTTCTACCCGCTGCCCGGAACGCTACGCAGGGGAAAAGCGATTCTCGTCCTCCGTGCTTGCTTTTTCTCAGAAAGAGCCGTGGTGTGCGTTTTCGCCGGAAAACGCGTTTTCGGCCGAAAACGTGTACGTTTGCACTTCCCGGCCACAGGGAAGCTGCTAGCCGGGAATTCTCTGCCTGGTTCTACCCGCTGCCCGGAACGCTACGCAGGGCAAAAGCGATTCTCGTCCTCCGTGCTTGCTTTTTCTCAGAAAGAGCCGTGGTGTGCGTTTTCGCCAGAAAACGCGTTTTCGGCCGAAAACGTGTACGTTTGCACTTCCCGGCCACAGGGAAGCTGCTAGCCGGGAATTCTCTGCCTGGTTCTACCCGCTGCCCGGAACGCTACGCAGGGCAAAAGCGATTCTCGTCCTCCGTGCTTGCTTTTTCTCAGAAAGAGCCGTGGTGTGCGTTTTCGCCGGAAAACGCGTTTTCGGCCGAAAACGTGTACGTTTGCACTTCCCGGCCACAGGGAAGCTGCTAGACGGGAATTCTCTGCCTGGTTCTACCCGCTGCCCGGAACGCTACGCAGGGCAAAAGCGATTCTCGTCCTCCGTGCTTGCTTTTTCTCAGAAAGAGCCGTGGTGTGCGTTTTCGCCGGAAAACGCGTTTTCGGCCGAAAACGTGTACGTTTGCACTTCCCTGCCACAGGGAAGCTGCTAGCCGGGAATTCTCTGCCTGGTTCTACCCGCTGCCCGGAACGCTACGCAGGGCAAAAGCGATTCTCGTCCTCCGTGCTTGCTTTTTCTCAGAAAGAGCCGTGGTGTGCGTTTTCGCCGGAAAACGCGTTTTCGGCCGAAAACATGTACGTTTGCACTTCCCGGCCACAGGGAAGCTGCTAGCCGGCAATTCGCTGCCTATTTCTACCCGCTGCTCAGAACGCTACGCAGGGCAAAAGCGATTCTCGTCCTCCGTGCTTGCTTTTTCTCAGAAAGAGCCGTGGTGTGCGTTTTCGCCGGAAAACGCGTTTTCGGCCGAAAACGTGTACGTTTGCACTTCCCCGCCACAGGGAAGCTGCTAGCCGGCAATTCGCTGCCTGGTTCTACCCGCTGCCCGGAACGCTACGCAGGGCAAAAGCGATTCTCGTCCTCCGTGCTTGCTTTTTCTCAGAAAGAGCCATGGTGTGCTTTTTCTCCGGAAAACGCGTTTTCGGCCGGAAACGTGTACGTTTGCACTTCCCGGCCGCAGGGAAGCAGCTAGCCGGCAATTCGCTGCCTATTTCTACCCGCTGCTCAGAACGCTACGCAGGGCAAAAGCGATTCTCGTCCTCCGTGCTTGCTTTTTCTCAGAAAGAGCCGTGGTGTGCGTTTTCGCCGGAAAACGCGTTTTCGGCCGAAAACGTGTACGTTTGCACTTCCCGGCCACAGGGAAGCTGCTAGCCGGGAATTCTCTGCCTGGTTCTACCCGCTGCCCGGAACGCTACGCAGGGCAAAAGCGATTCTCGTCCTCCGTGCTTGCTTTTTCTCAGAAAGAGCCGTGGTGTGCGTTTTTGCCGGAAAACGCGTTTTCGGCGAAAACGTGTACGTTTGCACTTCCCGGCCACAGGGAAGCTGCTAGCCGGGAATTCTCTGCCTGGTTGTACCCGCTGCCCGGAACACTATGCAGGGCAAAAGCGATTCTCGTCCTCCGTGCTTGCTTTTTCTCAGAAAGAGCCGTGGTGTGCGTTTTCGCCGGAAAACGCGTTTTCGGCCGAAAACGTGTACGTTTGCACTTCCCCGCCACAGGGAAGCTGCTAGCCGGGAATTCTCTGCCTGGTTCTACCCGCTGCCCGGAACGCTACGCAGGGCAAAAGCGATTCTCGTCCTCCGTGCTTGCTTTTTCTCAGAAAGAGCCGTGGTGTGCGTTTTCGCCGATAAACGCGTTTTCGGCCGAAAACGTGTACGTTTGCAATTCCCGGCCACAGGGAAGCTGCTAGACGGGAATTCTCGGCCTGGTTCTACCCGCTGCCCGGAACGCTACGCAGGGCAAAAGCGATTCTCGTCCTCCGTGCTTGCTTTTTCTCAGAAAGACCCGTGGTGTGCGTTTTCGCCGGAAAACGCGTTTTCGGCGAAAACGTGTACGTTTGCACTTCCCGGCCACAGGGAAGCTGCTAGCCGGGAATTCTCTGCCTGGTTCTACCCGCTGCCCGGAACGCTACGCAGGGCAAAAGCGATTCTCGTCCTCCGTGCTTGCTTTTTCTCAGAAAGAGCCATGGTGTGCGTTTTCGCCGGAAAACGCGTTTTCGGCGAAAACGTGTACGTTTGCACTTCCCGGCCACAGGGAAGCTGCTAGCCGGGAATTCTCTGCCTGGTTCTACCCGCTGCCCGGAACACTACGCAGGGCAAAAGCGATTCTCGTCCTCCGTGCTTGCTTTTTCTCAGAAAGAGCCGTGGTGTGCGTTTTCGCCCGAAAACGTGTACGTTTGCACTTCCCGGCCACAGGGAAGCTGCTAGCCGGGAATTCTCTGCCTGGTTCTACCCGCTGCCCGGAACGCTACTCAGGGCAAAAGCGATTCTCGTCCTCCGTGCTTGCTTTTTCTCAGAAAGAGCCATGGTGTGCGTTTTCGCCGGAAAACGCGTTTTCGGCGGAAAACGTGTACGTTTGCACTTCCCGGCCACAGGGAAGCTGCTAGCCGGGAATTCTCTGCCTGGTTCTACCCGCTGCCCGGAACGCTACGCAGGGCAAAAGCGATTCTCGTCCTCCGTGCTTGCTTTTTCTCAGAAAGAGCCGTGGTGTGCGTTTTCGCCGGAAAACGCGTTTTCGGTGAAAACGTGTACGTTTGCACTTCCCGGCCACAGGGAAGCTGCTAGCCGGGAATTCTCTGCCTGGTTCTACCCGCTGCCCGGAACACTACGCAGGGCAAAAGCGATTCTCGTCCTCCGTGCTTGCTTTTTCTCAGAAAGAGCCGTGGTGTGCGTTTTCGCCAGAAAACGCGTTTTCGGCCGAAAACGTGTACGTTTGCACTTCCCCGCCACAGGGAAGCTGCTAGCCGGGAATTCTCTGCCTGGTTCTACCCGCTGCCCGGAACGCTACGCAGGGGAAAAGCGATTCTCGTCCTCCGTGCTTGCTTTTTCTCAGAAAGAGCCGTGGTGTGCGTTTTCGCCGGAAAACGCGTTTTCGGCCGAAAACGTGTACGTTTGCACTTCCCGGCCACAGGGAAGCTGCTAGCCGGGAATTCTCTGCCTGGTTCTACCCGCTGCCCGGAACGCTACGCAGGGCAAAAGCGATTCTCGTCCTCCGTGCTTGCTTTTTCTCAGAAAGAGCCGTGGTGTGCGTTTTCGCCAGAAAACGCGTTTTCGTCCGAAAACGTGTACGTTTGCACTTCCCGGCCACAGGGAAGCTGCTAGCCGGGAATTCTCTGCCTGGTTCTACCCGCTGCCCGGAACGCTACGCAGGGCAAAAGCGGTTCTCGTCCTCCGTGCTTGCTTTTTCTCAGAAAGAGCCGTGGTGTGCGTTTTCGCCGGAAAACGCGTTTTCGGCCGAAAACGTGTACGTTTGCACTTCCCCGCCACAGCGAAGCTGCTAGCCGGGAATTCTCTGCCTGGTTCTACCCGCTGCCCGGAACGCTACGCAGGGCAAAAGCGATTCTCGTCCTCCGTGCTTGCTTTTTCTCAGAAAGAGCCGTGGTGTGCGTTTTCGCCGGAAAACGCGTTTTCGGCCGAAAACGTGTACGTTTGCACTTCCCGGCCACAGGGAAGCTGCTAGACGGGAATTCTCTGCCTGGTTCTACCCGCTGCCCGGAACGCTACGCAGGGCAAAAGCGATTCTCGTCCTCCGTGCTTGCTTTTTCTCAGAAAGAGCCGTGGTGTGCGTTTTCGCCGGAAAACGCGTTTTCGGCCGAAAACGTGTACGTTTGCACTTCCCTGCCACAGGGAAGCTGCTAGCCGGGAATTCTCTGCCTGGTTCTACCCGCTGCCCGGAACGCTACGCAGGGCAAAAGCGATTCTCGTCCTCCGTGCTTGCTTTTTCTCAGAAAGAGCCGTGGTGTGCGTTTTCGCCGGAAAACGCGTTTTCGGCCGAAAACATGTACGTTTGCACTTCCCGGCCACAGGGAAGCTGCTAGCCGGCAATTCGCTGCCTATTTCTACCCGCTGCTCAGAACGCTACGCAGGGCAAAAGCGATTCTCGTCCTCCGTGCTTGCTTTTTCTCAGAAAGAGCCGTGGTGTGCGTTTTCGCCGGAAAACGCGTTTTCGGCCGAAAACGTGTACGTTTGCACTTCCCCGCCACAGGGAAGCTGCTAGCCGGCAATTCGCTGCCTGGTTCTACCCGCTGCCCGGAACGCTACGCAGGGCAAAAGCGATTCTCGTCCTCCGTGCTTGCTTTTTCTCAGAAAGAGCCATGGTGTGCTTTTTCTCCGGAAAACGCGTTTTCGGCCGGAAACGTGTACGTTTGCACTTCCCGGCCGCAGGGAAGCAGCTAGCCGGCAATTCGCTGCCTATTTCTACCCGTTGCTCAGAACGCTACGCAGGGCAAAAGCGATTCTCGTCCTCCGTGCTTGCTTTTTCTCAGAAAGAGCCGTGGTGTGCGTTTTCGCCGGAAAACGCGTTTTCGGCCGAAAACGTGTACGTTTGCACTTCCCGGCCACAGGGAAGCTGCTAGACGGGAATTCTCTGCCTGGTTCTACCCGCTGCCCGGAACGCTACGCAGGGCAAAAGCGATTCTCGTCCTCCGTGCTTGCTTTTTCTCAGAAAGAGCCGTGGTGTGCGTTTTCGCCGGTAAACGCGTTTTCGGCCGAAAACGTGTACGTTTGCACTTCCCGGCCACAGGGAAGCTGCTAGCCGGGAATTCTCTGCCTGGTTCTACCCGCTGCCCGGAACGCTACGCAGGGCAAAAGCGATTCTCGTCCTCCGTGCTTGCTTTTTCTCAGAAAGAGCCGTGGTGTGCGTTTTCGCCGGAAAACGCGTTTTCGGCCGAAAACGTGTACGTTTGCACTTCCCGGCCACAGGGAAGCTGCTAGCCGGGAATTCTCTGCCTGGTTCTACCCGCTGCCCGGAACGCTACGCAGGGCAAAAGCGGTTCTCGTCCTCCGTGCTTGCTTTTTCTCAGAAAGAGCCGTGGTGTGCGTTTTCGCCGGAAAACGCGTTTTCGGCCGAAAACGTGTACGTTTGCACTTCCCCGCCACAGCGAAGCTGCTAGCCGGGAATTCTCTGCCTGGTTCTACCCGCTGCCCGGAACGCTACGCAGGGCAAAAGCGATTCTCGTCCTCCGTGCTTGCTTTTTCTCAGAAAGAGCCGTGGTGTGCGTTTTCGCCGGAAAACGCGTTTTCGGCCGAAAACGTGTACGTTTGCACTTCCCGGCCACAGGGAAGCTGCTAGACGGGAATTCTCTGCCTGGTTCTACCCGCTGCCCGGAACGCTACGCAGGGCAAAAGCGATTCTCGTCCTCCGTGCTTGCTTTTTCTCAGAAAGAGCCGTGGTGTGCGTTTTCGCCGGAAAACGCGTTTTCGGCCGAAAACGTGTACGTTTGCACTTCCCTGCCACAGGGAAGCTGCTAGCCGGGAATTCTCTGCCTGGTTCTACCCGCTGCCCGGAACGCTACGCAGGGCAAAAGCGATTCTCGTCCTCCGTGCTTGCTTTTTCTCAGAAAGAGCCGTGGTGTGCGTTTTCGTCGGAAAACGCGTTTTCGGCCGAAAACATGTACGTTTGCACTTCCCGGCCACAGGGAAGCTTCTAGCCGGCAATTCGCTGCCTATTTCTACCCGCTGCTCAGAACGCTACGCAGGGCAAAAGCGATTCTCGTCCTCCGTGCTTGCTTTTTCTCAGAAAGAGCCGTGGTATGCGTTTTCGCCGGAAAACGCGTTTTCGGCCGAAAACGTGTACGTTTGCACTTCCCCGCCACAGGGAAGCTGCTAGCCGGCAATTCGCTGCCTGGTTCTACCCGCTGCCCGGAACGCTACGCAGGGCAAAAGCGATTCTCGTCCTCCGTGCTTGCTTTTTCTCAGAAAGAGCCATGGTGTGCTTTTTCTCCGGAAAACGCGTTTTCGGCCGG
Source organism: Athene noctua (assembly GCF_965140245.1). Classification (NCBI taxonomy): domain Eukaryota; kingdom Metazoa; phylum Chordata; class Aves; order Strigiformes; family Strigidae; genus Athene; species Athene noctua. The sequence goes on along the minus strand of NW_027437558.1, from coordinate 278,690 downwards.
AAACGTGTACGTTTGCACTTCCCGGCCGCAGGGAAGCAGCTAGCCGGCAATTCGCTGCCTATTTCTACCCGCTGCTCAGAAAGCTACGCAGGGCAAAAGCGATTCTCGTCCTCCGTGCTTGCTTTTTCTCAGAAAGAGCCGTGGTGTGCGTTTTCGCCGGAAAACGCGTTTTCGGCCGAAAACGTGTACGTTTGCACTTCCCGGCCACAGGGAAGCTGCTAGACGGGAATTCTCTGCCTGGTTCTACCCGCTGCCCGGAACGCTACGCAGGGCAAAAGCGCTTCTCGTCCTCCGTGCTTGCTTTTTCTCAGAAAGAGCCGTGGTGTGCGTTTTCGCCGGAAAACGCGTTTTCGGCCGAAAACGTGTACGTTTGCACTTCCCCGCCACAGGGAAGCTGCTAGCCGGGAATTCTCTGCCTGGTTCTACCCGCTGCCCGGAACGCTACGCAGGGCAAAAGCGATTCTCGTCCTCCGTGCTTGCTTTTTCTCAGAAAGAGCCGTGGTGTGCGTTTTCGCCGGAAAACGCGTTTTCGGCCGAAAACGTGTACGTTTGCACTTCCCCGCCACAGGGAAGCTGCTAGCCGGGAATTCGCTGCCTGGTTCTACCCGCTGCCCGGAACGCTACGCAGGGCAAAAGCGATTCTCGTCCTCCGTGCTTGCTTTTTCTCAGAAAGAGCCGTGGTGTGCGTTTTCGCCGGTAAACGCGTTTTCGGCCGAAAACGTGTACGTTTGCACTTCCCGGCCACAGGGAAGCTGCTAGACGGGAATTCTCTGCCTGGTTCTACCCGCTGCCCGGAACGCTACGCAGGGCAAAAGCGATTCTCGTCCTCCGTGCTTGCTTTTTCTCAGAAAGAGCCGTGGTGTGCGTTTTCGCCGGAAAACGCGTTTTCGGCGAAAACGTGTACGTTTGCACTTCCCGGCCACAGGGAAGCTGCTAGCCGGGAATTCTCTGCCTGGTTCTACCCGCTGCCCGGAACGCTACGCAGGGCAAAAGCGATTCTCGTCCTCCGTGCTTGCTTTTTCTCAGAAAGAGCCGTGGTGTGCGTTTTTGCCGGAAAACGCGTTTTCGGCGAAAACGTGTACGTTTGCACTTCCCGGCCACAGGGAAGCTGCTAGCCGGGAATTCTCTGCCTGGTTCTACCCGCTGCCCGGAACACTACGCAGGGCAAAAGCGATTCTCGTCCTCCGTGCTTGCTTTTTCTCAGAAAGAGCCGTGGTGTGCGTTTTCGCCGGAAAACGCGTTTTCGGCCGAAAACGTGTACGTTTGCACTTCCCCGCCACAGGGAAGCTGCTAGCCGGGAATTCTCTGCCTGGTTCTACCCGCTGCCCGGAACGCTACGCAGGGCAAAAGCGATTCTCGTCCTCCGTGCTTGCTTTTTCTCAGAAAGAGCCGTGGTGTGCGTTTTCGCCGGAAAACGCGTTTTCGGCCGAAAACGTGTACGTTTGCACTTCCCGGCCACAGGGAAGCTGCTAGCCGGGAATTCTCTGCCTGGTTCTACCCGCTGCACGGAACGCTACGCAGGGCAAAAGCGATTCTCGTCCTCCGTGCTTGCTTTTTATCAGAAAGAGCCGTGGTGTGCGTTTTCGCCGGAAAACGCGTTTTCGGCGAAAACGTGTACGTTTGCACTTCCCGGCCACAGGGAAGCTGCTAGCCGGGAATTCTCTGCCTGGTTCTACCCGCTGCCCGGAACGCTACGCAGGGCAAAAGCGATTCTCGTCCTCCGTGCTTGCTTTTTCTCAGAAAGAGCCGTGGTGTGCGTTTTCGCCGATAAACGCGTTTTCGGCCGAAAACGTGTACGTTTGCAATTCCCGGCCACAGGGAAGCTGCTAGACGGGAATTCTCGGCCTGGTTCTACCCGCTGCCCGGAACGCTACGCAGGGCAAAAGCGATTCTCGTCCTCCGTGCTTGCTTTTTCTCAGAAAGAGCCGTGGTGTGCGTTTTCGCCGGAAAACGCGTTTTCGGCGAAAACGTGTACGTTTGCACTTCCCGGCCACAGGGAAGCTGCTAGCCGGGAATTCTCTGCCTGGTTCTACCCGCTGCCCGGAACGCTACGCAGGGCAAAAGCGATTCTCGTCCTCCGTGCTTGCTTTTTCTCAGAAAGAGCCATGGTGTGCGTTTTCGCCGGAAAACGCGTTTTCGGCGAAAACGTGTACGTTTGCACTTCCCGGCCACAGGGAAGCTGCTAGCCGGGAATTCTCTGCCTGGTTCTTCCCGCTGCCCGGAACACTACGCAGGGCAAAAGCGATTCTCGTCCTCCGTGCTTGCTTTTTCTCAGAAAGAGCCGTGGTGTGCGTTTTCGCCAGAAAACGCGTTTTCGGCCGAAAACGTGTACGTTTGCACTTCCCGGCCACAGGGAAGCTGCTAGCCGGGAATTCTCTGCCTGGTTCTACCCGCTGCCCGGAACGCTACTCAGGGCAAAAGCGATTCTCGTCCTCCGTGCTTGCTTTTTCTCAGAAAGAGCCGTGGTGTGCGTTTTCGCCGGAAAACGCGTTTTCGGCGGAAAACGTGTACGTTTGCACTTCCCGGCCACAGGGAAGCTGCTAGCCGGGAATTCTCTGCCTGGTTCTACCCGCTGCCCGGAACGCTACTCAGGGCAAAAGCGATTCTCGTCCTCCGTGCTTGCTTTTTCTCAGAAAGAGCCGTGGTGTGCGTTTTCGCCGGAAAACGCGTTTTCGGCGGAAAACGTGTACGTTTGCACTTCCCGGCCACAGGGAAGCTGCTAGCCGGGAATTCTCTGCCTGGTTCTACCCGCTGCCCGGAACGCTACTCAGGGCAAAAGCGATTCTCGTCCTCCGTGCTTGCTTTTTCTCAGAAAGAGCCGTGGTGTGCGTTTTCGCCGGAAAACGCGTTTTCGGCCGAAAACGTGTACGTTTGCACTTCCCGGCCACAGGGAAGCTGCTAGCCGGGAATTCTCTGCCTGGTTCTACCCGCTGCCCGGAACGCTACGCAGGGCAAAAGCGATTCTCGTCCTCCGTGCTTGCTTTTTCTCAGAAAGAGCCGTGGTGTGCGTTTTCGCCGGAAAACGCGTTTTCGGTGAAAACGTGTACGTTTGCACTTCCCGGCCACAGGGAAGCTGCTAGACGGGAATTCTCTGCCTGGTTCTACCCGCTGCCCGGAACACTACGCAGGGCAAAAGCGATTCTCGTCCTCCGTGCTTGCTTTTTCTCAGAAAGAGCCGTGGTGTGCGTTTTCGCCAGAAAACGCGTTTTCGGCTGAAAACGTGTACGTTTGCACTTCCCGGCCACAGGGAAGCTGCTAGCCGGGAATTCTCTGCCTGGTTCTACCCGCTGCCCGGAACGCTACGCAGGGCAAAAGCGATTCTCGTCCTCCGTGCTTGCTTTTTCTCAGAAAGAGCCGTGGTGTGAGTTTTCGCCGGAAAACGCGTTTTCGGCCGAAAACGTGTACGTTTGCACTTCCCGGCCACAGGGAAGCTGCTAGACGGGAATTCTCTGCCTGGTTCTACCCGCTGCCCGGAACGCTACGCAGGGCAAAAGCGATTCTCGTCCTCCGTGCTTGCTTTTTCTCAGAAAGAGCCGTGGTGTGCGTTTTCGCCGCAAAACGCGTTTTCGGCCAAAAACGTGTACGTTTGCACTTCCCGGCCACAGGGAAGCTGCTAGACGGGAATTCTCTGCCTGGTTCTACCCGCTGCCCGGAACGCTACGCAGGGCAAAAGCGATTCTCGTCCTCCGTGCTTGCTTTTTCTCAGAAAGAGCCGTGGTGTGCGTTTTCGCCGGAAAACGCGTTTTCGGTGAAAACGTGTACGTTTGCACTTCCCGGCCACAGGGAAGCTGCTAGCCGGGAATTCTCTGCCTGGTTCTACCCGCTGCCCGGAACACTACGCAGGGCAAAAGCGATTCTCGTCCTCCGTGCTTGCTTTTTCTCAGAAAGAGCCGTGGTGTGCGTTTTCGCCAGAAAACGCGTTTTCGGCCGAAAACGTGTACGTTTGCACTTCCCCGCCACAGGGAAGCTGCTAGCCGGGAATTCTCTGCCTGGTTCTACCCGCTGCCCGGAACGCTACGCAGGGCAAAAGCGGTTCTCGTCCTCCGTGCTTGCTTTTTCTCAGAAAGAGCCGTGGTGTGCGTTTTCGCGGGAAAACGCGTTTTCGGCCGAAAACGTGTACGTTTGCACTTCCCGGCCACAGGGAAGCTGCTAGCCGGGAATTCTCTGCCTGGTTCTACCCGCTGCCCGGAACACTACGCAGGGCAAAAGCGATTCTCGTCCTCCGTGCTTGCTTTTTCTCAGAAAGAGCCGTGGTGTGCGTTTTCGCCGGAAAACGCGTTTTCGGCCGAAAACGTGTACGTTTGCACTTCCCCGCCACAGGGAAGCTGCTAGCCGGGAATTCTCTGCCTGGTTCTACCCGCTGCCCGGAACGCTACGCAGGGCAAAAGCGATTCTCGTCCTCCGTGCTTGCTTTTTCTCAGAAAGAGCCGTGGTGTGCGTTTTCGCCGGAAAACGCGTTTTCGGCCGAAAACGTGTACGTTTGCACTTCCCCGCCACAGCGAAGCTGCTAGCCGGGAATTCTCTGCCTGGTTCTACCCGCTGCCCGGAACGCTACGCAGGGCAAAAGCGATTCTCGTCCTCCGTGCTTGCTTTTTCTCAGAAAGAGCCGTGGTGTGCGTTTTCGCCGGAAAACGCGTTTTCGGCCGAAAACGTGTACGTTTGCACTTCCCGGCCACAGGGAAGCTGCTAGCCGGGAATTCTCTGCCTGGTTCTACCCGCTGCCCGGAACGCTACGCAGGGCAAAAGCGATTCTCGTCCTCCGTGCTTGCTTTTTCTCAGAAAGAGCCGTGGTGTGCGTTTTCGCCGGAAAACGCGTTTTCGGCCGAAAACGTGTACGTTTGCACTTCCCGGCCACAGGGAAGCTGCTAGACGGGAATTCTCTGCCTGGTTCTACCCGCTGCCCGGAACGCTACGCAGGGCAAAAGCGATTCTCGTCCTCCGTGCTTGCTTTTTCTCAGAAAGAGCCGTGGTGTGCGTTTTCGCCGCAAAACGCGTTTTCGGCCGAAAACGTGTACGTTTGCACTTCCCCGCCACAGGGAAGCTGCTAGCCGGGAATTCTCTGCCTGGTTCTACCCGCTGCCCGGAACGCTACGCAGGGCAAAAGCGGTTCTCGTCCTCCGTGCTTGCTTTTTCTCAGAAAGAGCCGTGGTGTGCGTTTTCGCCGGAAAACGCGTTTTCGGCCGAAAACGTGTACGTTTGCACTTCCCGGCCACAGGGAAGCTGCTAGACGGGAATTCTCTGCCTGGTTCTACCCGCTGCCCGGAACGCTACGCAGGGCAAAAGCGATTCTCGTCCTCCGTGCTTGCTTTTTCTCAGAAAGAGCCGTGGTGTGCGTTTTCGCCGGAAAACGCGTTTTCGGCCGAAAACGTGTACGTTTGCACTTCCCGGCCACAGGGAAGCTGCTAGCCGGGAATTCTCTGCCTGGTTCTACCCGCTGCCCGGAACGCTACGCAGGGCAAAAGCGATTCTCGTCCTCCGTGCTTGCTTTTTCTCAGAAAGAGCCGTGGTGTGCGTTTTCGCCAGAAAACGCGTTTTCGGCCGAAAACGTGTACGTTTGCACTTCCCGGCCACAGGGAAGCTGCTAGCCGGGAATTCTCTGCCTGGTTCTACCCGCTGCCCGGAACGCTACGCAGGGCAAAAGCGATTCTCGTCCTCCGTGCTTGCTTTTTCTCAGAAAGAGCCGTGGTGTGCGTTTTCGCCGGAAAACGCGTTTTCGGCCGAAAACGTGTACGTTTGCACTTCCCGGCCTCAGGGAAGCTGCTAGCCGGGAATTCTCTGCCTGGTTCTACCCGCTGCCCGGAACGCTACGCAGGGCAAAAGCGATTCTCGTCCTCCGTGCTTGCTTTTTCTCAGAAAGAGCCATGGTGTGCTTTTTCTCCGGAAAACGCGTTTTCGGCCGGAAACGTGTACGTTTGCACTTCCCGGCCGCAGGGAAGCAGCTAGCCGGCAATTCGCTGCCTATTTCTACCCGCTGCTCAGAACGCTACGCAGGGCAAAAGCGATTCTCGTCCTCCGTGCTTGCTTTTTCTCAGAAAGAGCCGTGGTGTGCGTTTTCGCCGGAAAACGCGTTTTCGGCCGAAAACGTGTACGTTTGCACTTCCCGGCCACAGGGAAGCTGCTAGACGGGAATTCTCTGCCTGGTTCTACCCGCTGCCCGGAACGCTACGCAGGGCAAAAGCGATTCTCGTCCTCCGTGCTTGCTTTTTCTCAGAAAGAGCCGTGGTGTGCGTTTTCGCCGGAAAACGCGTTTTCGGCCGAAAACATGTACGTTTGCACTTCCCCGCCACAGGGAAGCTGCTAGCCGGGAATTCTCTGCCTGGTTCTACCCGCTGCCCGGAACGCTACGCAGGGCAAAAGCGATTCTCGTCCTCCGTGCTTGCTTTTTCTCAGAAAGAGCCGTGGTGTGCGTTTTCGCCGGAAAACGCGTTTTCGGCCGAAAACGTGTACGTTTGCACTTCCCCGCCACAGGGAAGCTGCTAGCCGGGAATTCGCTGCCTGGTTCTACCCGCTGCCCGGAACGCTACGCAGGGCAAAAGCGATTCTCGTCCTCCGTGCTTGCTTTTTCTCAGAAAGAGCCGTGGTGTGCGTTTTCGCCGGTAAACGCGTTTTCGGCCGAAAACGTGTACGTTTGCACTTCCCGGCCACAGGGAAGCTGCTAGACGGGAATTCTCTGCCTGGTTCTACCCGCTGCCCGGAACGCTACGCAGGGCAAAAGCGATTCTCGTCCTCCGTGCTTGCTTTTTCTCAGAAAGAGCCGTGGTGTGCGTTTTCGCCGGAAAACGCGTTTTCGGCGAAAACGTGTACGTTTGCACTTCCCGGCCACAGGGAAGCTGCTAGCCGGGAATTCTCTGCCTGGTTCTACCCGCTGCCCGGAACGCTACGCAGGGCAAAAGCGATTCTCGTCCTCCGTGCTTGCTTTTTCTCAGAAAGAGCCGTGGTGTGCGTTTTTGCCGGAAAACGCGTTTTCGGCAAAAACGTGTACGTTTGCACTTCCCGGCCACAGGGAAGCTGCTAGCCGGGAATTCTCTGCCTGGTTCTACCCGCTGCCCGGAACACTACGCAGGGCAAAAGCGATTCTCGTCCTCCGTGCTTGCTTTTTCTCAGAAAGAGCCGTGGTGTGCGTTTTCGCCGGAAAACGCGTTTTCGGCCGAAAACGTGTACGTTTGCACTTCCCCGCCACAGGGAAGCTGCTAGCCGGGAATTCTCTGCCTGGTTCTACCCGCTGCCCGGAACGCTACGCAGGGCAAAAGCGATTCTCGTCCTCCGTGCTTGCTTTTTCTCAGAAAGAGCCGTGGTGTGCGTTTTCGCCGGAAAACGCGTTTTCGGCCGAAAACGTGTACGTTTGCACTTCCCGGCCACAGGGAAGCTGCTAGCCGGGAATTCTCTGCCTGGTTCTACCCGCTGCCCGGAACGCTACGCAGGGCAAAAGCGATTCTCGTCCTCCGTGCTTGCTTTTTCTCAGAAAGAGCCGTGGTGTGCGTTTTCGCCGGAAAACGCGTTTTCGGCCGAAAACGTGTACGTTTGCACTTCCCGGCCACAGGGAAGCTGCTAGCCGGGAATTCTCTGCCTGGTTCTACCCGCTGCCCGGAACGCTACGCAGGGCAAAAGCGATTCTCGTCCTCCGTGCTTGCTTTTTCTCAGAAAGAGCCGTGGTGTGCGTTTTCGCCGATAAACGCGTTTTCGGCCGAAAACGTGTACGTTTGCAATTCCCGGCCACAGGGAAGCTGCTAGACGGGAATTCTCGGCCTGGTTCTACCCGCTGCCCGGAACGCTACGCAGGGCAAAAGCGATTCTCGTCCTCCGTGCTTGCTTTTTCTCAGAAAGAGCCGTGGTGTGCGTTTTCGCCGGAAAACGCGTTTTCGGCGAAAACGTGTACGTTTGCACTTCCCGGCCACAGGGAAGCTGCTAGCCGGGAATTCTCTGCCTGGTTCTACCCGCTGCCCGGAACGCTACGCAGGGCAAAAGCGATTCTCGTCCTCCGTGCTTGCTTTTTCTCAGAAAGAGCCATGGTGTGCGTTTTCGCCGGAAAACGCGTTTTCGGCGAAAACGTGTACGTTTGCACTTCCCGGCCACAGGGAAGCTGCTAGCCGGGAATTCTCTGCCTGGTTCTTCCCGCTGCCCGGAACACTACGCAGGGCAAAAGCGATTCTCGTCCTCCGTGCTTGCTTTTTCTCAGAAAGAGCCGTGGTGTGCGTTTTCGCCAGAAAACGCGTTTTCGGCCGAAAACGTGTACGTTTGCACTTCCCGGCCACAGGGAAGCTGCTAGCCGGGAATTCTCTGCCTGGTTCTACCCGCTGCCCGGAACGCTACTCAGGGCAAAAGCGATTCTCGTCCTCCGTGCTTGCTTTTTCTCAGAAAGAGCCGTGGTGTGCGTTTTCGCCGGAAAACGCGTTTTCGGCGGAAAACGTGTACGTTTGCACTTCCCGGCCACAGGGAAGCTGCTAGCCGGGAATTCTCTGCCTGGTTCTACCCGCTGCCCGGAACGCTACGCAGGGCAAAAGCGATTCTCGTCCTCCGTGCTTGCTTTTTCTCAGAAAGAGCCGTGGTGTGCGTTTTTGCCGGAAAACGCGTTTTCGGCGAAAACGTGTACGTTTGCACTTCCCGGCCACAGGGAAGCTGCTAGCCGGGAATTCTCTGCCTGGTTCTACCCGCTGCCCGGAACACTACGCAGGGCAAAAGCGATTCTCGTCCTCCGTGCTTGCTTTTTCTCAGAAAGAGCCGTGGTGTGCGTTTTCGCCAGAAAACGCGTTTTCGGCTGAAAACGTGTACGTTTGCACTTCCCCGCCACAGGGAAGCTGCTAGCCGGGAATTCTCTGCCTGGTTCTACCCGCTGCCCGGAACGCTACGCAGGGCAAAAGCGATTCTCGTCCTCCGTGCTTGCTTTTTCTCAGAAAGAGCCGTGGTGTGAGTTTTCGCCGGAAAACGCGTTTTCGGCCGAAAACGTGTACGTTTGCACTTCCCGGCCACAGGGAAGCTGCTAGACGGGAATTCTCTGCCTGGTTCTACCCGCTGCCCGGAACGCTACGCAGGGCAAAAGCGATTCTCGTCCTCCGTGCTTGCTTTTTCTCAGAAAGAGCCGTGGTGTGCGTTTTCGCCGGAAAACGCGTTTTCGGTGAAAACGTGTACGTTTGCACTTCCCGGCCACAGGGAAGCTGCTAGCCGGGAATTCTCTGCCTGGTTCTACCCGCTGCCCGGAACACTACGCAGGGCAAAAGCGATTCTCGTCCTCCGTGCTTGCTTTTTCTCAGAAAGAGCCGTGGTGTGCGTTTTCGCCAGAAAACGCGTTTTCGGCCGAAAACGTGTACGTTTGCACTTCCCCGCCACAGGGAAGCTGCTAGCCGGGAATTCTCTGCCTGGTTCTACCCGCTGCCCGGAACGCTACGCAGGGCAAAAGCGATTCTCGTCCTCCGTGCTTGCTTTTTCTCAGAAAGTGCCGTGGTGTGCGTTTTCGCGGGAAAACGCGTTTTCGGCCGAAAACGTGTACGTTTGCACTTCCCGGCCACAGGGAAGCTGCTAGCCGGGAATTCTCTGCCTGGTTCTACCCGCTGCCCGGAACACTACGCAGGGCAAAAGCGATTCTCGTCCTCCGTGCTTGCTTTTTCTCAGAAAGAGCCGTGGTGTGCGTTTTCGCCGGAAAACGCGTTTTCGGCCGAAAACGTGTATGTTTGCACTTCCCCGCCACAGGGAAGCTGCTAGCCGGGAATTCTCTGCCTGGTTCTACCCGCTGCCCGGAACGCTACGCAGGGCAAAAGCGATTCTCGTCCTCCGTGCTTGCTTTTTCTCAGAAAGAGCCGTGGTGTGCGTTTTCGCCGGAAAACGCGTTTTCGGCCGAAAACGTGTACGTTTGCACTTCCCCGCCACAGCGAAGCTGCTAGCCGGGAATTCTCTGCCTGGTTCTACCCGCTGCCCGGAACGCTACGCAGGGCAAAAGCGATTCTCGTCCTCCGTGCTTGCTTTTTCTCAGAAAGAGCCGTGGTGTGCGTTTTCGCCGGAAAACGCGTTTTCGGCCGAAAACGTGTACGTTTGCACTTCCCGGCCACAGGGAAGCTGCTAGCCGGGAATTCTCTGCCTGGTTCTACCCGCTGCCCGGAACGCTACGCAGGGCAAAAGCGATTCTCGTCCTCCGTGCTTGCTTTTTCTCAGAAAGAGCCGTGGTGTGCGTTTTCGCCGGAAAACGCGTTTTCGGCCGAAAACGTGTACGTTTGCACTTCCCGGCCACAGGGAAGCTGCTAGCCGGGAATTCTCTGCCTGGTTCTACCCGCTGCCCGGAACGCTACGCAGGGCAAAAGCGATTCTCGTCCTCCGTGCTTGCTTTTTCTCAGAAAGAGCCGTGGTGTGCGTTTTCGCCGGAAAACGCGTTTTCGGCCGAAAACGTGTACGTTTGCACTTCCCGGCTACAGGGAAGCTGCTAGACGGGAATTCTCTGCCTGGTTCTACCCGCTGCCCGGAACGCTACGCAGGGCAAAAGCGATTCTCGTCCTCCGTGCTTGCTTTTTCTCAGAAAGAGCCGTGGTGTGCGTTTTCGCCGGAAAACGCGTTTTCGGCCGAAAACGTGTACGTTTGCACTTCCCCGCCACAGGGAAGCTGCTAGCCGGGAATTCTCTGCCTGGTTCTACCCGCTGCCCGGAACGCTACGCAGGGCAAAAGCGATTCTCGTCCTCCGTGCTTGCTTTTTCTCAGAAAGAGCCGTGGTGTGCGTTTTCGCCGGAAAACGCGTTTTCGGCCGAAAACGTGTACGTTTGCACTTCCCCGCCACAGCGAAGCTGCTAGCCGGGAATTCTCTGCCTGGTTCTACCCGCTGCCCGGAACGCTACGCAGGGCAAAAGCGATTCTCGTCCTCCGTGCTTGCTTTTTCTCAGAAAGAGCCGTGGTGTGCGTTTTCGCCGGAAAACGCGTTTTCGGCCGAAAACGTGTACGTTTGCACTTCCCGGCCACAGGGAAGCTGCTAGCCGGGAATTCTCTGCCTGGTTCTACCCGCTGCCCGGAACGCTACGCAGGGCAAAAGCGATTCTCGTCCTCCGTGCTTGCTTTTTCTCAGAAAGAGCCGTGGTGTGCGTTTTCGCCGGAAAACGCGTTTTCGGCCGAAAACGTGTACGTTTGCACTTCCCGGCCACAGGGAAGCTGCTAGCCGGGAATTCTCTGCCTGGTTCTACCCGCTGCCCGGAACGCTACGCAGGGCAAAAGCGATTCTCGTCCTCCGTGCTTGCTTTTTCTCAGAAAGAGCCGTGGTGTGCGTTTTCGCCGGAAAACGCGTTTTCGGCCGAAAACGTGTACGTTTGCACTTCCCGGCTACAGGGAAGCTGCTAGACGGGAATTCTCTGCCTGGTTCTACCCGCTGCCCGGAACGCTACGCAGGGCAAAAGCGATTCTCGTCCTCCGTGCTTGCTTTTTCTCAGAAAGAGCCGTGGTGTGCGTTTTCGCCGCAAAACGCGTTTTCGGCCGAAAACGTGTACATTTGCACTTCCCCGCCACAGGGAAGCTGCTAGCCGGGAATTCTCTGCCTGGTTCTACCCGCTGCCCGGAACGCTACGCAGGGCAAAAGCGATTCTCGTCCTCCGTGCTTGCTTTTTCTCAGAAAGAGCCGTGGTGTGCGTTTTCGCCGGAAAACGCGTTTTCGGCCGAAAACGTGTACGTTTGCACTTCCCGGCTACAGGGAAGCTGCTAGACGGGAATTCTCTGCCTGGTTCTACCCGCTGCCCGGAACGCTACGCAGGGCAAAAGCGATTCTCGTCCTCCGTGCTTGCTTTTTCTCAGAAAGAGCCGTGGTGTGCGTTTTCGCCGCAAAACGCGTTTTCGGCCGAAAACGTGTACGTTTGCACTTCCCCGCCACAGGGAAGCTGCTAGCCGGGAATTCTCTGCCTGGTTCTACCCGCTGCCCGGAACGCTACGCAGGGCAAAAGCGGTTCTCGTCCTCCGTGCTTGCTTTTTCTCAGAAAGAGCCGTGGTGTGCGTTTTCGCCGGAAAACGCGTTTTCGGCCGAAAACGTGTACGTTTGCACTTCCCGGCCACAGGGAAGCTGCTAGCCGGGAATTCTCTGCCTGGTTCTACCCGCTGCCCGGAACGCTACGCAGGGCAAAAGCGGTTCTCGTCCTCCGTGCTTGCTTTTTCTCAGAAAGAGCCGTGGTGTGCGTTTTCGCCGGAAAACGCGTTTTCGGCCGAAAACGTGTACGTTTGCACTTCCCCGCCACAGCGAAGCTGCTAGCCGGGAATTCTCTGCCTGGTTCTACCCGCTGCCCGGAACGCTACGCAGGGCAAAAGCGATTCTCGTCCTCCGTGCTTGCTTTTTCTCAGAAAGAGCCGTGGTGTGCGTTTTCGCCGGAAAACGCGTTTTCGGCCGAAAACGTGTACGTTTGCACTTCCCGGCCACAGGGAAGCTGCTAGCCGGGAATTCTCTGCCTGGTTCTACCCGCTGCCCGGAACGCTACGCAGGGCAAAAGCGATTCTCGTCCTCCGTGCTTGCTTTTTCTCAGAAAGAGCCGTGGTGTGCGTTTTCGCCAGAAAACGCGTTTTCGGCCGAAAACGTGTACGTTTGCACTTCCCGGCCACAGGGAAGCTGCTAGCCGGGAATTCTCTGCCTGGTTCTACCCGCTGCCCGGAACGCTACGCAGGGCAAAAGCGATTCTCGTCCTCCGTGCTTGCTTTTTCTCAGAAAGAGCCGTGGTGTGCGTTTTCGCCGGAAAACGCGTTTTCGGCCGAAAACGTGTACGTTTGCACTTCCCGGCCTCAGGGAAGCTGCTAGCCGGGAATTCTCTGCCTGGTTCTACCCGCTGCCCGGAACGCTACGCAGGGCAAAAGCGATTCTCGTCCTCCGTGCTTGCTTTTTCTCAGAAAGAGCCGTGGTGTGCGTTTTCGCCGGAAAACGCGTTTTCGGCCGAAAACGTGTACGTTTGCACTTCCCGGCCACAGGGAAGCTGCTAGACGGGATTCTCTGCCTGGTTCTACCCGCTGCCCGGAACGCTACGCAGGGCAAAAGCGATTCTCGTCCTCCGTGCTTGCTTTTTCTCAGAAAGAGCCGTGGTGTGCGTTTTCGCCGGAAAACGCGTTTTCGGCCGAAAACGTGTACGTTTGCACTTCCCTGCCACAGGGAAGCTGCTAGACGGGAATTCTCTGCCTGGTTCTACCCGCTGCCCGGAACGCTACGCAGGGCAAAAGCGATTCTCGTCCTCCGTGCTTGCTTTTTCTCAGAAAGAGCCGTGGTGTGCGTTTTCGCCGGAAAACGCGTTTTCGGCCGAAAACGTGTACGTTTGCACTTCCCGGCCACATGGAAGCTGCTAGCCGGGAATTCTCTGCCTGGTTCTACCCGCTGCCCGGAACGCTACGCAGGGCAAAAGCGATTCTCGTCCTCCGTGCTTGCTTTTTCTCAGAAAGAGCCGTGGTGTGCGTTTTCGCCGGGAAACGCGTTTTCGGCCGAAAACATGTACGTTTGCACTTCCCGGCCACAGGGAAGCTGCTAGCCGGCAATTCGCTGCCTATTTCTACCCGCTGCTCAGAACGCTACGCAGGGCAAAAGCGATTCTCGTCCTCCGTGCTTGCTTTTTCTCAGAAAGAGCCGTGGTGTGCGTTTTCGCCGGAAAACGCGTTTTCGGCCGAAAACGTGTACGTTTGCACTTCCCGGCCACAGGGAAGCTGCTAGACGGGAATTCTCTGCCTGGTTCTACCCGCTGCCCGGAACGCTACGCAGGGCAAAAGCGATTCTCGTCCTCCGTGCTTGCTTTTTCTCAGAAAGAGCCGTGGTGTGCGTTTTCGCCGGAAAACGCGTTTTCGGCCGAAAACGTGTACGTTTGCACTTCCCCGCCACAGCGAAGCTGCTAGCCGGGAATTCTCTGCCTGGTTCTACCCGCTGCCCGGAACGCTACGCAGGGCAAAAGCGATTCTCGTCCTCCGTGCTTGCTTTTTCTCAGAAAGAGCCGTGGTGTGCGTTTTCGCCGGAAAACGCGTTTTCGGCCGAAAACGTGTACGTTTGCACTTCCCCGCCACAGCGAAGCTGCTAGCCGGGAATTCTCTGCCTGGTTCTACCCGCTGCCCGGAACGCTACGCAGGGCAAAAGCGATTCTCGTCCTCCGTGCTTGCTTTTTCTCAGAAAGAGCCGTGGTGTGCGTTTTCGCCGGAAAACGCGTTTTCGGCCGAAAACGTGTACGTTTGCACTTCCCGGCCACAGGGAAGCTGCTAGACGGGAATTCTCTGCCTGGTTCTACCCGCTGCCCGGAACGCTACGCAGGGCAAAAGCGATTCTCGTCCTCCGTGCTTGCTTTTTCTCAGAAAGAGCCGTGGTGTGCGTTTTCGCCGCAAAACGCGTTTTCGGCCGAAAACGTGTACGTTTGCACTTCCCGGCCACAGGGAAGCTGCTAGCCGGGAATTCTCTGCCTGGTTCTACCCGCTGCCCGGAACGCTACGCAGGGCAAAAGCGATTCTCGTCCTCCGTGCTTGCTTTTTCTCAGAAAGAGCCGTGGTGTGCGTTTTCGCCGGAAAACGCGTTTTCGGCCGAAAACGTGTACGTTTGCACTTCCCCGCCACAGCGAAGCTGCTAGCCGGGAATTCTCTGCCTGGTTCTACCCGCTGCCCGGAACGCTACGCAGGGCAAAAGCGATTCTCGTCCTCCGTGCTTGCTTTTTCTCAGAAAGAGCCGTGGTGTGCGTTTTCGCCGCAAAACGCGTTTTCGGCCGAAAACGTGTACGTTTGCACTTCCCCGCCACAGCGAAGCTGCTAGCCGGGAATTCTCTGCCTGGTTCTACCCGCTGCCCGGAACGCTACGCAGGGCAAAAGCGATTCTCGTCCTCCGTGCTTGCTTTTTCTCAGAAAGAGCCGTGGTGTGCGTTTTCGCCGGAAAACGCGTTTTCGGCCGAAAACGTGTACGTTTGCACTTCCCGGCCACAGGGAAGCTGCTAGACGGGAATTCTCTGCCTGGTTCTACCCGCTGCCCGGAACGCTACGCAGGGCAAAAGCGATTCTCGTCCTCCGTGCTTGCTTTTTCTCAGAAAGAGCCGTGGTGTGCGTTTTCGCCGGAAAACGCGTTTTCGGCCGAAAACGTGTACGTTTGCACTTCCCTGCCACAGGGAAGCTGCTAGCCGGGAATTCTCTGCCTGGTTCTACCCGCTGCCCGGAACGCTACGCAGGGCAAAAGCGATTCTCGTCCTCCGTGCTTGCTTTTTCTCAGAAAGAGCCGTGGTGTGCGTTTTCGCCGGAAAACGCGTTTTCGGCCGAAAACGTGTACGTTTGCACTTCCCGGCCACATGGAAGCTGCTAGCCGGGAATTCTCTGCCTGGTTCTACCCGCTGCCCGGAACGCTACGCAGGGCAAAAGCGATTCTCGTCCTCCGTGCTTGCTTTTTCTCAGAAAGAGCCGTGGTGTGCGTTTTCGCCGGAAAACGCGTTTTCGGCCGAAAACATGTACGTTTGCACTTCCCGGCCACAGGGAAGCTGCTAGCCGGCAATTCGCTGCCTATTTCTACCCGCTGCTCAGAACGCTACGCAGGGCAAAAGCGATTCTCGTCCTCCGTGCTTGCTTTTTCTCAGAAAGAGCCGTGGTGTGCGTTTTCGCCGGAAAACGCGTTTTCGGCCGAAAACGTGTACGTTTGCACTTCCCCGCCACAGGGAAGCTGCTAGCCGGCAATTCGCTGCCTGGTTCTACCCGCTGCCCGGAACGCTACGCAGGGCAAAAGCGATTCTCGTCCTCCGTGCTTGCTTTTTCTCAGAAAGAGCCATGGTGTGCTTTTTCTCCGGAAAACGCGTTTTCGGCCGGAAACGTGTACGTTTGCACTTCCCGGCCGCAGGGAAGCAGCTAGCCGGCAATTCGCTGCCTATTTCTACCCGCTGCTCAGAACGCTACGCAGGGCAAAAGCGATTCTCGTCCTCCGTGCTTGCTTTTTCTCAGAAAGAGCCGTGGTGTGCGTTTTCGCCGGAAAACGCGTTTTCGGCCGAAAACGTGTACGTTTGCACTTCCCGGCCACAGGGAAGCTGCTAGCCGGGAATTCTCTGCCTGGTTCTACCCGCTGCCCGGAACGCTACGCAGGGCAAAAGCGATTCTCGTCCTCCGTGCTTGCTTTTTCTCAGAAAGAGCCGTGGTGTGCGTTTTCGCCGATAAACGCGTTTTCGGCCGAAAACGTGTACGTTTGCAATTCCCGGCCACAGGGAAGCTGCTAGACGGGAATTCTCGGCCTGGTTCTACCCGCTGCCCGGAACGCTACGCAGGGCAAAAGCGATTCTCGTCCTCCGTGCTTGCTTTTTCTCAGAAAGAGCCGTGGTGTGCGTTTTCGCCGGAAAACGCGTTTTCGGCGAAAAAGTGTACGTTTGCACTTCCCGGCCACAGGGAAGCTGCTAGCCGGGAATTCTCTGCCTGGTTCTACCCGCTGCCCGGAACGCTACGCAGGGCAAAAGCGATTCTCGTCCTCCGTGCTTGCTTTTTCTCAGAAAGAGCCATGGTGTGCGTTTTCGCCGGAAAACGCGTTTTCGGTGAAAACGTGTACGTTTGCACTTCCCGGCCACAGGGAAGCTGCTAGCCGGGAATTCTCTGCCTGGTTCTACCCGCTGCCCGGAACGCTACGCAGGGCAAAAGCGATTCTCGTCCTCCGTGCTTGCTTTTTCTCAGAAAGAGCCGTGGTGTGCGTTTTCGCCGGAAAACGCGTTTTCGGCCGAAAACGTCTACGTTTGCACTTCCCGGCCACAGGGAAGCTGCTAGCCGGCAATTCGCTGCCTATTTCTACCCGCTGCTCAGAACGCTACGCAGGGCAAAAGCGATTCTCGTCCTCCGTGCTTGCTTTTTCTCAGAAAGAGCCGTGGTGTGCGTTTTCGCCGGAAAACGCGTTTTCGGCCGAAAACGTGTACGTTTGCACTTCCCCGCCACAGGGAAGCTGCTAGCAGAGAATTCGCTGCCTGGTTCTACCCGCTGCCCGGAACGCTACGCAGGGCAAAAGCGATTCTCGTCCTCCGTGCTTGCTTTTTCTCAGAAAGCGCCATGGTGTGCTTTTTCTCCGGAAAACGCGTTTTCGGCCGGAAACGTGTACGTTTGCACTTCCCGGCCGCAGGGAAGCAGCTAGCCGGCTATTCGCTGCCTATTTCTACCCGCTGCTCAGAACGCTACGCAGGGCAAAAGCGATTCTCGTCCTCCGTGCTTGCTTTTTCTCAGAAAGAGCCGTGGTGTGCGTTTTCGCCGGAAAACGCGTTTTCGGCCGAAAACGTGTACGTTGCACTTCCCGGCCACAGGGAAGCTGCTAGACGGGAATTCTCTGCCTGGTTCTACCCGCTGCCCGGAACGCTACGCAGGGCAAAAGCGATTCTCGTCCTCCGTGCTTGCTTTTTCTCAGAAAGAGCCGTGGTGTGCGTTTTCGCCGGAAAACGCGTTATCGGCCGAAAACATGTACGTTTGCACTTCCCCGCCACAGGGAAGCTGCTAGCCGGGAATTCTCTGCCTGGTTCTACCCGCTGCCCGGAACGCTACGCAGGGCAAAAGCGATTCTCGTCCTCCGTGCTTGCTTTTTCTCAGAAAGAGCCGTGGTGTGCGTTTTCGCCGGAAAACGCGTTTTCGGCCGAAAACGTGTACGTTTGCACTTCCCGGCCACAGGGAAGCTGCTAGCCGGGAATTCGCTGCCTGGTTCTACCCGCTGCCCGGAACGCTACGCAGGGCAAAAGCGATTCTCGTCCTCCGTGCTTGCTTTTTCTCAGAAAGAGCCGTGGTGTGCGTTTTCGCCGGTAAACGTGTTTTCGGCCGAAAACGTGTACGTTTGCACTTCCCGGCCACAGGGAAGCTGCTAGACGGGAATTCTCTGCCTGGTTCTACCCGCTGCCCGGAACGCTACGCAGGGCAAAAGCGATTCTCGTCCTCCGTGCTTGCTTTTTCTCAGAAAGAGCCGTGGTGTGCGTTTTCGCCGGAAAACGCGTTTTCGGCGAAAACGTGTACGTTTGCACTTCCCGGCCACAGGGAAGCTGCTAGCCGGGAATTCTCTGCCTGGTTCTACCCGCTGCCCGGAACGCTACGCAGGGCAAAAGCGATTCTCGTCCTCCGTGCTTGCTTTTTCTCAGAAAGAGCCGTGGTGTGCGTTTTTGCCGGAAAACGCGTTTTCGGCGAAAACGTGTACGTTTGCACTTCCCGGCCACAGGGAAGCTGCTAGCCGGGAATTCTCTGCCTGGTTCTACCCGCTGCCCGGAACACTACGCAGGGCAAAAGCGATTCTCGTCCTCCGTGCTTGCTTTTTCTCAGAAAGAGCCGTGGTGTGCGTTTTCGCCGGAAAACGCGTTTTCGGCCGAAAACGTGTACGTTTGCACTTCCCCGCCACAGGGAAGCTGCTAGCCGGGAATTCTCTGCCTGGTTCTACCCGCTGCCCGGAACGCTACGCAGGGCAAAAGCGATTCTCGTCCTCCGTGCTTGCTTTTTCTCAGAAAGAGCCGTGGTGTGCGTTTTCGCCGGAAAACGCGTTTTCGGCCCAAAACGTGTACGTTTGCACTTCCCGGCCACAGGGAAGCTGCTAGCCGGGAATTCTCTGCCTGGTTCTACCCGCTGCCCGGAACGCTACGCAGGGCAAAAGCGATTCTCGTCCTCCGTGCTTGCTTTTTCTCAGAAAGAGCCGTGGTGTGCGTTTTCGCCGGAAAACGCGTTTTCGGCGAAAACGTGTACGTTTGCACTTCCCGGCCACAGGGAAGCTGCTAGCCGGGAATTCTCTGCCTGGTTCTACCCGCTGCCCGGAACGCTACGCAGGGCAAAAGCGATTCTCGTCCTCCGTGCTTGCTTTTTCTCAGAAAGAGCCGTGGTGTGCGTTTTCGCCGGAAAACGCGTTTTCGGCGAAAACGTGTACGTTTGCACTTCCCGGCCACAGGGAAGCTGCTAGCCGGGAATTCTCTGCCTGGTTCTACCCGCTGCCCGGAACGCTACGCAGGGCAAAAGCGATTCTCGTCCTCCGTGCTTGCTTTTTCTCAGAAAGAGCCGTGGTGTGCGTTTTCGCCGGAAAACGCGTTTTCGGTGAAAACGTGTACGTTTGCACTTCCCGGCCACAGGGAAGCTGCTAGCCGGGAATTCTCTGCCTGGTTCTACCCGCTGCCCGGAACACTACGCAGGGCAAAAGCGATTCTCGTCCTCCGTGCTTGCTTTTTCTCAGAAAGAGCCGTGGTGTGCGTTTTCGCCAGAAAACGCGTTTTCGGCTGAAAACGTGTACGTTTGCACTTCCCCGCCACAGGGAAGCTGCTAGCCGGGAATTCTCTGCCTGGTTCTACCCGCTGCCCGGAACGCTACGCAGGGCAAAAGCGATTCTCGTCCTCCGTGCTTGCTTTTTCTCAGAAAGAGCCGTGGTGTGAGTTTTCGCCGGAAAACGCGTTTTCGGCCGAAAACGTGTACGTTTGCACTTCCCGGCCACAGGGAAGCTGCTAGACGGGAATTCTCTGCCTGGTTCTACCCGCTGCCCGGAACGCTACGCAGGGCAAAAGCGATTCTCGTCCTCCGTGCTTGCTTTTTCTCAGAAAGAGCCGTGGTGTGCGTTTTCGCCGCAAAACGCGTTTTCGGCCAAAAACGTGTACGTTTGCACTTCCCGGCCACAGGGAAGCTGCTAGACGGGAATTCTCTGCCTGGTTCTACCCGCTGCCCGGAACGCTACGCAGGGCAAAAGCGATTCTCGTCCTCCGTGCTTGCTTTTTCTCAGAAAGAGCCGTGGTGTGCGTTTTCGCCGGAAAACGCGTTTTCGGTGAAAACGTGTACGTTTGCACTTCCCGGCCACAGGGAAGCTGCTAGCCGGGAATTCTCTGCCTGGTTCTACCCGCTGCCCGGAACACTACGCAGGGCAAAAGCGATTCTCGTCCTCCGTGCTTGCTTTTTCTCAGAAAGAGCCGTGGTGTGCGTTTTCGCCGGAAAACGCGTTTTCGGCCGAAAACGTGTACGTTTGCACTTCCCCGCCACAGGGAAGCTGCTAGCCGGGAATTCTCTGCCTGGTTCTACCCGCTGCCCGGAACGCTACGCAGGGGAAAAGCGATTCTCGTCCTCCGTGCTTGCTTTTTCTCAGAAAGAGCCGTGGTGTGCGTTTTCGCCGCAAAACGCGTTTTCGGCCGAAAACGTGTACGTTTGCACTTCCCCGCCACAGCGAAGCTGCTAGCCGGGAATTCTCTGCCTGGTTCTACCCGCTGCCCGGAACGCTACGCAGGGCAAAAGCGATTCTCGTCCTCCGTGCTTGCTTTTTCTCAGAAAGAGCCGTGGTGTGCGTTTTCGCCAGAAAACGCGTTTTCGGCCGAAAACGTGTACGTTTGCACTTCCCGGCCACAGGGAAGCTGCTAGCCGGGAATTCTCTGCCTGGTTCTACCCGCTGCCCGGAACGCTACGCAGGGCAAAAGCGATTCTCGTCCTCCGTGCTTGCTTTTTCTCAGAAAGAGCCGTGGTGTGCGTTTTCGCCGGAAAACGCGTTTTCGGCGAAAACGTGTACGTTTGCACTTCCCCGCCACAGCGAAGCTGCTAGCCGGGAATTCTCTGCCTGGTTCTACCCGCTGCCCGGAACGCTACGCAGGGCAAAAGCGATTCTCGTCCTCCGTGCTTGCTTTTTCTCAGAAAGAGCCGTGGTGTGCGTTTTCGCCGGAAAACGCGTTTTCGGCCGAAAACGTGTACGTTTGCACTTCCCGGCCACAGGGAAGCTGCTAGCCGGGAATTCTCTGCCTGGTTCTACCCGCTGCCCGGAACGCTACGCAGGGCAAAAGCGATTCTCGTCCTCCGTGCTTGCTTTTTCTCAGAAAGAGCCGTGGTGTGCGTTTTCGCCGGAAAACGCGTTTTCGGTGAAAACGTGTACGTTTGCACTTCCCGGCCACAGGGAAGCTGCTAGCCGGGAATTCTCTGCCTGGTTCTACCCGCTGCCCGGAACACTACGCAGGGCAAAAGCGATTCTCGTCCTCCGTGCTTGCTTTTTCTCAGAAAGAGCCATGGTGTGCGTTTTCGCCAGAAAACGCGTTTTCGGCTGAAAACGTGTACGTTTGCACTTCCCCGCCACAGGGAAGCTGCTAGCCGGGAATTCTCTGCCTGGTTCTACCCGCTGCCCGGAACGCTACGCAGGGCAAAAGCGATTCTCGTCCTCCGTGCTTGCTTTTTCTCAGAAAGAGCCGTGGTGTGCGTTTTCGCCGGAAAACGCGTTTTCGGCCGAAAACGTGTACGTTTGCACTTCCCGGCCACAGGGAAGCTGCTAGACGGGAATTCTCTGCCTGGTTCTACCCGCTGCCCGGAACGCTACTCAGGGCAAAAGCGATTCTCGTCCTCCGTGCTTGCTTTTTCTCAGAAAGAGCCGTGGTGTGTGTTTTCGCCGCAAAACGCGTTTTCGGCCGAAAACGTGTACGTTTGCACTTCCCGGCCACAGGGAAGCTGCTAGACGGGAATTCTCTGCCTGGTTCTACCCGCTGCCCGGAACGCTACGCAGGGCAAAAGCGATTTTCGTCCTCCGTGCTTGCTTTTTCTCAGAAAGAGCCGTGGTGTGCGTTTTCGCCGGAAAACGCGTTTTCGGTGAAAACGTGTACGTTTGCACGTCCCGGCCACAGGGAAGCTGCTAGCCGGGAATTCTCTGCCTGGTTCTACCCGCTGCCCGGAACGCTACGCAGGGCAAAAGCGATTCTCGTCCTCCGTGCTTGCTTTTTCTCAGAAAGAGCCGTGGTGTGCGTTTTCGCGGGAAAACGCGTTTTCGGCCGAAAACGTGTACGTTTGCACTTCCCGGCCACAGGGAAGCTGCTAGCCGGGAATTCTCTGCCTGGTTCTACCCGCTGCCCGGAACGCTACGCAGGGCAAAAGCGATTCTCGTCCTCCGTGCTTGCTTTTTCTCAGAAAGAGCCGTGGTGTGCGTTTTCGCCGGAAAACGCGTTTTCGGCGAAAACGTGTACGTTTGCACTTCCCGGCCACAGGGAAGCTGCTAGCCGGGAATTCTCTGCCTGGTTCTACCCGCTGCCCGGAACACTACGCAGGGCAAAAGCGATTCTCGTCCTCCGTGCTTGCTTTTTCTCAGAAAGAGCCGTGGTGTGCGTTTTCGCCGGAAAACGCGTTTTCGGCCGAAAACGTGTACGTTTGCACTTCCCCGCCACAGGGAAGCTGCTAGCCGGGAATTCTCTGCCTGGTTCTACCCGCTGCCCGGAACGCTACGCAGGGGAAAAGCGATTCTCGTCCTCCGTGCTTGCTTTTTCTCAGAAAGAGCCGTGGTGTGCGTTTTCGCCGGAAAACGCGTTTTCGGACGAAAACGTGTACGTTTGCACTTCCCGGCCACAGGGAAGCTGCTAGACGGGAATTCTCTGCCTGGTTCTACCCGCTGCCCGGAACGCTACGCAGGGCAAAAGCGATTCTCGTCCTCCGTGCTTGCTTTTTCTCAGAAAGAGCCGTGGTGTGCGTTTTCGCCGGAAAACGCGTTTTCGGCCGAAAACGTGTACGTTTGCACTTCCCGGCCACAGGGAAGCTGCTAGCCGGGAATTCTCTGCCTGGTTCTACCCGCTGCCCGGAACGCTACGCAGGGCAAAAGCGATTCTCGTCCTCCGTGCTTGCTTTTTCTCAGAAAGAGCCGTGGTGTGCGTTTTCGCCGGAAAACGCGTTTTCGGCCGAAAACGTGTACGTTTGCACTTCCCGGCCACAGGGAAGCTGCTAGCCGGGAATTCTCTGCCTGGTTCTACCCGCTGCCCGGAACGCTACGCAGGGCAAAAGCGATTCTCGTCCTCCGTGCTTGCTTTTTCTCAGAAAGAGCCGTGGTGTGCGTTTTCGCCGGAAAACGCGTTTTCGGCGAAAACGTGTACGTTTGCACTTCCCGGCCACAGGGAAGCTGCTAGACGGGAATTCTCTGCCTGGTTCTACCCGCTGCCCGGAACACTACGCAGGGCAAAAGCGATTCTCGTCCTCCGTGCTTGCTTTTTCTCAGAAAGAGCCGTGGTGTGCGTTTTCGCCAGAAAACGCGTTTTCGGCCGAAAACGTGTACGTTTGCACTTCCCCGCCACAGGGAAGCTGCTAGCCGGGAATTCTCTGCCTGGTTCTACCCGCTGCCCGGAACGCTACGCAGGGCAAAAGCGATTCTCGTCCTCCGTGCTTGCTTTTTCTCAGAAAGAGCCGTGGTGTGCGTTTTCGCCGGAAAACGCGTTTTCGGCGAAAACGTGTACGTTTGCACTTCCCGGCCACAGGGAAGCTGCTAGCCGGGAATTCTCTGCCTGGTTCTACCCGCTGCCCGGAACGCTACGCAGGGCAAAAGCGATTCTCGTCCTCCGTGCTTGCTTTTTCTCAGAAAGAGCCGTGGTGTGCGTTTTCGCCGGAAAACGCGTTTTCGGTGAAAACGTGTACGTTTGCACTTCCCGGCCACAGGGAAGCTGCTAGCCGGGAATTCTCTGCCTGGTTCTACCCGCTGCCCGGAACACTACGCAGGGCAAAAGCGATTCTCGTCCTCCGTGCTTGCTTTTTCTCAGAAAGAGCCGTGGTGTGCGTTTTCGCCAGAAAACGCGTTTTCGGCTGAAAACGTGTACGTTTGCACTTCCCCGCCACAGGGAAGCTGCTAGCCGGGAATTCTCTGCCTGGTTCTACCCGCTGCCCGGAACGCTACGCAGGGCAAAAGCGATTCTCGTCCTCCGTGCTTGCTTTTTCTCAGAAAGAGCCGTGGTGTGAGTTTTCGCCGGAAAACGCGTTTTCGGCCGAAAACGTGTACGTTTGCACTTCCCGGCCACAGGGAAGCTGCTAGACGGGAATTCTCTGCCTGGTTCTACCCGCTGCCCGGAACGCTACGCAGGGCAAAAGCGATTCTCGTCCTCCGTGCTTGCTTTTTCTCAGAAAGAGCCGTGGTGTGCGTTTTCGCCGCAAAACGCGTTTTCGGCCAAAAACGTGTACGTTTGCACTTCCCGGCCACAGGGAAGCTGCTAGACGGGAATTCTCTGCCTGGTTCTACCCGCTGCCCGGAACGCTACGCAGGGCAAAAGCGATTCTCGTCCTCCGTGCTTGCTTTTTCTCAGAAAGAGCCGTGGTGTGCGTTTTCGCCGGAAAACGCGTTTTCGGTGAAAACGTGTACGTTTGCACTTCCCGGCCACAGGGAAGCTGCTAGCCGGGAATTCTCTGCCTGGTTCTACCCGCTGCCCGGAACGCTACGCAGGGCAAAAGCGATTCTCGTCCTCCGTGCTTGCTTTTTCTCAGAAAGAGCCGTGGTGTGCGTTTTCGCCGGAAAACGCGTTTTCGGCCGAAAACGTGTACGTTTGCACTTCCCCGCCACAGGGAAGCTGCTAGCCGGGAATTCTCTGCCTGGTTCTACCCGCTGCCCGGAACGCTACGCAGGGGAAAAGCGATTCTCGTCCTCCGTGCTTGCTTTTTCTCAGAAAGAGCCGTGGTGTGCGTTTTCGCCGGAAAACGCGTTTTCGGCCGAAAACGTGTACGTTTGCACTTCCCGGCCACAGGGAAGCTGCTAGCCGGGAATTCTCTGCCTGGTTCTACCCGCTGCCCGGAACGCTACGCAGGGCAAAAGCGATTCTCGTCCTCCGTGCTTGCTTTTTCTCAGAAAGAGCCGTGGTGTGCGTTTTCGCCAGAAAACGCGTTTTCGGCCGAAAACGTGTACGTTTGCACTTCCCGGCCACAGGGAAGCTGCTAGCCGGGAATTCTCTGCCTGGTTCTACCCGCTGCCCGGAACGCTACGCAGGGCAAAAGCGATTCTCGTCCTCCGTGCTTGCTTTTTCTCAGAAAGAGCCGTGGTGTGCGTTTTCGCCGGAAAACGCGTTTTCGGCGAAAACGTGTACGTTTGCACTTCCCCGCCACAGCGAAGCTGCTAGCCGGGAATTCTCTGCCTGGTTCTACCCGCTGCCCGGAACGCTACGCAGGGCAAAAGCGATTCTCGTCCTCCGTGCTTGCTTTTTCTCAGAAAGAGCCGTGGTGTGCGTTTTCGCCGGAAAACGCGTTTTCGGCCGAAAACGTGTACGTTTGCACTTCCCGGCCACAGGGAAGCTGCTAGCCGGGAATTCTCTGCCTGGTTCTACCCGCTGCCCGGAACGCTACGCAGGGCAAAAGCGATTCTCGTCCTCCGTGCTTGCTTTTTCTCAGAAAGAGCCGTGGTGTGCGTTTTCGCCGGAAAACGCGTTTTCGGTGAAAACGTGTACGTTTGCACTTCCCGGCCACAGGGAAGCTGCTAGCCGGGAATTCTCTGCCTGGTTCTACCCGCTGCCCGGAACACTACGCAGGGCAAAAGCGATTCTCGTCCTCCGTGCTTGCTTTTTCTCAGAAAGAGCCATGGTGTGCGTTTTCGCCAGAAAACGCGTTTTCGGCTGAAAACGTGTACGTTTGCACTTCCCCGCCACAGGGAAGCTGCTAGCCGGGAATTCTCTGCCTGGTTCTACCCGCTGCCCGGAACGCTACGCAGGGCAAAAGCGATTCTCGTCCTCCGTGCTTGCTTTTTCTCAGAAAGAGCCGTGGTGTGCGTTTTCGCCGGAAAACGCGTTTTCGGCCGAAAACGTGTACGTTTGCACTTCCCGGCCACAGGGAAGCTGCTAGACGGGAATTCTCTGCCTGGTTCTACCCGCTGCCCGGAACGCTACTCAGGGCAAAAGCGATTCTCGTCCTCCGTGCTTGCTTTTTCTCAGAAAGAGCCGTGGTGTGTGTTTTCGCCGCAAAACGCGTTTTCGGCCGAAAACGTGTACGTTTGCACTTCCCGGCCACAGG
Organism: Athene noctua; assembly: GCF_965140245.1. Taxonomy (NCBI): domain Eukaryota; kingdom Metazoa; phylum Chordata; class Aves; order Strigiformes; family Strigidae; genus Athene; species Athene noctua. Next base: position 253,094 of record NW_027437558.1, on the reverse strand, counting down.
GAAGCTGCTAGACGGGAATTCTCTGCCTGGTTCTACCCGCTGCCCGGAACGCTACGCAGGGCAAAAGCGATTTTCGTCCTCCGTGCTTGCTTTTTCTCAGAAAGAGCCGTGGTGTGCGTTTTCGCCGGAAAACGCGTTTTCGGTGAAAACGTGTACGTTTGCACGTCCCGGCCACAGGGAAGCTGCTAGCCGGGAATTCTCTGCCTGGTTCTACCCGCTGCCCGGAACGCTACGCAGGGCAAAAGCGATTCTCGTCCTCCGTGCTTGCTTTTTCTCAGAAAGAGCCGTGGTGTGCGTTTTCGCGGGAAAACGCGTTTTCGGCCGAAAACGTGTACGTTTGCACTTCCCGGCCACAGGGAAGCTGCTAGCCGGGAATTCTCTGCCTGGTTCTACCCGCTGCCCGGAACGCTACGCAGGGCAAAAGCGATTCTCGTCCTCCGTGCTTGCTTTTTCTCAGAAAGAGCCGTGGTGTGCGTTTTCGCCGGAAAACGCGTTTTCGGCGAAAACGTGTACGTTTGCACTTCCCGGCCACAGGGAAGCTGCTAGCCGGGAATTCTCTGCCTGGTTCTACCCGCTGCCCGGAACACTACGCAGGGCAAAAGCGATTCTCGTCCTCCGTGCTTGCTTTTTCTCAGAAAGAGCCGTGGTGTGCGTTTTCGCCGGAAAACGCGTTTTCGGCCGAAAACGTGTACGTTTGCACTTCCCCGCCACAGGGAAGCTGCTAGCCGGGAATTCTCTGCCTGGTTCTACCCGCTGCCCGGAACGCTACGCAGGGGAAAAGCGATTCTCGTCCTCCGTGCTTGCTTTTTCTCAGAAAGAGCCGTGGTGTGCGTTTTCGCCGGAAAACGCGTTTTCGGACGAAAACGTGTACGTTTGCACTTCCCGGCCACAGGGAAGCTGCTAGCCGGGAATTCTCTGCCTGGTTCTACCCGCTGCCGGGAACACTACGCAGGGCAAAAGCGATTCTCGTCCTCCGTGCTTGCTTTTTCTCAGAAAGAGCCGTGGTGTGCGTTTTCGCCAGAAAACGCGTTTTCGGCCGAAAACGTGTACGTTTGCACTTCCCGGCCACAGGGAAGCTGCTAGCCGGGAATTCTCTGCCTGGTTCTACCCGCTGCCCGGAACGCTACGCAGGGCAAAAGCGATTCTCGTCCTCCGTGCTTGCTTTTTCTCAGAAAGAGCCGTGGTGTGCGTTTTCGCCGGAAAACGCGTTTTAGGCCGAAAACGTGTACGTTTGCACTTCCCCGCCACAGCGAAGCTGCTAGCCGGGAATTCTCTGCCTGGTTCTACCCGCTGCCCGGAACGCTACGCAGGGCAAAAGCGATTCTCGTCCTCCGTGCTTGCTTTTTCTCAGAAAGAGCCGTGGTGTGCGTTTTCGCCGGTAAACGCGTTTTCGGCCGAAAACGTGTACGTTTGCACTTCCCCGCCACAGGGAAGCTGCTAGACGGGAATTCTCTGCCTGGTTCTACCCGCTGCCCGGAACGCTACGCAGGGCAAAAGCGATTCTCGTCCTCCGTGCTTGCTTTTTCTCAGAAAGAGCCGTGGTGTGCGTTTTCGCCGGAAAACGCGTTTTCGGCGAAAACGTGTACGTTTGCACTTCCCGGCCACAGGGAAGCTGCTAGCCGGGAATTCTCTGCCTGGTTCTACCCGCTGCCCGGAACGCTACGCAGGGCAAAAGCGATTCTCGTCCTCCGTGCTTGCTTTTTCTCAGAAAGAGCCGTGGTGTGCGTTTTCGCCGGAAAACGCGTTTTCGGCGAAAACGTGTACGTTTGCACTTCCCGGCCACAGGGAAGCTGCTAGACGGGAATTCTCTGCCTGGTTCTACCCGCTGCCCGGAACACTACGCAGGGCAAAAGCGATTCTCGTCCTCCGTGCTTGCTTTTTCTCAGAAAGAGCCGTGGTGTGCGTTTTCGCCAGAAAACGCGTTTTCGGCCGAAAACGTGTACGTTTGCACTTCCCCGCCACAGGGAAGCTGCTAGCCGGGAATTCTCTGCCTGGTTCTACCCGCTGCCCGGAACGCTACGCAGGGCAAAAGCGATTCTCGTCCTCCGTGCTTGCTTTTTCTCAGAAAGAGCCGTGGTGTGCGTTTTCGCCAGAAAACGCGTTTTCGGCCGAAAACGTGTACGTTTGCACTTCCCGGCCACAGGGAAGCTGCTAGCCGGGAATTCTCTGCCTGGTTCTACCCGCTGCCCGGAACGCTACGCAGGGCAAAAGCGATTCTCGTCCTCCGTGCTTGCTTTTTCTCAGAAAGAGCCGTGGTGTGCGTTTTCGCCGGAAAACGCGTTTTCGGCGAAAACGTGTACGTTTGCACTTCCCCGCCACAGCGAAGCTGCTAGCCGGGAATTCTCTGCCTGGTTCTACCCGCTGCCCGGAACGCTACGCAGGGCAAAAGCGATTCTCGTCCTCCGTGCTTGCTTTTTCTCAGAAAGAGCCGTGGTGTGCGTTTTCGCCGGAAAACGCGTTTTCGGCCGAAAACGTGTACGTTTGCACTTCCCGGCCACAGGGAAGCTGCTAGCCGGGAATTCTGTGCCTGGTTCTACCCGCTGCCCGGAACGCTACGCAGGGCAAAAGCGATTCTCGTCCTCCGTGCTTGCTTTTTCTCAGAAAGAGCCGTGGTTAGCGTTTTCGCCGGAAAACGCGTTTTCGGCCGAAAACGTGTACGTTTGCACTTCCCGGCCACAGGGAAGCTGCTAGACGGGAATTCTCTGCCTGGTTCTACCCGCTGCCCGGAACGCTACTCAGGGCAAAAGCGATTCTCGTCCTCCGTGCTTGCTTTTTCTCAGAAAGAGCCGTGGTGTGCGTTTTCGCCGCAAAACGCGTTTTCGGCCGAAAACGTGTACGTTTGCACTTCCCGGCCACAGGGAAGCTGCTAGACGGGAATTCTCTGCCTGGTTCTACCCGCTGCCCGGAACGCTACGCAGGGCAAAAGCGATTTTCGTCCTCCGTGCTTGCTTTATCTCAGAAAGAGCCGTGGTGTGCGTTTTCGCCGGAAAACGCGTTTTCGGTGAAAACGTGTACGTTTGCACGTCCCGGCCACAGGGAAGCTGCTAGCCGGGAATTCTCTGCCTGGTTCTACCCGCTGCCCGGAATGCTACGCAGGGCAAAAGCGATTCTCGTCCTCCGTGCTTGCTTTTTCTCAGAAAGAGCCGTGGTGTGCGTTTTCGCGGGAAAACGCGTTTTCGGCCGAAAACGTGTACGTTTGCACTTCCCGGCCACAGGGAAGCTGCTAGCCGGGAATTCTCTGCCTGGTTCTACCCGCTGCCCGGAACGCTACGCAGGGCAAAAGCGATTCTCGTCCTCCGTGCTTGCTTTTTCTCAGAAAGAGCCGTGGTGTGCGTTTTCGCCGGAAAACGCGTTTTCGGTGAAAACGTGTACGTTTGCACTTCCCGGCCACAGGGAAGCTGCTAGCCGGGAATTCTCTGCCTGGTTCTACCCGCTGCCCGGAACACTACGCAGGGCAAAAGCGATTCTCGTCCTCCGTGCTTGCTTTTTCTCAGAAAGAGCCGTGGTGTGTGTTTTCGCCGGAAAACGCGTTTTCGGCCGAAAACGTGTACGTTTGCACTTCCCCGCCACAGGGAAGCTGCTAGCCGGGAATTCTCTGCCTGGTTCTACCCGCTGCCCGGAACGCTACGCAGGGGAAAAGCGATTCTCGTCCTCCGTGCTTGCTTTTTCTCAGAAAGAGCCGTGGTGTGCGTTTTCGCCGGTAAACGCGTTTTCGGCCGAAAACGTGTACGTTTGCACTTCCCCGCCACAGGGAAGCTGCTAGACGGGAATTCTCTGCCTGGTTCTACCCGCTGCCCGGAACGCTACGCAGGGCAAAAGCGATTCTCGTCCTCCGTGCTTGCTTTTTCTCAGAAAGAGCCGTGGTGTGCGTTTTCGCCGGAAAACGCGTTTTCGGCGAAAACGTGTACGTTTGCACTTCCCGGCCACAGGGAAGCTGCTAGCCGGGAATTCTCTGCCTGGTTCTACCCGCTGCCCGGAACGCTACGCAGGGCAAAAGCGATTCTCGTCCTCCGTGCTTGCTTTTTCTCAGAAAGAGCCGTGGTGTGCGTTTTCGCCGGAAAACGCGTTTTCGGCGAAAACGTGTACGTTTGCACTTCCCGGCCACAGGGAAGCTGCTAGACGGGAATTCTCTGCCTGGTTCTACCCGCTGCCCGGAACACTACGCAGGGCAAAAGCGATTCTCGTCCTCCGTGCTTGCTTTTTCTCAGAAAGAGCCGTGGTGTGCGTTTTCGCCAGAAAACGCGTTTTCGGCCGAAAACGTGTACGTTTGCACTTCCCCGCCACAGGGAAGCTGCTAGCCGGGAATTCTCTGCCTGGTTCTACCCGCTGCCCGGAACGCTACGCAGGGCAAAAGCGATTCTCGTCCTCCGTGCTTGCTTTTTCTCAGAAAGAGCCGTGGTGTGCGTTTTCGCCGGAAAACGCGTTTTCGGCCGAAAACGTGTACGTTTGCACTTCCCGGCCACAGGGAAGCTGCTAGCCGGGAATTCTCTGCCTGGTTCTACCCGCTGCCCGGAACGCTACGCAGGGCAAAAGCGATTCTCGTCCTCCGTGCTTGCTTTTTCTCAGAAAGAGCCGTGGTGTGCGTTTTCGCCGGAAAACGCGTTTTCGGCGAAAACGTGTACGTTTGCACTTCCCGGCCACAGGGAAGCTGCTAGCCGGGAATTCTCTGCCTGGTTCTACCCGCTGCCCGGAACGCTACGCAGGGCAAAAGCGATTCTCGTCCTCCGTGCTTGCTTTTTCTCAGAAAGAGCCGTGGTGTGCGTTTTCGCCGGAAAACGCGTTTTCGGCCGAAAACGTGTACGTTTGCACTTCCCGGCCACAGGGAAGCTGCTAGCCGGGAATTCTCTGCCTGGTTCTACCCGCTGCCGGGAACACTACGCAGGGCAAAAGCGATTCTCGTCCTCCGTGCTTGCTTTTTCTCAGAAAGAGCCGTGGTGTGCGTTTTCGCCGGAAAACGCGTTTTCGGCAGAAAACGTGTACGTTTGCACTTCCCGGCCACAGGGAAGCTGCTAGCCGGGAATTCTCTGCCTGGTTCTACCCGCTGCCCGGAACGCTACGCAGGGCAAAAGCGATTCTCGTCCTCCGTGCTTGCTTTTTCTCAGAAAGAGCCGTGGTGTGCGTTTTCGCTGGTAAACGCGATTTCGGCTGAAAACGTGTACGTTTGCACTTCCCCGCCACAGGGAAGCTGCTAGCCGGGAATTCTCTGCCTGGTTCTACCCGCTGCCAGGAACGCTACGCAGGGCAAAAGCGATTCTCGTCCTCCGTGCTTGCTTTTTCTCAGAAAGAGCCATGGTGTGCTTTTTCGCCGGAAAACGCATTTTCGGCCGAAAACGTGTACGTTTGCACTTCCCCGCCACAGGGAAGCTGCTAGCCGGCAATTCGCTGCCTATTTCTACCCGCTGCTCAGAACGCTACGCAGGGCAAAAGCGATTCTCGTCCTCCGTGCTTGCTTTTTCTCAGAAAGAGCCGTGGTGTGCGTTTTCGCCGGAAAACGCGTTTTCGGCCGAAAACGTGTACGTTTGCACTTCCCCGCCACAGGGAAGCTGCTAGCCGGGAATTCTCTGCCTGGTTCTACCCGCTGCCCGGAACGCTACGCAGGGCAAAAGCGATTCTCGTCCTCCGTGCTTGCTTTTTCTCAGAAAGAGCCGTGGTGTGCGTTTTCGCCGGAAAACGCGTTTTCGGTGAAAACGTGTACGTTTGCACTTCCCGGCCACAGGGAAGCTGCTAGCCGGGAATTCTCTGCCTGGTTCTACCCGCTGCCCGGAACACTACGCAGGGCAAAAGCGATTCTCGTCCTCCGTGCTTGCTTTTTCTCAGAAAGAGCCGTGGTGTGTGTTTTCGCCGGAAAACGCGTTTTCGGCCGAAAACGTGTACGTTTGCACTTCCCCGCCACAGGGAAGCTGCTAGCCGGGAATTCTCTGCCTGGTTCTACCCGCTGCCCGGAACGCTACGCAGGGGAAAAGCGATTCTCGTCCTCCGTGCTTGCTTTTTCTCAGAAAGAGCCGTGGTGTGCGTTTTCGCCAGAAAACGCGTTTTCGGCCGAAAACGTGTACGTTTGCACTTCCCGGCCACAGGGAAGCTGCTAGCCGGGAATTCTCTGCCTGGTTCTACCCGCTGCCCGGAACGCTACGCAGGGCAAAAGCGATTCTCGTCCTCCGTGCTTGCTTTTTCTCAGAAAGAGCCGTGGTGTGCGTTTTCGCCGGAAAACGCGTTTTAGGCCGAAAACGTGTACGTTTGCACTTCCCCGCCACAGCGAAGCTGCTAGCCGGGAATTCTCTGCCTGGTTCTACCCGCTGCCCGGAACGCTACGCAGGGCAAAAGCGATTCTCCTCCTCCGTGCTTGCTTTTTCTCAGAAAGAGCCGTGGTGTGCGTTTTCGCCGGTAAACGCGTTTTCGGCCGAAAACGTGTACGTTTGCACTTCCCCGCCACAGGGAAGCTGCTAGACGGGAATTCTCTGCCTGGTTCTACCCGCTGCCCGGAACGCTACGCAGGGCAAAAGCGATTCTCGTCCTCCGTGCTTGCTTTTTCTCAGAAAGAGCCGTGGTGTGCGTTTTCGCCGGAAAACGCGTTTTCGGCGAAAACGTGTACGTTTGCACTTCCCGGCCACAGGGAAGCTGCTAGCCGGGAATTCTCTGCCTGGTTCTACCCGCTGCCCGGAACGCTACGCAGGGCAAAAGCGATTCTCGTCCTCCGTGCTTGCTTTTTCTCAGAAAGAGCCGTGGTGTGCGTTTTCGCCGGAAAACGCGTTTTCGGCGAAAACGTGTACGTTTGCACTTCCCGGCCACAGGGAAGCTGCTAGACGGGAATTCTCTGCCTGGTTCTACCCGCTGCCCGGAACACTACGCAGGGCAAAAGCGATTCTCGTCCTCCGTGCTTGCTTTTTCTCAGAAAGAGCCGTGGTGTGCGTTTTCGCCAGAAAACGCGTTTTCGGCCGAAAACGTGTACGTTTGCACTTCCCCGCCACAGGGAAGCTGCTAGCCGGGAATTCTCTGCCTGGTTCTACCCGCTGCCCGGAACGCTACGCAGGGCAAAAGCGATTCTCGTCCTCCGTGCTTGCTTTTTCTCAGAAAGAGCCGTGGTGTGCGTTTTCGCCGGAAAACGCGTTTTCGGCCGAAAACGTGTACGTTTGCACTTCCCGGCCACAGGGAAGCTGCTAGCCGGGAATTCTCTGCCTGGTTCTACCCGCTGCCCGGAACGCTACGCAGGGCAAAAGCGATTCTCGTCCTCCGTGCTTGCTTTTTCTCAGAAAGAGCCGTGGTGTGCGTTTTCGCCGGAAAACGCGTTTTCGGCGAAAACGTGTACGTTTGCACTTCCCGGCCACAGGGAAGCTGCTAGCCGGGAATTCTCTGCCTGGTTCTACCCGCTGCCCGGAACGCTACGCAGGGCAAAAGCGATTCTCGTCCTCCGTGCTTGCTTTTTCTCAGAAAGAGCCGTGGTGTGCGTTTTCGCCGGAAAACGCGTTTTCGGCCGAAAACGTGTACGTTTGCACTTCCCGGCCACAGGGAAGCTGCTAGCCGGGAATTCTCTGCCTGGTTCTACCCGCTGCCGGGAACACTACGCAGGGCAAAAGCGATTCTCGTCCTCCGTGCTTGCTTTTTCTCAGAAAGAGCCGTGGTGTGCGTTTTCGCCGGAAAACGCGTTTTCGGCAGAAAACGTGTACGTTTGCACTTCCCGGCCACAGGGAAGCTGCTAGCCGGGAATTCTCTGCCTGGTTCTACCCGCTGCCCGGAACGCTACGCAGGGCAAAAGCGATTCTCGTCCTCCGTGCTTGCTTTTTCTCAGAAAGAGCCGTGGTGTGCGTTTTCGCTGGTAAACGCGATTTCGGCTGAAAACGTGTACGTTTGCACTTCCCCGCCACAGGGAAGCTGCTAGCCGGGAATTCTCTGCCTGGTTCTACCCGCTGCCAGGAACGCTACGCAGGGCAAAAGCGATTCTCGTCCTCCGTGCTTGCTTTTTCTCAGAAAGAGCCATGGTGTGCTTTTTCGCCGGAAAACGCATTTTCGGCCGAAAACGTGTACGTTTGCACTTCCCCGCCACAGGGAAGCTGCTAGCCGGCAATTCGCTGCCTATTTCTACCCGCTGCTCAGAACGCTACGCAGGGCAAAAGCGATTCTCGTCCTCCGTGCTTGCTTTTTCTCAGAAAGAGCCGTGGTGTGCGTTTTCGCCGGAAAACGCGTTTTCGGCCGAAAACGTGTACGTTTGCACTTCCCCGCCACAGGGAAGCTGCTAGCCGGGAATTCTCTGCCTGGTTCTACCCGCTGCCCGGAACGCTACGCAGGGCAAAAGCGATTCTCGTCCTCCGTGCTTGCTTTTTCTCGGAAAGAGCCGTGGTGTGCGTTTTCGCCGGAAAACGCGTTTTCGGCCGAAAACGTGTACGTTTGCACTTCCCGTCCACAGGGAAGCTGCTAGCCGGGAATTCTCTGCCTGGTTCTACCCGCTGCCCGGAACGCTACGCAGGGCAAAAGCGATTCTCTTCCTCCGTGCTTGCTTTTTCTCAGAAAGAGCGGTGGTGTGCGTTTTCGCCGGAAAACGCGTTTTCGGCCGAAAACCTGTACGTTTGCTCTTCCCGTCCACAGGGAAGCTGGTAGCCGGGAATTCTCTTCCTGGTTCTACCTGCTGCCCGGAACGCTACGCAGGGCAAAAGCGATTCTCGTCCTCCGTGCTTGCTTTTTCTCAGAAAGAGCCGTGGTGTGCGTTTTCGCCGGAAAACGCGTTTTCGGCCGAAAACGTGTACGTTTGCACTTCCCCGCCACAGGGAAGCTGCTAGCCGGGAATTCTCTGCCTGGTTCTACCCGCTGCCCGGAACGCTACGCAGGGCAAAAGCGATTCTCGTCCTCCGTGCTTGCTTTTTCTCAGAAAGAGCCATGGTGTGCTTTTTCGCCGGAAAACGCATTTTCGGCCGAAAACGTGTACGTTTGCACTTCCCGGCCACAGGGAAGCTGCTAGACGGGAATTCTCTGCCTATTTCTACCCGCTGCTCAGAACGCTACGCAGGGCAAAAGCGATTCTCGTCCTCCGTGCTTGCTTTTTCTCAGAAAGAGCCGTGGTGTGCGTTTTCGCCGGTAAACGCGTTTTCGGCCGAAAACGTGTACGTTTGCACTTCCCCGCCACAGGGAAGCTGCTAGCCGGGAATTCTCTGCCTGGTTCTACCCGCTGCCCGGAACGCTACACAGGGCAAAAGCGATTCTCGTCCTCCGTGCTTGCTTTTTCTCAGAAAGAGCCGTGGTGTGCGTTTTCGCCGGAAAACGCGTTTTCGGCCGAAAACGTGTACCTTTGCACTTCCCGGCCACAGGGAAGCTGCTAGCCGGGAATTCTCTGCCTGGTTCTACCCGCTGCCCGGAACGCTACGCAGGGCAAAAGCGATTCTCGTCCTCCGTGCTTGCTTTTTCTCAGAAAGAGCCGTGGTGTGCGTTTTCGCCGGAAAACGCGTTTTCGGCCGAAAACGTTTACGTTTGCACTTCCCGGCCACAGGGAAGCTGCTAGACGGGAATTCTCTGCCTGGTTCTACCCGCTGCCCGGAACGCTACGCAGGGCAAAAGCGATTCTCGTCCTCCGTGCTTGCTTTTTCTCAGAAAGAGCCGTGGTGTGCGTTTTCGCCGCAAAACGTGTTTTCGGCGAAAACGTGTACGTTTGCACTCCCCGGCCACAGGGAAGCTGCTAGCCGGGAATTCTCTGCCTGGTTCTACCCGCTGCCCGGAACGCTACGCAGGGCAAAAGCGATTCTCGTCCTCCGTGCTTGCTTTTTCTCAGAAAGAGCCGTGGTGTGCGTTTTCGCGGGAAAACTCGTTTTCGGCCGAAAACGTGTACGTTTGCATTTCCCGGCCACAGGGAAGCTGCTAGCCGGGAATTCTCTGCCTGGTTCTACCCGCTGCCCGGAACGCTACGCAGGGCTAAAGCGATTCTCGTCCTCCGTGCTTGCTTTTTCTCAGAAAGAGCCGTGGTGTGCGTTTTCGCCGGAAAACGCGTTTTTGGCCGAAAACGTGTACGTTTGCACTTCCCCGTCACAGGGAAGCTGCTAGACGGGAATTCTCTGCCTGGTTCTACCCGCTGCCAGGAACGCTACGCAGGGCAAAAGCGATTCTCGTCCTCCGTGCTTGCTTTTTCTCAGAAAGAGCCGTGGTGTGCGTTTTCGCCGGAAAACGCGTTTTCGGCCGAAAACGTGTACGTTTGCACTTCCCCGCCACAGGGAAGCTGCTAGCCGGGAATTCTCTGCCTGGTTCTACCCGCTGCCCGGAACGCTACGCAGGGCAAAAGCGATTCTCGTCCTCCGTGCTTGCTTTTTCTCAGAAAGAGCCGTGGTGTGCGTTTTCGCCGGAAAACGCGTTTTCGGCCGAAAACGTGTACGTTTGCACTTCCCGGCCACAGGGAAGCTGCTAGCCGGCAATTCGCTGCCTATTTCTACCCGCTGCTCAGAACGCTACGCAGGGCTAAAGCGATTCTCGTCCTCCGTGCTTGCTTTTTCTCAGAAAGAGCCGTGGTGTGCGTTTTCGCCGGAAAACGCGTTTTCGGCCGAAAACGTTTACGTTTGCACTTCCCGGCCACAGGGAAGCTGCTAGCCGGGAATTCTCTGCCTGGTTCTACCCGCTGCCCGGAACGCTACGCAGGGCAAAAGCGATTCTCGTCCTCCGTGCTTGCTTTTTCTCAGAAAGAGCCATGGTGTGCGTTTTCGCCGCAAAACGTGTTTTCGGCGAAAACGTGTACGTTTGCACTTCCCGGCCACAGGGAATCTGCTAGACTGGAATTCTCTGCCTGGTTCTACCCGCTGCCCGGAACGCTACGCAGGGCAAAAGCGATTCTCGTCCTCCGTGCTTGCTTTTTCTCAGAAAGAGCCATGGTGTGCTTTTTCTCCGGAAAACGCGTTTTCGGCCGGAAACGTGTACGTTTGCACTTCCCGGCCACAGGGAAGCTGCTAGCCGGGAATTCTCTGCCTGGTTCTACCCGCTGCCCGGAACGCTACGCAGGGCAAAAGCGATTCTCGTCCTCCGTGCTTGCTTTTTCTCAGAAAGAGCCGTGGTGTGCGTTTTCGCCGGAAAACGCGTTTTCGGCCGAAAACGTGTACGTTTGCACTTCCCGGCCACAGGGAAGCTGCTAGACGGGAATTCTCTGCCTGGTTCTACCCGCTGCCCGGAACGCTACGCAGGGCAAAAGCGATTCTCGTCCTCCGTGCTTGCTTTTTATCAGAAAGAGCCGTGGTGTGCGTTTTCGCCGGAAAACGCGTTTTCGGCGGAAACGTGTACGTTTGCACTTCCCGGCCACAGGGAAGCTGCTAGCCGGGAATTCTCTGCCTGGTTCTACCCGCTGCCCGGAACGCTACGCAGGGCAAAAGCGATTCTCGTCCTCCGTGCTTGCTTTTTCTCAGAAAGAGCCGTGGTGTGCGTTTTCGCCGGAAAACGTGTTTTCGGCCGAAAACGTGTACGTTTGCAATTCCCGGCCACAGGGAAGCTGCTAGACGGGAATTCTCTGCCTGGTTCTACCCGCTGCCCGGAACGCTACGCAGGGCAAAAGCGATTCTCGTCCTCCGTGCTTGCTTTTTCTCAGAAAGAGCCGTGATGTGCGTTTTCGCCGGAAAACGCGTTTTCGGCGAAAACGTGTACGTTTGCACTTCCCGGCCACAGGGAAGCTGCTAGCCGGGAATTCTCTGCCTGGTTCTACCCGCTGCCCGGAACGCTACGCAGGGCAAAAGCGATTCTCGTCCTCCGTGCTTGCTTTTTCTCAGAAAGAGCCGTGGTGTGCGTTTTCGCCGGAAAACGTGTTTTCGGCCGAAAACGTGTACGTTTGCAATTCCCGGCCACAGGGAAGCTGCTAGACGGGAATTCTCTGCCTGGTTCTACCCGCTGCCCGGAACGCTACGCAGGGCAAAAGCGATTCTCGTCCTCCGTGCTTGCTTTTTCTCAGAAAGAGCCGTGATGTGCGTTTTCGCCGGAAAACGCGTTTTCGGCGAAAACGTGTACGTTTGCACTTCCCGGCCACAGGGAAGCTGCTAGCCGGGAATTCTCTGCCTGGTTCTACCCGCTGCCCGGAACGCTACGCAGGGCAAAAGCGATTCTCGTCCTCCGTGCTTGCTTTTTCTCAGAAAGAGCCATGGTGTGCGTTTTCGCCGGAAAACGCGTTTTCGGCGAAAACGTGTACGTTTGCACTTCCCGGCCACAGGGAAGCTGCTAGCCGGGAATTCTCTGCCTGGTTCTACCCGCTGCCCGGAACACTACGCAGGGCAAAAGCGATTCTCGTCCTCCGTGCTTGCTTTTTCTCAGAAAGAGCCGTGGTGTGCGTTTTCGCCAGAAAACGCGTTTTCGGCCGAAAACGTGTACGTTTGCACTTCCCCGCCACAGGGAAGCTGCTAGCCGGGAATTCTCTGCCTGGTTCTACCCGCTGCCCGGAACGCTACGCAGGGCAAAAGCGATTCTCGTCCTCCCTGCTTGCTTTTTCTCAGAAAGAGCCGTGGTGTGCGTTTTCGCCGGAAAACGCGTTTTCGGCCGAAAACGTGTACGTTTCCACTTCCCGGCCACAGGGAAGCTGCTAGCCGGGAATTCTCTGCCTGGTTCTACCCGCTGCCCGGAACGCTACGCAGGGCAAAAGCGATTCTCGTCCTCCGTGCTTGCTTTTTCTCAGAAAGAGCCGTGGTGTGCGTTTTCGCCGGAAAACGCGTTTTCGGCGGAAAACGTGTACGTTTGAACTTCCCGGCCACAGGGAAGCTGCTAGCCGGGAATTCTCTGCCTGGTTCTACCCGCTGCCCGGAACGCTACGCAGGGCAAAAGCGATTCTCGTCCTCCGTGCTTGCTTTTTCTCAGAAAGAGCCGTGGTGTGCGTTTTCGCCGGAAAATGCGTTTTCGGTGAAAACGTGTACGTTTGCACTTCCCGGCCACAGGGAAGCTGCTAGCCGGGAATTCTCTGCCTGGTTCTACCCGCTGCCCGGAACACTACGCAGGGCAAAAGCGATTCTCGTCCTCCGTGCTTGCTTTTTCTCAGAAAGAGCCGTGGTGTGCGTTTTCGCCAGAAAACGCGTTTTCGGCTGAAAACGTGTACGTTTGCACTTCCCCGCCACAGGGAAGCTGCTAGCCGGGAATTCTCTGCCTGGTTCTACCCGCTGCCCCGAACGCTACGCAGGGCAAAAGCGATTCTCGTCCTCCGTGCTTGCTTTTTCTCAGAAAGAGCCGTGGTGTGAGTTTTCGCCGGAAAACGCGTTTTCGGCCGAAAACGTGTACGTTTGCACTTCCCGGCCACAGGGAAGCTGCTAGACGGGAATTCTCTGCCTGGTTCTACCCGCTGCCCGGAACGCTACGCAGGGCAAAAGCGATTCTCGTCCTCCGTGCTTGCTTTTTCTCAGAAAGAGCCGTGGTGTGCGTTTTCGCCGCAAAACGCGTTTTCGGCCGAAAACGTGTACGTTTGCACTTCCCGGCCACAGGGAAGCTGCTAGCCGGGAATTCTCTGCCTGGTTCTACCCGCTGCCCGGAACGCTACGCAGGGCAAAAGTGATTCTCGTCCTCCGTGCTTGCTTTTTCTCAGAAAGAGCCGTGGTGTGCGTTTTCGCCGGAAAACGCGTTTTCGGTGAAAACGTGTACGTTTGCACTTGCCGGCCACAGGGAAGCTGCTAGCCGGGAATTCTCTGCCTGGTTCTACCCGCTGCCCGGAACGCTACGCAGGGCAAAAGCGATTCTCGTCCTCCGTGCTTGCTTTTTCTCAGAAAGAGCCGTGGTGTGCGTTTTCGCCAGAAAACGCGTTTTCGGCCGAAAACGTGTACGTTTGCACTTCCCCGCCACAGGGAAGCTGCTAGCCGGGAATTCTCTGCCTGGTTCTACCCGCTGCCCGGAACGCTACGCAGGGCAAAAGCGATTCTCGTCCTCCGTGCTTGCTTTTTCTCAGAAAGAGCCGTGGTGTGCGTTTTCGCGGGAAAACGCGTTTTCGGCCGAAAACGTGTACGTTTGCACTTCCCGGCCACAGGGAAGCTGCTAGCCGGGAATTCTCTGCCTGGTTCTACCCGCTGCCCGGAACGCTACGCAGGGCAAAAGCGATTCTCGTCCTCCGTGCTTGCTTTTTCTCAGAAAGAGCCGTGGTGTGCGTTTTCGCCGGAAAACGCGTTTTCGGCGAAAACGTGTACGTTTGCACTTCCCGGCCACAGGGAAGCTGCTAGCCGGGAATTCTCTGCCTGGTTCTACCCGCTGCCCGGAACACTACGCAGGGCAAAAGCGATTCTCGTCCTCCGTGCTTGCTTTTTCTCAGAAAGAGCCGTGGTGTGCGTTTTCGCCGGAAAACGCGTTTTCGGCCGAAAACGTGTACGTTTGCACTTCCCCGCCACAGGGAAGCTGCTAGCCGGGAATTCTCTGCCTGGTTCTACCCGCTGCCCGGAACGCTACGCAGGGGAAAAGCGATTCTCGTCCTCCGTGCTTGCTTTTTCTCAGAAAGAGCCGTGGTGTGCGTTTTCGCCGGAAAACGCGTTTTCGGCCGAAAACGTGTACGTTTGCACTTCCCGGCCACAGGGAAGCTGCTAGCCGGGAATTCTCTGCCTGGTTCTACCCGCTGCCCGGAACGCTACACAGGGCAAAAGCGATTCTCGTCCTCCGTGCTTGCTTTTTCTCAGAAAGAGCCGTGGTGTGCGTTTTCGCCAGAAAACGCGTTTTCGGCCGAAAACGTGTACGTTTGCACTTCCCGGCCACAGGGAAGCTGCTAGCCGGGAATTCTCTGCCTGGTTCTACCCGCTGCCCGGAACGCTACGCAGGGCAAAAGCGATTCTCGTCCTCCGTGCTTGCTTTTTCTCAGAAAGAGCCGTGGTGTGCGTTTTCGCCGGAAAACGCGTTTTCGGCCGAAAACGTGTACGTTTGCACTTCCCGGCCACAGGGAAGCTGCTAGACGGGAATTCTCTGCCTGGTTCTACCCGCTGCCCGGAACGCTACGCAGGGCAAAAGCGATTCTCGTCCTCCGTGCTTGCTTTTTCTCAGAAAGAGCCGTGGTGTGCGTTTTCGCCGGAAAACGCGTTTTCGGCCGAAAACGTGTACGTTTGCACTTCCCTGCCACAGGGAAGCTGCTAGCCGGGAATTCTCTGCCTGGTTCTACCCGCTGCCCGGAACGCTACGCAGGGCAAAAGCGATTCTCGTCCTCCGTGCTTGCTTTTTCTCAGAAAGAGCCGTGGTGTGCTTTTTCTCCGGAAAACGCGTTTTCGGCCGAAAACGTGTACGTTTGCACTTCCCGGCCACAGGGAAGCTGCTAGACGGGAATTCTCTGCCTGGTTCTACCCGCTGCCCGGAACGCTACGCAGGGCAAAAGCGATTCTCGTCCTCCGTGCTTGCTTTTTCTCAGAAAGAGCCGTGGTGTGCGTTTTCGCCGGAAAACGCGTTTTCGGCCGAAAACATGTACGTTTGCACTTCCCTGCCACAGGGAAGCTGCTAGCCGGGAATTCTCTGCCTGGTTCTACCCGCTGCCCGGAACGCTACGCAGGGCAAAAGCGATTCTCGTCCTCCGTGCTTGCTTTTTCTCAGAAAGAGCCGTGGTGTGCGTTTTCGCCGGAAAACGCGTTTTCGGCCGAAAACGTGTACGTTTGCACTTCCCGGCCACATGGAAGCTGCTAGCCGGGAATTCTCTGCCTGGTTCTACCCGCTGCCCGGAACGCTACGCAGGGCAAAAGCGATTCTCGTCCTCCGTGCTTGCTTTTTCTCAGAAAGAGCCGTGGTGTGCGTTTTCGCCGGAAAACGCGTTTTCGGCCGAAAACGTGTACGTTTGCACTTCCCCGCCACAGGGAAGCTGCTAGCCGGGAATTCGCTGCCTGGTTCTACCCGCTGCCCGGAACGCTACGCAGGGCAAAAGCGATTCTCGTCCTCCGTGCTTGCTTTTTCTCAGAAAGAGCCGTGGTGTGCGTTTTCGCCGGAAAACGTGTTTTCGGCCGAAAACGTGTACGTTTGCACTTCCCGGCCACAGGGAAGCTGCTAGACGGGAATTCTCTGCCTGGTTCTACCCGCTGCCCGGAACGCTACGCAGGGCAAAAGCGATTCTCGTCCTCCGTGCTTGCTTTTTCTCAGAAAGAGCCGTGGTGTGCGTTTTCGCCGGAAAACGCGTTTTCGGCGAAAACGTGTACGTTTGTACTTCCCGGCCACAGGGAAGCTGCTAGCCGGGAATTCTCTGCCTGGTTCTACCCGCTGCCCGGAACGCTACGCAGGGCAAAAGCGATTCTCGTCCTCCGTGCTTGCTTTTTCTCAGAAAGAGCCGTGGTGTGCGTTTTTGCCGGAAAACGCGTTTTCGGCGAAAACGTGTACGTTTGCACTTCCCGGCCACAGGGAAGCTGCTAGCCGGGAATTCTCTGCCTGGTTCTACCCGCTGCCCGGAACGCTACGCAGGGCAAAAGCGATTCTCGTCCTCCGTGCTTGCTTTTTCTCAGAAAGAGCCGTGGTGTGCGTTTTCGCCGGAAAACGCGTTTTCGGCCGAAAACGTGTACGTTTGCACTTCCCGGCCACAGGGAAGCTGCTAGCCGGGAATTCTCTGCCTGGTTCTACCCGCTGCCCGGAACGCTACGCAGGGCAAAAGCGATTCTCGTCCTCCGTGCTTGCTTTTTCTCAGAAAGAGCCGTGGTGTGCGTTTTCGCCGGAAAACGCGTTTTCGGCGAAAACGTGTACGTTTGCACTTCCCGGCCACAGGGAAGCTGCTAGCCGGGAATTCTCTGCCTGGTTCTACCCGCTGCCCGGAACGCTACGCAGGGCAAAAGCGATTCTCGTCCTCCGTGCTTGCTTTTTCTCAGAAAGAGCCGTGGTGTGCGTTTTTGCCGGAAAACGCGTTTTCGGCGAAAACGTGTACGTTTGCACTTCCCCGCCACAGCGAAGCTGCTAGCCGGGAATTCTCTGCCTGGTTCTACCCGCTGCCCGGAACGCTACGCAGGGCAAAAGCGATTCTCGTCCTCCGTGCTTGCTTTTTCTCAGAAAGAGCCGTGGTGTGCGTTTTCGCCGGAAAACGCGTTTTCGGCCGAAAACGTGTACGTTTGCACTTCCCGGCCACAGGGAAGCTGCTAGCCGGGAATTCTCTGCCTGGTTCTACCCGCTGCCCGGAACGCTACGCAGGGCAAAAGCGATTCTCGTCCTCCGTGCTTGCTTTTTCTCAGAAAGAGCCGTGGTGTGCGTTTTCGCCAGAAAACGCGTTTTCGGCCGAAAACGTGTACGTTTGCACTTCCCGGCCACAGGGAAGCTGCTAGCCGGGAATTCTCTGCCTGGTTCTACCCGCTGCCCGGAACGCTACGCAGGGCAAAAGCGATTCTCGTCCTCCGTGCTTGCTTTTTCTCAGAAAGAGCCGTGGTGTGCGTTTTCGCCGGAAAACGCGTTTTCGGCCGAAAACGTGTACGTTTGCACTTCCCCGCCACAGCGAAGCTGCTAGCCGGGAATTCTCTGCCTGGTTCTACCCGCTGCCCGGAACGCTACGCAGGGCAAAAGCGATTCTCGTCCTCCGTGCTTGCTTTTTCTCAGAAAGAGCCGTGGTGTGCGTTTTCGCCGGAAAACGCATTTTCGGCCGAAAACGTGTACGTTTGCACTTCCCGGCCACAGGGAAGCTGCTAGCCGGGAATTCTCTGCCTGGTTCTACCCGCTGCCCGGAACGCTACGCAGGGCAAAAGCGATTCTCGTCCTCCGTGCTTGCTTTTTCTCAGAAAGAGCCGTGGTGTGCGTTTTCGCGGGAAAACGCGTTTTCGGCCGAAAACGTGTACGTTTGCACTTCCCGGCCACAGGGAAGCTGCTAGACGGGAATTCTCTGCCTGGTCCTACCCGCTGCCCGGAACGCTACGCAGGGCAAAAGCGATTCTCGTCCTCCGTGCTTGCTTTTTCTCAGAAAGAGCCGTGGTGTGCGTTTTCGCCGGAAAACGCGTTTTCGGCCGAAAACGTGTACGTTTGCACTTCCCCGCCACAGGGAAGCTGCTAGACGGGAATTCTCTGCCTGGTTCTACCCGCTGCCCGGAACGCTACGCAGGGCAAAAGCGATTCTCGTCCTCCGTGCTTGCTTTTTCTCAGAAAGAGCCGTGGTGTGCGTTTTCGCCGGAAAACGCGTTTTCGGCCGAAAACGTGTACGTTTGCACTTCCCCGCCACAGGGAAGCTGCTAGCCGGGAATTCTCTGCCTGGTTCTACCCGCTGCCCGGAACGCTACGCAGGGGAAAAGCGATTCTCGTCCTCCGTGCTTGCTTTTTCTCAGAAAGAGCCGTGGTGTGCGTTTTCGCCGGAAAACGCGTTTTCGGCCGAAAACGTGTACGTTTGCACTTCCCGGCCACAGGGAAGCTGCTAGCCGGGAATTCTCTGCCTGGTTCTACCCGCTGCCCGGAACGCTACGCAGGGCAAAAGCGATTCTCGTCCTCCGTGCTTGCTTTTTCTCAGAAAGAGCCGTGGTGTGCGTTTTCGCCAGAAAACGCGTTTTCGGCCGAAAACGTGTACGTTTGCACTTCCCGGCCACAGGGAAGCTGCTAGCCGGGAATTCTCTGCCTGGTTCTACCCGCTGCCCGGAACGCTACGCAGGGCAAAAGCGATTCTCGTCCTCCGTGCTTGCTTTTTCTCAGAAAGAGCCGTGGTGTGCGTTTTCGCCGGAAAACGCGTTTTCGGCCGAAAACGTGTACGTTTGCACTTCCCGGCCACAGGGAAGCTGCTAGCCGGGAATTCTCTGCCTGGTTCTACCCGCTGCCCGGAACGCTACGCAGGGCAAAAGCGATTCTCGTCCTCCGTGCTTGCTTTTTCTCAGAAAGAGCCGTGGTGTGCGTTTTCGCCGGAAAACGCGTTTTCGGCGAAAACGTGTACGTTTGCACTTCCCGGCCACAGGGAAGCTGCTAGCCGGGAATTCTCTGCCTGGTTCTACCCGCTGCCCGGAACACTACGCAGGGCAAAAGCGATTCTCGTCCTCCGTGCTTGCTTTTTCTCAGAAAGAGCCGTGGTGTGTGTTTTCGCCGGAAAACGCGTTTTCGGCCGAAAACGTGTACGTTTGCACTTCCCCGCCACAGGGAAGCTGCTAGCCGGGAATTCTCTGCCTGGTTCTACCCGCTGCCCGGAACGCTACGCAGGGCAAAAGCGATTCTCGTCCTCCGTGCTTGCTTTTTCTCAGAAAGAGCCGTGGTGTGCGTTTTCGCCGGAAAACGCGTTTTCGGACGAAAACGTGTACGTTTGCACTTCCCGGCCACAGGGAAGCTGCTAGCCGGGAATTCTCTGCCTGGTTCTACCCGCTGCCGGGAACACTACGCAGGGCAAAAGCGATTCTCGTCCTCCGTGCTTGCTTTTTCTCAGAAAGAGCCGTGGTGTGCGTTTTCGCCGGAAAACGCGTTTTCGGCCGAAAACGTGTACGTTTGCACTTCCCGGCCACAGGGAAGCTGCTAGCCGGGAATTCTCTGCCTGGTTCTACCCGCTGCCCGGAACGCTACGCAGGGCAAAAGCGATTCTCGTCCTCCGTGCTTGCTTTTTCTCAGAAAGAGCCGTGGTGTGCGTTTTCGCCGGAAAACGCGTTTTCGGCCGAAAACGTGTACGTTTGCACTTCCCCGCCACAGCGAAGCTGCTAGCCGGGAATTCTCTGCCTGGTTCTACCCGCTGCCCGGAACGCTACGCAGGGCAAAAGCGATTCTCGTCCTCCGTGCTTGCTTTTTCTCAGAAAGAGCCGTGGTGTGCGTTTTCGCCGGTAAACGCGTTTTCGGCCGAAAACGTGTACGTTTAGACTTCCCCGCCACAGGGAAGCTGCTAGACGGGAATTCTCTGCCTGGTTCTACCCGCTGCCCGGAACGCTACGCAGGGCAAAAGCGATTCTCGTCCTCCGTGCTTGCTTTTTCTCAGAAAGAGCCGTGGTGTGCGTTTTCGCCGGAAAACGCGTTTTCGGCCGAAAACGTGTACGTTTGCACTTCCCGGCCACAGGGAAGCTGCTAGCCGGGAATTCTCTGCCTGGTTCTACCCGCTGCCCGGAACGCTACGCAGGGCAAAAGCGATTGTCCTCCTCCGTGCTTGCTTTTTCTCAGAAAGAGCCGTGGTGTGCGTTTTCGCCGGAAAACGCGTTTTCGGCGAAAACGTGTACGTTTGCACTTCCCGGCCACAGGGAAGCTGCTAGACGGGAATTCTCTGCCTGGTTCTACCCGCTGCCCGGAACACTACGCAGGGCAAAAGCGATTCTCGTCCTCCGTGCTTGCTTTTTCTCAGAAAGAGCCGTGGTGTGCGTTTTCGCCACAAAACGCGTTTTCGGCCGAAAACGTGTACGTTTGCACTTCCCCGCCACAGGGAAGCTGCTAGCCGGGAATTCTCTGCCTGGTTCTACCCGCTGCCCGGAACGCTACGCAGGGCAAAAGCGATTCTCGTCCTCCGTGCTTGCTTTTTCTCAGAAAGAGCCGTGGTGTGCGTTTTCGCCGGAAAACGCGTTTTCGGCCGAAAACGTGTACGTTTGCACTTCCCGGCCACAGGGAAGCTGCTAGCCGGGAATTCTCTGCCTGGTTCTACCCGCTGCCCGGAACGCTACGCAGGGCAAAAGCGATTCTCGTCCTCCGTGCTTGCTTTTTCTCAGAAAGAGCCGTGGTGTGCGTTTTCGCCGGAAAACGCGTTTTCGGCCGAAAACGTGTACGTTTGCACTTCCCGGCCACAGGGAAGCTGCTAGCCGGGAATTCTCTGCCTGGTTCTACCCGCTGCCCGGAACGCTACGCAGGGCAAAAGCGATTCTCGTCCTCCGTGCTTGCTTTTTCTCAGAAAGAGCCGTGGTGTGCGTTTTCGCCGGAAAACGCGTTTTCGGCCGAAAACGTGTACGTTTGCACTTCCCGGCCACAGGGAAGCTGCTAGACGGGAATTCTCTGCCTGGTTCTACCCGCTGCCCGGAACGCTACGCAGGGCAAAAGCGATTCTCGTCCTCCGTGCTTGCTTTTTCTCAGAAAGAGCCGTGGTGTGCGTTTTCGCCGGAAAACGCGTTTTCGGCGAAAACGTGTACGTTTGCACTTCCCGGCCACTGGGAAGCTGCTAGCCGGGAATTCTCTGCCTGGTTCTACCCGCTGCCCGGAACACTACGCAGGGCAAAAGCGATTCTCGTCCTCCGTGCTTGCTTTTTCTCAGAAAGAGCCGTGGTGTGCGTTTTCGCCGGAAAACGCGTTTTCGGCCGAAAACGTGTACGTTTGCACTTCCCGGCCACAGGGAAGCTGCTAGCCGGGAATTCTCTGCCTGGTTCTACCCGCTGCCCGGAACGCTACGCAGGGCAAAAGCGATTCTCGTCCTCCGTGCTTGCTTTTTCTCAGAAAGAGCCGTGGTGTGCGTTTTCGCTGGTAAACGCGATTTCGGACGAAAACGTGTACGTTTGCACTTCCCCGCCACAGGGAAGCTGCTAGCCGGGAATTCTCTGCCTGGTTCTACCCGCTGCCAGGAACGCTACGCAGGGCAAAAGCGATTCTCGTCCTCCGTGCTTGCTTTTTCTCAGAAAGAGCATTGGTGTGCTTTTTCGCCGGAAAACGCATTTTCGGCCGAAAACGTGTACGTTTGCACTTCCC
The DNA here is from genome assembly GCF_965140245.1 of Athene noctua. Taxonomy (NCBI): domain Eukaryota; kingdom Metazoa; phylum Chordata; class Aves; order Strigiformes; family Strigidae; genus Athene; species Athene noctua. Next base: position 231,653 of record NW_027437558.1, on the reverse strand, counting down.
CGCCACAGGGAAGCTGCTAGCCGGCAATTCGCTGCCTATTTCTACCCGCTGCTCAGAACGCTACGCAGGGCAAAAGCGATTCTCGTCCTCCGTGCTTGCTTTTTCTCAGAAAGAGCCGTGGTGTGCGTTTTCGCCGGAAAACGCGTTTTCGGCCGAAAACGTGTACGTTTGCACTTCCCCGCCACAGGGAAGCTGCTAGCCGGGAATTCGCTGCCTGGTTCTACCCGCTGCCCGGAACGCTACGCAGGGCAAAAGCGATTCTCGTCCTCCGTGCTTGCTTTTTCTCAGAAAGGGCCATGGTGTGCTTTTTCGGCGGAAAACGCGTTTTCGGCCGAAAACGTTTACGTTTGCACTTCCCCGCCACAGGGAAGCTGCTAGCCGGCAATTCCCTGCCTATTTTTACCCGCTGCTCAAAACGCTACGCAGGGCACAAGCGATTCTCGTCCTCCGTGCTTGCTTTTTCTCAGAAAGAGCCGTGGTGTGCGTTTTCGCCGGAAAACGCATTTTCGGCCGCAAACGTGTACGTTTGCAATTCCCCGCCACAGGGAAGCTGCTAGACGGGAATTCTCTGCCTGGTTCTACCCGCTGCCCGAACGCTACGCAGGGCAAAAGCGATTCTCGTCCTCCGTGCTTGCTTTCTCTCAGAAAGAGCCGTGGTGTGCGTTTTCGCCGGAAAACGCGTTTTCGGCCGAAAACGTGTACGTTTGCACTTCCCGGCCACAGGGAAGCTGCTAGCCGGGAATTCTCTGCCTGGTTCTACCCGCTGCCCGGAACGCTACGCAGGGCAAAAGCGATTCTCGTCCTCCGTGCTTCCTTTTTCTCAAAAGAGCCGTGGTGTGCGTTTTCGCCGGAAAACGCGTTTTCGGCCGAAAACGTGTACGTTTGCACTTCCCGGCCACAGGGAAGCTGCTAGACGGGAATTCTCTGCCTGGTTCTACCCGCTGCCCGGAACGCTACGCAGGGCAAAAGCGATTCTCGTCCTCCGTGCTTGCTTTTTCTCAGAAAGAGCCGTGGTGTGCGTTTTCGCTGGTAAACGCGTTTTCGGCCGAAAACGTGTACGTTTGCACTTCCCCGCCACAGGGAAGCTGCTAGCCGGGAATTCTCTGCCTGGTTCTACCCGCTGCCCGGAACGCTACGCAGGGCAAAAGCGATTCTCGTCCTCCGTGCTTGCTTTTTCTCAGAAAGAGCCGTGGTGTGCGTTTTCGCCGCAAAACGTGTTTTCGGCGAAAACGTGTACGTTTGCACTCCCCGGCCACAGGGAAGCTGCTAGCCGGGAATTCTCTGCCTGGTTCTACCCGCTGCCCGGAACGCTACGCAGGGCAAAAGCGATTCTCGTCCTCCGTGCTTGCTTTTTCTCAGAAAGAGCCGTGGTGTGCGTTTTCGCCGGAAAACGCGTTTTCGGCCGAAAACGTGTACGTTTGCATTTCCCGGCCACAGGGAAGCTGCTAGCCGGGAATTCTCTGCCTGGTTCTACACGCTGCCCGGAACGCTACGCAGGGCAAAAGCGATTCTCGTTCTCCGTGCTTGCTTTTTCTCAGAAAGAGCCGTGGTGTGCGTTTTCGCCGGAAAACGCGTTTTAGGCCGAAAACGTGTACGTTTGCACTTCCGCGCCACAGGGAAGCTGCTAGACGGGAATTCTCTGCCTGGTTCTACCGGCTGCCAGGAACGCTACGCAGGGCAAAAGCGATTCTCGTCCTCCGTGCTTGCTTTTTCTCAGAAAGAGCCGTGGTGTGCGTTTTCGCCGGAAAACGCGTTTTCGGCCGAAAACGTGTACGTTTGCACTTCCCGGCCACAGGGAAGCTGCTAGCCGGGAATTCTCTGCCTGGTTCTACCCGCTGCCCGGAACGCTACGCAGGGCAAAAGCGATTCTCGTCCTCCGTGCTTGCTTTTTCTCAGAAAGAGCCGTGGTGTGCGTTTTCGCCGGAAAACGCGTTTTCGGCCGAAAACGTTTACGTTTGCACTTCCCGGCCACAGGGAAGCTGCTAGACGGGAATTCTCTGCCTGGTTCTACCCGCTGCCCGGAACGCTACGCAGGGCAAAAGCGATTCTCGTCCTCCGTGCTTGCTTTTTCTCAGAAAGAGCCGTGGTGTGCGTTTTCGCCGCAAAACGTGTTTTCGGCGAAAACGTGTACGTTTGCACTCCCCGGCCACAGGGAAGCTGCTAGCCGGGAATTCTCTGCCTGGTTCTACCCGCTGCCAGGAACGCTACGCAGGGCAAAAGCGATTCTCGTCCTCCGTGCTTGCTTTTTCTCAGAAAGAGCCGTGGTGTGCGTTTTCGCCGCAAAACGTGTTTTCGGATAAAACGTGTACGTTTGCACTCCCCGGCCACAGGGAAGCTGCTAGCCGGGAATTCTCTGCCTGGTTCTACCCGCTGCCCGGAACGCTACGCAGGGCAAAAGCGATTCTCGTCCTCCGTGCTTGCTTTTTCTCAGAAAGAGCCGTGGTGTGCGTTTTCGCCGGAAAACGCGTTTTCGGCCGAAAACGTGTACCTTTGCACTTCCCGGCCACAGGGAAGCTGCTAGCCGGGAATTCTCTGCCTGGTTCTACCCGCTGCCCGGAACGCTACGCAGGGCAAAAGCGATTCTCGTCCTCCGTGCTTGCTTTTTCTCAGAAAGAGCCGTGGTGTGCGTTTTCGCCGGAAAACGAGTTTTCGGCCGAAAACGTGTACGTTTGCACTTCCCGGCCACAGGGAAGCTGCTAGGCGGTAATTCTCTGCCTGGTTCTACCCGCTGCCAGGAACGCTACGCAGGGCAAAAGCGATTCTCGTCCTCCGTGCTTGCTTTTTCTCAGAAAGAGCATTGGTGTGCTTTTTCGCCGGAAAACGCATTTTCGGCCGAAAACGTGTACGTTTGCACTTCCCCGCCACAGGGAAGCTGCTAGCCGGCAATTCGCTGCCTATTTCTACCCGCTGCTCAGAACGCTACGCAGGGCAAAAGCGATTCTCGTCCTCCGTGCTTGCTTTTTCTCAGAAAGAGCCGTGGTGTGCGTTTTCGCCGGAAAACGCGTTTTCGGCCGAAAACGTGTACGTTTGCACTTCCCCGCCACAGGGAAGCTGCTAGCCGGGAATTCGCTGCCTGGTTCTACCCGCTGCCCGGAACGCTACGCAGGGCAAAAGCGATTCTCGTCCTCCGTGCTTGCTTTTTCTCAGAAAGGGCCATGGTGTGCTTTTTCGCCGGAAAACGCGTTTTCGGCCGAAAACGTTTACGTTTGCACTTCCCCGCCACAGGGAAGCTGCTAGCCGGCAATTCCCTGCCTATTTTTACCCGCTGCTCAGAACGCTACGCAGGGCACAAGCGATTCTCGTCCTCCGTGCTTGCTTTTTCTCAGAAAGAGCCGTGGTGTGCGTTTTCGCCGGAAAACGCGTTTTCGGCCGCAAACGTGTACGTTTGCAATTCCCCGCCACAGGGAAGCTGCTAGACGGGAATTCTCTGCCTGGTTCTACCCGCTGCCCGAACGCTACGCAGGGCAAAAGCGATTCTCGTCCTCCGTGCTTGCTTTTTCTCAGAAAGAGCCGTGGTGTGCGTTTTCGCCGGAAAACGCGTTTTCGGCCGAAAACGTGTACGTTTGCACTTCCCTGCCACAGGGAAGCTGCTAGACGGGAATTCTCTGCCTGGTTCTACCCGCTGCCCGGAACGCTACGCAGGGCAAAAGCGATTCTCGTCCTCCGTGCTTCCTTTTTCTCAAAAGAGCCGTGGTGTGCGTTTTCGCCGGAAAACGCGTTTTCGGCCGAAAACGTGTACGTTTGCACTTCCCGGCCACAGGGAAGCTGCTAGACGGGAATTCTCTGCCTGGTTCTACCCGCTGCCCGGAACGCTACGCAGGGCAAAAGCGATTCTCGTCCTCCGTGCTTGCTTTTTCTCAGAAAGAGCCGTGGTGTGCGTTTTCGCTGGTAAACGCGTTTTCGGCCGAAAACGTGTACGTTTGCACTTCCCCGCCACAGGGAAGCTGCTAGCCGGGAATTCTCTGCCTGGTTCTACCCGCTGCCCGGAACGCTACGCAGGGCAAAAGCGATTCTCGTCCTCCGTGCTTGCTTTTTCTCAGAAAGAGCCGTGGTGTGCGTTTTCGCCGCAAAACGTGTTTTCGGCGAAAACGTGTACGTTTGCACTCCCCGGCCACAGGGAAGCTGCTAGCCGGGAATTCTCTGCCTGGTTCTACCCGCTGCCCGGAACGCTACGCAGGGCAAAAGCGATTCTCGTCCTCCGTGCTTGCTTTTTCTCAGAAAGAGCCGTGGTGTGCGTTTTCGCCGGAAAACGCGTTTTCGGCCGAAAACGTGTACGTTTGCATTTCCCGGCCACAGGGAAGCTGCTAGCCGGGAATTCTCTGCCTGGTTCTACACGCTGCCCGGAACGCTACGCAGGGCAAAAGCGATTCTCGTTCTCCGTGCTTGCTTTTTCTCAGAAAGAGCCGTGGTGTGCGTTTTCGCCGGAAAACGCGTTTTAGGCCGAAAACGTGTACGTTTGCACTTCCCGGCCACAGGGAAGCTGCTAGACGGGAATTCTCTGCCTGGTTCTACCCGCTGCCAGGAACGCTACGCAGGGCAAAAGCGATTCTCGTCCTCCGTGCTTGCTTTTTCTCAGAAAGAGCCGTGGTGTGCGTTTTCGCCGGAAAACGCGTTTTCGGCCGAAAACGTGTACGTTTGCACTTCCCGGCCACAGGGAAGCTGCTAGCCGGGAATTCTCTGCCTGGTTCTACCCGCTGCCCGGAACGCTACGCAGGGCAAAAGCGATTCTCGTCCTCCGTGCTTGCTTTTTCTCAGAAAGAGCCGTGGTGTGCGTTTTCGCCGGAAAACGCGTTTTCGGCCGAAAACGTGTACGTTTGCACTTCCCGGCCACAGGGAAGCTGCTAGACGGGAATTCTCTGCCTGGTTCTACCCGCTGCCCGGAACGCTACGCAGGGCAAAAGCGATTCTCGTCCTCCGTGCTTGTTTTTTCTCAGAAAGAGCCGTGGTGTGCGTTTTCGCCGGAAAACGCGTTTTCGGCCGAAAACGTTTACGTTTGCACTTCCCGGCCACAGGGAAGCTGCTAGACGGGAATTCTCTGCCTGGTTCTACCCGCTGCCCGGAACGCTACGCAGGGCAAAAGCGATTCTCGTCCTCCGTGCTTGCTTTTTCTCAGAAAGAGCCGTGGTGTGCGTTTTCGCCGCAAAACGTGTTTTCGGCGAAAACGTGTACGTTTGCACTCCCCGGCCACAGGGAAGCTGCTAGCCGGGAATTCTCTGCCTGGTTCTACCCGCTGCCAGGAACGCTACGCAGGGCAAAAGCGATTCTCGTCCTCCGTGCTTGCTTTTTCTCAGAAAGAGCCGTGGTGTGCGTTTTCGCCGCAAAACGTGTTTTCGGCTAAAACGTGTACGTTTGCACTCCCCGGCCACAGGGAAGCTGCTAGCCGGGAATTCTCTGCCTGGTTCTACCCGCTGCCCGGAACGCTACGCAGGGCAAAAGCGATTCTCGTCCTCCGTGCTTGCTTTTTCTCAGAAAGAGCCGTGGTGTGCGTTTTCGCCGGAAAACGCGTTTTCGGCCGAAAACGTGTACCTTTGCACTTCCCGGCCACAGGGAAGCTGCTAGCCGGGAATTCTCTGCCTGGTTCTACCCGCTGCCCGGAACGCTACGCAGGGCAAAAGCGATTCTCGTCCTCCGTGCTTGCTTTTTCTCAGAAAGAGCCGTGGTGTGCGTTTTCGCCGGAAAACGCGTTTTCGGCCGAAAACGTTTACGTTTGCACTTCCCGGCCACAGGGAAGCTGCTAGACGGGAATTCTCTGCCTGGTTCTACCCGTGGCCCGGAACGCTACGCAGGGCAAAAGCGATTCTCGTCCTCCGTGCTTGCTTTTTCTCAGAAAGAGCCGTGGTGTGCGTTTTCGCCGCAAAACGTGTTTTCGGCGAAAACGTGTACGTTTGCACTCCCCGGCCACAGGGAAGCTGCTAGCCGGGAATTCTCTGCCTGGTTCTACCCGCTGCCAGGAACGCTACGCAGGGCAAAAGCGATTCTCGTCCTCCGTGCTTGCTTTTTCTCAGAAAGGGCCATGGTGTGCTTTTTCGCCGGAAAACGCGTTTTCGGCCGAAAACGTGTACGTTTGCACTTCCCGGCCACAGGGAAGCTGCTAGCCGGGAATTCTCTGCCTGGTTCTACCGCTGCCCGGAACGGTACGCAGGGCAAAAGCGATTCTCGTCCTCCGTGCTTGCTTTTTCTCGGAAAGAGCCGTGGTGTGCGTTTTCGCCGGAAAACGCGTTTTCGGCCGAAAACGTGTACGTTTGCACTTCCCCGCCACAGGGAAGCTGCTAGCCGGGAATTCTCTGCCTGGTTCTACCCGCTGCCCGGAACGCTACGCAGGGCAAAAGCGATTCTCGTCCTCCGTGCTTGCTTTTTCTCAGAAAGAGCCGTGGTGTGCGTTTTCGCCGGAAAACGCGTTTTCGGCCGAAAACGTGTACGTTTGCACTTCCCGGCCACAGGGAAGCTGCTAGCCGGGAATTCTCTGCCTGGTTCTACCCGCTGCCCGGAACGCTACGCAGGGCAAAAGCGATTCTCGTCCTCCGTGCTTGCTTTTTCTCAGAAAGAGCCGTGGTGTGAGTTTTCGCCGGAAAACGCGTTTTCGGCCGAAAACGTGTACGTTTGCACTTCCCCGCCACAGGGAAGCTGCTAGACGGGAATTCTCTGCCTGGTTCTACCCGCTGCCCGGAACGCTACGCAGGGCAAAAGCGATTCTCGTCCTCCGTGCTTGCTTTTTCTCAGAAAGAGCCGTGGTGTGCGTTTTCGCCGGAAAACGAGTTTTCAGCCGAAAACGTGTACGTTTGCACTTCCCGGCCACAGGGAAGCTGCTAGCCGGGAATTCTCTGCCTGGTTCTACCCGCTGCCCGGAACGCTACGCAGGGCAAAAGCGATTCTCGTCCTCCGTGCTTGCTTTTTCTCAGAAAGAGCCGTGGTGTGCGTTTTCGCCGGAAAACGAGTTTTCGGCCGAAAACGTGTACGTTTGCACTTCCCCGCCACAGGGAAGCTGCTAGCCGGGAATTCTCTGCCTGGTTCTACCGCTGCCCGGAACGCTACGCAGGGCAAAAGCGATTCTCGTCCTCCGTGCTTGCTTTTTCTCGGAAAGAGCCGTGGTGTGCGTTTTCGCCGGAAAACGCGTTTTCGGCCGAAAACGTGTACGTTTGCACTTCCCGGCCACAGGGAAGCTGCTAGACGGGAATTCTCTGCCTGGTTCTACCCGCTGCCCGGAACGCTACGCAGGGCAAAAGCGATTCTCGTCCTCCGTGCTTGCTTTTTCTCAGAAAGAGCCGTGGTGTGCGTTTTCGCCGCAAAACGTGTTTTCGGCGAAAACGTGTACGTTTGCACTCCCCGGCCACAGGGAAGCTGCTAGCCGGGAATTCTCTGCCTGGTTCTACCCGCTGCCAGGAACGCTACGCAGGGCAAAAGCGATTCTCGTCCTCCGTGCTTGCTTTTTCTCAGAAAGAGCCGTGGTGTGCGTTTTCGCCGCAAAACGTGTTTTCGGCTAAAACGTGTACGTTTGCACTCCCCGGCCACAGGGAAGCTGCTAGCCGGGAATTCTCTGCCTGGTTCTACCCGCTGCCCGGAACGCTACGCAGGGCAAAAGCGATTCTCGTCCTCCGTGCTTGCTTTTTCTCAGAAAGAGCCGTGGTGTGCGTTTTCGCCGTAAAACGCGTTTTCGGCCGAAAACGTGTACGTTTGCACTTCCCCGTCACAGGGAAGCTGCTAGACGGGAATTCTCTGCCTGGTTCTACCAGCTGCCAGGAACGCTACGCAGGGCAAAAGCGATTCTCGTCCTCCGTGCTTGCTTTTTCTCAGAAAGGGCCATGGTGTGCTTTTTCGCCGGAAAACGCGTTTTCGGCCGAAAACGTGTACGTTTGCACTTCCCCGCCACAGGGGAGCTGCTAGCCGGGAATTCTCTGCCTGGTTCTACCGCTGCCCGGAACGGTACGCAGGGCAAAAGCGATTCTCGTCCTCCGTGCTTGCTTTTTCTCGGAAAGAGCCGTGGTGTGCGTTTTCGCCGGAAAACGCGTTTTCGGCCGAAAACGTCTACGTTTGCACTTCCCCGCCACAGGGAAGCTGCTAGCCGGGAATTCTCTGCCTGGTTCTACCCGCTGCCCGGAACGCTACGCAGGGCAAAAGCGATTCTCGTCCTCCGTGCTTGCTTTTTCTCAGAAAGAGCGGTGGTGTGCGTTTTCGCCGGAAAACGCGTTTTCGGCCGAAAACGTGTACGTTTGCACTTCCCGGCCACAGGGAAGCTGCTAGCCGGGAATTCTCTGCCTGGTTCTACCCGCTGCCCGGAACGCTACGCAGGGCAAAAGCGATTCTCGTCCTCCGTGCTTGCTTTTTCTCAGAAAGAGCCGTGGTGTGAGTTTTCGCCGGAAAACGCGTTTTCGGCCGAAAACGTGTACGTTTGCACTTCCCCGCCACAGGGAAGCTGCTAGACGGGAATTCTCTGCCTGGTTCTACCCGCTGCCCGGAACGCTACGCAGGGCAAAAGCGATTCTCGTCCTCCGTGCTTGCTTTTTCTCAGAAAGAGCCGTGGTGTGCGTTTTCGCCGGAAAACGCGTTTTCGGCCGAAAACGTGTACGTTTGCAATTCCCCGCCACAGGGAATCTGCTAGACGGGAATTCTCTGCCTGGTTCTACCCGCTGCCAGGAACGCTACGCAGGGCAAAAGCGATTCTCGTCCTCCGTGCTTGCTTTTTCTCAGAAAGAGCGGTGGTGTGCGTTTTTGCCGGAAAACGCGTTTACGGCCGAAAACGTGTACGTTTGCACTTCCCGTCCACAGGGAAGCTGCTAGCCGGGAATTCTCTGCCTGGTTCTACCCGCTGCCCGGAACGCTACGCAGGGCAAAAGCGATTCTCGTCCTCCGTGCTTGCTTTTTCTCAGAAAGAGCCGTGGTGTGCGTTTTCGCCGGAAAACGCGTTTTCGACCGAAAACGTGTACGTTTGCACTTCCCCGCCACAGGGAAGCTGCTAGCCGGGAATTCTCTGCCTATTTCTACCCGCTGCTCAGAACGCTACGCAGGGCAAAAGCGATTTTCGTCCTCCGTGCTTGCTTTTTCTCAGAAAGAGCCGTGGTGTGCGTTTTCGCCGGAAAACGCGTTTTCGGCCGAAAACGTGTACGTTAGCACTTCCCCGCCACAGGGAAGCTGCTAGCCGGGAATTCTCTGCCTGGTTCTACTCGCTGCCCGGAACGCTACACAGGGCAAAAGCGATTCTCGTCCTCCGTGCTTGCTTTTTCTCAGAAAGAGCGGTGGTGTGCGTTTTCGCCGGAAAACGCGTTTTCGGCCGAAAACGTGTACCTTTGCACTTCCCGGCCACAGGGAAGCTGCTAGCCGGGAATTCTCTGCCTGGTTCTACCCGCTGCCCGGAACGCTACGCAGGGCAAAAGCGATTCTCGTCCTCCGTGCTTGCTTTTTCTCAGAAAGAGCCGTGGTGTGAGTTTTCGCCGGAAAACGCGTTTTCGGCCGAAAACGTGTACGTTTGCACTTCCCCGCCACAGGGAAGCTGCTAGACGGGAATTCTCTGCCTGGTTCTACCCGCTGCCCGGAACGCTACGCAGGGCAAAAGCGATTCTCGTCCTCCGTGCTTGCTTTTTCTCAGAAAGAGCCGTGGTGTGCGTTTTCGCCGGAAAACGCGTTTTCGGCCGAAAACGTGTACGTTTGCAATTCCCCGCCACAGGGAATCTGCTAGACGGGAATTCTCTGCCTGGTTCTACCCGCTGCCAGGAACGCTACGCAGGGCAAAAGCGATTCTCGTCCTCCGTGCTTGCTTTTTCTCAGAAAGAGCGGTGGTGTGCGTTTTCGCCGGAAAACGCGTTTACGGCCGAAAACGTGTACGTTTGCACTTCCCGTCCACAGGGAAGCTGCTAGCCGGGAATTCTCTGCCTGGTTCTACCCGCTGCCCGGAACGCTACGCAGGGCAAAAGCGATTCTCGTCCTCCGTGCTTGCTTTTTCTCAGAAAGAGCCGTGGTGTGCGTTTTCGCCGGAAAACGCGTTTTCGACCGAAAACGTGTACGTTTGCACTTCCCCGCCACAGGGAAGCTGCTAGCCGGGAATTCTCTGCCTGGTTCTACCCGCTGCCCGGAACGCTACGCAGGGCAAAAGCGATTCTCGTCCTCCGTGCTTGCTTTTTCTCAGAAAGAGCCATGGTGTGCTTTTTCGCCGGAAAACGCATTTTCGGCTGAAAACGTGTACGTTTGCACTTCCCGGCCACAGGGAAGCTGCTAGCCGGCAATTCGCTGCCTATTTCTACCCGCTGCTCAGAACGCTACGCAGGGCAAAAGCGATTCTCGTCCTCCGTGCTTGCTTTTTCTCAGAAAGAGCCGTGGTGTGCGTTTTCGCCGGTAAACGCGTTTTCGGCCGAAAACGTGTACGTTTGCACTTCCCCGCCACAGGGAAGCTGCTAGCCGGGAATTCTCTGCCTGGTTCTACCCGCTGCCCGGAACGCTACACAGGGCAAAAGCGATTCTCGTCCTCCGTGCTTGCTTTTTCTCAGAAAGAGCCGTGGTGTGCGTTTTCGCCGGAAAACGCGTTTTCGGCCGAAAACGTGTACCTTTGCACTTCCCGGCCACAGGGAAGCTGCTAGCCGGGAATTCTCTGCCTGGTTCTACCCGCTGCCCGGAACGCTACGCAGGGCAAAAGCGATTCTCGTCCTCCGTGCTTGCTTTTTCTCAGAAAGAGCCGTGGTGTGCGTTTTCGCCGGAAAACGCGTTTTCGGCCGAAAACGTTTACGTTTGCACTTCCCGGCCACAGGGAAGCTGCTAGACGGGAATTCTCTGCCTGGTTCTACCCGCTGCCCGGAACGCTACGCAGGGCAAAAGCGATTCTCGTCCTCCGTGGTTGCTTTTTCTCAGAAAGAGCCGTGGTGTGCGTTTTCGCCGCAAAACGTGTTTTCGGCGAAAACGTGTACGTTTGCACTCCCCGGCCACAGGGAAGCTGCTAGCCGGGAATTCTCTGCCTGGTTCTACCCGCTGCCCGGAACGCTACGCAGGGCAAAAGCGATTCTCGTCCTCCGTGCTTGCTTTTTCTCAGAAAGAGCCGTGGTGTGCGTTTTCGCCGGAAAACGCGTTTTCGGCCGAAAACGTGTACGTTTGCACTTCCCCGTCACAGGGAAGCTGCTAGCCGGGAATTCTCTGCCTGGTTCTACCCGCTGCCCGGAACGCTACGCAGGGCAAAAGCGATTCTCGTCCTCCGTGCTTGCTTTTTCTCAGAAAGAGCCGTGGTGTGCGTTTTCGCCGCAAAACGCGTTTTCGGCCGAAAACGTGTACGTTTGCACTTCCCCGCCACAGGGAAGCTGCTAGCCGGGAATTCGCTGCCTGGTTCTACCCGCTGCCCGGAACGCTACGCAGGGCAAAAGCGATTCTCGTCCTCCGTGCTTGCTTTTTCTCAGAAAGAGCCGTGGTGTGCGTTTTCGCCGCAAAACGCGTTTTCGGCCGAAAACGTGTACGTTTGCACTTCCCCGCCACAGGGAAGCTGCTAGCCGGGAATTCGCTGCCTGGTTCTACCCGCTGCCCGGAACGCTACGCAGGGCAAAAGCGATTCTCGTCCTCCGTGCTTGCTTTTTCTCAGAAAGAGCCGTGGTGTGCGTTTTCGCCGGTAAACGCGTTTTCGGCCGAAAACGTGTACGTTTGCACTTCCCGGCCACAGGGAAGCTGCTAGCCGGGAATTCTCTGCCTGGTTCTACCCGCTGCCCGGAACGCTACGCAGGGCAAAAGCGATTCTCGTCCTCCGTGCTTGCTTTTTCTCAGAAAGAGCCGTGGTGTGCGTTTTCGCCGGAAAACGCGTTTTCGGCGAAAACGTGTACGTTTGCACTTCCCGGCCACAGGGAAGCTGCTAGCCGGGAATTCTCTGCCTGGTTCTACCCGCTGCCCGGAACGCTACGCAGGGCAAAAGCGATTCTCGTCCTCCGTGCTTGCTTTTTCTCAGAAAGAGCCGTGGTGTGCGTTTTTGCCGGAAAACGCGTTTTCGGCGAAAACGTGTACGTTTGCACTTCCCGGCCACAGGGAAGCTGCTAGCCGGGAATTCTCTGCCTGGTTCTACCCGCTGCCCGGAACACTACGCAGGGCAAAAGCGATTCTCGTCCTCCGTGCTTGCTTTTTCTCAGAAAGAGCCGTGGTGTGCGTTTTCGCCGGAAAACGAGTTTTCGGCCGAAAACGTGTACGTTTGCACTTCCCGGCCACAGGGAAGCTGCTAGCCGGGAATTCTCTGCCTGGTTCTACCCGCTGCCCGGAACGCTACGCAGGGCAAAAGCGATTCTCGTCCTCCGTGCTTGCTTTTTCTCAGAAAGAGCCGTGGTGTGCGTTTTCGCCGGAAAACGCGTTTTCGGCGAAAACGTGTACGTTTGCACTTCCCGGCCACAGGGAAGCTGCTAGCCGGGAATTCTCTGCCTGGTTCTACCCGCTGCCCGGAACGCTACGCAGGGCAAAAGCGATTCTCGTCCTCCGTGCTTGCTTTTTCTCAGAAAGAGCCGTGGTGTGCGTTTTCGCCGATAAACGCGTTTTCGGCCGAAAACGTGTACCTTTGCACTTCCCGGCCACAGGGAAGCTGCTAGACGGGAATTCTCGGCCTGGTTCTACCCGCTGCCCGGAACGCTACGCAGGGCAAAAGCGATTCTCGTCCTCCGTGCTTGCTTTTTCTCAGAAAGAGCCGTGGTGTGCGTTTTCGCCGGAAAACGCGTTTTCGGCGAAAACGTGTACGTTTGCACTTCCCGGCCACAGGGAAGCTGCTAGCCGGGAATTCTCTGCCTGGTTCTACCCGCTGCCCGGAACGCTACGCAGGGCAAAAGCGATTCTCGTCCTCCGTGCTTGCTTTTTCTCAGAAAGAGCCATGGTGTGCGTTTTCGCTGGAAAACGCGTTTTCGGCGAAAACGTGTACGTTTGCACTTCCCGGCCACAGGGAAGCTGCTAGCCGGGAATTCTCTGCCTGGTTCTACCCGCTGCCCGGAACACTACGCAGGGCAAAAGCGATTCTCGTCCTCCGTGCTTGCTTTTTCTCAGAAAGAGCCGTGGTGTGCGTTTTCGCCAGAAAACGCGTTTTCGGCCGAAAACGTGTACGTTTGCACTTCCCGGCCACAGGGAAGCTGCTAGCCGGGAATTCTCTGCCTGGTTCTACCCGCTGCCCGGAACGCTACTCAGGGCAAAAGCGATTCTCGTCCTCCGTGCTTGCTTTTTCTCAGAAAGAGCCGTGGTGTGCGTTTTCGCCGGAAAACGCGTTTTCGGCGGAAAACGTGTACGTTTGCACTTCCCGGCCACAGGGAAGCTGCTAGCCGGGAATTCTCTGCCTGGTTCTACCCGCTGCCCGGAACGCTACGCAGGGCAAAAGCGATTCTCGTCCTCCGTGCTTGCTTTTTCTCAGAAAGAGCCGTGGTGTGCGTTTTCGCCGGAAAACGCGTTTTCGGTGAAAACGTGTACGTTTGCACTTCCCGGCCACAGGGAAGCTGCTAGCCGGGAATTCTCTGCCTGGTTCTACCCGCTGCCCGGAACACTACGCAGGGCAAAAGGGATTCTCGTCCTCCGTGCTTGCTTTTTCTCAGAAAGAGCCGTGGTGTGCGTTTTCGCCAGAAAACGCGTTTTCGGCGGAAAACGTGTACGTTTGCACTTCCCCGCCACAGGGAAGCTGCTAGCCGGGAATTCTCTGCCTGGTTCTACCCGCTGCCCGGAACGCTACGCAGGGCAAAAGCGATTCTCGTCCTCCGTGCTTGCTTTTTCTCAGAAAGAGCCGTGGTGTGAGTTTTCGCCGGAAAACGCGTTTTCGGCCGAAAACGTGTACGTTTGCACTTCCCGGCCACAGGGAAGCTGCTAGACGGGAATTCTCTGCCTGGTTCTACCCGCTGCCCGGAACGCTACGCAGGGCAAAAGCGATTCTCGTCCTCCGTGCTTGCTTTTTCTCAGAAAGAGCCGTGGTGTGCGTTTTCGCCGCAAAACGCGTTTTCGGCCAAAAACGTGTACGTTTGCACTTCCCGGCCACAGGGAAGCTGCTAGACGGAAATTCTCTGCCTGGTTCTACCCGCTGCCCGGAACGCTACGCAGGGCAAAAGCGATTCTCGTCCTCCGTGCTTGCTTTTTCTCAGAAAGAGCCGTGGTGTGCGTTTTCGCCGGAAAACGCGTTTTCGGTGAAAACGTGTACGTTTGCACTTCCCGGCCACAGGGAAGCTGCTAGCCGGGAATTCTCTGCCTGGTTCTACCCGCTGCCCGGAACACTACGCAGGGCAAAAGCGATTCTCGTCCTCCGTGCTTGCTTTTTCTCAGAAAGAGCCGTGGTGTGCGTTTTCGCCAGAAAACGCGTTTTCGGCCGAAAACGTGTACGTTTGCACTTCCCCGCCACAGGGAAGCTGCTAGCCGGGAATTCTCTGCCTGGTTCTACCCGCTGCCCGGAACGCTACGCAGGGCAAAAGCGATTCTCGTCCTCCGTGCTTGCTTTTTCTCAGAAAGAGCCGTGGTGTGCGTTTTCGCGGGAAAACGCGTTTTCGGCCGAAAACGTGTACGTTTGCACTTCCCGGCCACAGGGAAGCTGCTAGCCGGGAATTCTCTGCCTGGTTCTACCCGCTGCCCGGAACACTACGCAGGGCAAAAGCGATTCTCGTCCTCCGTGCTTGCTTTTTCTCAGAAAGAGCCGTGGTGTGCGTTTTCGCGGGAAAACGCGTTTTCGGCCAAAAACGTGTACGTTTGCACTTCCCCGCCACAGGGAAGCTGCTAGCCGGGAATTCTCTGCCTGGTTCTACCCGCTGCCCGGAACGCTACGCAGGGGAAAAGCGATTCTCGTCCTCCGTGCTTGCTTTTTCTCAGAAAGAGCCGTGGTGTGCGTTTTCGCCAGAAAACGCGTTTTCGGCCGAAAACGTGTACGTTTGCACTTCCCGGCCACAGGGAAGCTGCTAGCCGGGAATTCTCTGCCTGGTTCTACCCGCTGCCCGGAACGCTACGCAGGGCAAAAGCGATTCTCGTCCTCCGTGCTTGCTTTTTCTCAGAAAGAGCCGTGGTGTGCGTTTTCGCCAGAAAACGCGTTTTCGGCCGAAAACGTGTACGTTTGCACTTCCCGGCCACAGGGAAGCTGCTAGCCGGGAATTCTCTGCCTGGTTCTACCCGCTGCCCGGAACGCTACGCAGGGCAAAAGCGATTCTCGTCCTCCGTGCTTGCTTTTTCTCAGAAAGAGCCGTGGTGTGCGTTTTCGCCGGAAAACGCGTTTTCGGTGAAAACGTGTACGTTTGCACTTCCCGGCCACAGGGAAGCTGCTAGCCGGGAATTCTCTGCCTGGTTCTACCCGCTGCCCGGAACACTACGCAGGGCAAAAGCGATTCTCGTCCTCCGTGCTTGCTTTTTCTCAGAAAGAGCCATGGTGTGCGTTTTCGCCAGAAAACGCGTTTTCGGCTGAAAACGTGTACGTTTGCACTTCCCCGCCACAGGGAAGCTGCTAGCCGGGAATTCTCTGCCTGGTTCTACCCGCTGCCCGGAACGCTACGCAGGGCAAAAGCGATTCTCGTCCTCCGTGCTTGCTTTTTCTCAGAAAGAGCCGTGGTGTGCGTTTTCGCCGGAAAACGCGTTTTCGGCCGAAAACGTGTACGTTTGCACTTCCCCGCCACAGGGAAGCTGCTAGCCGGGAATTCTCTGCCTGGTTCTACCCGCTGCCCGGAACGCTACACAGGGCAAAAGCGATTCTCGTCCTCCGTGCTTGCTTTTTCTCAGAAAGAGCCGTGGTGTGCGTTTTCGCCGGAAAACGCGTTTTCGGCCGAAAACGTGTACCTTTGCACTTCCCGGCCACAGGGAAGCTGCTAGCCGGGAATTCTCTGCCTGGTTCTACCCGCTGCCCGGAACGCTACGCAGGGCAAAAGCGATTCTCGTCCTCCGTGCTTGCTTTTTCTCAGAAAGAGCCGTGGTGTGCGTTTTCGCCGGAAAACGCGTTTTCGGCCGAAAACGTGTACGTTTGCACTTCCCGCCACAGGGAAGCTGCTAGCCGGGAATTCTCTGCCTGGTTCTACCCGCTGCCCGGAACGCTACGCAGGGCAAAAGCGATTCTCGTCCTCCGTGCTTGCTTTTTCTCAGAAAGAGCCATGGTGTGCTTTTTCGCCGGAAAACGCATTTTCGGCCGAAAACGTGTACGTTTGCACTTCCCGGCCACAGGGAAGCTGCTAGCCGGCAATTCGCTGCCTATTTCTACCCGCTGCTCAGAACGCTACGCAGGGCAAAAGCGATTCTCGTCCTCCGTGCTTGCTTTTTCTCAGAAAGAGCCGTGGTGTGCGTTTTCGCCGGTAAACGCGTTTTCGGCCGAAAACGTGTACGTTTGCACTTCCCCGCCACAGGGAAGCTGCTAGCCGGGAATTCTCTGCCTGGTTCTACCCGCTGCCCGGAACGCTACGCAGGGCAAAAGCGATTCTCGTCCTCCGTGCTTGCTTTTTCTCAGAAAGAGCCGTGGTGTGCGTTTTCGCCGGAAAACGCGTTTTCGGCCGAAAACGTGTACCTTTGCACTTCCCGGCCACAGGGAAGCTGCTAGCCGGGAATTCTCTGCCTGGTTCTACCCGCTGCCCGGAACGCTACGCAGGGCAAAAGCGATTCTCGTCCTCCGTGCTTGCTTTTTCTCAGAAAGAGCCGTGGTGTGCGTTTTCGCCGGAAAACGCGTTTTCGGCCGAAAACGTTTACGTTTGCACTTCCCGGCCACAGGGAAGCTGCTAGACGGGAATTCTCTGCCTGGTTCTACCCGCTGCCCGGAACGCTACGCAGGGCAAAAGCGATTCTCGTCCTCCGTGCTTGCTTTTTCTCAGAAAGAGCCGTGGTGTGCGTTTTCGCCGCAAAACGTGTTTTCGGCGAAAAAGTGTACGTTTGCACTCCCCGGTCACAGGGAAGCTGCTAGCCGGGAATTCTCTGCCTGGTTCTACCCGCTGCCCGGAACGCTACTCAGGGCAAAAGCGATTCTCGTCCTCCGTGCTTGCTTTTTCTCAGAAAGAGCCGTGGTGTGCGTTTTCGCGGGAAAACGCGTTTTCGGCCGAAAACGTGTACGTTTGCATTTCCCGGCCACAGGGAAGCTGCTAGCCGGGAATTCTCTGCCTGGTTCTACCCGCTGCCCGGAACGCTACGCAGGGCAAAAGCGATTCTCGTCCTCCGTGCTTGCTTTTTCTCAGAAAGAGCCGTGGTGTGCGTTTTCGCCGGAAAACGCGTTTTTGGCCGAAAACGTGTACGTTTGCACTTCCCCGTCACAGGGAAGCTGCTAGCCGGGAATTCTCTGCCTGGTTCTACCCGCTGCCCGGAACGCTACGCAGGGCAAAAGCGATTCTCGTCCTCCGTGCTTGCTTTTTCTCAGAAAGGGCCATGGTGTGCTTTTTCGCCGGAAAACGCGTTTTCGGCCGAAAACGTGTACGTTTGCACTTCCCCGCCACAGGGAAGCTGCTAGCCGGGAATTCT
Organism: Athene noctua; assembly: GCF_965140245.1. Classification (NCBI taxonomy): domain Eukaryota; kingdom Metazoa; phylum Chordata; class Aves; order Strigiformes; family Strigidae; genus Athene; species Athene noctua. The sequence continues at coordinate 214,286 of NW_027437558.1, read as the reverse complement.
CTGCCTGGTTCTACCCGCTACCCGGAACGGTACGCAGGGCAAAAGCGATTCTCGTCCTCCGTGCTTGCTTTTTCTCGGAAAGAGCCGTGGTGTGCGTTTTCGCCGGAAAACGCGTTTTCGGCGAAAAAGTGTATGTTTGCACTCCCCGGTCACAGGGAAGCTGCTAGCCGGGAATTCTCTGCCTGGTTCTACCCGCTGCCCGGAACGCTACTCAGGGCAAAAGCGATTCTCGTCCTCCGTGCTTGCTTTTTCTCAGAAAGAGCCGTGGTGTGCGTTTTCGCGGGAAAACGCGTTTTCGGCCGAAAACGTGTACGTTTGCATTTCCCGGCCACAGGGAAGCTGCTAGCCGGGAATTCTCTGCCTGGTTCTACCCGCTGCCCGGAACGCTACGCAGGGCAAAAGCGATTCTCGTCCTCCGTGCTTGCTTTTTCTCAGAAAGAGCCGTGGTGTGCGTTTTCGCCGGAAAACGCTTTTTTGGCCGAAAACGTGTACGTTTGCACTTCCCCGTCACAGGGAAGCTGCTAGCCGGGAATTCTCTGCCTGGTTCTACCCGCTGCCCGGAACGCTACGCAGGGCAAAAGCGATTCTCGTCCTCCGTGCTTGCTTTTTCTCAGAAAGGGCCATGGTGTGCTTTTTCGCCGGAAAACGCGTTTTCGGCCGAAAACGTGTACGTTTGCACTTCCCCGCCACAGGGAAGCTGCTAGCCGGGAATTCTCTGCCTGGTTCTACCCGCTACCCGGAACGGTACGCAGGGCAAAAGCGATTCTCGTCCTCCGTGCTTGCTTTTTCTCGGAAAGAGCCGTGGTGTGCGTTTTCGCCGGAAAACGCGTTTTCGGCCGAAAACGTGTACGTTTGCTCTTCCCGGCCACAGGGAAGCTGCTAGCCGGGAATTCTCTGCCTGGTTCTACCCGCTGCCCGGAACGCTACGCAGGGCAAAAGCGATTCTCGTCCTCCGTGCTTGCTTTTTCTCAGAAAGAGCCGTGGTGTGCGTTTTCGCCGGAAAACGCGTTTTCGGCCGAAAACGTGTACGTTTGCACTTCCCCGCCACAGGGAAGCTGCTAGCCGGGAATTCTCTGCCTGGTTCTACCCGCTGCCCGGAACGCTACGCAGGGCAAAAGCGATTCTCGTCCTCCGTGCTTGCTTTTTCTCAGAAAGAGCCGTGGTGTGCGTTTTCGCCGGAAAACGCGTTTTCGGCCGAAAACGTGTACCTTTGCACTTCCCGGCCACAGGGAAGCTGCTAGCCGGGAATTCTCTGCCTGGTTCTACCCGCTGCCCGGAACGCTACGCAGGGCAAAAGCGATTCTCGTCCTCCGTGCTTGCTTTTTCTCAGAAAGAGCCGTGGTGTGCGTTTTCGCCGGAAAACGCGTTTTCGGCCGAAAACGTGTACGTTTGCACTTCCCCGTCACAGGGAAGCTGCTAGCCGGGAATTCTCTGCCTGGTTCTACCAGCTGCCAGGAACGCTACGCAGGGCAAAAGCGATTCTCGTCCTCCGTGCTTGCTTTTTCTCGGAAAGAGCCGTGGTGTTCGTTTTCGCCGGAAAACGCGTTTTCGGCCGAAAACGTGTACGTTTGCACTTCCCGGCCACAGGGAAGCTGCTAGCCGGGAATTCTCTGCCTGGTTCTACCCGCTGCCCGGAACGCTACGCAGGGCAAAAGCGATTCTCGTCCTCCGTGCTTGCTTTTTCTCAGAAAGAGCGGTGGTGTGCGTTTTCGCCGGAAAACGCGTTTTCGGCCGAAAACGTGTACCTTTGCACTTCCCGGCCACAGGGAAGCTGCTAGCCGGGAATTCTCTGCCTGGTTCTACCCGCTGCCCGGAACGCTACGCAGGGCAAAAGCGATTCTCGTCCTCCGTGCTTGCTTTTTCTCAGAAAGAGCCGTGGTGTGAGTTTTCGCCGGAAAACGCGTTTTCGGCCGAAAACGTGTACGTTTGCACTTCCCCGCCACAGGGAAGCTGCTAGACGGGAATTCTCTGCCTGGTTCTACCCGCTGCCCGGAACGCTACGCAGGGCAAAAGCGATTCTCGTCCTCCGTGCTTGCTTTTTCTCAGAAAGAGCCGTGGTGTGCGTTTTCGCCGGAAAACGCGTTTTCGGCCGAAAACGTGTACGTTTGCACTTCCCCGCCACAGGGAAGCTGCTAGACGGGAATTCTCTGCCTGGTTCTACCCGCTGCCAGGAACGCTACGCAGGGCAAAAGCGATTCTCGTCCTCCGTGCTTGCTTTTTCTCAGAAAGGGCCATGGTGTGCTTTTTCGCCGGAAAACGCGTTTTCGGCCGAAAACGTTTACGTTTGCACTTCCCCGCCACAGGGAAGCTGCTAGCCGGCAATTCCCTGCCTATTTTTACCCGCTGCTCAGAACGCTACGCAGGGCACAAGCGATTCTCGTCCTCCGTGCTTGCTTTTTCTCAGAAAGAGCCGTGGTGTGCGTTTTCGCCGGAAAACGCGTTTTCGGCCGAAAACGTGTACGTTTGCACTTCCCCGCCACAGGGAAGCTGCTAGACGGGAATTCTCTGCCTGGTTCTACCCGCTGCCCGGAACGCTACGCAGGGCAAAAGCGATTCTCGTCCTCCGTGCTTCCTTTTTCTCAAAAGAGCCGTGGTGTGCGTTTTCGCCGGAAAACGCGTTTTCGGCCGAAAACGTGTACGTTTGCACTTCCCGGCCACAGGGAAGCTGCTAGACGGGAATTCTCTGCCTGGTTCTACCCGCTGCCCGGAACGCTACGCAGGGCAAAAGCGATTCTCGTCCTCCGTGCTTGCTTTTTCTCAGAAAGAGCCGTGGTGTGCGTTTTCGCTGGTAAACGCGTTTTCGGCCGAAAACGTGTACGTTTGCACTTCCCCGACACAGGGAAGCTGCTAGCCGGGAATTCTCTGCCTGGTTCTACCCGCTGCCCGGAACGCTACGCAGGGCAAAAGCGATTCTCGTCCTCCGTGCTTGCTTTTTCTCAGAAAGAGCCGTGGTGTGCGTTTTCGCCGCAAAACGTGTTTTCGGCGAAAACGTGTACGTTTGCACTCCCCGGCCACAGGGAAGCTGCTAGCCGGGAATTCTCTGCCTGGTTCTACCCTCTGCCCGGAACGCTACGCAGGGCAAAAGCGATTCTCGTCCTCCGTGCTTGCTTTTTCTCAGAAAGAGCCGTGGTGTGCGTTTTCGCCGGAAAACGCGTTTTCGGCCGAAAACATGTACGTTTGCATTTCCCGGCCACAGGGAAGCTGCTAGCCGGGAATTCTCTGCCTGGTTCTACCCGCTGCCCGGAACGCTACGCAGGGCAAAAGCGATTCTCGTTCTCCGTGCTTGCTTTTTCTCAGAAAGAGCCGTGGTGTGCGTTTTCGCCGGAAAACGCGTTTTCGGCCGAAAACTTGTACGTTTGCACTTCCGCGCCACAGGGAAGCTGCTAGACGGGAATTCTCTGCCTGGTTCTACCCGCTGCCAGGAACGCTACGCAGGGCAAAAGCGATTCTCGTCCTCCGTGCTTGCTTTTTCTCAGAAAGAGCCGTTGTGTGCGTTTTCGCCGGAAAACGCGTTTTCGGCCGAAAACGTGTACGTTTGCACTTCCCCGCCACAGGGAAGCTGCTAGACGGGAATTCTCTGCCTGGTTCTACCCGCTGCCCGGAACACTACGCAGGGCAAAAGCGATTCTCGTCCTCCGTGCTTGCTTTTTCTCAGAAAGAGCCGTGGTGTGCGTTTTCGCCGGAAAACGCGTTTTCGGCCGAAAACGTGTACGTTTGCACTTCCCCGCCACAGGGAAGCTGCTAGCCGGGAATTCGCTGCCTGGTTCTACCCGCTGCCCGGAACGCTACGCAGGGCAAAAGCGATTCTCGTCCTCCGTGCTTGCTTTTTCTCAGAAAGGGCCATGGTGTGCTTTTTCGCCGGAAAACGCGTTTTCGGCCGAAAACGTTTACGTTTGCACTTCCCCGCCACAGGGAAGCTGCTAGCCGGCAATTCCCTGCCTATTTTTACCCGCTGCTCAGAACGCTACGCAGGGCACAAGCGATTCTCGTCCTCCGTGCTTGCTTTTTCTCAGAAAGAGCCGTGGTGTGCGTTTTCGCCGGAAAACGCGTTTTCGGCCGAAAACGTGTACGTTTGCACTTCCCCGCCACAGGGAAGCTGCTAGACGGGAATTCTCTGCCTGGTTCTACCCGCTGCCCGAACGCTACGCAGGGCAAAAGCGATTCTCGTCCTCCGTGCTTGCTTTTTCTCAGAAAGAGCCGTGGTGTGCGTTTTCGCCGGAAAACGCGTTTTCGGCGGAAAACGTGTACGTTTGCACTTCCCGGCCACAGGGAAGCTGCTAGCCGGGAATTCTCTGCCTGGTTCTACCCGCTGCCCGGAACGCTACGCAGGGCAAAAGCGATTCTCGTCCTCCGTGCTTCCTTTTTCTCAAAAGAGCCGTGGTGTGCGTTTTCGCCGGAAAACGCGTTTTCGGCCGAAAACGTGTACGTTTGCACTTCCCGGCCACAGGGAAGCTGCTAGACGGGAATTCTCTGCCTGGTTCTACCCGCTGCCCGGAACGCTACGCAGGGCAAAAGCGATTCTCGTCCTCCGTGCTTGCTTTTTCTCAGAAAGAGCCGTGGTGTGCGTTTTCGCTGGTAAACGCGTTTTCGGCCGAAAACGTGTACGTTTGCACTTCCCCGCCACAGGGAAGCTGCTAGCCGGGAATTCTCTGCCTGGTTCTACCCGCTGCCCGGAACGCTACGCAGGGCAAAAGCGATTCTCGTCCTCCGTGCTTCCTTTTTCTCAGAAAGAGCCGTGGTGTGCGTTTTCGCCGCAAAACGTGTTTTCGGCGAAAACGTGTACGTTTGCAATCCCCGGCCACAGGGAAGCTGCTAGCCGGGAATTCTCTGCCTGGTTCTACCCGCTGCCCGGAACGCTACGCAGGGCAAAAGCGATTCTCGTCCTCCGTGCTTGCTTTTTCTCAGAAAGAGCCGTGGTGTGCGTTTTCGCCGGAAAAAGCGTTTTCGGCCGAAAACGTGTACGTTTGCATTTCCCGGCCACAGGGAAGCTGCTAGCCGGGAATTCTCTGCCTGGTTCTACCCGCTGCCCGGAACGCTACGCAGGGCAAAAGCGATTCTCGTTCTCCGTGCTTGCTTTTTCTCAGAAAGAGCCGTGGTGTGCGTTTTCGCCGGAAAACGCGTTTTAGGCCGAAAACGTGTACGTTTGCACTTCCGCGCCACAGGGAAGCTGCTAGACGGGAATTCTCTGCCTGGTTCTACCCGCTGCCAGGAACGCTACGCAGGGCAAAAGCGATTCTCGTCCTCCGTGCTTGCTTTTTCTCAGAAAGAGCCGTGGTGTGCGTTTTCGCCGGAAAACGCGTTTTCGGCCGAAAACGTGTACGTTTGCACTTCCCCGCCACAGGGAAGCTGCTAGCCGGGAATTCGCTGCCTGGTTCTACCCGCTGCCCGGAACGCTACGCAGGGCAAAAGCGATTCTCGTCCTCCGTGCTTGCTTTTTCTCAGAAAGAGCCGCGGTGTGCGTTTTCACCGGAAAACGCGTTTTCGGCCGAAAACGTGTACGTTTGCACTTCCCCGCCACAGGGAAGCTGCTAGCCGGGAATTCTCTGCCTGGTTCTACCCGCTGCCCGGAACGCTACACAGGGCAAAAGCGATTCTCGTCCTCCGTGCTTGCTTTTTCTCAGAAAGAGCCGTGGTGTGCGTTTTCGCCGGAAAACGCGTTTTCGGCCGAAAACGTGTACCTTTGCACTTCCCGGCCACAGGGAAGCTGCTAGCCGGGAATTCTCTGCCTGGTTCTACCCGCTGCCCGGAACGCTACGCAGGGCAAAAGCGATTCTCGTCCTCCGTGCTTGCTTTTTCTCAGAAAGAGCCGTGGTGTGCGTTTTCGCCGCAAAACGTGTTTTCGGCGAAAACGTGTACGTTTGCACTCCCCGGCCACAGGGAAGCTGCTAGCCGGGAATTCTCTGCCTGGTTCTACCCGCTGCCCGGAACGCTACGCAGGGCAAAAGCGATTCTCGTCCTCCGTGCTTGCTTTTTCTCAGAAAGAGCCGTGGTGTGCGTTTTCGCCGGAAAACGCGTTTTCGGCCGAAAACGTGTACGTTTGCATTTCCCGGCCACAGGGAAGCTGCTAGCCGGGAATTCTCTGCCTGGTTCTACCCGCTGCCCGGAACGCTACGCAGGGCAAAAGCGATTCTCGTCCTCCGTGCTTGCTTTTTCTCAGAAAGAGCCGTGGTGTGCTTTTTCGCCGCAAAACGCGTTTTCGGCCGAAAACGTGTACGTTTGCACTTCCCCGTCACAGGGAAGCTGCTAGACGGGAATTCTCTGCCTGGTTCTACCAGCTGCCAGGAACGCTACGCAGGGCAAAAGCGATTCTCGTCCTCCGTGCTTGCTTTTTCTCAGAAAGGGCCATGGTGTGCTTTTTCGCCGGAAAACGCGTTTTCGGCCGAAAACGTGTACGTTTGCACTTCCCCGCCACAGGGAAGCTGCTAGCCGGGAATTCTCTGCCTGGTTCTACCGCTGCCCGGAACGGTACGCAGGGCAAAAGCGATTCTCGTCCTCCGTGCTTGCTTTTTCTCGGAAAGAGCCGTGGTGTGCGTTTTCGCCGGAAAACGCGTTTTCGGCCGAAAACGTGTACGTTTGCACTTCCCGGCCACAGGGAAGCTGCTAGCCGGGAATTCTCTGCCTGGTTCTACCCGCTGCCCGGAACGCTACGCAGGGCAAAAGCGATTCTCGTCCTCCGTGCTTGCTTTTTCTCAGAAAGAGCGGTGGTGTGCGTTTTCGCCGGAAAACGCGTTTTCGGCCGAAAACCTGTACGTTTGCTCTTCCCGTCCACAGGGAAGCTGCTAGCCGGGAATTCTCTGCCTGGTTCTACCCGCTGCCCGGAACGCTACGCAGGGCAAAAGCGATTCTCGTCCTCCGTGCTTGCTTTTTCTCAGAAAGAGCGGTGGTGTGCGTTTTCGCCGGAAAACGCATTTTCGGCCGAAAACGTGTACGTTTGCACTTCCCGGCCACAGGGAAGCTGCTAGCCGGCAATTCGCTGCCTATTTCTACCCGCTGCTCAGAACGCTACGCAGGGCAAAAGCGATTCTCGTCCTCCGTGCTTGCTTTTTCTCAGAAAGAGCCGTGGTGTGCGTTTTCGCCGGTAAACGCGTTTTCGGCCGAAAACGTGTACGTTTGCACTTCCCCGCCACAGGGAAGCTGCTAGCCGAGAATTCTCTGCCTGGTTCTACCCGCTGCCCGGAACGCTACACAGGGCAAAAGCGATTCTCGTCCTCCGTGCTTGCTTTTTCTCAGAAAGAGCCGTGGTGTGCGTTTTCGCCGGAAAACGCGTTTTCGGCCGAAAACGTGTACCTTTGCACTTCCCGGCCACAGGGAAGCTGCTAGCCGGGAATTCTCTGCCTGGTTCTACCCGCTGCCCGGAACGCTACGCAGGGCAAAAGCGATTCTCGTCCTCCGTGCTTGCTTTTTCTCAGAAAGAGCCGTGGTGTGCGTTTTCGCCGGAAAACGCGTTTTCGGCCGAAAACGTGTACGTTTGCACTTCCCCGCCACAGGGAAGCTGCTAGACGGGAATTCTCTGCCTGGTTCTACCCGCTGCCCGGAACGCTACGCAGGGCAAAAGCGATTCTCGTCCTCCGTGCTTGCTTTTTCTCAGAAAGAGCCGTGGTGTGCGTTTTCACCGCAAAACGTGTTTTCGGCGAAAACGTGTACGTTTGCACTCCCCGGCCACAGGGAAGCTGCTAGCCGGGAATTCTCTGCCTGGTTCTACCCGCTGCCAGGAACGCTACGCAGGGCAAAAGCGATTCTCGTCCTCCGTGCTTGCTTTTCCTCAGAAAGAGCCGTGGTGTGCGTTTTCGCCGCAAAACGTGTTTTCGGCGAAAACGTGTACGTTTGCACTCCCCGGCCACAGGGAAGCTGCTAGCCGGGAATTCTCTGCCTGGTTCTACCCGCTGCCCGGAACGCTACGCAGGGCAAAAGCGATTCTCGTCCTCCGTGCTTGCTTTTTCTCAGAAAGAGCCGTGGTGTGCGTTTTCGCCGGAAAACGCGTTTTCGGCCGAAAACGTGTACGTTTGCACTTCCCGGCCACAGGGAAGCTGCTAGACGGGAATTCTCTGCCTGGTTCTACCAGCTGCCAGGAACGCTACGCAGGGCAAAAGCGATTCTCGTCCTCCGTGCTTGCTTTTTCTCAGAAAGGGCCATGGTGTGCTTTTTCGCCGGAAAACGCGTTTTCGGCCGAAAACGTGTACGTTTGCACTTCCCCGCCACAGGGAAGCTGCTAGCCGGGAATTCTCTGCCTGGTTCTACCGCTGCCCGGAACGCTACGCAGGGCAAAAGCGATTCTCGTCCTCCGTGCTTGCTTTTTCTCAGAAAGAGCCGTGGTGTGCGTTTTCGCCGGAAAACGCGTTTTCGGCCGAAAACGTGTACGTTTGCACTTCCCCGCCACAGGGAAGCTGCTAGCCGGGAATTCTCTGCCTGGTTCTACCCGCTGCCCGGAACGCTACGCAGGGCAAAAGCGATTCTCGTCCTCCGTGCTTGCTTTTTCTCAGAAAGAGCGGTGGTGTGCGTTTTCGCCGGAAAACGCGTTTTCGGCCGAAAACGTGTACGTTTGCACTTCCCGGCCACAGGGAAGCTGCTAGCCGGGAATTCTCTGCCTGGTTCTACCCGCTGCCCGGAACGCTACGCAGGGCAAAAGCGATTCTCGTCCTCCGTGCTTGCTTTTTCTCAGAAAGAGCCGTGGTGTGAGTTTTCGCCGGAAAACGCGTTTTCGGCCGAAAACGTGTACGTTTGCACTTCCCCGCCACAGGGAAGCTGCTAGACGGGAATTCTCTGCCTGGTTCTACCCGCTGCCCGGAACGCTACGCAGGGCAAAAGCGATTCTCGTCCTCCGTGCTTGCTTTTTCTCAGAAAGAGCCGTGGTGTGCGTTTTCGCCGGAAAACGCGTTTTCGGCCGAAAACGTGTACGTTTGCAATTCCCGGCCACAGGGAATCTGCTAGACGGGAATTCTCTGCCTGGTTCTACCCGCTGCCAGGAACGCTACGCAGGGCAAAAGCGATTCTCGTCCTCCGTGCTTGCTTTTTCTCAGAAAGAGCGGTGGTGTGCGTTTTCGCCGGAAAACGCGTTTACGGCCGAAAACGTGTACGTTTGCACTTCCCGTCCACAGGGAAGCTGCTAGCCGGGAATTCTCTGCCTGGTTCTACCCGCTGCCCGGAACGCTACGCAGGGCAAAAGCGATTCTCGTCCTCCGTGCTTGCTTTTTCTCAGAAAGAGCCGTGGTGTGCGTTTTCGCCGGAAAACGCGTTTTCGACCGAAAACGTGTACGTTTGCACTTCCCCGCCACAGGGAAGCTGCTAGCCGGGAATTCTCTGCCTGGTTCTACCCGCTGCCCGGAACGCTACGCAGGGCAAAAGCGATTCTCGTCCTCCGTGCTTGCTTTTTCTCAGAAAGAGCCATGGTGTGCTTTTTCGCCGGAAAACGCATTTTCGGCCGAAAACGTGTACGTTTGCACTTCCCGGCCACAGGGAAGCTGCTAGCCGGCAATTCGCTGCCTATTTCTACCCGCTGCTCAGAACGCTACGCAGGGCAAAAGCGATTTTCGTCCTCCGTGCTTGCTTTTTCTCAGAAAGAGCCGTGGTGTGCGTTTTCGCCGGTAAACGCGTTTTCGGCCGAAAACGTGTACGTTTGCACTTCCCCGCCACAGGGAAGCTGCTAGCCGGGAATTCTCTGCCTGGTTCTACCCGCTGCCCGGAACGCTACACAGGGCAAAAGCGATTCTCGTCCTCCGTGCTTGCTTTTTCTCAGAAAGAGCCGTGGTGTGCGTTTTCGCCGGAAAACGCGTTTTCGGCCGAAAACGTTTACGTTTGCACTTCCCGGCCACAGGGAAGCTGCTAGACGGGAATTCTCTGCCTGGTTCTACCCGCTGCCCGGAACGCTACGCAGGGCAAAAGCGATTCTCGTCCTCCGTGGTTGCTTTTTCTCAGAAAGAGCCGTGGTGTGCGTTTTCGCCGGAAAACGCGTTTTTGGCCGAAAACGTGTACGTTTGCACTTCCCCGTCACAGGGAAGCTGCTAGACGGGAATTCTCTGCCTGGTTCTACCCGCTGCCAGGAACGCTACGCAGGGCAAAAGCGATTCTCGTCCTCCGTGCTTGCTTTTTCTCAGAAAGGGCCATGGTGTGCTTTTTCGCCGGAAAACGCGTTTTCGGCCGAAAACGTGTACGTTTGCACTTCCCCGCCACAGGGAAGCTGCTAGCCGGGAATTCTCTGCCTGGTTCTACCCGCTACCCGGAACGGTACGCAGGGCAAAAGCGATTCTCGTCCTCCGTGCTTGCTTTTTCTCGGAAAGAGCCGTGGTGTGCGTTTTCGCCGGAAAACGCGTTTTCGGCCGAAAACGTGTACGTTTGCACTTCCCGGCCACAGGGAAGCTGCTAGCCGGGAATTCTCTGCCTGGTTCTACCCGCTGCCCGGAACGCTACGCAGGGCAAAAGCGATTCTCGTCCTCCGTGCTTGCTTTTTCTCAGAAAGAGCGGTGGTGTGCGTTTTCGCCGGAAAACGCGTTTTCGGCCGAAAACCTGTACGTTTGCTCTTCCCGGCCACAGGGAAGCTGCTAGCCGGCAATACCCTGCCTATTTTTACCCGCTGCTCAGAACGCTACGCAGGGCACAAGCGATTCTCGTCCTCCGTGCTTGCTTTTTCTCAGAAAGAGCCGTGGTGTGCGTTTTGGCCGGAAAACGCGTTTTCGGCCGAAAACGTGTACGTTTGCACTTCCCCGCCACAGGGAAGCTGCTAGCCGGGAATTCTCTGCCTGGTTCTACCCGCTGCCCGAACGCTACGCAGGGCAAAAGCGATTCTCGTCCTCCGTGCTTGCTTTTTCTCAGAAAGAGCCGTGGTGTGCGTTTTCGCCGGAAAACGCGTTTTCGGCCGAAAACGTGTACGTTTGCACTTCCCGGCCACAGGGAAGCTGCTAGACGGGAATTCTCTGCCTGGTTCTACCCGCTGCCCGGAACGCTACGCAGGGCAAAAGCGATTCTCGTCCTCCGTGCTTCCTTATTCTCAAAAGAGCCGTGGTGTGCGTTTTCGCCGGAAAACGCGTTTTCGGCCGAAAACGTGTACGTTTGCACTTCCCGGCCACAGGGAAGCTGCTAGACGGGAATTCTCTGCCTGGTTCTACCCGCTGCCCGGAACGCTACGCAGGGCAAAAGCGATTCTCGTCCTCCGTGCTTGCTTTTTCTCAGAAAGAGCCGTGGTGTGCGTTTTCGCTGGTAAATGCGTTTTCGGCCGAAAACGTGTACGTTTGCACTTCCCCGCCACAGGGAAGCTGCTAGCCGGGAATTCTCTGCCTGGTTCTACCCGCTGCCCGGAACGCTACGCAGGGCAAAAGCGATTCTCGTCCTCCGTGCTTGCTTTTTCTCAGAAAGAGCCGTGGTGTGCGTTTTCGCCGCAAAACGTGTTTTCGGCGAAAACGTGTACGTTTGCACTCCCCGGCCACAGGGAAGCTGCTAGCCGGGAATTCTCTGCCTGGTTCTACCCGCTGCCCGGAACGCTACGCAGGGCAAAAGCGATTCTCGTCCTCCGTGCTTGCTTTTTCTCAGAAAGAGCCGTGGTGTGCGTTTTCGCCGGAAAACGCGTTTTCGGCCGAAAACGTGTACGTTTGCATTTCCCGGCCACAGGGAAGCTGCTAGCCGGGAATTCTCTGCCTGGTTCTACCCGCTGCCCGGAACGCTACGCAGGGCAAAAGCGATTCTCGTTCTCCGTGCTTGCTTTTTCTCAGAAAGAGCCGTGGTGTGCGTTTTCGCCGGAAAACGCGTTTTAGGCCGAAAACGTGTACGTTTGCACTTCCGCGCCACAGGGAAGCTGCTAGACGGGAATTCTCTGCCTGGTTCTACCCGCTGCCAGGAACGCTACGCAGGGCAAAAGCGATTCTCGTCCTCCGTGCTTGCTTTTTCTCAGAAAGAGCCGTGGTGTGCGTTTTCGCCGGAAAACGCGTTTTCGGCCGAAAACGTGTACGTTTGCACTTCCCGGCCACAGGGAAGCTGCTAGCCGGGAATTCTCTGCCTGGTTCTACCCGCTGCCCGGAACGCTACGCAGGGCAAAAGCGATTCTCGTCCTCCGTGCTTGCTTTTTCTCAGAAAGAGCCGTGGTGTGCGTTTTCGCCGGAAAACGCGTTTTCGGCCGAAAACGTGTACGTTTGCACTTCCCCGCCACAGGGAAGCTGCTAGACGGGAATTCTCTGCCTGTTTCTACCCGCTGCCCGGAACGCTACGCAGGGCAAAAGCGATTCTCGTCCTCCGTGCTTGCTTTTTCTCAGAAAGAGCCGTGGTGTGCGTTTTCGCAGCAAAACGTGTTTTCGGCGAAAACGTGTACGTTTGCACTCCCCGGCCACAGGGAAGCTGCTAGCCGGGAATTCTCTGCCTGGTTCTACCCGCTGCCCGGAACGCTACGCAGGGCAAAAGCGATTCTCGTCCTCCGTGCTTGCTTTTTCTCAGAAAGAGCCGTGGTGTGAGTTTTCGCCGGAAAACGCGTTTTTGGCCGAAAACTTGTACGTTTGCATTTCCCGGCCACAGGGAAGCTGCTAGCCGGGAATTCTCTGCCTGGTTCTACCCGCTGCCCGGAACGCTACGCAGGGCAAAAGCGATTCTCGTCCTCCGTGCTTGCTTTTTCTCAGAAAGAGCCGTGGTGTGCGTTTTCGCCGGAAAACGAGTTTTCGGCCGAAAACGTGTACGTTTGCACTTCCCCGCCACAGGGAAGCTGCTAGACGGGAATTCTCTGCCTGGTTCTACCCGCTGCCCGGAACGCTACGCAGGGCAAAAGCGATTCTCGTCCTCCGTGCTTGCTTTTTCTCGGAAAGAGCCGTGGTGTGCGTTTTCGCCGGAAAACGCGTTTTCGGCCGAAAACGTGTACGTTTGCACTTCCCGGCCACAGGGAAGCTGCTAGCCGGGAATTCTCTGCCTGGTTCTACCCGCTGCCCGGAACGCTACGCAGGGCAAAAGCGATTCTCGTCCTCCGTGCTTGCTTTTTCTCAGAAAGAGCCGTGGTGTGCGTTTTCGCCGGAAAACGCGTTTTCGGCCGAAAACCTGTACGTTTGCTCTTCCCGGCCACAGGGAAGCTGCTAGCCGGGAATTCTCTGCCTGGTTCTACCCGCTGCCCGGAACGCTACGCAGGGCAAAAGCGATTCTCGTCCTCCGTGCCTGCTTTTTCTCAGAAAGAGCCGTGGTGTGCGTTTTCGCGGGAAAACGCGTTTTCGGCCGAAAACGTGTACGTTTGCACTTCCCGGCCACAGGGAAGCTGCTAGCCGGGAATTCTCTGCCTGGTTCTACCCGCTGCCCGGAACGCTACGCAGGGCAAAAGCGATTCTCGTCCTCCGTGCTTGCTTTTTCTCAGAAAGAGCCGTGGTGTGCGTTTTCGCCGCAAAACGCGTTTTCGGCCGAAAACGTGTACGTTTGCACTTCCCGGCCACAGGGAAGCTGCTAGCCGGGAATTCTCTGCCTGGTTCTACCCGCTGCCCGGAACGCTACGCAGGGCAAAAGCGATTCTCGTCCTCCGTGCTTGCTTTTTCTCAGAAAGAGCCGTGGTGTGCGTTTTCGCCGGAAAACGCGTTTTCGGCCGAAAACGTGTACGTTTGCACTTCCCGGCCACAGGGAAGCTGCTAGACGGGAATTCTCTGCCTGGTTCTACCCGCTGCCCGGAACGCTACGCAGGGCAAAAGCGATTCTCGTCCTCCGTGCTTGCTTTTTCTCAGAAAGAGCCGTGGTGTGCGTTTTCGCCGGAAAACGCGTTTTCGGCCGAAAACGTGTACGTTTGCACTTCCCGGCCACAGGGAAGCTGCTAGCCGGGAATTCTCTGCCTGGTTCTACCCGCTACCCGGAACGCTACGCAGGGCAAAAGCGATTCTCGTCCTCCGTGCTTGCTTTTTCTCAGAAAGAGCGGTGGTGTGCGTTTTCGCCGGAAAACGCGTTTACGGCCGAAAACGTGTACGTTTGCACTTCCCGTCCACAGGGAAGCTGCTAGCCGGGAATTCTCTGCCTGGTTCTACCCGCTGCCCGGAACGCTACGCAGGGCAAAAGCGATTCTCGTCCTCCGTGCTTGCTTTTTCTCAGAAAGAGCCGTGGTGTGCGTTTTCGCCGCAAAACGCGTTTTCGGCCAAAAACGTGTACGTTTGCACTTCCCCGCCACACGGAAGCTGCTAGCCGGGAATTCTCTGCCTGGTTCTACCCGCTGCCCGGAACGCTACGCAGGGCAAAAGCGATTCTCGTCCTCCGTGCTTGCTTTTTCTCAGAAAGAGCCGTGGTGTGCGTTTTCGCCGGAAAACGCGTTTTCGGCCGAAAACCTGTACGTTTGCACTTCCCGGCCACAGGGAAGCTGCTAGCCGGGAATTCTCTGCCTGGTTCTACCCGCTGCCCGGAACGCTACGCAGGCCAAAAGCGATTCTCGTCCTCCGTGCTTGCTTTTTCTCAGAAAGAGCCGTGGTGTGCGTTTTCGCAGGAAAACGCGTTTTCGGCCGAAAACGTGTACGTTTGCACTTCCCGGCCACAGGGAAGCTGCTAGCCGGGAATTCTCTGCCTGGTTCTACCCGCTGCCCGGAACGCTACGCAGGGCAAAAGCGATTCTCGTCCTCCGTGCTTGCTTTTTCTCAGAAAGAGCCGTGGTGTGCGTTTTCGCCGGAAAACGCGTTTTCGGCCGAAAAAGTGTACGTTTGCACTTCCCGGCCACAGGGAAGCTGCTAGCCGGGAATTCTCTGCCTGGTTCTACCCGCTGCCCGGAACGCTACGCAGGGCAAAAGCGATTCTCGTCCTCCGTGCTTGCTTTTTCTCAGAAAGAGCCGTGGTGTGCGTTTTCGCCGGAAAACGCGTTTTCGGCCGAAAACGTGTACGTTTGCACTTCCCCGCCACAGGGAAGCTGCTAGCCGGGAATTCTCTGCCTGGTTCTACCCGCTGCCCGGAACGCTACGCAGGGCAAAAGCGATTCTCGTCCTCCGTGCTTGCTTTTTCTCAGAAAGAGCCGTGGTGTGCGTTTTCGCCGGAAAACGCGTTTTCGGCCGAAAACTTGTGCGTTTGCACTTCCCGGCCACAGGGAAGCTGCTAGTTGGGAATACTCTGCCTGGTTCTACCCGCTGCCCGGAACGCTACGCAGGGCAAAAGCGATTCTCGTCCTCCGTGCTTGCTTTTTCTCAGAAAGAGCCGTGGTGTGCGTTTTCGCCGGAAAACGCGTTTTCGGCCGAAAACGTGTACGTTTGCACTTCCCGGCCACAGGGAAGATGCTAGCCGGGAATTCTCTGCCTGGTTCTACCCGCTGCCCGGAACGCTACGCAGGGCAAAAGCGATTCTCGTCCTCCGTGCTTGCTTTTTCTCAGAAAGAGCCGTGGTGTGCGTTTTCGCCGGAAAACGCGTTTTCGGCCGAAAACGTGTACGTTTGCACTTCCCCGCCACACGGAAGCTGCTAGCCGGGAATTCTCTGCCTGGTTCTACCCGCTGCCCGGAACGCTACGCAGGGCAAAAGCGATTCTCGTCCTCCGTGCTTGCTTTTTCTCAGAAAGAGCCGTGGTGTGCGTTTTCGCCGGAAAACGCGTTTTCGGCCGAAAACGTGTACGTTTACATTTCCCGGCCACAGGGAAGCTGCTAGCCGGGAATTCTCTGCCTGGTTCTACCCGCTGCCCGGAACGCTACGCAGGGCAAAAGCGATTCTCGTCCTCCGTGCTTGCTTTTTCTCAGAAAGAGCCGTGGTGTGCGTTTTCGCCGGAAAACGCGTTTTCGGCCGAAAACGTGTACGTTTGCACTTCCCCGCCACAGGGAAGCTGCTAGACGGGAATTCTCTGCCTGGTTCTACCCGCTGCCCGGAACGCTACGCAGGGCAAAAGCGATTCTCGTCCTCCGTGCTTGCTTTTTCTCAGAAAGAGCCGTGGTGTGCGTTTTCGCCGGAAAACGCGTTTTCGGCCGAAAACGTGTACGTTTGCACTTCCCCGCCACAGGGAAGCTGCTAGCCGGGAATTCTCTGCCTGGTTCTACCCGCTGCCCGGAACGCTACGCAGGGCAAAAGCGATTCTCGTCCTCCGTGCTTGCTTTTTCTCAGAAAGAGCCGTGGTGTGCGTTTTCGCCGGAAAACGCGTTTTCGGCCGAAAACCTGTACGTTTGCACTTCCCGGCCACAGGGAAGCTGCTAGCCGGGAATTCTCTGCCTGGTTCTACCCGCTGCCCGGAACGCTACGCAGGGCAAAAGCGATTCTCGTCCTCCGTGCTTGCTTTTTCTCAGAAAGAGCCGTGGTGTGCGTTTTCGCCGGAAAACGCGTTTTCGGCCGAAAACGTGTACGTTTGCACTTCCCGGCCACAGGGAAGCTGCTAGCCGGGAATTCTCTGCCTGGTTCTACCCGCTGCCCAGAACGCTACGCAGGGCAAAAGCGATTCTCGTCCTCCGTGCTTGCTTTTTCTCAGAAAGAGCCGTGGTGTGCGTTTTCGCCAGAGAACGCGTTTTCGGCCGAAAACGTGTACGTTTGCACTTCCCGGCCACAGGGAAGCTGCTAGCCGGGAATTCTCTGCCTGGTTCTACCCGCTGCCCGGAACGCTACGCAGGGCAAAAGCGATTCTCGTCCTCCGTGCTTGCTTTTTCTCAGAAAGAGCCGTGGTGTGCGTTTTCGCGGGAAAACGCGTTTTCGGCCGAAAACGTGTACGTTTGCACTTCCCGGCCACAGGGAAGCTGCTAGCCGGGAATTCTCTGCCTGGTTCTACCCGCTGCCCGGAACGCTACGCCGGGCAAAAGCGAATCTCGTCCTCCGTGCTTGCTTTTTCTCAGAAAGAGCCGTGGTGTGCGTTTTCACCGGAAAACGCGTTTTCGGCCGAAAACGTGTACTTTTGCAGTTCCCGGCCACAGGGAAGCTGCTAGCCGGGAATTCTCTGCCTGGTTCTACCCGCTGCCCGGAACGCTACGCAGGGCAAAAGCGATTGTCGTCCTCCGTGCTTGCTTTTTCTCAGAAAGAGCCGTGGTGTGCGTTTTCGCCGGAAAACGCGTTTTAGGCCGAAAACGTGTACGTTTGCACTTCCCGGCCACAGGGAAGCTGCTAGCCGGGAATTCTCTGCCTGGTTCTACCCGCTGCCCGGAACGCTACGCAGGGCAAATGCGATTCTCGTCCTCCGTGCTTGCTTTTTCTCAGAAAGAGCCGTGGTGTGCGTTTTCGCCGGAAAACGCGTTTTCGGCCGAAAACGTGTACGTTTGCACTTCCCCGCCACAGGGAAGCTGCTAGCCGGGAATTCTCTGCCTGGTTCTACCCGCTGCCCGGAACGCTACGCAGGGCAAAAGCGATTCTCGTCCTCCGTGCTTGCTTTTTCTCAGAAAGAGCCGTGGTGTGCGTTTTCGCCGGAAAACGTGTTTTCGGCCGAAAACGTGTACGTTTGCACTTCCCGGCCACAGGGAAGCTGCTAGCCGGGAATTCTCTGCCTGGTTCTACCCGCTGCCCGGAACGCTACGCAGGGCAAAAGCGATTCTCGTCCTCCGTGCTTGCTTTTTCTCAGAAAGAGCCGTGGTGTGCGTTTTCGCCAGAAAACACGTTTTCGGCCGAAAACGTGTACGTTTGCACTTCCCCGCCACAGGGAAGCTGCTAGCCGGGAATTCTCTGCCTGGTTCTACCCGCTGCCCGGAACGCTACGCAGGGCAAAAGCGATTCTCGTCCTCCGTGCTTGCTTTTTCTCAGAAAGAGCCGTGGTGTGCGTTTTCGCCGGAAAACGCGTTTTCGGCCGAAAACGTGTACGTTTGCACTTCCCCGCCACAGGGAAGCTGCTAGCCGGGAATTCTCTGCCTGGTTCTACCCGCTGCCCGGAACGCTACGCAGGGCAAAAGCGATTCTCGTCCTCCGTGCTTGCTTTTTCTCAGAAAGAGCCGTGGTGTGC
Organism: Athene noctua; assembly: GCF_965140245.1. Lineage (NCBI taxonomy): Eukaryota > Metazoa > Chordata > Aves > Strigiformes > Strigidae > Athene > Athene noctua. Next base: position 196,485 of record NW_027437558.1, on the reverse strand, counting down.
GTTTTCGCTGGAAAACGCGTTTTCGGCCGAAAACGTGTACGTTTGCACTTCCCCGCCACAAGGAAGCTGCTAGCCGGGAATTCTCTGCCTGGTTCTACCCGCTGCCCGGAACGCTACGCAGGGCAAAAGCGATTCTCGTCCTCCGTGCTTGCTTTTTCTCAGAAAGAGCCGTGGTGTGCGTTTTCGCGGGAAAACGCGTTTTCGGCCGAAAACGTGTACGTTTGCACTTCCCGGCCACAGGGAAGCTGCTAGACGGGAATTCTCTGCCTGGTTCTACCCGCTGCCCGGAACGCTACGCCGGGCAAAAGCGAATCTCGTCCTCCGTGCTTGCTTTTTCTCAGAAAGAGCCGTGGTGTGCGTTTTCACCGGAAAACGCGTTTTCGGCCGAAAACGTGTACTTTTGCAGTTCCCGGCCACAGGGAAGCTGCTAGCCGGGAATTCTCTGCCTGGTTCTACCCGCTGCCCGGAACGCTACGCAGGGCAAAAGCGATTGTCGTCCTCCGTGCTTGCTTTTCTCAGAAAGAGCCGTGGTGTGCGTTTTCGCCGGAAAACGCGTTTTAGGCCGAAAACGTGTACGTTTGCACTTCCCGGCCACAGGGAAGCTGCTAGCCGGGAATTCTCTGCCTGGTTCTACCCGCTGCCCGGAACGCTACGCAGGGCAAAAGCGATTCTCGTCCTCCGTGCTTGCTTTTTCTCAGAAAGAGCCGTGGTGTGCGTTTTCGCCGGAAAACGCGTTTTCGGCCGAAAACGTGTACGTTTGAACTTCCCCGCCACAGGGAAGCTGCTAGCCGGGAATTCTCTGCCTGGTTCTACCCGCTGCCCGGAACGCTACGCAGGGCAAAAGCGATTCTCGTCCTCCGTGCTTGCTTTTTCTCAGAAAGAGCCGTGGTGTGCGTTTTCGCCGGAAAACGTGTTTTCGGCCGAAAACGTGTACGTTTGCACTTCCCGGCCACAGGGAAGCTGCTAGCCGGGAATTCTCTGCCTGGTTCTACCCGCTGCCCGGAACGCTACGCAGGGCAAAAGCGATTCTCGTCCTCCGTGCTTGCTTTTTCTCAGAAAGAGCCGTGGTGTGCGTTTTCGCCAGAAAACATGTTTTCGGCCGAAAACGTGTACGTTTGCACTTCCCCGCCACAGGGAAGCTGCTAGCCGGGAATTCTCTGCCTGGTTCTACCCGCTGCCCGGAACGCTACGCAGGGCAAAAGCGATTCTCGTCCTCCGTGCTTGCTTTTTCTCAGAAAGAGCCGTGGTGTGCGTTTTCGCCGGAAAACGCGTTTTCGGCCGAAAACGTGTACGTTTGCACTTCCCGGCCACAGGGAAGCTGCTAGACGGGAATTCTCTGCCTGGTTCTACCCGCTGCCCGGAACGCTACGCAGGGCAAAAGCGATTCTCGTCCTCCGTGCTTGCTTTTTCTCAGAAAGAGCCGTGGCGTGCGTTTTCGCCGCAAAACGCGTTTTCGGCCGAAAACGTGTACGTTTGCAGTTCCCGGCCACAGGGAAGCTGCTAGCCGGGAATTCTCTGCCTGGTTCTACCCGCTGCCCGGAACGCTACGCAGGGCAAAAGCGATTCTCGTCCTCCGTGCTTGCTTTTTCTCAGAAAGAGCCGTGGTGTGCGTTTTCGCCGGTAAACGCGTTTTCTGCCGAAAACGTGTACGGTTGCATTTCCCGGCCACAGGGAAGCTGCTAGCCGGGAATTCTCTGCCTGGTTCAACCCGCTGCCCGGAACGCTACGCAGGGCAAAAGCGATTCTCGTCCTCCGCGCTTGCTTTTTCTCAGAAAGAGCCGTGGTGTGCGTTTTCGCCGGAAAACGCGTTTTCGGCCGAAAACGTTTACGTTTGCACTTCCCGGCCACAGGGAAACTGCTAGACGGGAATTCTCTGCCTGGTTCTACCCGCTGCCCGGAACGCTACGCAGGGCAAAAGCGATTCTCGTCCTCCGTGCTTGCTTTTTCTCAGAAAGAGCCGTGGTGTGCGTTTTCGCGGGAAAACGCGTTTTCGGCCGAAAACGTGTACGTTTGCACTTCCCGGCCACAGGGAAGCTGCTAGACGGGAATTCTCTGCCTGGTTCTACCCGCTGCCCGGAACGCTACGCAGGGCAAAAGCGATTCTCGTCCTCCGTGCTTGCTTTTTCTCAGAAAGAGCCGTGGTGTGCGTTTTCGCCGGAAAACGCATTTTCGGCCGAAAACGTGTACGTTTGCACTTCCCGGCCACAGGGAAGCTGCTAGCAGGGAATTCTCTGCCTGGTTCTACCCGCTGCCCGGTACACTACGCAGGGCAAAAGCGATTCTCGTCCTCCGTGCTTGCTTTTTCTCAGAAAGAGCCGTGGTGTGCGTTTTCGCCGGAAAACGCGTTTTCGGCCGAAAACCTGTACGTTTGCACTTCCCGGCCACAGGGAAGCTGCTAGACGGGAATTCTCTGCCTGGTTCTACCCGCTGCCCGGAACGCTACGCAGGGCAAAAGCGATTCTCGTCCTCCATGCTTGCTTTTTCTCAGAAAGAGCCGTGGTGTGCGTTTTCGCCGGAAAACGCATTTTCGGCCGAAAACGTGTACGTTTGCACTTCCCCGCCACAGGGAAGCTGCTAGCCGGGAATTCTCTGCCTGGTTCTACCCGCTGCCCGGAACGCTACGCAGGGCAAAAGCGATTCTCGTCCTCCGTGCTTGCTTTTTCTCAGAAAGAGCCGTGGTGTGCGTTTTCGCCGGAAAACGCGTTTTCGGCCGAAAACGTGTACGTTTGCAGTTCCCGGCCACACGGAAGCTGCTAGCCGGGAATTCTCTGCCTGGTTCTACCCGCTGCCCGGAACGCTACGCAGGGCAAAAGCGATTCTCGTCCTCCGTGCTTGCTTTTTCTCAGAAAGAGCCGTGGTGTGCGTTTTCGCCGGTAAACGCGTTTTCGGCCGAAAACGTGTACGTTTGCACTTCCCGGCCACAGGGAAGCTGCTAGCCGGGAATTCTCTGCCTGGTTCTACCCGCTGCCCGGAACGCTACGCAGGGCAAAAGCGATTCTCGTCCTCCGTGCTTGCTTTTTCTCAGAAAGAGCCGTGGTGTGCGTTTTCGCCGGAAAACGCGTTTTCGGCCGAAAACGTGTACGTTTGCACTTCCCGGCCACAGGGAAGCTGCTAGCCGGGAATTCTCTGCCTGGTTCTACCCGCTGACCGGAACGCTACGCAGGGCAAAAGCGATTCTCGTCCTCCGTGCTTGCTTTTTCTCAGAAAGAGCCGTGGTGTGCGTTTTCGCCAGAAAACGAGTTTTCGGCCGAAAACGTGTACGTTTGCACTTCCCCGCCACAGGGAAGCTGCTAGCCGGGAATTCTCTGCCTGGTTCTACCCGCTGCCCGGAACGCTACGCAGGGCAAAAGCGATTCTCGTCCTCCGCGCTTGCTTTTTCTCAGAAAGACCCGTGGTGTGCGTTTTCGCCGGAAAACGCGTTTTCGGCCGAAAACGTTTACGTTTGCACTTCCCGGCCACAGGGAAGCTGCTAGCCGGGAATTCTCTGCCTGGTTCTACCCGCTGCCCGGAACGCTACGCAGGGCAAAAGCGATTCTCGTCCTCCGTGCTTGCTTTTTCTCAGAAAGAGCCGTGGTGTGCGTTTTCGCCGGAAAACGCGTTTTCGGCCGAAAACGTGTACGTTTGCACTTCCCGGCCACAGGGAAGCTGCTAGCCGGGAATTCTCTGCCTGGTTCTACCCGCTGCCCGGAACGCTACGCAGGGCAAAAGCGATTCTCGTCCTCCGTGCTTGCTTTTTCTCAGAAAGAGCCGTGGTGTGCGTTTTCGCCGGAAAACGCATTTTCGGCCGAAAACGTGTACGTTTGCACTTCCCGGTCACAGGGAAGCTGCTAGCCGGGAATTCTCTGCCTGGTTCTACCCGCTGCCCGGAACACTACGCAGGGCAAAAGCGATTCTCGTCCTCCGTGCTTGCTTTTTCTCAGAAAGAGCCGTGGTGTGCGTTTTCACCAGAAAACGTGTTTTCGGCCGAAAACGTGTACGTTTGCACTTCCCGGCCACAGGGAAGCTGCTAGACGGGAATTCTCTGCCTGGTTCTACCCGCTGCCCGGAACGCTACGCAGGGCAAAAGCGATTCTCGTCCTCCGTGCTTGCTTTTTCTCAGAAAGAGCCGTGGTGTGCGTTTTCGCCGGTAAACGCGTTTTCGGCCGAAAACTTGTACGTTTGCACTTCCCCGCCACAGGGAAGCTGCTAGCCGGGAATTCTCTGCCTGGTTCTACCCGCTGCCCGGAACGCTACGCAGGGCAAAAGCGATTCTCGTCCTCCGTGCTTGCTTTTTCTCAGAAAGAGCCGTGGTGTGCGTTTTCGCCGGTAAACGCGTTTTCGGCCGAAAACGTGTACGTTTGCACTTCCCGGCCACAGGGAAGCTGCTAGCCGGGAATTCTCTGCCTGGTTCTACCCGCTGCCCGGAACGCTACGCAGGGCAAAAGCGATTCTCGTCCTCCGTGCTTGCTTTTTCTCAGAAAGAGCCGTGGTGTGCGTTTTCGCCGCAAAACGCGTTTTCGGCCGAAAACGTTTACGTTTGCACTTCCAGGCCACAGGGAAACTGCTAGACGGGAATTCTCTGCCTGGTTCTACCCGCTGCCCGGAACGCTACGCAGGGCAAAAGCGATTCTCATCCTCCGTGCTTGCTTTTTCTCAGAAAGAGCCGTGGTGTGCGTTTTCGCCGCAAAACGTGTTTTCGGCGAAAACGTGTACGTTTGCACTTCCCGGCCACAGGGAAGCTGCTAGCCTGGAATTCTCTGCCTGGTTCTACCTGCTGCCCGGAACGCTACGCAGGGCAAAAGCGATTCTCGTCCTCCGTGCTTGCTTTTTCTCAGAAAGAGCCGTGGTGTGCGTTTTCGCGGGAAAACGCGTTTTTGGCCGAAAACGTGTACGTTTGCACTTCCCGGCCACAGGGAACCTGCTAGCCGGGAATTCTCTGCCTCGTTCTACCCGCTGCCCGGAACGCTACGCAGGGCAAAAGCGATTCTCGTCCTCCGTGCTTGCTTTTTCTCAGAAAGAGCCGTGGTGTGCGTTTTCGCGGGAAAACGCGTTTTCGGCCGAAAACGTGTACGTTTGCACTTCCCGGCCACAGGGAAGCTGCTAGACGGGAATTCTCTGCCTGGTTCTACCCGCTGCCCGGAACGCTACGCAGGGCAAAAGCGATTCTCGTCCTCCGTGCTTGCTTTTTCTCAGAAAGAGCCGTGGTGTGCGTTTTCGCCGGTAAACGCGTTTTCGGCCGAAAACGTGTACGTTTGCACTTCCCCGCCACAGGGAAGCTGCTAGCCGGGAATTCTCTGCCTGGTTCTACCCGCTGCCCGGAACGCTACGCAGGGCAAAAGCGATTCTCGTCCTCCGTGCTTGCTTTTTCTCAGAAAGAGCCGTGGTGTGCGTTTTCGCCGGAAAACGCGTTTTCGGCCGAAAACGTGTACGTTTGCACTTCCCGGCCACAGGGAAGCTGCTAGCCGGGAATTCTCTGCCTGGTTCTACCCGCTGCCCGGAACGCTACGCAGGGCAAAAGCGATTCTCGTCCTCCGTGCTTGCTTTTTCTCAGAAAGAGCCGTGGTGTGCGTTTTCGCCGGAAAACGCGTTTTCGGCGAAAACGTGTACGTTTGCACTTCCCGGCCACAGGGAAGCTGCTAAACGGGAATTCTCTGCCTGGTTCTACCCGCTGCCCGGAACGCTACGCAGGGCAAAAGCGATTCTCGTCCTCCGTGCTTGCTTTTTCTCAGAAAGAGCCGTGGTGTGCGTTTTCGCCGGAAAACGCGTTTTCGGCCGAAAACGTGTACGTTTGCACTTCCCCGCCACAGGGAAGCTGCTAGCCGGGAATTCTCTGCCTGGTTCTACCCGCTGCCCGGAACGCTACGCAGGGCAAAAGCGATTCTCGTCCTCCGTGCTTGCTTTTTATCAGAAAGAGCCGTGGTGTGCGTTTTCGCCGGAAAACGCGTTTTCGGCCGAAAACGTTTACGTTTGCACTTCCCGGCCACAGGGAAACTGCTAGACGGGAATTCTCTGCCTGGTTCTACCCGCTGCCCGGAACGCTACGCAGGGCAAAAGCGATTCTCGTCCTCCGTGCTTGCTTTTTCTCAGAAAGAGCCGTGGTGTGCGTTTTCGCCGGTAAACGCGTTTTCTGCCGAAAACGTGTACGTTTGCACTTCCCGGCCACAGGGAAGCTGCTAGACGGGAATTCTCTGCCTGGTTCTACCCGCTGCCCGGAACGCTACGCAGGGCAAAAGCGATTCTCGTCCTCCGTGCTTGCTTTTTCTAAGAGAGAGCCGTGGTGTGCGTTTTCGCCGGAAAACGCGTTTTCGGCGAAAACGTGTACGTTTGCACTTCCCGGCCACAGGGAAGCTGCTAGCCGGGAATTCTCTGCCTGGTTCTACCCGCTGCCCGGAACACTACGCAGGGCAAAAGCGATTCTCGTCCTCCGTGCTTGCTTTTTCTCAGAAAGAGCCATGGTGTGCTTTTTCTCCGGAAAACGCGTTTTCGGCCGAAAACTTGTACGTTTGCATTTCCCGGCCACAGGGAAGCTGCTAGCCGGGAATTCTCTGCCTGGTTCTACCCGCTGCCCGGAACGCTACGCAGGGCAAAAGCGATTCTCGTCCTCCGTGCTTGCTTTTTCTCAGAAAGAGCCATGGTGTGCGTTTTCGCCGGAAAACGCGTTTTCGGCCGAAAACGTGTACGTTTGCACTTCCCGGCCACAGGGAAGCTGCTAGACGGGAATTCTCTGCCTGGTTCTACCAGCTGCCAGGAACGCTACGCAGGGCAAAAGCGATTCTCGTCCTCCGTGCTTGCTTTTTCTCAGAAAGAGCCGTGGTGTGCGTTTTCGCCGGAAAACGCGTTTTCGGCCGAAAACGTGTACGTTTGCACTTCCCGGCCACAGGGAAGCTGCTAGCCGGGAATTCTAAGCCCGGTTCTACCCGCTGCCCGGAACGCTACGCAGGGCAAAAGCGATTCTCGTCCTCCGTGCTTGCTTTTTCTCAGAAAGAGCCGTGGTGTGCGTTTTCGCCGGAAAACGCGTTTTCGGCCGAAAACGTGTACGTTTGCACTTCCCCGCCACAGGGAAGCTGCTAGCCGGGAATTCTCTGCCTGGTTCTACCCGCTGCCCGGAACGCTACGCAGGGCAAAAGCGATTCTCGTCCTCCGCGCTTGCTTTTTCTCAGAAAGAGCCGTGGTGTGCGTTTTCGCCGGAAAACGCGTTTTCGGCCGAAAACGTTTACGTTTGCACTTCCCGGCCACAGGGAAACTGCTAGACGGGAATTGTCTGCCTGGTTCTACCCGCTGCCCGGAACGCTACGCAGGGCAAAAGCGATTCTCGTCCTCCGTGCTTGCTTTTTCTCAGAAAGAGCCGTGGTGTGCGTTTTCGCCGGAAAACGCGTTTTCGGCCGAAAACGTGTACGTTTGCACTTCCCGGCCACAGGGAAGCTGCTAGCCGGGAATTCTCTGCCTGGTTCTACCAGCTGCCCGGAACGCTACGCAGGGCAAAAGCGATTCTCGTCCTCCGTGCTTGCTTTTTCTCAGAAAGAGCCGTGGTGTGCGTTTTCGCCGGAAAACGCATTTTCGGCCGAAAACGTGTACGTTTGCACTTCCCGGTCACAGGGAAGCTGCTAGCCGGGAATTCTCTGCCTGGTTCTACCCGCTGCCCGGAACACTACGCAGGGCAAAAGCGATTCTCGTCCTCCGTGCTTGCTTTTTCTCAGAAAGAGCCGTGGTGTGCGTTTTCGCCAGAAAACGTGTTTTCGGCCGAAAACGTGTACGTTTGCACTTCCCGGCCACAGGGAAGCTGCTAGACGGGAATTCTCTGCCTGGTTCTACCCGCTGCCCGGAACGCTACGCAGGGCAAAAGCGATTCTCGTCCTCCGTGCTTGCTTTTACTCAGAAAGAGCCGTGGTGTGCGTTTTCGCCGGTAAACGCGTTTTCGGCCGAAAACGTGTACGTTTGCACTTCCCCGCCACAGGGAAGCTGCTAGCCGGGAATTCTCTGCCTGGTTCTACCCGCTGCCCGGAACGCTACGCAGGGCAAAAGCGATTCTCGTCCTCCGTGCTTGCTTTTTCTCAGAAAGAGCCGTGGTGTGCGTTTTCGCCGGTAAACGCGTTTTCGGCCGAAAACGTGTACGTTTGCACTTCCCGGCCACAGGGAAGCTGCTAGCCGGGAATTCTCTGCCTGGTTCTACCCGCTGCCCGGAACGCTACGCAGGGCAAAAGCGATTCTCGTCCTCCGTGCTTGCTTTTTCTCAGAAAGAGCCGTGGTGTGCGTTTTCGCCGCAAAACGTGTTTTCGGCGAAAACGTGTACGTTTGCACTTCCCGGCCACAGGGAAGCTGCTAGCCTGGAATTCTCTGCCTGGTTCTACCTGCTGCCCGGAACGCTACGCAGGGCAAAAGCGATTCTCGTCCTCCGTGCTTGCTTTTTCTCAGAAAGAGCCGTGGTGTGCGTTTTCGCGGGAAAACGCGTTTTCGGCCGAAAACGTGTACGTTTGCACTTCCCGGCCACAGGGAACCTGCTAGCCGGGAATTCTCTGCCTCGTTCTACCCGCTGCCCGGAACGCTACGCAGGGCAAAAGCGATTCTCGTCCTCCGTGCTTGCTTTTTCTCAGAAAGAGCCGTGGTGTGCGTTTTCGCGGGAAAACGCGTTTTCGGCCGAAAACGTGTACGTTTGCACTTCCCGGCCACAGGGAAGCTGCTAGACGGGAATTCTCTGCCTGGTTCTACCCGCTGCCCGGAACGCTACGCAGGGCAAAAGCGATTCTCGTCCTCCGTGCTTGCTTTTTCTCAGAAAGACCCGTGGTGTGCGTTTTCGCCGGTAAACGCGTTTTCGGCCGAAAACGTGTACGTTTGCACTTCCCCGCCACAGGGAAGCTGCTAGCCGGGAATTCTCTGCCTGGTTCTACCCGCTGCCCGGAACGCTACGCAGGGCAAAAGCGATTCTCGTCCTCCGTGCTTGCTTTTTCTCAGAAAGAGCCGTGGTGTGCGTTTTCGCCGGAAAACGTGTTTTCGGCCGAAAACGTGTACGTTTGCACTTCCCGGCCACAGGGAAGCTGCTAGCCGGGAATTCTCTGCCTGGTTCTACCCGCTGCCCGGAACGCTACGCAGGGCAAAAGCGATTCTCGTCCTCCGTGCTTGCTTTTTCTCAGAAAGAGCCGTGGTGTGCGGTTTCGCCGGAAAACGCGTTTTCGGCGAAAACGTGTACGTTTGCACTTCCCGGCCACAGGGAAGCTGCTAGCCGGGAATTCTCTGCCTGGTTCTACCCGCTGCCCGCAACGCTACGCAGGGCAAAAGCGATTCTCGTCCTCCGTGCTTGCTTTTTCTCAGAAAGAGCCGTGGTGTGCGTTTTCGCCGGAAAACGCGTTTTCGGCCGAAAACGTGTACGTTTGCACTTCCCCGCCACAGGGAAGCTGCTAGACGGGAATTCTCTGCCTGGTTCTACCCGCTGCCCGGAACGCTACGCAGGGCAAAAGCGATTCTCGTCCTCCGCGCTTGCTTTTTCTCAGAAAGAGCCGTGGTGTGCGTTTTCGCCGGAAAACGCGTTTTCGGCCGAAAACGTTTACGTTTGCACTTCCCGGCCACAGGGAAACTGCTAGACGGGAATTCTCTGCCTGGTTCTACCCGCTGCCCGGAACGCTACGCAGGGCAAAAGCGATTCTCGTCCTCCGTGCTTGCTTTTTCTCAGAAAGAGCCGTGGTGTGCGTTTTCGCCGGTAAACGCGTTTTCTGCCGAAAACGTGTACGTTTGCACTTCCCGGCCACAGGGAAGCTGCTAGACGGGAATTCTCTGCCTGGTTCTACCCGCTGCCCGGAACGCTACGCAGGGCAAAAGCGATTCTCGTCCTCCGTGCTTGCTTTTTCTCAGAAAGAGCCGTGGTGTGCGTTTTCGCCGGAAAACGCGTTTTCGGCGAAAACGTGTACGTTTGCACTTCCCGGCCACAGGGAAGCTGCTAGCCGGGAATTCTCTGCCTGGTTCTACCCGCTGCCCGGAACACTACGCAGGGCAAAAGCGATTCTCGTCCTCCGTGCTTGCTTTTTCTCAGAAAGAGCCATGGTGTGCTTTTTCTCCGGAAAACGCGTTTTCGGCCGAAAACTTGTACGTTTGCATTTCCCGGCCACAGGGAAGCTGCTAGCCGGGAATTCTCTGCCTGGTTCTACCCGCTGCCCGGAACGCTACGCAGGGCAAAAGCGATTCTCGTCCTCCGTGCTTGCTTTTTCTCAGAAAGAGCCGTGGTGTGCGTTTTCGCCGGAAAACGCGTTTTCGGCCGAAAACGTGTACGTTTGCACTTCCCGGCCACAGGGAAGCTGCTAGACCTGAATTCTCTGCCTGGTTCTACCAGCTGCCAGGAACGCTACGCAGGGCAAAAGCGATTCTCGTCCTCCGTGCTTGCTTTTTCTCAGAAAGAGCCGTGGTGTGCGTTTTCGCCGCAAAACGCGTTTTCGGCCGAAAACGTGTACGTTTGCACTTCCCCGCCACAGGGAAGCTGCTAGCCGGGAATTCTCTGCCTGGTTCTACCCGCTGCCCGGAACGCTACGCAGGGCAAAAGCGATTCTCGTCCTCCGTGCTTGCTTTTTCTCAGAAAGAGCCGTGGTGTGCGTTTTCGCCGGAAAACGCGTTTTCGGCCGAAAACGTGTACGTTTGCACTTCCCGGCCACAGGGAAGCTGCTAGCCGGGAATTCTCTGCCTGGTTCTACCCGCTGCCCGGAACGCTACGCAGGGCAAAAGCGATTCTCGTCCTCCGTGCTTGCTTTTTCTCAGAAAGAGCCGTGGTGTGCGTTTTCGCCGGAAAACGCGTTTTCGGCCGAAAACGTGTACGTTTGCACTTCCCGGCCACAGGGAAGCTGCTAGCCGGGAATTCTCTGCCTGGTTCTACCCGCTGCCCGGAACGCTATGCAGGGCAAAAGCGATTCTCGTCCTCCGTGCTTGCTTTTTCTCAGAAAGAGCCGTGGTGTGCGTTTTCGCCGGAAAACGCGTTTTCGGCCGAAAACGTGTACGTTTGCACTTCCCCGCCACAGGGAAGCTGCTAGCCGGGAATTCTCTGCCTGGTTCTACCCGCTGCCCGGAACGCTACGCAGGGCAAAAGCGATTCTCGTCCTCCGTGCTTGCTTTTTCTCAGAAAGAGCCGTGGTGCGCGTTTTCGCCGGAAAACGCGTTTTCGGCCGAAAACGTGTACGTTTGCACTTCCCAGCCACAGGGAAGCTGCTAGCCGGGAATTCTCTGCCTGGTTCTACCCGCTGCCCGGAACGCTACGCAGGGCAAAAGCGATTCTCGTCCTCCGTGCTTGCTTTTTCTCAGAAAGAGCCGTGGTGTGCGTTTTCGCCGGAAAACGCGTTTCGGCCGAAAACGTGTACGTTTGCACTTCCCGGCCACAGGGAAGCTGCTAGCCGGGAATTCTAAGCCTGGTTCTACCCGCTGCCCGGAACGCTACGCAGGGCAAAAGCGATTCTCGTCCTCCGTGCTTGCTTTTTCTCAGAAAGAGCCGTGGTGTGCGTTTTCGCCGGAAAACGCGTTTTCGGCCGAAAACGTGTACGTTTGCACTTCCCCGCCACAGGGAAGCTGCTAGCCGGGAATTCTCTGCCTGGTTCTACCCGCTGCCCGGAACGCTACGCAGGGCAAAAGCGATTCTCGTCCTCCGTGCTTGCTTTTTCTCAGAAAGAGCCGTGGTGTGCGTTTTCGCCGGAAAACGCGTTTTCGGCCGAAAACGTGTACGTTTGCACTTCCCGGCCACAGGGAAGCTGCTAGCCCGGAATTCTCTGCCTGGTTCTACCCGCTGCCCGGAACGCTACGCAGGGCAAAAGCGATTCTCGTCCTCCGTGCTTGCTTTTTCTCAGAAAGAGCCGTGGTGTGCGTTTTCGCCGGAAAACGCGTTTTCGGCCGAAAACGTGTACGTTTGCACTTCCCCGCCACAGGGAAGCTGTTAGCCGGGAATTCTCTGCCTGGTTCTACCCGCTGCCCGGAACGCTACGCAGGGCAAAAGCGATTCTCGTCCTCCGTGCTTGCTTTTTCTCAGAAAGAGCCGTGGTGTGCGTTTTCGCCGGAAAACGCGTTTTCGGCCGAAAACGTGTACGTTTGCACTTCCCCGCCACAGGGAAGCTGCTAGCCGGGAATTCTCTGCCTGGTTCTACCCGCTGCCCGGAACGCTACGCAGGGCAAAAGCGATTCTCGTCCTCCGTGCTTGCTTTTTCTCAGAAAGAGCCGTGGTGCGCGTTTTCGCCGGAAAACGCGTTTTCGGCCGAAAACGTGTACTTTTGCAGTTCCCGGCCACAGGGAAGCTGCTAGCCGGGAATTCTCTGCCTGGTTCTACCCGCTGCCCGGAACGCTACGCAGGGCAAAAGCGATTCTCGTCCTCCGTGCTTGCTTTTTCTCAGAAAGAGCCGTGGTGTGCGTTTTCGCCGGAAAACGCGTTTTCGGCCGAAAACGTGTACGTTTGCACTTCCCGGCCACAGGGAAGCTGCTAGACGGGAATTCTAAGCCTGGTTCTACCCGCTGCCCGGAACGCTACGCAGGGCAAAAGCGATTCTCGTCCTCCGTGCTTGCTTTTTCTCAGAAAGAGCCGTGGTGTGCGTTTTCGCCGGAAAATGCGTTTTCGGCCGAAAACGTGTACGTTTGCACTTCCCCGCCACAGGGAAGCTGCTAGCCGGGAATTCTCTGCCTGGTTCTACCCGCTGCCCGGAACGCTACGCAGGGCAAAAGCGATTCTCGTCCTCCGTGCTTGCTTTTTCTCAGAAAGAGCCGTGGTGTGCGTTTTCGCCGGAAAACGCTTTTTCAGCCGAAAACGTGTACGTTTGCACTTCCCGGCCACAGGGAAGCTGCTAGCCGGGAATTCTCTGCCTGGTTCTACCCGCTGCCCGGAACGCTACGCAGGGCAAAAGCGATTCTCGTCCTCCGTGCTTGCTTTTTCTCAGAAAGAGCCGTGGTGTGCGTTTTCGCCGGAAAATGCGTTTTCGGCCGAAAACGTGTACGTTTGCACTTCCCCGCCACAGGGAAGCTGTTAGCCGGGAATTCTCTGCCTGGTTCTACCCGCTGCCCGGAACGCTACGCAGGGCAAAAGCGATTCTCGTCCTCCGTGCTTGCTTTTTCTCAGAAAGAGCCGTGGTGTGCGTTTTCGCCGGAAAACGCGTTTTCGGCCGAAAACGTGTACGTTTGCACTTCCCCGCCACAGGGAAGCTGCTAGCCGGGAATTCTCTGCCTGGTTCTACCCGCTGCCCGGAACGCTACGCAGGGCAAAAGCGATTCTCGTCCTCCGTGCTTGCTTTTTCTCAGAAAGAGCCGTGGTGTGCGTTTTCGCCGGAAAACGCGTTTTCGGCCGAAAACGTGTACGTTTCCACTTCCCGGCCACAGGGAACCTGCTAGCCGGGAATTCTCTGCCTGGTTCTACCCGCTGCCAGGAACGCTACGCAGGGCAAAAGCGATTCTCGTCCTCCGTGCTTGCTTTTTCTCAGAAAGAGCCGTGGTGTGCGTTTTCGCCGGAAAACGCGTTTTCGGCCGAAAACGTTTAGGTTTGCACTTCCCGGCCACAGGGAACCTGCTAGACAAGAATTGTCTGCCTGGTTCTACCCGCTGCCCGGAACGCTACGCAGGGCAAAAGCGATTCTCGTCCTCCGTGCTTGCTTTTCCTCAGAAAGAGCTGTGGTGTGCGTTTTCGCCGGAAAACGCGTTTTCGGCCGAAAATGTGTACGTTTGCACTTCCCCGCCACAGGGAAGCTGCTAGCCGGAAATTCTCTGCCTGGTTCTACCCGCTGCCCGGAACGCTACGCAGGGCAAAAGCGATTCTCGTCCTCCGTGCTTGCTTTTTCTCAGAAAGAGCCGTGGTGTGCGTTTTCGCCGGAAAACGCGTTTTCGGCCGAAAACGTGTACGTTTGCACTTCCCGGCCACAGGGAAGCTGCTAGCAGGGAATTCGCTGCCTGGTTCTACCCGCTGCCCGGTACGCTACGCAGGGCAAAAGCGATTCTCGTCCTCCGTGCTTGCTTTTTCTCAGAAAGAGCCGTGGTGTGCGTTTTCGCCGGAAAACGCGTTTTCGGCCGAAAACGTTTACGTTTGCAGTTCCCGGCAACAGGGAAGCTGCTAGACGGGAATTCTCTGCCTGTTTCTACCCGCTGCCCGGAACGCTACGCAGGCCAAAAGCGATTCTCGTCCTCCGTGCTTGCTTTTTCTCAGAAAGAGCCGTGGTGTGCGTTTTCGCCGGAAAACGCGTTTTCGGCCGAAAACGTGTACGGTTGCACTTCCCTGCCACAGGGAAGCTGCTAGCCAGGAATTCTCTGCCTGATTCTACCCGCTGCCCTTAACGCTACATAGGGCAAAGCGATTCTCGTCCTCCGTGCTTGCTTTTTCTCAGAAAGAGCCGTGGTGTGCGTTTTCGCCGGAAAACGCGTTTTCGGCCGAAAACGTGTACGTTTGCACTTCCCGGCCACAGGGAAGCTGCTAGCCGGGAATTCTCTGCCTGGTTCTACCCGCTGCCCGGAACGCTACGCAGGGCAAAAGCGATTCTCGTCCTCCGTGCTTGCTTTTCCTCAGAAAGAGCCGTGGTGTGCGTTTTCGCCGGAAAACGCGTTTTCGGCCGAAAACGTGTACGTTTGCACTTCCCCGACACAGGGAAGCTGCTAGCCGGGAATTCTCTGCCTGGTTCTACCCGCTGCCCGGAACGCTACGCAGGGCAAAAGCGATTCTCGTCCTCCGTGCTTGCTTTTTCTCAGAAAGAGCCGTGGTGTGCGTTTTCGCCAGAAAACGCGTTTTCGGCCGAAAACGTGTACGTTTGCACTTCCCGGCCACAGGGAAGCTGCTAGCCGGGAATTCTAAGCCTGGTTCTACCCGCTGCCCGGAACGCTACGCAGGGCAAAAGCGATTGTCGTCCTCCGTGCTTGCTTTTTCTCAGAAAGAGCCGTGGTGTGCGTTTTCGCCGGAAAACGCGTTTTCGGCAGAAAACGTGTACGTTTGCACTTCCCCGCCACAGGGAAGCTGCTAGCCGGGAATTCTCTGCCTGGTTCTACCCGCTGCCCGGAACGCTACGCAGGGCAAAAGCGATTCTCGTCCTCCGTGCTTGCTTTTTCTCAGAAAGAGCCGTGGTGTGCGTTTTCGCCGGAAAACGCGTTTTCGGCCGAAAACGTGTACGTTTGCACTTCCCCGCCACAGGGAAGCTGTTAGCCGGGAATTCTCTGCCTGGTTCTACCCGCTGCCCGGAACGCTACGCAGGGCAAAAGCGATTCTCGTCCTCCGTGCTTGCTTTTTCTCAGAAAGAGCCGTGGTGTGCGTTTTCGCCGGAAAACGCGTTTTCGGCCGAAAACGTGTACGTTTGCACTTCCCCGCCACAGGGAAGCTGCTAGCCGGGAATTCTCTGCCTGGTTCTACCCGCTGCCCGGAACGCTACGCAGGGCAAAAGCGATTCTCGTCCTCCGTGCTTGCTTTTTCTCAGAAAGAGCCGTGGTGCGCGTTTTCGCCGGAAAA
The DNA here is from genome assembly GCF_965140245.1 of Athene noctua. Taxonomy (NCBI): domain Eukaryota; kingdom Metazoa; phylum Chordata; class Aves; order Strigiformes; family Strigidae; genus Athene; species Athene noctua. Next base: position 181,085 of record NW_027437558.1, on the reverse strand, counting down.
CGCGTTTTCGGCCGAAAACGTGTACGTTTGCACTTCCCGGCCACAGGGAAGCTGCTAGCCGGGAATTCTCTGCCTGGTTCTACCCGCTGCCCGGAACGCTACGCAGGGCAAAAGCGATTCTCGTCCTCCGTGCTTGCTTTTTCTCAGAAAGAGCCGTGGTGTGCGTTTTCGCCGGAAAACGCGTTTTCGGCCGAAAACGTTTACGTTTGCAGTTCCCGGCAACAGGGAAGCTGCTAGACGGGAATTCTCTGCCTGTTACTACCCGCTGCCCGGAACGCTACGCAGGCCAAAAGCGATTCTCGTCCTCCGTGCTTGCTTTTTCTCAGAAAGAGCCGTGGTGTGCGTTTTCGCCGGAAAACGCGTTTTCGGCCGAAAACGTGTACGGTTGCACTTCCCTGCCACAGGGAAGCTGCTAGCCGGGAATTCTCTGCCTGATTCTACCCGCTGCCCTTAACGCTACATAGGGCAAAAGCGATTCTCGTCCTCCGTGCTTGCTTTTTCTCAGAAAGAGCCGTGGTGTGCGTTTTCGCCGGAAAACGCGTTTTCGGCCGAAAACGTGTACGTTTGCACTTCCCGGCCACAGGGAAGCTGCTAGCCGGGAATTCTCTGCCTGGTTCTACCCGCTGCCCGGAACGCTACGCAGGGCAAAAGCGATTCTCGTCCTCCGTGCTTGCTTTTCCTCAGAAAGAGCCGTGGTGTGCGTTTTCGCCGGAAAACGCGTTTTCGGCCGAAAACGTGTACGTTTGCACTTCCCCGCCACAGGGAAGCTGCTAGCCGGGAATTCTCTGCCTGGTTCTACCCGCTGCCCGGAACGCTACGCAGGGCAAAAGCGATTCTCGTCCTCCGTGCTTGCTTTTTCTCAGAAAGAGCCGTGGTGTGCGTTTTCGCCGGAAAACGCGTTTTCGGCCGAAAACGTGTACGTTTGCACTTCCCGGCCACAGGGAAGCAGCTAGCCGGGAATTCTCTGCCTGGTTCTACCCGCTGCCCGGAACGCTACGCAGGGCAAAAGCGATTCTCGTCCTCCGTGCTTGCTTTTTCTCAGAAAGAGCCGTGGTGTGCGTTTTCGCCGGAAAACGCGTTTTCGGCCGAAAACGTGTACGTTTGCACTTCCCCGCCACAGGGAAGCTGCTAGCCGGGAATTCTCTGCCTGGTTCTACCCGCTGCCCGGAACGCTACGCAGGGCAAAAGCGATTCTCGTCCTCCGTGCTTGCTTTTTCTCAGAAAGAGCCGTGGTGTGCGTTTTCGCCGGAAAACGCGTTTTCGGCCGAAAACGTGTACGTTTGCACTTCCCCGCCACAGGGAAGCTGTTAGCCGGGAATTCTCTGCCTGGTTCTACCCGCTGCCCGGAACGCTACGCAGGGCAAAAGCGATTCTCGTCCTCCGTGCTTGCTTTTTCTCAGAAAGAGCCGTGGTGTGCGTTTTCGCCGGAAAACGCGTTTTCGGCCGAAAACGTGTACGTTTGCACTTCCCGGCCACAGGGAAGCTGCTAGCCGGGAATTCTCTGCCTGGTTCTACCCGCTGCCCGGAACGCTACGCAGGGCAAAAGCGATTCTCGTCCTCCGTGCTTGTTTTTTCTCAGAAAGAGCCGTGGTGTGCGTTTTCGCCGGAAAACGCGTTTTCGGCCGAAAACGTGTACGTTTGCACTTCCCCGCCACAGGGAAGCTGTTAGCCGGGAATTCTCTGCCTGGTTCTACCCGCTGCCCGGAACGCTACGCAGGGCAAAAGCGATTCTCGTCCTCCGTGCTTGCTTTTTCTCAGAAAGAGCCGTGGTGTGCGTTTTCGCCGGAAAACGCGTTTTCGGCCGAAAACGTGTACGTTTGCACTTCCCCGCCACAGGGAAGCTGCTAGCCGGGAATTCTCTGCCTGGTTCTACCCGCTGCCCGGAACGCTACGCAGGGCAAAAGCGATTCTCGTCCTCCGTGCTTGCTTTTTCTCAGAAAGAGCCGTGGTGTGCGTTTTCGCCGGAAAACGCGTTTTCGGCCGAAAACGTGTACGTTTGCACTTCCCGGCCACAGGGAAGCTGCTAGACGGGAATTCTCTGCCTGGTTCTACCCGCTGCCCGGAACGCTACGCAGGGCAAAAGCGATTCTCGTCCTCCGTGCTTGCTTTTTCTCAGAAAGAGCCGTGGTGTGCGTTTTCGCCGGAAAACGCGTTTTCGGCCGAAAACGTGTACGTTTGCACTTCCCGGCCACAGGAAAGCTGCTAGCCGGGAATTCTCTGCCTGGTTCTACCCGCTGCCCGGAACGCTACGCAGGGCAAAAGCGATTCTCGTCCTCCGCGCTTGCTTTTTCTCAGAAAGAGCCGTGGTGTGCGTTTTCGCCGGAAAACGCGTTTTCGGCCGAAAACGTGTACGTTTGCACTTCCCCGCCACAGGGAAGCTGCTAGCCGGGAATTCTCTGCCTGGTTCTACCCGCTGCCCGGAACGCTACGCAGGGCAAAAGCGATTCTCGTCCTCCGTGCTTGCTTTTTCTCAGAAAGAGCCGTGGTGTGCGTTTTCGCCGGAAAACGCGTTTTCGGCGGAAAACGTGTACGTTTGCACTTCCCGGCCACAGGGAAGCTGCTAGCCGGGAATTCTCTGCCTGGTTCTACCCGCTGCCCGGAACGCTACGCAGGGCAAAAGCGATTCTCGTCCTCCGTGCTTGCTTTTTCTCAGAAAGAGCCGTGGTGTGCGTTTTCGCCGGAAAACGCGTTTTCGGCCGAAAACGTGTACGTTTGCACTTCCCGGCCACAGGGAAGCTGCTAGCCGGGAATTCTCTGCCTGGTTCTACCCGCTGCCCGGAACGCTACGCAGGGCAAGAGCGATTCTCGTCCTCCGTGCTTGCTTTTTCTCAGAAAGAGCCGTGGTGTGCGTTTTCGCCGCAAAACGCGTTTTCGGCCGAAAACGTGTACGTTTGCACTTCCCAGCCACAGGGAAGCTGCTAGACGGGAATTTTCTGCCTGGTTCTACCCGCTGACCGGAACGCTACGCAGGGCAAAAGCGATTCTCGTCCTCCGTGCTTGCTTTTTCTCAGAAAGAGCCGTGGTGTGCGTTTTCGCCGGAAAAAGCGTTTTCGGCCGAAAACTTGTACGTTTGCACTTCCCCGCCACAGGTAAGCTGCTAGCCGGGAATTCTCTGCCTGGTTCTACCCGCTGCCCGGAACGCTACGCGGGGCAAAAGCGATTCTCGTCCTCCGTGCTTGCTTTTTCTCAGAAAGAGCCGTGGTGTGCGTTTTCGCCGGAAAACGCGTTTTCGGCCGAAAACGTGTACGTTTGCAGTTCCCGGCCACAGGGAAGCTGCTAGCCGGGAATTCTCTGCCTGGTTCTACCCGCTGCCCGGAACGCTACGCAGGGCAAAAGCGATTCTCGTCCTCCGTGCTTGCTTTTTCTCAGAAAGAGCCGTGGTGTGCGTTTTCGCCGGAAAACGCGTTTTCGGCCGAAAACGTGTACGTTTGCACTTCCCCGCCACAGGGAAGCTGCTAGCCGGGAATTCTCTGCCTGGTTCTACCCGCTGCCCGGAACGCTACGCAGGGCAAAAGCGATTCTCGTCCTCCGTGCTTGCTTTTTCTCAGAAAGAGCCGTGGTGTGCGTTTTCGCCGGAAAACGTGTTTTCGGCCGAAAACGTGTACGTTTGCACTTCCCCGCCACAGGGAAGCTGCTAGCCGGGAATTCTCTGCCTGGTTCTACCCGCTGCCCGGAACGCTACGCAGGGCAAAAGCGATTTTCGTCCTCCGTGCTTGCTTTTTCTCAGAAAGAGCCGTGGTGTGCGTTTTCGCCGGAAAACGCGTTTTCGGCCGAAAACGTGTACGTTTGCACTTCCCGGCCACAGGGAAGCTGCTAGCCGGGAAGTTCTCTGCCTGGTTCTACTCGCTGCCAGGAACGCTACGCAGGGCAAAAGCGATTCTCGTCCTCCGTGCTTGCTTTTTCTCAGAAAGAGCCGTGGTGTGCGTTTTCGCCGGAAAACGCGTTTTCGGCCGAAAACGTGTACGTTTGCACTTCCCCGCCACAGGGAAGCTGCTAGCCGGGAATTCTCTGCCTGGTTCTACCCGCTGCCCGGAACGCTACGCAGGGCAAAAGCGATTCTCGTCCTCCGTGCTTGCTTTTACTCAGAAAGAGCCGTGGTGTGCGTTTTCGCCGGAAAACGCGTTTTCGGCCGAAAACGTGTACGTTTGCACTTCCCCGCCACAGGGAAGTTGCTAGCCGGGAAGTTCTCTGCCTGGTTCTACTCGCTGCCCGGAACGCTACGAAGGGCAAAAGCGATTATCGTCCTCCGTGCTTGCTTTTTCTCAGAAAGAGCCGTGGTGTGCGTTTTCGCCGGAAAACGCGTTTTCGGCCGAAAACGTGTACGTTTGCACTTCCCGGCCACAGGGAAGCTGCTAGCCGGGAATTCTCTGCCTGGTTCTACCCGCTGCCCGGAACGCTACGCAGGGCAAAAGCGATTCTCGTCCTCCGTGCTTGCTTTTTCTCAGAAAGAGCCGTGGTGTGCGTTTTCGCCGGAAAACGCGTTTTCGGCCGAAAACCTGTACGTTTGCAGTTCCCGGCCACAGGGAAGCTGCTAGCCGGGAATTCTCTGCCTGGTTCTACCCGCTGCCCGGAACGCTACGCAGGGCAAAAGCGATTCTCGTCCTCCGTGCTTGCTTTTTCTCAGAAAGAGCCGTGGTGTGCGTTTTCGCCGCAAAACGCGTTTTCGGCCGAAAACGTGTACGTTTGCACTTACCAGCCACAGGGAAGCTGCTAGACGGGAATTCTCTGCCTGGTTCTACCCGCTGACCGGAACGCTACGCAGGGCAAAAGCGATTCTCGTCCTCCGTGCTTGCTTTTTCTCAGAAAGAGCCGTGGTGTGCGTTTTCGCCGGAAAAAGCGTTTTCGGCCGAAAACTTGTACGTTTGCACTTCCCCGCCACAGGTAAGCTGCTAGCCGGGAATTCTCTGCCTGGTTCTTCCCGCTGTCCGGAACGCTACGCGGGGCAAAAGCGATTCTCGTCCTCCGTGCTTGCTTTTTCTCAGAAAGAGCCGTGGTGTGCGTTTTCGCCGGAAAACGCGTTTTCGGCCGAAAACGTGTACGTTTGCAGTTCCCGGCCACAGGGAAGCTGCTAGCCGGGAATTCTCTGCCTGGTTCTACCCGCTGCCCGGAACGCTACGCAGGGCAAAAGCGATTCTCGTCCTCCGTGCTTGCTTTTTCTCAGAAAGAGCCGTGGTGTGCGTTTTCGCCGGAAAACGCGTTTTCGGCCGAAAACGTGTACGTTTGCACTTCCCGGCCACAGGGAAGCTGCTAGCCGGGAAGTTCTCTGCCTGGTTCTACTCGCTGCCAGGAACGCTACGCAGGGCAAAAGCGATTCTCGTCCTCCGTGCTTGCTTTTTCTCAGAAAGAGCCGTGGTGTGCGTTTTCGCCGGAAAACGTGTTTTCGGCCGAAAACGTGTACGTTTGCACTTCCCCGCCACAGGGAAGCTGCTAGCCGGGAATTCTCTGCCTGGTTCTACCCGCTGCCCGGAACGCTACGCAGGGCAAAAGCGATTCTCGTCCTCCGTGCTTGCTTTTTCTCAGAAAGAGCCGTGGTGTGCGTTTTCGCCGGAAAACGCGTTTTCGGCCGAAAACGTGTACGTTTGCACTTCCCCGCCACAGGGAAGTTGCTAGCCGGGAAGTTCTCTGCCTGGTTCTACTCGCTGCCCGGAACGCTACGCAGGGCAAAAGCGATTATCGTCCTCCGTGCTTGCTTTTTCTCAGAAAGAGCCGTGGTGTGCGTTTTCGCCACAAAACGCGTTTTCGGCCGAAAACGTGTACGTTTGCAGTTCCCGGCCACAGGGAAGCTGCTAGCCGGGAATTCTCTGCCTGGTTCTACCCGCTGCCCGGAACGCTACGCAGGGCAAAAGCGATTCTCGTCCTCCGTGCTTGCTTTTTCTCAGAAAGAGCCGTGGTGTGCGTTTTCGCCGGAAAACGCGTTTTCGGCCGAAAACGTGTACGTTTGCACTTCCCCGCCACAGGGAAGCTGCTAGCCGGGAAGTTCTCTGCCTGGTTCTACTCGCTGCCCGGAACGCTACGCAGGGCAAAAGCGATTCTCGTCCTCCGTGCTTGCTTTTTCTCAGAAAGAGCCGTGGTGTGCGTTTTCGCCGGAAAACGCGTTTTCGGCCGAAAACGTGTACGTTTACAGTTCCCGGCCACAGGGAAGCTGCTAGCCGGGAATTCTCTGCCTGGTTCTACCCGCTGCCCGGAACGCTACGCAGGGCAAAAGCGATTCTCGTCCTCCGTGCTTGCTTTTTCTCAGAAAGAGCCGTGGTGTGCGTTTTCGCCGGAAAACGCGTTTTCGGCCGAAAACGTGTACGTTTGCACTTCCCGGCCACAGGGAAGCTGCTAGCCGGGAATTCTCTGCCTGGTTCTACCCGCTGCCCGGAACGCTACGCAGGGCAAAAGCGATTCTCGTCCTCCGTGCTTGCTTTTTCTCAGAAAGAGCCGTGGTGTGCGTTTTCGCCGGAAAACGCGTTTTCGGCCGAAAACGTGTACGTTTGCAGTTCCCGGCCACAGGGAAGCTGCTAGCCGGGAATTCTCTGCCTGGTTCTACCCGCTGCCCGGAACGCTACGCAGGGCAAAAGCGATTCTCGTCCTCCGTGCTTGCTTTTTCTCAGAAAGAGCCGTGGTGTGCGTTTTCGCCGGAAAACGCGTTTTCGGCCGAAAACGTGTACGTTTGCACTTCCCCGCCACAGGGAAGCTACTAGAAGGGAATTCGCTGCCTGGTTCTACCCGCTGCCCGGAACGCTACGCAGGGCAAAAGCGATTCTCGTCCTCCGTGCTTGCTTTTTCTCAGAAAGAGCCGTGGTGTGCGTTTTCGCCGGAAAACGCGTTTTCGGCCGAAAACGTGTACGTTTGCAGTTCCCGGCCACAGGGAAGCTGCTAGCCGGGAATTCTCTGCCTGGTTCTACCCGCTGCCCGGAACGCTACGCAGGGCAAAAGCGATTCTCGTCCTCCGTGCTTGCTTTTTCTCAGAAAGAGCCGTGGTGTGCGTTTTCGCCGGAAAACGCGTTTTCGGCCGAAAACGTGTACGTTTGCACTTCCCGGCCACAGGGAAGCTGCTAGCCGGGAATTCTCTGCCTGGTTCTACCCGCTGCCCGGAACGCTACGCAGGGCAAAAGCGATTCTCGTCCTCCGTGCTTGCTTTTTCTCAGAAAGAGCCGTGGTGTGCGTTTTCGCCGGAAAACGCGTTTTCGGCCGAAAACGTGTACGTTTGCACTTCCCCGCCACAGAGAAGCTGCTAGCCGGGAATTCTCTGCCTGGTTCTACCCGCTGCCCGGAACGCTACGCAGGGCAAAAGCGGTTCTCGTCCTCCGTGCTTGCTTTTTCTCAGAAAGAGCCGTTGTGTGCGTTTTCGCCGGAAAACGCGTTTTCGGCCGAAAACGTGTACGTTTGCACTTCCCTGCCACAGGGAAGCTGCTAGCCGGGAATTCTCTGCCTGGTTCTACCCGCTGCCCGGAACGCTACGCAGGGCAAAAGCGATTCTCGTCCTCCGTGCTTGCTTTTTCTCAGAAAGAGCCGTGGTGTGCGTTTTCGCCGGAAAACGCGTTTTCGGCCGAAAACGTGTACGTTTGCACTTCCCGGCCACAGGGAAGCTGCTAGACGGGAATTCTCTGCCTGGTTCTACCCGCTGCCCGGAACGGTACGCAGGGCAAAAGCGATTCTCGTCCTCCGTGCTTGCTTTTTCTCAGAAAGAGCCGTGGTGTGCGTTATCGCCGGTAAACGAGTTTTCGGCCGAAAACGTGTACGTTTGCACTTCCCGGCCACAGGGAAGCTGCTAGACGGGAATTCTCTGCCTGGTTCTACCCGCTGCCCGGAACGCTACGCAGGGCAAAAGCGATTCTCGTCCTCCGTGCTTGCTTTTTCTCAGAAAGAGCCGTGGTGTGCGTTTTCGCCGGAAAACGCGTTTTCGGCCGAAAACTTGTACGTTTGCACTTCCCCGCCACAGGGAAGCTGCTAGCCGGGAATTCTCTGCCTGGTTCTACCCGCTGCCCGGAACGCTACGCAGGGCAAAAGCGATTCTCGTCCTCCGTGCTTGCTTTTTCTCAGAAAGAGCCGTGGTGTGCGTTTTCGCCGGAAAAAGCGTTTTCGGCCGAAAACTTGTACGTTTTTTCACTTCCCCGCCACAGGTAAGCTGCTAGCCGGGAATTCTCTGCCTGGTTCTACCCGCTGCCCGGAACGCTACGCGGGGCAAAAGCGATTCTCGTCCTCCGTGCTTGCTTTTTCTCAGAAAGAGCCGTGGTGTGCGTTTTCGCCGGAAAACGCGTTTTCGGCCGAAAACGTGTACGTTTGCAGTTCCCGGCCACAGGGAAGCTGCTAGCCGGGAATTCTCTGCCTGGTTCTACCCGCTGCCCGGAACGCTACGCAGGGCAAAAGCGATTCTCGTCCTCCGTGCTTGCTTTTTCTCAGAAAGAGCCGTGGTGTGCGTTTTCGCCGGAAAACGCGTTTTCGGCCGAAAACGTGTACGTTTGCACTTCCCCGCCACAGGGAAGCTGCTAGCCGGGAATTCTCTGCCTGGTTCTACCCGCTGCCCGGAACGCTACGCAGGGCAAAAGCGATTCTCGTCCTCCGTGCTTGCTTTTTCTCAGAAAGAGCCGTGGTGTGCGTTTTCGCCGGAAAACGTGTTTTCGGCCGAAAACGTGTACGTTTGCACTTCCCCGCCACAGGGAAGCTGCTAGCCGGGAATTCTCTGCCTGGTTCTACCCGCTGCCCGGAACGCTACGCAGGGCAAAAGCGATTTTCGTCCTCCGTGCTTGCTTTTTCTCAGAAAGAGCCGTGGTGTGCGTTTTCGCCGGAAAACGCGTTTTCGGCCGAAAACGTGTACGTTTGCACTTCCCGGCCACAGGGAAGCTGCTAGCCGGGAAGTTCTCTGCCTGGTTCTACTCGCTGCCAGGAACGCTACGCAGGGCAAAAGCGATTCTCGTCCTCCGTGCTTGCTTTTTCTCAGAAAGAGCCGTGGTGTGCGTTTTCGCCGGAAAACGTGTTTTCGGCCGAAAACGTGTACGTTTGCACTTCCCCGCCACAGGGAAGCTGCTAGCCGGGAATTCTCTGCCTGGTTCTACCCGCTGCCCGGAACGCTACGCAGGGCAAAAGCGATTCTCGTCCTCCGTGCTTGCTTTTTCTCAGAAAGAGCCGTGGTGTGCGTTTTCGCCGGAAAACGCGTTTTCGGCCGAAAACGTGTACGTTTGCACTTCCCCGCCACAGGGAAGTTGCTAGCCGGGAAGTTCTCTGCCTGGTTCTACTCGCTGCCCGGAACGCTACGCAGGGCAAAAGCGATTATCGTCCTCCGTGCTTGCTTTTTCTCAGAAAGAGCCGTGGTGTGCGTTTTCGCCGGAAAACGCGTTTTCGGCCGAAAACGTGTACGTTTGCAGTTCCCGGCCACAGGGAAGCTGCTAGCCGGGAATTCTCTGCCTGGTTCTACCCGCTGCCCGGAACGCTACGCAGGGCAAAAGCGATTCTCGTCCTCCGTGCTTGCTTTTTCTCAGAAAGAGCCGTGGTGTGCGTTTTCGCCGGAAAACGCGTTTTCGGCCGAAAACGTGTACGTTTGCACTTCCCCGCCACAGGGAAGCTGCTAGCCGGGAAGTTCTCTGCCTGGTTCTACTCGCTGCCCGGAACGCTACGCAGGGCAAAAGCGATTCTCGTCCTCCGTGCTTGCTTTTTCTCAGAAAGAGCCGTGGTGTGCGTTTTCGCCGGAAAACGCGTTTTCGGCCGAAAACGTGTACGTTTGCACTTCCCGGCCACAGGGAAGCTGCTAGCCGGGAATTCTCTGCCTGGTTCTACCCGCTGCCCGGAACGCTACGCAGGGCAAAAGCGATTCTCGTCCTCCGTGCTTGCTTTTTCTCAGAAAGAGCCGTGGTGTGCGTTTTCGCCGCAAAACGCGTTTTCGGCCGAAAACGTGTACGTTTGCACTTCCCCGCCACAGGGAAGCTGCTAGCCGGGAATTCTCTGCCTGGTTCTACCCGCTGCCCGGAACGCTACGCAGGGCAAAAGCGATTCTCGTCCTCCGTGCTTGCTTTTTCTCAGAAAGAGCCGTGGTGTGCGTTTTCGCCGGAAAACGCGTTTTCGGCCGAAAACGTGTACGTTTGCACTTCCCCACCACAGGGAAGCTACTAGAAGGGAATTCGCTGCCTGGTTCTACCCGCTGCCCGGAACGCTACGCAGGGCAAAAGCGATTCTCGTCCTCCGTGCTTGCTTTTTCTCAGAAAGAGCCGTGGTGTGCGTTTTCGCCGGAAAACGCGTTTTCGGCCGAAAACGTGTACGTTTGTGTTCCCGGCCACAGGGAAGCTGCTAGCCGGGAATTCTCTGCCTGGTTCTACCCGCTGCCCGGAACGCTACGCAGGGCAAAAGCGATTCTCGTCCTCCGTGCTTGCTTTTTCTCAGAAAGAGCCGTGGTGTGCGTTTTCGCCGGAAAACGCGTTTTCGGCCGAAAACGTGTACGTTTGCACTTCCCGGCCACAGGGAAGCTGCTAGCCGGGAATTCTCTGCCTGGTTCTACCCGCTGCCCGGAACGCTACGCAGGGCAAAAGCGATTCTCGTCCTCCGTGCTTGCTTTTTCTCAGAAAGAGCCGTGGTGTGCGTTTTCGCCGGAAAACGCGTTTTCGGCCGAAAACGTGTACGTTTGCACTTCCCCGCCACAGAGAAGCTGCTAGCCGGGAATTCTCTGCCTGGTTCTACCCGCTGCCCGGAACGCTACGCAGGGCAAAAGCGGTTCTCGTCCTCCGTGCTTGCTTTTTCTCAGAAAGAGCCGTGGTGTGCGTTTTCGCCGGAAAACGCGTTTTCGGCCGAAAACGTGTACGTTTGCACTTCCCCGCCACAGGGAAGCTGCTAGCCGGGAATTCTCTGCCTGGTTCTACCCGCTGCCCGGAACGCTACGCAGGGCAAAAGCGATTCTCGTCCTCCGTGCTTGCTTTTTCTCAGAAAGAGCCGTGGTGCGTTTTCGCCGGAAAACGCGTTTTCGGCCGAAAACGTGTACGTTTGCACTTCCCGGCCACAGGGAAGCTGCTAGACGGGAATTCTCTGCCTGGTTCTACCCGCTGCCCGGAACGGTACGCAGGGCAAAAGCGATTCTCGTCCTCCGTGCTTGCTTTTTCTCAGAAAGAGCCGTGGTGTGCGTTATCGCCGGTAAACGAGTTTTCGGCCGAAAACGTGTACCTTTGCACTTCCCGGCCACAGGGAAGCTGCTAGACGGGAATTCTCTGCCTGGTTCTACCCGCTGCCCGGAACGCTACGCAGGGCAAAAGCGATTCTCGTCCTCCGTGCTTGCTTTTTCTCAGAAAGAGCCGTGGTGTGCGTTTTCGCCGCAAAACGCGTTTTCGGCCGAAAACTTGTACGTTTGCACTTCCCCGCCACAGGGAAGCTGCTAGCCGGGAATTCTCTGCCTGGTTCTACCCGCTGCCCGGAACGCTACGCAGGGCAAAAGCGATTCTCGTCCTCCGTGCTACTTTTTCTCAGAAAGAGCCGTGGTGTGCGTTTTCGCCGCAAAACGCGTTTTCGGCCGAAAACGTGTACGTTTGCACTTCCCGGCCACAGGGAAGCTGCTAGACGGGAATTCTCTGCCTGGTTCTACCCGCTGCCCGGAACGCTACGCAGGGCAAAAGCGATTCTCGTCCTCCGTGCTTGCTTTTTCTCAGAAAGAGCCGTGGTGTGCGTTTTCGCCGGAAAACGCGTTTTCGGCCGAAAACGTGTACGTTTGCACTTCCCCGCCACAGGGAAGCTGCTAGCCGGGAATTCTCTGCCTGGTTCTACCCGCTGCCCGGAACGCTACGCAGGGCAAAAGCGATTCTCGTCCTCCGTGCTTGCTTTTTCTCAGAAAGAGCCGTGGTGTGCGTTTTCGCCGGAAAACGCGTTTTCGGCCGAAAACGTGTACGTTTGCACTTCCCGGCCACAGGGAAGCTGCTAGCCGGGAATTCTCTGCCTGGTTCTACCCGCTGCCCGGAACGCTACGCAGGGCAAAAGCGATTCTCGTCCTCCGTGCTTGCTTTTTCTCAGAAAGAGCCGTGGTGTGCGTTTTCGCCGGAAAACGCGTTTTCGGCCGAAAACGTGTACGTTTGCACTTCCCGGCCACAGGGAAGCTGCTAGCCGGGAATTCTCTGCCTGGTTCTACCCGCTGCCCAGAACGCTACGCAGGGCAAAAGCGATTCTCGTCCTCCGTGCTTGCTTTTTCTCAGAAAGAGCCGTGGTGTGCGTTTTCGCCGGAAAACGCGTTTTCGGCCGAAAACGTGTACGTTTGCACTTCCCCGCCACAGGGAAGCTGCTAGCCGGGAATTCTCTGCCTGGTTCTACCCGCTGCCCGGAACGCTACGCAGTGCAAAAGCGATTCTCGTCCTCCGTGCTTGCTTTTTCTCAGGAAGAGCCGTGGTGTGCGTTTTCGCCGGAAAACGCGTTTTCGGCCGAAAACGTGTACGTTTGCACTTCCCGGCCACAGGGAAGCTGCTAGCCGGGAATTCTCTGCCTGGTTCTACCCGCTGCCCAGAACGCTACGCAGGACAAAAGCGATTCTCGTCCTCCGTGCTTGCTTTTTCTCAGAAAGAGCCGTGGTGTGCGTTTTCGCCGCAAAAAGAGTTTTCGGTCGAAAACGTGTACGTTTGCACTTCCCCGCCACAGGGAAGCTGCTAGCCGGGAATTCTCTGCCTGGTTCTACCCGCTGCCCAGAACGCTATGCAGGGCAAAAGCGATTCTCGTCCTCCGTGCTTGCTTTTTCTCAGAAAGAGCCGTGGTGTGCGTTTTCGCCGGAAAACGCGTTTTCGGCCGAAAACGTGTACGTTTGCACTTCCCCGCCACAGGGAAGCTGCTAGCCGGGAATTCTCTGCCTGGTTCTACCCGCTGCCCAGAACGCTACGCAGGGCAAAAGCGATTCTCGTCCTCCGTGCTTGCTTTTTCTCAGAAAGAGCCGTGGTGTGCGTTTTCGCCGGAAAACGCGTTTTCGGCCGAAAACGTGTACGTTTGCACTTCCCCGCCACAGGGAAGCTGCTAGCCGGGAATTCTCTGCCTGGTTCTACCCGCTGCCCAGAACGCTACGCAGGGCAAAAGCGATTCTCGTCCTCCGTGCTTGCTTTTTCTCAGAAAGAGCCGTGGTGTGCGTTTTCGCCGGAAAACGCGTTTTCGGCCGAAAACGTGTACGTTTGCACTTCCCCGCCACAGGGAAGCTGCTAGCCGGGAATTCTCTGCCTGGTTCTACCCGCTGCCCAGAACGCTATGCAGGGCAAAAGCGATTCTCGTCCTCCGTGCTTGCTTTTTCTCAGAAAGAGCCGTGGTGTGCGTTTTCGCCGGAAAACGCGTTTTCGGCCGAAAACGTGTACGTTTGCACTTCCCCGCCACAGGGAAGCTGCTAGCCGGGAATTCTCTGCCTGGTTCTACCCGCTGCCCAGAACGCTACGCAGGGCAAAAGCGATTCTCGTCCTCCGTGCTTGCTTTTTCTCAGAAAGAGCCGTGGTGTGCGTTTTCGCCGGAAAACGCGTTTTCGGCCGAAAACGTGTACGTTTGCACTTCCCCGCCACAGGGAAGCTGCTAGCCGGGAATTCTCTGCCTGGTTCTACCCGCTGCCCGGAACGCTACGCAGGGCAAAAGCGATTCTCGTCCTCCATGCTTGCTTTTTCTCAGGAAGAGCCGTGGTGTGCGTTTTCGCCGGAAAACGCGTTTTCGGCCGAAAACGTGTACGTTTGCACTTCCCGGCCACAGGGAAGCTGCTAGCCGGGAATTCTCTGCCTGGTTCTACCCGCTGCCCAGAACGCTACGCAGGGCAAAAGCGATTCTCGTCCTCCGTGCTTGCTTTTTCTCAGAAAGAGCCGTGGTGTGCGTTTTCGCCGCAAAACGAGTTTTCGGTCGAAAACGTGTACGTTTGCACTTCCCCGCCACAGGGAAGCTGCTAGCCGGGAATTCTCTGCCTGGTTCTACCCGCTGCCCAGAACGCTACTCAGGGCAAAAGCGATTCTCGTCCTCCGTGCTTGCTTTTTCTCAGAAAGAGCCGTGGTGTGCGTTTTCGCCGGAAAACGCGTTTTCGGCCGAAAACGTGTACGTTTGCACTTCCCCGCCACAGGGAAGCTGCTAGCCGGGAATTCTCTGCCTGGTTCTACCCGCTGCCCGGAACGCTACGCAGGGCAAAAGCGATTCTCGTCCTCCGTGCTTGCTTTTTCTCAGAAAGAGCCGTGGTGTGCGTTTTCGCCGGAAAACGCGTTTTCAGCCGAAAACGTGTACGTTTGCAGTTCCCGGCCACAGGGAAGCTGCTAGCCGGGAATTCTCTGCCTGGTTCTACCCGCTGCCCGGAACGCTACGCAGGGCAAAAGCGATTCTCGTCCTCCGTGCTTGCTTTTTCTCAGAAAGAGCCGTGGTGTGCGTTTTCGCCGGAAAACGCGTTTTCGGCCGAAAACGTGTACGTTTGCAGTTCCCGGCCACAGGGAAGCTGCTAGCCGGGAATTCTCTGCCTGGTTCTACCCGCTGCCCGGAACGCTACGCAGGGCAAAAGCGATTCTCGTCCTCCGTGCTTGCTTTTTCTCAGAAAGAGCCGTGGTGTGCGTTTTCGCCGGAAAACGCGTTTTCGGCCGAAAACGTGTACGTTTGCACTTCCCGGCCACAGGGAAGCTGCTAGCCGGGAATTCTCTGCCTGGTTCTACCCGCTGCCCGGAACGCTACGCAGGGCAAAAGCGATTCTCGTCCTCCGTGCTTGCTTTTTCTCAGAAAGAGCCGTGGTGTGCGTTTTCGCCGGAAAACGCGTTTTCGGCCGAAAACTTGTACGTTTGCACTTCCCCGCCACAGGGAAGCTGCTAGCCGGGAATTCTCTGCCTGGTTCTACCCGCTGCCCGGAACGCTACGCAGGGCAAAAGCGATTCTCGTCCTCCGTGCTTGCTTTTTCTCAGAAAGAGCCGTGGTGTGCGTTTTCGCCGCAAAACGCGTTTTCGGCCGAAAACGTGTACGTTTGCACTTCCCCGCCACAGGGAAGCTGCTAGCCGGGAATTCTCTGCCTGGTTCTACCCGCTGCCCGGAACGCTACGCAGGGCAAAAGCGATTCTCGTCCTCCGTGCTTGCTTTTTCTCAGGAAGAGCCGTGGTGTGCGTTTTCGCCGGAAAACGCGTTTTCGGCCGAAAACGTGTACGTTTGCACTTCCCGGCCACAGGGAAGCTGCTAGCCGGGAATTCTCTGCCTGGTTCTACCCGCTGCCCAGAACGCTACGCAGGGCAAAAGCGATTCTCGTCCTCCGTGCTTGCTTTTTCTCAGAAAGAGCCGTGGTGTGCGTTTTCGCCGGAAAACGCGTTTTCGGCCGAAAACGTGTACGTTTGCACTTCCCCGCCACAGGGAAGCTGCTAGCCGGGAATTCTCTGCCTGGTTCTACCCGCTGCCCGGAACGCTACGCAGGGCAAAAGCGATTCTCGTCCTCCGTGCTTGCTTTTTCTCAGAAAGAGCCGTGGTGTGCGTTTTCGCCGGAAAACGCGTTTTCGGCCGAAAACGTGTACGTTTGCACTTCCCCGCCACAGGGAAGCTGCTAGCCGGGAATTCTCTGCCTGGTTCTACCCGCTGCCCGGAACGCTACGCAGGGCAAAAGCGATTCTCGTCCTCCGTGCTTGCTTTTTCTCAGGAAGAGCCGTGGTGTGCGTTTTCGCCGGAAAACGCGTTTTCGGCCGAAAACGTGTACGTTTGCACTTCCCGGCCACAGGGAAGCTGCTAGCCGGGAATTCTCTGCCTGGTTCTACCCGCTGCCCAGAACGCTACGCAGGGCAAAAGCGATTCTCGTCCTCCGTGCTTGCTTTTTCTCAGAAAGAGCCGTGGTGTGCGTTTTCGCCGCAAAACGAGTTTTCGGTCGAAAACGTGTACGTTTGCACTTCCCCGCCACAGGGAAGCTGCTAGCCGGGAATTCTCTGCCTGGTTCTACCCGCTGCCCAGAACGCTACGCAGGGCAAAAGCGATTCTCGTCCTCCGTGCTTGCTTTTTCTCAGAAAGAGCCGTGGTGTGCGTTTTCGCCGGAAAACGCGTTTTCGGCCGAAAACGTGTACGTTTGCACTTCCCCGCCACAGGGAAGCTGCTAGCCGGGAATTCTCTGCCTGGTTCTACCCGCTGCCCAGAACGCTATGCAGGGCAAAAGCGATTCTCGTCCTCCGTGCTTGCTTTTTCTCAGAAAGAGCCGTGGTGTGCGTTTTCGCCGGAAAACGCGTTTTCGGCCGAAAACGTGTACGTTTGCACTTCCCCGCCACAGGGAAGCTGCTAGCCGGGAATTCTCTGCCTGGTTCTACCCGCTGCCCAGAACGCTACGCAGGGCAAAAGCGATTCTCGTCCTCCGTGCTTGCTTTTTCTCAGAAAGAGCCGTGGTGTGCGTTTTCGCCGGAAAACGCGTTTTCGGCCGAAAACGTGTACGTTTGCACTTCCCCGCCACAGGGAAGCTGCTAGCCGGGAATTCTCTGCCTGGTTCTACCCGCTGCCCGGAACGCTACGCAGGGCAAAAGCGATTCTCGTCCTCCGTGCTTGCTTTTTCTCAGGAAGAGCCGTGGTGTGCGTTTTCGCCGGAAAACGCGTTTTCGGCCGAAAACGTGTACGTTTGCACTTCCCGGCCACAGGGAAGCTGCTAGCCGGGAATTCTCTGCCTGGTTCTACCCGCTGCCCGGAACGCTACGCAGGGCAAAAGCGATTCTCGTCCTCCGTGCTTGCTTTTTCTCAGAAAGAGCCGTGGTGTGCGTTTTCGCCGCAAAACGAGTTTTCGGTCGAAAACGTGTACGTTTGCACTTCCCCGCCACAGGGAAGCTGCTAGCCGGGAATTCTCTACCTGGTTCTACCCGCTGCCCAGAACGCTACGCAGGGCCAAAGCGATTCTCGTCCTCCGTGCTTGCTTTTTCTCAGAAAGAGCCGTGGTGTGCGTTTTCGCCGGAAAACGCGTTTTCGGCCGAAAACGTGTACGTTTGCACTTCCCCGCCACAGGGAAGCTGCTAGCCGGGAATTCTCTGCCTGGTTCTACCCGCTGCCCGGAACGCTACGCAGGGCAAAAGCGATTCTCGTCCTCCGTGCTTGCTTTTTCTCAGAAAGAGCCGTGGTGTGCGTTTTCGCCGGAAAACGCGTTTTCAGCCGAAAACGTGTACGTTTGCAGTTCCCGGCCACAGGGAAGCTGCTAGCCGGGAATTCTCTGCCTGGTTCTACCCGCTGCCCAGAACGCTACGCAGGGCAAAAGCGATTCTCGTCCTCCGTGCTTGCTTTTTCTCAGAAAGAGCCGTGGTGTGCGTTTTCGCCGGAAAACGCGTTTTCGGCCGAAAACGTGTACGTTTGCACTTCCCGGCCACAGGGAAGCTGCTAGACGGGAATTCTCTGCCTGGTTCTACCCGCTGCCCGGAACGCTACGCAGGGCAAAAGCGATTCTCGTCCTCCGTGCTTGCTTTTTCTCAGAAAGAGCCGTGGTGTGCGTTTTCGCCGGAAAACGCGTTTTCGGCCGAAAACGTGTACGTTTGCACTTCCCTGCCACAGGGAAGCTGCTAGCCGGGAATTCTCTGCCTGGTTCTACCCGCTGCCCGGAACGCTACGCAGGGCAAAAGCGATTCTCGTCCTCCGTGCTTGCTTTTTCTCAGAAAGAGCCGTGGTGTGCGTTTTCGCCGGAAAACGCGTTTTCGGCCGAAAACGTGTACGTTTGCACTTCCCCGCCACAGGGAAGCTGCTAGCCGGGAATTCTCTGCCTGGTTCTACCCGCTGCCCGGAACGCTACGCAGGGCAAAAGCGATTCTCGTCCTCCGTGCTTGCTTTTTCTCAGAAAGAGCCGTGGTGTGCGTTTTCGCCGCAAAACGCGTTTTCGGCCGAAAACGTGTACGTTTGCACTTCCCGGCCACAGGGAAGCTGCTAGCCGGGAATTCTCTGCCTGGTTCTACCCGCTGCCCGGAACGCTACGCAGGGCAAAAGCGATTCTCGTCCTCCGTGCTTGCTTTTTCTCAGAAAGAGCCGTGGTGTGCGTTTTCGCCGCAAAACGCGTTTTCGGCCGAAAACGTGTACGTTTGCACTTCCCGGCCACAGGGAAGCTGCTAGCCGGGAATTCTCTGCCTGGTTCTACCCGCTGCCCGGAACGCTACGCAGGGCAAAAGCGATTCTCGTCCTCCGTGCTTGCTTTTTCTCAGAAAGAGCCGTGGTGTGCGTTTTCGCCGCAAAACGCGTTTTCGGCCGAAAACGTGTACGTTTGCACTTCCCGGCCACAGGGAAGCTGCTAGCCGGGAATTCTCTGCCTGGTTCTACCCGCTGCCCGGAACGCTACGCAGGGCAAAAGCGATTCTCGTCCTCCGTGCTTGCTTTTTCTCAGAAAGAGCCGTGGTGTGCGTTTTCGCCGGAAAACGCGTTTTCGGCCGAAAACGTGTACGTTTGCACTTCCCGGCCACAGGGAAGCTGCTAGCCGGGAATTCTCTGCCTGGTTCTACCCGCTGCCCGGAACGCTACGCAGGGCAAAAGCGATTCTCGTCCTCCGTGCTTGCTTTTTCTCAGAAAGAGCCGTGGTGTGCGTTTTCGCCGGAAAACGCGTTTTCGGCCGAAAACGTGTACGTTTGCACTTCCCGGCCACAGGGAAGCTGCTAGCCGGGAATTCTCTGCCTGGTTCTACCCGCTGCCCGGAACGCTACGCAGGGCAAAAGCGATTTTCGTCCTCCGTGCTTGCTTTTTCTCAGAAAGAGCCGTGGTGTGCGTTTTCGCCGGAAAACGCGTTTTCGGCCGAAAACTTGTACGTTTGCACTTCCCCGCCACAGGGAAGCTGCTAGCCGGGAATTCTCTGCCTGGTTCTACCCGCTGCCCGGAACGCTACGCAGGGCAAAAGCGATTCTCGTCCTCCGTGCTTGCTTTTTCTCAGAAAGAGCCGTGGTGTGCGTTTTCGCCGGAAAACGTGTTTTCGGCCGAAAACGTGTACGTTTGCAGTTCCCGGCCACAGGGAAGCTGCTAGCCGGGAATTCTCTGCCTGGTTCTACCCGCTGCCCGGAACGCTACGCAGGGCAAAAGCGATTCTCGTCCTCCGTGCTTGCTTTTTCTCAGAAAGAGCCGTGGTGTGCGTTTTCGCGGGAAAACGCGTTTTCGGCCGAAAACGTGTACGTTTGCACTTCCCGGCCACAGGGAAGCTGCTAGCCGGGAATTCTCTGCCTGGTTCTACCCGCTGCCCGGAACGCTACGCAGGGCAAAAGCGATTCTCGTCCTCCGTGCTTGCTTTTTCTCAGAAAGAGCCGTGGTGTGCGTTTTCGCCGGAAAACGCGTTTTCGGCCGAAAACGTGTACGTTTGCACTTCCCGGCCACAGGGAAGCTGCTAGCCGGGAATTCTCTGCCTGGTTCTACCCGCTGCCCGGAACGCTACGCAGGGCAAAAGCGATTCTCGTCCTCCGTGCTTGCTTTTTCTCAGAAAGAGCCGTGGTGTGCGTTTTCGCCGGAAAACGCGTTTTCGGCCGAAAACGTGTACGTTTGCACTTCCCGGCCACAGGGAAGCTGCTAGCAGGGAATTCTCTGCCTGGTTCTACCCGCTGCCCGGAACGCTACGCAGGGCAAAAGCGATTCTCGTCCTCCGTGCTTGCTTTTTCTCAGGAAGAGCCGTGGTGTGCGTTTTCGCCGGAAAACGCGTTTTCGGCCGAAAACGTGTACGTTTGCACTTCCCGGCCACAGGGAAGCTGCTAGCCGGGAATTCTCTGCCTGGTTCTACCCGCTGCCCGGAACGCTACGCAGGGCAAAAGCGATTCTCGTCCTCCGTGCTTGCTTTTTCTCAGAAAGAGCCGTGGTGTGCGTTTTCGCCGCAAAACGAGTTTTCGGTCGAAAACGTGTACGTTTGCACTTCCCCGCCACAGGGAAGCTGCTAGCCGGGAATTCTCTACCTGGTTCTACCCGCTGCCCAGAACGCTACGCAGGGCCAAAGCGATTCTCGTCCTCCGTGCTTGCTTTTTCTCAGAAAGAGCCGTGGTGTGCGTTTTCGCCGGAAAACGCGTTTTCGGCCGAAAACGTGTACGTTTGCACTTCCCCGCCACAGGGAAGCTGCTAGCCGGGAATTCTCTGCCTGGTTCTACCCGCTGCCCGGAACGCTACGCAGGGCAAAAGCGATTCTCGTCCTCCGTGCTTGCTTTTTCTCAGAAAGAGCCGTGGTGTGCGTTTTCGCCGGAAAACGCGTTTTCAGCCGAAAACGTGTACGTTTGCAGTTCCCGGCCACAGGGAAGCTGCTAGCCGGGAATTCTCTGCCTGGTTCTACCCGCTGCCCAGAACGCTACGCAGGGCAAAAGCGATTCTCGTCCTCCGTGCTTGCTTTTTCTCAGAAAGAGCCGTGGTGTGCGTTTTCGCCGGAAAACGCGTTTTCGGCCGAAAACGTGTACGTTTGCACTTCCCCGCCACAGGGAAGCTGCTAGACGGGAATTCTCTGCCTGGTTCTACCCGCTGCCCGGAACGCTACGCAGGGCAAAAGCGATTCTCGTCCTCCGTGCTTGCTTTTTCTCAGAAAGAGCCGTGGTGTGCGTTTTCGCCGGAAAACGCGTTTTCGGCCGAAAACGTGTACGTTTGCACTTCCCTGCCACAGGGAAGCTGCTAGCCGGGAATTCTCTGCCTGGTTCTACCCGCTGCCCGGAACGCTACGCAGGGCAAAAGCGATTCTCGTCCTCCGTGCTTGCTTTTTCTCAGAAAGAGCCGTGGTGTGCGTTTTCGCCGGAAAACGCGTTTTCGGCCGAAAACGTGTACGTTTGCACTTCCCCGCCACAGGGAAGCTGCTAGCCGGGAATTCTCTGCCTGGTTCTACCCGCTGCCCGGAACGCTACGCAGGGCAAAAGCGATTCTCGTCCTCCGTGCTTGCTTTTTCTCAGAAAGAGCCGTGGTGTGCGTTTTCGCCGCAAAACGCGTTTTCGGCCGAAAACGTGTACGTTTGCACTTCCCGGCCACAGGGAAGCTGCTAGCCGGGAATTCTCTGCCTGGTTCTACCCGCTGCCCGGAACGCTACGCAGGGCAAAAGCGATTCTCGTCCTCCGTGCTTGCTTTTTCTCAGAAAGAGCCGTGGTGTGCGTTTTCGCCGCAAAACGCGTTTTCGGCCGAAAACGTGTACGTTTGCACTTCCCGGCCACAGGGAAGCTGCTAGCCGGGAATTCTCTGCCTGGTTCTACCCGCTGCCCGGAACGCTACGCAGGGCAAAAGCGATTCTCGTCCTCCGTGCTTGCTTTTTCTCAGAAAGAGCCGTGGTGTGCGTTTTCGCCGCAAAACGCGTTTTCGGCCGAAAACGTGTACGTTTGCACTTCCCGGCCACAGGGAAGCTGCTAGCCGGGAATTCTCTGCCTGGTTCTACCCGCTGCCCGGAACGCTACGCAGGGCAAAAGCGATTCTCGTCCTCCGTGCTTGCTTTTTCTCAGAAAGAGCCGTGGTGTGCGTTTTCGCCGGAAAACGCGTTTTCGGCCGAAAACGTGTACGTTTGCACTTCCCGGCCACAGGGAAGCTGCTAGCCGGGAATTCTCTGCCTGGTTCTACCCGCTGCCCGGAACGCTACGCAGGGCAAAAGCGATTCTCGTCCTCCGTGCTTGCTTTTTCTCAGAAAGAGCCGTGGTGTGCGTTTTCGCCGGAAAACGCGTTTTCGGCCGAAAACGTGTACGTTTGCACTTCCCGGCCACAGGGAAGCTGCTAGCCGGGAATTCTCTGCCTGGTTCTACCCGCTGCCCGGAACGCTACGCAGGGCAAAAGCGATTTTCGTCCTCCGTGCTTGCTTTTTCTCAGAAAGAGCCGTGGTGTGCGTTTTCGCCGGAAAACGCGTTTTCGGCCGAAAACTTGTACGTTTGCACTTCCCCGCCACAGGGAAGCTGCTAGCCGGGAATTCTCTGCCTGGTTCTACCCGCTGCCCGGAACGCTACGCAGGGCAAAAGCGATTCTCGTCCTCCGTGCTTGCTTTTTCTCAGAAAGAGCCGTGGTGTGCGTTTTCGCCGGAAAACGTGTTTTCGGCCGAAAACGTGTACGTTTGCAGTTCCCGGCCACAGGGAAGCTGCTAGCCGGGAATTCTCTGCCTGGTTCTACCCGCTGCCCGGAACGCTACGCAGGGCAAAAGCGATTCTCGTCCTCCGTGCTTGCTTTTTCTCAGAAAGAGCCGTGGTGTGCGTTTTCGCGGGAAAACGCGTTTTCGGCCGAAAACGTGTACGTTTGCACTTCCCGGCCACAGGGAAGCTGCTAGCCGGGAATTCTCTGCCTGGTTCTACCCGCTGCCCGGAACGCTACGCAGGGCAAAAGCGATTCTCGTCCTCCGTGCTTGCTTTTTCTCAGAAAGAGCCGTGGTGTGCGTTTTCGCCGGAAAACGCGTTTTCGGCCGAAAACGTGTACGTTTGCACTTCCCGGCCACAGGGAAGCTGCTAGCCGGGAATTCTCTGCCTGGTTCTACCCGCTGCCCGGAACGCTACGCAGGGCAAAAGCGATTCTCGTCCTCCGTGCTTGCTTTTTCTCAGAAAGAGCCGTGGTGTGCGTTTTCGCCGGAAAACGCGTTTTCGGCCGAAAACGTGTACGTTTGCACTTCCCGGCCACAGGGAAGCTGCTAGCAGGGAATTCTCTGCCTGGTTCTACCCGCTGCCCGGAACGCTACGCAGGGCAAAAGCGATTCTCGTCCTCCGTGCTTGCTTTTTCTCAGAAAGAGCCGTGGTGTGCGTTTTCGCCGGAAAACGCGTTTTCGGCCGAAAACGTGTACGTTTGCACTTCCCGGCCACAGGGAAGCTGCTAGCCGGGAATTCTCTGCCTGGTTCTACCCGCTGCCCGGAACGCTACGCAGGGCAAAAGCGATTCTCGTCCTCCGTGCTTGCTTTTTCTCAGAAAGAGCCGTGGTGTGCGTTTTCGCCGCAAAACGCGTTTTCGGCCGAAAACGTGTACGTTTGCACTTCCCAGCCACAGGGAAGCTGCTAGACGGGAATTCTCTGCCTGGTTCTACCCGCTGCCCGGAACGCTACGCAGGGCAAAAGCGATTCTCGTCCTCCGTGCTTGCTTTTTCTCAGAAAGAGCCGTGGTGTGCGTTTTCGCCGGAAAACGCGTTTTCGGCCGATGACGTGTACGTTTGCACTTCCCGGCCACAGGGAAGCTGCTAGACGGGAATTCTCTGCCTGGTTCTACCCGCTGCCCGGAACGCTACTCAGGGCAAAAGCGATTCTCGTCCTCCGTGCTTGCTTTTTCTCAGAAAGAGCGGTGGTGTGCGTTTTCGCCGGAAAACGCGTTTTCGGCCGAAAACGTGTACGTTTGCACTTCCCGGCCACAGGGAAGCTGCTAGCCGGGAATTCTCTGCCTGGTTCTACCCGCTGCC
This sequence comes from Athene noctua, assembly GCF_965140245.1. Taxonomy (NCBI): domain Eukaryota; kingdom Metazoa; phylum Chordata; class Aves; order Strigiformes; family Strigidae; genus Athene; species Athene noctua. Next base: position 157,897 of record NW_027437558.1, on the reverse strand, counting down.
CGGAACGCTACGCAGGGCAAAAGCGATTCTCGTCCTCCGTGCTTGCTTTTTCTCAGAAAGAGCCGTGGTGTGCGTTTTCGCCGGAAAAAGCGTTTTCGGCCGAAAACTTGTACGTTTGCACTTCCCCGCCACAGGTAAGCTGCTAGCCGGGAATTCTCTGCCTGGTTCTACCCGCTGCCCGGAACGCTACGCGGGGCAAAAGCGATTCTCGTCCTCCGTGCTTGCTTTTTCTCAGAAAGAGCCGTGGTGTGCGTTTTCGCCGGAAAACGCGTTTTCGGCCGAAAACGTGTACGTTTGCAGTTCCCGGCCACAGGGAAGCTGCTAGCCGGGAATTCTCTGCCTGGTTCTACCCGCTGCCCGGAACGCTACGCAGGGCAAAAGCGATTCTCGTCCTCCGTGCTTGCTTTTTCTCAGAAAGAGCCGTGGTGTGCGTTTTCGCCGGAAAACGCGTTTTCGGCCGAAAACGTGTACGTTTGCACTTCCCCGCCACAGGGAAGCTGCTAGCCGGGAATTCTCTGCCTGGTTCTACCCGCTGCCCGGAACGCTACGCAGGGCAAAAGCGATTCTCGTCCTCCGTGCTTGCTTTTTCTCAGAAAGAGCCGTGGTGTGCGTTTTCGCCGGAAAACGCGTTTTCGGCCGAAAACGTGTACGTTTGCACTTCCCAGGCACAGGGAAGCTGCTAGACGGGAATTCTCTGCCTGGTTCTACCCGCTGCCCGGAACGCTACGCAGGGCAAAAGCGATTCTCGTCCTCCGTGCTTGCTTTTTCTCAGAAAGAGCCGTGGTGTGCGTTTTCGCCGGAAAACGCGTTTTCGGCCGAAAACGTGTACGTTTGCAGTTCCCGGCCACAGGGAAGCTGCTAGCCGGGAATTCTCTGCCTGGTTCTACCCGCTGCCCGGAACGCTACGCAGGGCAAAAGCGATTCTCGTCCTCCGTGCTTGCTTTTTCTCAGAAAGAGCCGTGGTGTGCGTTTTCGCCGGAAAACGCGTTTTCGGCCGAAAACGTGTACGTTTGCACTTCCCCGCCACAGGGAAGCTGCTAGCCGGGAATTCTCTGCCTGGTTCTACCCGCTGCCCAGAACGCTACGCAGGGCAAAAGCGATTCTCGTCCTCCGTGCTTGCTTTTTCTCAGAAAGAGCCGTGGTGTGCGTTTTCGCCGGAAAACGCGTTTTCGGCCGAAAACGTGTACGTTTGCACTTCCCCGCCACAGGGAAGCTACTAGAAGGGAATTCGCTGCCTGGTTCTACCCGCTGCCCGGAACGCTACGCAGGGCAAAAGCGATTCTCGTCCTCCGTGCTTGCTTTTTCTCAGAAAGAGCCGTGGTGTGCGTTTTCGCCGGAAAACGCGTTTTCGGCCGAAAACGTGTACGTTTGCAGTTCCCGGCCACAGGGAAGCTGCTAGCCGGGAATTCTCTGCCTGGTTCTACCCGCTGCCCGGAACGCTACGCAGGGCAAAAGCGATTCTCGTCCTCCGTGCTTGCTTTTTCTCAGAAAGAGCCGTGGTGTGCGTTTTCGCCGGAAAACGCGTTTTCGGCCGAAAACGTGTACGTTTGCACTTCCCGGCCACAGGGAAGCTGCTAGACGGGAATTCTCTGCCTGGTTCTACCCGCTGCCCGGAACGCTACGCAGGGCAAAAGCGATTCTCGTCCTCCGTGCTTGCTTTTTCTCAGAAAGAGCCGTGGTGTGCGTTTTCGCCGGAAAACGCGTTTTCGGCCGAAAACGTGTACGTTTGCACTTCCCCGCCACAGAGAAGCTGCTAGCCGGGAATTCTCTGCCTGGTTCTACCCGCTGCCCGGAACGCTACGCAAGGCAAAAGCGGTTCTCGTCCTCCGTGCTTGCTTTTTCTCAGAAAGAGCCGTGGTGTGCGTTTTCGCCGGAAAACGCGTTTTCGGCCGAAAACGTGTACGTTTGCACTTCCCCGCCACAGGGAAGCTGCTAGACGGGAATTCTCTGCCTGGTTCTACCCGCTGCCCGGAACGCTACGCAGGGCAAAAGCGATTCTCGTCCTCCGTGCTTGCTTTTTCTCAGAAAGAGCCGTGGTGTGCGTTTTCGCCGGAAAACGCGTTTTCGGCCGAAAACGTGTACGTTTGCACTTCCCCGCCACAGGGAAGCTGCTAGCCGGGAATTCTCTGCCTGGTTCTACCCGCTGCCCGGAACGCTACGCAGGGCAAAAGCGATTCTCGTCCTCCGTGCTACTTTTTCTCAGAAAGAGCCGTGGTGTGCGTTTTCGCCGGAAAACGCGTTTTCGGCCGAAAACGTGTACGTTTGCACTTCCCGGCCACAGGGAAGCTGCTAGCCGGGAATTCTCTGCCTGGTTCTACCCGCTGCCCGGAACGCTACGCAGGGCAAAAGCGATTCTCGTCCTCCGTGCTACTTTTTCTCAGAAAGAGCCGTGGTGTGCGTTTTCGCCGCAAAACGCGTTTTCGGCCGAAAACGTGTACGTTTGCACTTCCCCGCCACAGGGAAGCTGCTAGACGGGAATTCTCTGCCTGGTTCTACCCGCTGCCCGGAACGCTACGCAGGGCAAAAGCGATTCTCGTCCTCCGTGCTTGCTTTTTCTCAGAAAGAGCCGTGGTGTGCGTTTTCGCCGGAAAACGCGTTTTCGGCCGAAAACGTGTACGTTTGCACTTCCCGGCCACAGGGAAGCTGCTAGCCAGGAATTCTCTGCCTGGTTCTACCCGCTGCCCGGAACGCTACTCAGGGCAAAAGCGATTCTCGTCCTCCGTGCTTGCTTTTTCTCAGAAAGAGCCGTGGTGTGCGTTTTCGCCGGAAAACGCGTTTTCGGCCGAAAGCGTGTACGTTTGCACTTCCCCGCCACAGGGAAGCTGCTAGCAGGGAATTCGCTGCCTGGTTCTACCCGCTGCCCGGAACGCTACGCAGGGCAAAAGCGGTTCTCGTCCTCCGTGCTTGCTTTTTCTCAGAAAGAGCCGTGGTGTGCGTTTTCGCCGGAAAACGCGTTTTCGGCCTAAAACTTTTACGTTTGCACTTCCCGGCCACAGGGAAGCTGCTAGCCGGGAATTCTCTGCCTGGTTCTACCCGCTGCCCGGAACGCTACATAGGGCAAAAGCGATTCTCGTCCTCCGTGCTTGCTTTTTCTCAGAAAGAGCCGTGGTGTGCGTTTTCGCCGGAAAACGCGTTTTCGGCCGAAAACGTGTACGTTTGCACTTCCCCGCCACAGGGAAGCTGCTAGCCGGGAATTCTCTGCCTGTTTCTACCCGCTGCCCGGAACGCTACGCAGGGCAAAAGCGATTCTCGTCCTCCTAGCTACTTTTTCTCAGAAAGAGCCGTGGTGTGCGTTTTCGCCGCAAAACACGTTTTCGGCCGAAAACGTGTACGTTTGCACTTCCCCGCCACAGGGAAGCTGCTAGCCGGGAATTCTCTGCCTGGTTCTACCCGCTGCCCGGAACGCTACGCAGGGCAAAAGCGATTCTCGTCCTCCGTGCTTGCTTTTTCTCAGAAAGAGCCGTGGTGTGCGTTATCGCCGGTAAACGCGTTTTCGGCCGAAAACGTGTACGTTTGCACTTCCCGGCCACAGGGAAGCTGCTAGACGGGAATTCTCTGCCTGGTTCTACCCGCTGCCCGGAACGCTACGCAGGGCAAAAGCGATTCTCGTCCTCCGTGCTTGCTTTTTCTCAGAAAGAGCCGTGGTGTGCGTTTTCGCCGGAAAACGCGTTTTCGGCCGAAAACTTGTACGTTTGCACTTCCCCGCCACAGGGAAGCTGCTAGCCGGGAATTCTCTGCCTGGTTCTACCCGCTGCCCGGAACGCTACGCAGGGCAAAAGCGATTCTCGTCCTCCGTGCTACTTTTTCTCAGAAAGAGCCGTGGTGTGCGTTTTCGCCGGAAAACGCGTTTTCGGCCGAAAACGTGTACGTTTGCACTTCCCGGCCACAGGGAAGCTGCTAGCCGGGAATTCTCTGCCTGGTTCTACCCGCTGCCCGGAACGCTACGCAGGGCAAAAGCGATTCTCGTCCTCCGTGCTACTTTTTCTCAGAAAGAGCCGTGGTGTGCGTTTTCGCCGCAAAACGCGTTTTCGGCCGAAAACGTGTACGTTTGCACTTCCCCGCCACAGGGAAGCTGCTAGACGGGAATTCTCTGCCTGGTTCTACCCGCTGCCCGGAACGCTACGCAGGGCAAAAGCGATTCTCGTCCTCCGTGCTTGCTTTTTCTCAGAAAGAGCCGTGGTGTGCGTTTTCGCCGGAAAACGCGTTTTCGGCCGAAAACGTGTACGTTTGCACTTCCCCGCCACAGGGAAGCTGCTAGCCGGGAATTCTCTGCCTGGTTCTACCCGCTGCCCGGAACGCTACGCAGGGCAAAAGCGGTTCTCGTCCTCCGTGCTTGCTTTTTCTCAGAAAGAGCCGTGGTGTGCGTTTTCGCCGGAAAACGCGTTTTCGGCCGAAAACGTGTACGTTTGCACCTCCCGGCCACAGGGAAGCTGCTAGCCGGGAATTCTCTGCCTGGTTCTACCCGCTGCCCGGAACGCTACGCAGGGCAAAAGCGATTCTCGTCCTCCGTGCTTGCTTTTTCTCAGAAAGAGCCGTGGTGTGCGTTTTCGCCGGAAAACGCGTTTTCGGCCGAAAACGTGTACGTTTGCACTTCCCCGCCACAGGGAAGCTGCTAGCCGGGAATTCTCTGCCTGGTTCTACCCGCTGCCCGGAACGCTACGCAGGGCAAAAGCGATTCTCGTCCTCCGTGCTTGCTTTTTCTCAGAAAGAGCCGTGGTGTGCGTTTTCGCCGGAAAACGCGTTTTCGGCCGAAAACGTGTACGTTTGCACTTCCCGGCCACAGGGAAGCTGCTAGCCGGGAATTCTCTGCCTGGTTCTACCCGCTGCCCGGAACGCTACGCAGGGCAAAAGCGGTTCTCGTCCTCCGTGCTTGCTTTTTCTCAGAAAGAGCGGTGGTGTGCGTTTTCGCCGGAAAACGCGTTTTCGGCCGAAAACGTGTACGTTTGCACTTCCCGGCCACAGGGAAGCTGCTAGACGGGAATTCTCTGCCTGGTTCTACCCGCTGCCCGGAACGCTACGCAGGGCAAAAGCGATTCTCGTCCTCCGTGCTTGCTTTTTCTCAGAAAGAGCCGTGGTGTGCGTTTTCGCCGGAAAACGCGTTTTCGGCCGAAAACGTGTACGTTTGCACTTCCCGGCCACAGGGAAGCTGCTAGCCGGGAATTCGCTGCCTGGTTCTACCCGCTGCCCGGAACGCTACGCAGGGCAAAAGCGATTCTCGTCCTCCGTGCTTGCTTTTTCTCAGAAAGAGCCGTGGTGTGCGTTTTCGCCGGAAAACGCGTTTTCGGCCGAAAGCGTGTACGTTTGCACTTCCCCGCCACAGGGAAGCTGCTAGCAGGGAATTCGCTGCCTGGTTCTACCCGCTGCCCGGAACGCTACGCAGGGCAAAAGCGATTCTCGTCCTCCGTGCTTGCTTTTTCTCAGAAAGAGCCGTGGTGTGCGTTTTCGCCGGAAAACGCGTTTTCGGCCGAAAACTTTTACGTTTGCACTTCCCGGCCACAGGGAAGCTGCTAGCCGGGAATTCTCTGCCTGGTTCTACCCGCTGCCCGGAACGCTACATAGGGCAAAAGCGATTCTCGTCCTCCGTGCTTGCTTTTTCTCAGAAAGAGCCGTGGTGTGCGTTTTCGCCGGAAAACGCGTTTTCGGCCGAAAACGTGTACGTTTGCACTTCCCGGCCACAGGGAAGCTGCTAGCCGGGAATTCTCTGCCTGGTTCTACCCGCTGCCCGGAACGCTACATAGGGCAAAAGCGATTCTCGTCCTCCGTGCTACTTTTTCTCAGAAAGAGCCGTGGTGTGCGTTTTCGCCGCAAAACGCGTTTTCGGCCGAAAACGTGTACGTTTGCACTTCCCCGCCACAGGGAAGATGCTAGACGGGAATTCTCTGCCTGGTTCTACCCGCTGCCCGGAACGCTACGCAGGGCAAAAGCGATTCTCGTCCTCCGTGCTTGCTTTTTCTCAGAAAGAGCCGTGGTGTGCGTTTTCGCCGGAAAACGCGTTTTCGGCCGAAAACGTGTACGTTTGCACTTCCCGGCCACAGGGAAGCTGCTAGCCGGGAATTCTCTGCCTGGTTCTACCCGCTGCCCGGAACGCTACGCAGGGCAAAAGCGGTTCTCGTCCTCCGTGCTTGCTTTTTCTCAGAAAGAGCCGTGGTGTGCGTTTTCGCCGGAAAACGCGTTTTCGGCCGAAAACGTGTACGTTTGCACTTCCCGGCCACAGGGAAGCTGCTAGACGGGAATTCTCTGCCTGGTTCTACCCGCTGCCCGGAACGCTACGCAGGGCAAAAGCGATTCTCGTCCTCCGTGCTTGCTTTTTCTCAGAAAGAGCCGTGGTGTGCGTTTTCGCCGGAAAACGCGTTTTCGGCCGAAAACTTGTACGTTTGCACTTCCCGGCCACAGGGAAGCTGCTAGCCGGGAATTCTCTGCCTGGTTCTACCCGCTGCCCGGAACGCTACGCAGGGCAAAAGCGATTCTCGTCCTCCGTGCTTGCTTTTTCTCAGAAAGAGCCGTGGTGTGCGTTTTCGCCGGAAAACGCGTTTTCGGCCGAAAACGTGTACGTTTGCACTTCCCCGCCACAGGGAAGCTGCTAGCAGGGAATTCGCTGCCTGGTTCTACCCGCTGCCCGGAACGCTACATAGGGCAAAAGCGATTCTCGTCCTCCGTGCTTGCTTTTTCTCAGAAAGAGCCGTGGTGTGCGTTTTCGCCGGAAAACGCGTTTTCGGCCTAAAACGTTTACGTTTGCACTTCCCGGCCACAGGGAAGCTGCTAGCCGGGAATTCTCTGCCTGGTTCTACCCGCTGCCCGGAACGCTACGCAGGGCAAAAGCGATTCTCGTCCTCCGTGCTTGCTTTTTCTCAGAAAGAGCCGTGGTGTGCGTTTTCGCCGTAAAACGCGTTTTTGGCCGAAAACGTGTACGTTTGCACTTCCCGGCCACAGGGAAGCTGCTAGCCGGGAATTCTCTGCCTGGTTCTACCCGCTGCCCGGAACGCTACATAGGGCAAAAGCGATTCTCGTCCTCCGTGCTTGCTTTTTCTCAGAAAGAGCCGTGGTGTGCGTTTTCACCGGTAAACGCGTTTTCAGCCGAAAACGTGTACGTTTGCACTTCCCGGCCACAGGGAAGCTGCTAGCTGGGAATTCTCTGCCTGGTTCTACCCGCTGCCCGGAACGCTACGCAGGGCAAAAGCGATTCTCGTCCTCCGTGCTTGCTTTTTCTCAGAAAGAGCCGTGGTGTGCGTTTTTGCCGGAAAACGCGTTTTCGGCCGAAAACGTGTACGTTTGCACTTCCCTGCCACAGGGAAGCTGCTAGCCGGGAATTTTCTGCCTGGTTCTACCCGCTGCCCGGAACGCTACGCAGGGCAAAAGCGATTCTCGTCCTCCGTGCTTGCTTTTTCTCAGAAAGAGCCGTGGTGTGCGTTTTCGCCGGAAAACGCGTTTTCGGCCGAAAACGTGTACGTTTGCACTTCCCTGCCACAGGGAAGCTGCTAGCCGGGAATTCTCTGCCTGGTTCTACCCGCTGCCCGGAACGCTACATAGGGCAAAAGCGATTCTCGTCCTCCGTGCTTGCTTTTTCTCAGAAAGAGCCGTGGTGTGCGTTTTCGCCGGAAAACGCTTTTTCAGCCGAAAACATGTACGTTTGCACTTCCCGGCCACAGGGAAGCTGCTAGGCGGTAATTCTCTGCCTGGTTCTACCCGCTGCCAGGAACGCTACGCAGGGCAAAAGCGATTCTCGTCCTCCGTGCTTGCTTTTTCTCAGAAAGAGCCGTGGTGTGCGTTTTCGCCGGAAAACGCGTTTTCGGTCGAAAGCGTGTACGTTTGCACTTCCCCGCCACAGGGAAGCTGCTAGCAGGGAATTCGCTGCCTGGTTCTACCCGCTGCCCGGAACGCTACGCAGGGCAAAAGCGGTTCTCGTCCTCCGTGCTTGCTTTTTCTCAGAAAGAGCCGTGGTGTGCTTTTTCGCCGGAAAACGCGTTTTCGGACTAAAACTTTTACGTTTGCACTTCCCGGCCACAGGGAAGCTGCTAGCCGGGAATTCTCTGCCTGGTTCTACCCGCTGCCCGGAACGCTACATAGGGCAAAAGCGATTCTCGTCCTCCGTGCTTGCTTTTTCTCAGAAAGAGCCGTGGTGTGCGTTTTCGCCGGAAAACGAGTTTTCGGCCGAAAACGTGTACGTTTGCACTTCCCTGCCACAGGGAAGCTGCTAGCCGGGAATTCTCTGCCTGGTTCTACCCGCTGCCCGGAACGCTACATAGGGCAAAAGCGATTCTCGTCCTCCGTGCTTGCTTTTTCTCAGAAAGAGCCGTGGTGTGCGTTTTCGCCGGAAAACGAGTTTTTGGCCGAAAACGTGTACGTTTGCACTTCCCTGCCACAGGGAAGCTGCTAGCCGGGAATTCTCTGCCTGGTTCTACCCGCTGCCCGGAACGCTACATAGGGCAAAAGCGATTCTCGTCCTCCGTGCTTGCTTTTTCTCAGAAAGAACCGTGGTGTGCGTTTTCGCCGGTAAACGCTTTTTCAGCCGAAAACATGTACGTTTGCACTTCCCGGCCACAGGGAAGCTGCTAGGCGGTAATTCTCTGCCTGGTTCTACCCGCTGCCAGGAACGCTACGCAGGGCAAAAGCGATTCTCGTCCTCCGTGCTTGCTTTTTCTCAGAAAGAGCCGTGGTGTGCGTTTTCGCCGGAAAACGCGTTTTCGGCCGAAAACGTGTATGTTTGCACTTCCCCGCCACAGGGAAGCTGCTAGACGGGAATTCTCTGCCTGGTTCTACCCGCTGCCCGGAACGCTACGCAGGGCAAAAGCGATTCTCGTCCTCCGTGCTTGCTTTTTCTCAGAAAGAGCCGTGGTGTGCGTTTTCGCCGGAAAACGCGTTTTCGGCCGAAAGCGTGTACGTTTGCACTTCCCCGCCACAGGGAAGCTGCTAGCCGGGAATTCGCTGTCTGGTTCTACCCGCTGCCCGGAACGCTACGCAGGGCAAAAGCGGTTCTCGTCCTCCGTGCTTGCTTTTTCTCAGAAAGAGCCGTGGTGTGCGTTTTCGCCGGAAAACGCGTTTTCGGACTAAAACTTTTACGTTTGCACTTCCCGGCCACAGGGAAGCTGCTAGCCGGGAATTCTCTGCCTGGTTCTACCCGCTGCCCGGAACGCTACATAGGGCAAAAGCGATTCTCGTCCTCCGTGCTTGCTTTTTCTCAGAAAGAGCCGTGGTGTGCGTTTTCGCCGGAAAACGCGTTTTCGGCCGAAAACGTGTACGTTTGCAGTTCCTGGCCACAGGGAAGCTGCTAGCCGGGAATTCTCTGCCTGGTTCTACCCGCTGCCCGGAACGCTACGCAGGGCAAAAGCGATTCTCGTCCTCCGTGCTACTTTTTCTCAGAAAGAGCCGTGGTGTGCGTTTTCGCCGGAAAACGCGTTTTCGGCCGAAAACGTGTACGTTTGCACTTCCCCGCCACAGGGAAGCTGCTAGCAGGGAATTCGCTGCCTGGTTCTACCCGCTGCCCGGAACGCTACGCAGGGCAAAAGCGGTTCTCGTCCTCCGTGCTTGCTTTTTCTCAGAAAGAGCCGTGGTGTGCGTTTTCGCCGGAAAACGCGTTTTCGGCCGAAAACGTGTACGTTTGCACTTCCCGGCCACAGGGAAGCTGCTAGACGGGAATTCTCTGCCTGGTTCTACCCGCTGCCCGGAACGCTACGCAGGGCAAAAGCGATTCTCGTCCTCCGTGCTTGCTTTTTCTCAGAAAGAGCCGTGGTGTGAGTTTTCGCCGGAAAACGCGTTTTCGGCCGAAAACGTGTACGTTTGCACTTCCCGGCCACAGGGAAGCTGCTAGCCGGGAATTCTCTGCCTGGTTCTACCCGCTGCCCGGAACGCTACATAGGGCAAAAGCGATTCTCGTCCTCCGTGCTTGCTTTTTCTCAGAAAGAACCGTGGTGTGCGTTTTCGCCGGTAAACGCGTTTTCGGCCGAAAACATGTACGTTTGCACTTCCCGGCCACAGGGAAGCTGCTAGCCGGGAATTCTCTGCCTGGTTCTACCCGCTGCCCGGAACGCTACGCAGGGCAAAAGCGATTCTCGTCCTCCGTGCTTGCTTTTTCTCAGAAAGAGCCGTGGTGTGCGTTTTCGCCGCAAACGTGTTTTCGGCCGAAAACGTGTCCGTTTGCACTTCCCGGCCACAGGGAAGCTGCTAGACGGGAATTTTCTGCCTGGTTCTACCCGCTGCCCGGAACGCTACGCAGGGCAAAAGCGATTCTGTCCTCCGTGCTTGCTTTTTCTCAGAAAGAGCCGTGGTGTGCGTTTTCGCCGGAAAACGCGTTTTCGGCCGAAAACGTGTATGTTTGCACTTCCCCGCCACAGGGAAGCTGCTAGCCGGGAATTCTCTGCCTGGTTCTACCCGCTGCCCGGAACGCTACGCAGGGCAAAAGCGATTCTCGTCCTCCGTGCTTGCTTTTTCTCAGAAAGAGCCGTGGTGTGCGTTTTCGCCGGAAAACGCGTTTTCGGCCGAAAACGTGGACGTTTGCAGTTCCCGGCCACAGGGAAGCTGCTAGCCGGGAATTCTCTGCCTGGTTCTACCCGCTGCCCGGAACGCTACGCAGGGCAAAAGCGATTCTCGTCCTCCGTGCTTGCTTTTTGTCAGAAAGAGCCGTGGTGTGCGTTTTCGCCGGAAAACGCGTTTTCGGCCGAAAACGTGTACGTTTGCACTTCCCGGCCACAGGGAAGCTGCTAGCCGGGAATTCTCTGCCTGGTTCTACCCGCTGCCCGGAACGCTACGCAGGGCAAAAGCGATTCTCGTCCTCCGTGCTTGCTTTTTCTCAGAAAGAGCCGTGGTGTGCGTTTTCGCCGGAAAACGAGTTTTCGGCCGAAAACGTGTACGTTTGCACTTCCCTGCCACAGGGAAGCTGCTAGCCGGGAATTCTCTGCCTGGTTCTACCCGCTGCCCGGAACGCTACGCAGGGCAAAAGCGATTCTCGTCCTCCGTGCTTGCTTTTTCTCAGAAAGAACCGTGGTGTGCGTTTTCGCCGCAAAACGCGTTTTCAGACGAAAACGTGTACGTTTGCACTTCCCGGCCACAGGGAAGCTGCTAGCCGGGAATTCTCTGCCTGGTTCTACCCGCTGCCCGGAACGCTACGCAGGGCAAAAGCGATTCTCGTCCTCCGTGCTTGCTTTTTCTCAGAAAGAGCCGTGGTGTGCGTTATCACCGGAAAACGCGTTTTCGGCCGAAAACGTGTATGTTTGCACTTCCCCGCCACAGGGAAGCTGCTAGCCGGGAATTCTCTGCCTGGTTCTACCCGCTGCCCGGAACGCTACGCAGGTCAAAAGCGATTCTCGTCCTCCGTGCTTGCTTTTTCTCAGAAAGAGCCGTGGTGTGCGTTTTCGCCGGAAAACGCGTTTTCGGCCGAAAACGTGTACGTTTGCACTTCCCCGCCACAGGGAAGCTGCTAGCCGGGAATTCTCTGCCTGGTTCTACCCGCTGCCCGGAACGCTACGCAGGGCAAAAGCGATTCTCGTCCTCCGTGCTTGCTTTTTCTCAGAAAGAGCCGTGGTGTGCGTTTTCGCCGGAAAACGCGTTTTCGGCAGAAAACGTGTACGTTTGCACTTCCCGGCCACAGGGAAGCTGCTAGCCGGGAATTCTCTGTCTGGTTCTACCCGCTGACCGGAACGCTACGCAGGGCAAAAGCGATTCTCGTCCTCCGTGCTTGCTTTTTCTCAGAAAGAGCCGTGGTGTGCGTTTTCGCCGGAAAACGCGTTTTCGGCCGAAAACGTGTACGTTTGCACTTCCCGGCCACAGGGAAGCTGCTAGACGGGAATTCTCTGCCTGGTTCTACCCGCTGCCCGGAACGCTACGCAGGGCAAAAGCGATTCTCGTCCTCCGTGCTTGCTTTTTCTCAGAAAGAGCCGTGGTGTGCGTTTTCGCCGGAAAACGCGTTTTCGTCCGAAAACGTTTACGTTTGCACTTTCCGGCCACAGGAAAGCTGCTAGACGGGAATTCTCTGCCTGGTTCTACCCGCTGCCCGGAACGCTACGCAGGGCAAAAGCGATTCTCGTCCTCCGTGCTTGCTTTTTCTCAGAAAGAGCCGTGGTGTGCGTTTTCGCCGGAAAACGCGTTTTCGGCCGAAAACGTGTACGTTTGCACTTCCCCGCCACAGGGAAGCTGCTAGCCGGGAATTCTCTGCCTGGTTCTACCCGCTGCCCGGAACACTACGCAGGGCAAAAGCGATTCTCGTCCTCCGTGCTTGCTTTTTCTCAGAAAGAGCCGTGGTGTGCGTTTTCACCGGAAAACGAGTTGTCGGCCGAAAACGTGTACGTTTGCACTTCCCTGCCACAGGGAAGCTGCTAGCCGGGAATTCTCTGCCTGGTTCTACCCGCTGCCCGGAACGCTACGCAGGGCAAAAGCGATTCTCGTCCTCCGTGCTTGCTTTTTCTCAGAAAGAACCGTGGTGTGCGTTTTCGCCGGAAAACGCGTTTTCAGCCGAAAACGTGTACGTTTGCAATTCCCGGCCACAGGGAAGCTGCTAGCCGGGAATTCTCTGCCTGGTTCTACCCGCTGCCCGGAACGCTACGCAGGGCAAAAGCGATTCTCGTCCTCCGTGCTTGCTTTTTCTCAGAAAGAGCCGTGGTGTGCGTTTTCGCCGCAAAACGCGTTTTCGGCCGAAAACGTGTACGTTTGCACTTCCCGGCCACAGGGAAGCTGCTAGACGGGAATTCTCTGCCTGGTTCTACCCGCTGCCCGGAACGCTACATAGGGCAAAAGCGATTCTGTCCTCCGTGCTTGCTTTTTCTCAGAAAGAGCCGTGGTGTGCGTTTTCGCCGCAAAACGCGTTTTCGGCCGAAAACGTGTACGTTTGCACTTCCCCGCCACAGGGAAGATGCTAGACGGGAATTCTCTGCCTGGTTCTACCCGCTGCCCGGAACGCTACGCAGGGCAAAAGCGATTCTCGTCCTCCGTGCTTGCTTTTTCTCAGAAAGAGCCGTGGTGTGCGTTTTCGCCGGAAAACGCGTTTTCGGCCGAAAACGTGTACCTTTGCACTTCCCGGCCACAGGGAAGCTGCTAGCCGGGAATTCTCTGCCTGGTTCTACCCGCTGCCCGGAACGCTACGCAGGGCAAAAGCGATTCTCGTCCTCCGTGCTTGCTTTTTCTCAGAAAGAGCCGTGGTGTGCGTTTTCGCCGGAAAACGCGTTTTCGGCCGAAAACGTGTACGTTTGCACTTCCCGGCCACAGGGAAGCTGCTAGACGGGAATTCTCTGCCTGGTTCTACCCGCTGCCCGGAACGCTACGCAGGGCAAAAGCGATTCTCGTCCTCCGTGCTTGCTTTTTCTCAGAAAGAGCCGTGGTGTGCGTTTTCGCCGGAAAACGCGTTTTCGGCCGAAAACGTGTACGTTTGCACTTCCCCGCCACAGGGAAGCTGCTAGCCGGGAATTCTCTGCCTGGTTCTACCCGCTGCCCGGAACGCTACGCAGGGCAAAAGCGATTCTCGTCCTCCGTGCTTGCTTTTTCTCAGAAAGAACCGTGGTGTGCGTTTTCGCCGGAAAACGAGTTGTCGGCCGAAAACGTGTACGTTTGCACTTCCCTGCCACAGGGAAGCTGCTAGCCGGGAATTCTCTGCCTGGTTCTACCCGCTGCCCGGAACGCTACGCAGGGCAAAAGCGATTCTCGTCCTCCGTGCTTGCTTTTTCTCAGAAAGAACCGTGGTGTGCGTTTTCGCCGCAAAACGCGTTTTCAGACGAAAACGTGTACGTTTGCACTTCCCGGCCACAGGGAAGCTGCTAGCCGGGAATTCTCTGCCTGGTTCTACCCGCTGCCCGGAACGCTACGCAGGGCAAAAGCGATTCTCGTCCTCCGTGCTTGCTTTTTCTCAGAAAGAGCCGTGGTGTGCGTTTTCGCCGGAAAACGCGTTTTCGGCCGAAAACGTGTACGTTTGCACTTCCCGGCCACAGGGAAGCTGCTAGACGGGAATTCTCTGCCTGGTTCTACCCGCTGCCCGGAACGCTACATAGGGCAAAAGCGATTCTGTCCTCCGTGCTTGCTTTTTCTCAGAAAGAGCCGTGGTGTGCGTTTTCGCCGGAAAACGCGTTTTCGGCCGAAAACGTGTACGTTTGCACTTCCCCGCCACAGGGAAGCTGCTAGCCGGGAATTCTCTGCCTGGTTCTACCCGCTGCCCGGAACGCTACGCAGGGCAAAAGCGATTCTCGTCCTCCGTGCTTGCTTTTTCTCAGAAAGAGCCGTGGTGTGCGTTTTCGCCGGAAAACGCGTTTTCGGCCGAAAACGTGTACCTTTGCACTTCCCGGCCACAGGGAAGCTGCTAGCCGGGAATTCCCTGCCTGGTTGTATCCGCTGCCCGGAACGCTACGCAGGGCAAAAGCGATTCTCGTCCTCCGTGCTTGCTTTTTCTCAGAAAGAGCTGTGGTGTGCGTTTTCGCCGGAAAACGCGTTTTCGGCCAAAAACGTGTACGTTTGCACTTCCCGGCCACAGGGAAGCTGCTAGCCGGGAATTCTCTGCCTGGTTCTACCCGCTGCCCGGAACGCTACGCAGGGCAAAAGCGATTCTCGTCCTCCGTGCTTGCTTTTTCTCAGAAAGAGCCGTGGTGTGCGTTTTCGCCGGAAAACGCGTTTTCGTCCGAAAACGTTTACGTTTGCACTTCCCGGCCACAGGAAAGCTGCTAGACAGGAATTCTCTGCGTGGTTCTACCCGCTGCCCGGAACGCTACGCAGGGCAAAAGCGATTCTCGTCCTCCGTGCTTGCTTTTTCTCAGAAAGAGCCGTGGTGTGCGTTTTCGCCGGAAAACGCGTTTTCGGCCGAAAACGTGTACGTTTGCACTTCCCCGCCACAGGGAAGCTGCTAGCCGGGAATTCTCTGCCTGGTTCTACCCGCTGCCCGGAACACTACGCAGGGCAAAAGCGATTCTCGTCCTCCGTGCTTGCTTTTTCTCAGAAAGAGCCGTGGTGTGCGTTTTCGCCGGAAAACGCGTTTTCAGCCGAAAACGTGTACCTTTGCACTTCCCGGCCACAGGGAAGCTGCTAGCCGGGAATTCTCTGCCTGGTTCTACCAGCTGCCCGGAACGCTACGCAGGGCAAAAGCGATTCTCGTCCTCCGTGCTTGCTTTTTCTCAGAAAGAGCCGTGGTGTGCGTTTTCGCCGGAAAACGCGTTTTCGGCCGAAAACGTGTACGTTTGCACTTCCCGGCCACAGGGAAGCTGCTAGCCGGGAATTCTCTGCCTGGTTCTACCCGCTGCCCGGAACGCTACGCAGGGCAAAAGCGATTCTCGTCCTCCGTGCTTGCTTTTTCTCAGAAAGAACCGTGGTGTGCGTTTTCGCCGGAAAACGAGTTGTCGGCCGAAAACGTGTACGTTTGCACTTCCCTGCCACAGGGAAGCTGCTAGCCGGGAATTCTCTGCCTGGTTCTACCCGCTGCCCGGAACGCTACGCAGGGCAAAAGCGATTCTCGTCCTCCGTGCTTGCTTTTTCTCAGAAAGAACCGTGGTGTGCGTTTTCGCCGGAAAACGCGTTTTCGGCCGAAAACGTGTACGTTTGCACTTCCCGGCCACAGGGAAGCTGCTAGCCGGGAATTCTCTGCCTGGTTCTACCCGCTGCCCGGAACGCTACGCAGGGCAAAAGCGATTCTCGTCCTCCGTGCTTGCTTTTTCTCAGAAAGAGCCGTGGTGTGCGTTTTCGCCGGAAAACGCGTTTTCGGCCGAAAACGTGTACGTTTGCACTTCCCCGCCACAGGGAAGCTGCTAGCCGGGAATTCTCTGCCTGGTTCTACCCGCTGCCCGGAACGCTACATAGGGCAAAAGCGATTCTGTCCTCCGTGCTTGCTTTTTCTCAGAAAGAGCCGTGGTGTGCGTTTTCGCCGGAAAACGCGTTTTCGGCCGAAAACGTGTACGTTTGCACTTCCCCGCCACAGGGAAGCTGCTAGCCGGGAATTCTCTGCCTGGTTCTACCCGCTGCCCGGAACGCTACGCAGGGCAAAAGCGATTCTCGTCCTCCGTGCTTGCTTTTTCTCAGAAAGAGCCGTGGTGTGCGTTTTCGCCGGAAAACGCGTTTTCGGCCGAAAACGTGTACCTTTGCACTTCCGGGCCACAGGGAAGCTGCTAGCCGGGAATTCGCTGCCTGGTTCTACCCGCTGCCCGGAACGCTACGCAGGGCAAAAGCGATTCTCGTCCTCCGTGCTTGCTTTTTCTCAGAAAGAGCCGTGGTGTGCGTTTTCGCCGGAAAACGCGTTTTCGTCCGAAAACGTTTACGTTTGCACTTCCCGGCCACAGGGAAGATGCTAGACGGGAATTCTCTGCCTGGTTCTACCCGCTGCCCGGAACGCTACGCAGGGCAAAAGCGATTCTCGTCCTCCGTGCTTGCTTTTTCTCAGAAAGAGCCGTGGTGTGCGTTTTCGCCGGAAAACGCGTTTTCGGCCGAAAACGTGTACGTTTGCAGTTCCCGGCCACAGGGAAGCTGCTAGCCGGGAATTCTCTGCCTGGTTCTACCCGCTGCCCGGAACGCTACGCAGGGCAAAAGCGATTCTCGTCCTCCGTGCTTGCTTTTTCTCAGAAAGAGCCGTGGTGTGCGTTTTCGCCGGAAAACGAGTTTTCGGCCGAATACGTGTACGTTTGCACTTCCCTGCCACAGGGAAGCTGCTAGCCGGGAATTCTCTGCCTGGTTCTACCCGCTGCCCGGAACGCTACGCAGGGCAAAAGCGATTCTCGTCCTCCGTGCTTGCTTTTTCTCAGAAAGAGCCGTGGTGTGCGTTTTCGCCGGAAAACGAGTTTTCGGCCGAAAACGTGTACGTTTGCACTTCCCTGCCACCGGGAAGCTGCTAGCCGGGAATTCTCTGCCTGGTTCTACCCGCTGCCCGGAACGCTAAGCAGGGCAAAAGCGATTCTCGTCCTCCGTGCTTGCTTTTTCTCAGAAAGAACCGTGGTGTGCGTTTTCGCCGGTAAACGCGTTTTCAGCCGAAAACATGTACGTTTGCACTTCCCGGCCACAGGGAAGCTGCTAGCCGGGAATTCTCTGCCTGGTTCTACCCGCTGCCCGGAACGCTACGCAGGGCAAAAGCGATTCTCGTCCTCCGTGCTTGCTTTTTCTCAGAAAGAGCCGTGGTGTGCGTTTTCGCCGGAAAACGAGTTTTCGGCCGAAAACGTGTACGTTTGCACTTCCCTGCCACAGGGAAGCTGCTAGCCGGGAATTCTCTGCCTGGTTCTACCCGCTGCCCGGAACGCTACGCAGGGCAAAAGCGATTCTCGTCCTCCGTGCTTGCTTTTTCTCAGAAAGAACCGTGGTGTGCGTTTTCGCTGGTAAACGCGTTTTCAGCCGAAAACATGTACGTTTGCACTTCCCGGCCACAGGGAAGCTGCTAGCCGGGAATTCTCTGCCTGGTTCTACCCGCTGCCCGGAACGCTACGCAGGGCAAAAGCGATTCTCGTCCTCCGTGCTTGCTTTTTCTCAGAAAGAGCCGTGGTGTGCGTTTTCGCCGGAAAACGCGTTTTCGGCCGAAAACGTGTATGTTTGCACTTCCCCGCCACAGGGAAGCTGCTAGCCGGGAATTCGCTGCCTGGTTCTACCCGCTGCCCGGAACGCTACGCAGGGCAAAAGCGATTCTCGTCCTCCGTGCTTGCTTTTTCTCAGAAAGAGCCGTGGTGTGCGTTTTCGCCGCAAAACGCGTTTTCGGCCGAAAACGTGTACGTTTGCACTTCCCGGCCACAGGGAAGCTGCTAGACGGGAATTCTCTGCCTGGTTCTACCCGCTGCCCGGAACGCTACATAGGGCAAAAGCGATTCTGTCCTCCGTGCTTGCTTTTTCTCAGAAAGAGCCGTGGTGTGCGTTTTCGCCGGAAAACGCGTTTTCGGCCGAAAACGTGTACGTTTGCACTTCCCCGCCAAAGGGAAGCTGCTAGCCGGGAATTCTCTGCCTGGTTCTACCCGCTGCCCGGAACGCTACGCAGGGCAAAAGCGATTCTCGTCCTCCGTGCTTGCTTTTTCTCAGAAAGAGCCGTGGTGTGCGTTTTCGCCGGAAAACGCGTTTTCAGCCGAAAACGTGTACCTTTGCACTTCCCGGCCACAGGGAAGCTGCTAGCCGGGAATTCTCTGCCTGGTTCTACCAGCTGCCCGGAACGCTACGCAGGGCAAAAGCGATTCTCGTCCTCCGTGCTTGCTTTTTCTCAGAAAGAGCCGTGGTGTGCGTTTTCGCCTGAAAACGCGTTTTCGGCCGAAAACGTGTACCTTTGCACTTCCCGGCCACAGGGAAGCTGCTAGCCGGGAATTCTCTGCCTGGTTCTACCCGCTGCCCGGAACGCTACGCAGGGCAAAAGCGATTCTCGTCCTCCGTGCTTGCTTTTTCTCAGAAAGAGCCGTGGTGTGCGTTTTCGCCGGAAAACGCGTTTTCGGCCGAAAACGTGTACGTTTGCACTTCCCCGCCACAGGGAAGCTGCTAGCCGGGAATTCTCTGCCTGGTTCTACCCGCTGCCCGGAACGCTACGCAGGGCAAAAGCGATTCTCGTCCTCCGTGCTTGCTTTTTCTCAGAAAGAGCCGTGGTGTGCGTTTTCGCCGGAAAACGAGTTGTCGGCCGAAAACGTGTACGTTTGCACTTCCCTGCCACAGGGAAGCTGCTAGCCGGGAATTCTCTGCCTGGTTCTACCCGCTGCCCGGAACGCTACGCAGGGCAAAAGCGATTCTCGTCCTCCGTGCTTGCTTTTTCTCAGAAAGAACCGTGGTGTGCGTTTTCGCCGCAAAACGCGTTTTCAACCGAAAACGTGTACGTTTGCACTTCCCGGCCACAGGGAAGCTGCTAGCCGGGAATTCTCTGCCTGGTTCTACCCGCTGCCCGGAACGCTACGCAGGGCAAAAGCGATTCTCGTCCTCCGTGCTTGCTTTTTCTCAGAAAGAGCCGTGGTGTGCGTTTTCGCCGGAAAACGCGTTTTCGGCCGAAAACGTGTACGTTTGCACTTCCCGGCCACAGGGAAGCTGCTAGACGGGAATTCTCTGCCTGGTTCTACCCGCTGCCCGGAACGCTACATAGGGCAAAAGCGATTCTGTCCTCCGTGCTTGCTTTTTCTCAGAAAGAGCCGTGGTGTGCGTTTTCGCCGGAAAACGCGTTTTCGGCCGAAAACGTGTACGTTTGCACTTCCCCGCCACAGGGAAGCTGCTAGCCGGGAATTCTCTGCCTGGTTCTACCCGCTGCCCGGAACGCTACGCAGGGCAAAAGCGATTCTGTCCTCCGTGCTTGCTTTTTCTCAGAAAGAGCCGTGGTGTGCGTTTTCGCCGGAAAACGCGTTTTCGGCCGAAAACGTGTACGTTTGCACTTCCCCGCCACAGGGAAGCTGCTAGCCGGGAATTCTCTGCCTGGTTCTACCCGCTGCCCGGAACACTATGCAGGGCAAAAGCGATTCTCGTCCTCCGTGCTTGCTTTTTCTCAGAAAGAGCCGTGGTGTGCGTTTTCGCCGGAAAACGAGTTGTCGGCCGAAAACGTGTACGTTTGCACTTCCCTGCCACAGGGAAGCTGCTAGCCGGGAATTCTCTGCCTGGTTCTACCCGCTGCCCGGAACGCTACGCAGGGCAAAAGCGATTCTCGTCCTCCGTGCTTGCTTTTTCTCAGAAAGAGCCGTGGTGTGCGTTTTCGCCGGAAAACGCGTTTTCAGCCGAAAACGTGTACGTTTGCAATTCCCGGCCACAGGGAAGCTGCTAGCCGGGAATTCTCTGCCTGGTTCTACCCGCTGCCCGGAACGCTACGCAGGGCAAAAGCGATTCTCGTCCTCCGTGCTTGCTTTTTCTCAGAAAGAGCCGTGGTGTGCGTTTTCGCCGCAAAACGCGTTTTCGGCCGAAAACGTGTACGTTTGCACTTCCCGGCCACAGGGAAGCTGCTAGACGGGAATTCTCTGCCTGGTTCTACCCGGTGCCCGGAACGCTACATAGGGCAAAAGCGATTCTGTCCTCCGTGCTTGCTTTTTCTCAGAAAGAGCCGTGGTGTGCGTTTTCGCCGGAAAACGCGTTTTCGGCCGAAAACGTGTACGTTTGCACTTCCCCGCCACAGGGAAGCTGCTAGCCGGGAATTCTCTGCCTGGTCCTACCCGCTGCCCGGAACGCTACGCAGGGCAAAAGCGATTCTCGTCCTCCGTGCTTGCTTTTTCTCAGAAAGAGCCGTGGTGTGCGTTTTCGCCGGAAAACGCGTTTTCAGCCGAAAACGTGTACCTTTGCACTTCCCGGCCACAGGGAAGCTGCTAGCCGGGAATTCTCTGCCTGGTTCTACCCGCTGCCCGGAACGCTACGCAGGGCAAAAGCGATTCTCGTCCTCCGTGCTTGCTTTTTCTCAGAAAGAGCCGTGGTGTGCGTTTTCGCCGCAAAACGCGTTTTCGGCCGAAAACGTGTACGTTTGCACTTCCCGGCCACAGGGAAGCTGCTAGACGGGAATTCTCTGCCTGGTTCTACCCGCTGCCCGGAACGCTACGCAGGGCAAAAGCGATTCTCGTCCTCCGTGCTTGCTTTTTCTCAGAAAGAACCGTGGTGTGCGTTTTCGCCGGAAAACGAGTTGTCGGCCGAAAACGTGTACGTTTGCACTTCCCCGCCACAGGGAAGCTGCTAGCCGGGAATTCTCTGCCTGGTTCTACCCGCTGCCCGGAACGCTACGCAGGGCAAAAGCGATTCTCGTCCTCCGTGCTTGCTTTTTCTCAGAAAGAACCGTGGTGTGCGTTTTCGCCGCAAAACGCGTTTTCAGACGAAAACGTGTACGTTTGCACTTCCCGGCCACAGGGAAGCTGCTAGCCGGGAATTCTCTGCCTGGTTCTACCCGCTGCCCGGAACGCTACGCAGGGCAAAAGCGATTCTCGTCCTCCGTGCTTGCTTTTTCTCAGAAAGAGCCGTGGTGTGCGTTTTCGCCGGAAAACGCGTTTTCGGCCGAAAACGTGTACGTTTGCACTTCCCGGCCACAGGGAAGCTGCTAGACGGGAATTCTCTGCCTGGTTCTACCCGCTGCCCGGAACGCTACATAGGGCAAAAGCGATTCTGTCCTCCGTGCTTGCTTTTTCTCAGAAAGAGCCGTGGTGTGCGTTTTCGCCGGAAAACGCGTTTTCGGCCGAAAACGTGTACGTTTGCACTTCCCGGCCACAGGGAAGCTGCTAGCCGGGAATTCTCTGCCTGGTTCTACCCGCTGCCCGGAACGCTACGCAGGGCAAAAGCGATTCTCGTCCTCCGTGCTTGCTTTTTCTCAGAAAGAGCCGTGGTGTGCGTTTTCGCCGGAAAACGCGTTTTCGGCCGAAAACGTGTACCTTTGCACTTCCCGGCCACAGGGAAGCTGCTAGCCGGGAATTCTCTGCCTGGTTCTATCCGCTGCCCGGAACGCTACGCAGGGCAAAAGCGATTCTCGTCCTCCGTGCTTGCTTTTTCTCAGAAAGAGCTGTGGTGTGCGTTTTCGCCGGAAAACGCGTTTTCGGCCGAAAACGTGTACGTTTGCACTTCCCCGCCACAGGGAAGCTGCTAGCCGGGAATTCGCTGCCTGGTTCTACCCGCTGCCCGGAACGCTACGCAGGGCAAAAGCGATTCTCGTCCTCCGTGCTTGCTTTTTCTCAGAAAGAGCCGTGGTGTGCGTTTTCGCCGGAAAACGAGTTTTCGGCCGAAAACGTTTACGTTTGCACTTCCCGGCCACAGGGAAGCTGCTAGACGGGAATTCTCTGCCTGGTTCTACCCGCTGCCCGGAACGCTACGCAGGGCAAAAGCGATTCTCGTCCTCCGTGCTTGCTTTTTCTCAGAAAGAGCCGTGGTGTGCGTTTTCGCCGGAAAACGCGTTTTCGGCCGAAAACGTGTACGTTTGCAGTTCCCGGCCACAGGGAAGCTGCTAGCCGGGAATTCTCTGCCTGGTTCTACCCGCTGCCTGGAACGCTACGCAGGGCAAAAGCGATTCTCGTCCTCCGTGCTACTTTTTCTCAGAAAGAGCCGTGGTGTGCGTTTTCGCCGGAAAACGCGTTTTCGGCCGAAAACGTGTACGTTTGCACTTCCCCGCCACAGGGAAGCTGCTAGACGGGAATTCTCTGCCTGGTTCTACCCGCTGCCCGGAACGCTACGCAGGGCAAAAGCGATTCTCGTCCTCCGTGCTTGCTTTTTCTCAGAAAGAGCCGTGGTGAGCGTTTTCGCCGGAAAACGAGTTTTCGGCCGAAAACGTGTACGTTTGCACTTCCCTGCCACAGGGAAGCTGCTAGCCGGGAATTCTCTGCCTGGTTCTACCCGCTGCCCGGAACGCTACATAGGGCAAAAGCGATTCTCGTCCTCCGTGCTTGCTTTTTCTCAGAAAGAGCCGTGGTGTGCGTTTTCGCCGGAAAACGAGTTTTCGGCCGAAAACGTGTACGTTTGCACTTCCCTGCCACAGGGAAGCTGCTAGCCGGGAATTCTCTGCCTGGTTCTACCCGCTGCCCGGAACGCTACATAGGGCAAAAGCGATTCTCGTCCTCCGTGCTTGCTTTTTCTCAGAAAGAACCGTGGTGTGCGTTTTCGCCGGTAAACGCGTTTTCAGCCGAAAACATGTACGTTTGCACTTCCCGGCCACAGGGAAGCTGCTAGCCGGGAATTCTCTGCCTGGTTCTACCCGCTGCCCGGAACGCTACGCAGGGCAAAAGCGATTCTCGTCCTCCGTGCTTGCTTTTTCTCAGAAAGAGCCGTGGTGTGCGTTTTTGCCGGAAAACGCGTTTTCGGCCGAAAACTTGTACGTTTGCACTTCCCGGCCACAGGGAAGCTGCTAGCCGGGAATTCTCTGCCTGGTTCTACCCGCTGCCCGGAACGCTACGCAGGGCAAAAGCGATTCTCGTCCTCCGTGCTTGCTTTTTCTCAGAAAGAGCCGTGGTGTGCGTTTTCGCCGGAAAACGCGTTTTCGGCCGAAAGCGTGTACGTTTGCACTTCCCCGCCACAGGGAAGCTGCTAGCAGGGAATTCGATGCCTGGTTCTACCCGCTGCCCGGAACGCTACATAGGGCAAAAGCGATTCTCGTCCTCCGTGCTTGCTTTTTCTCAGAAAGAGCCGTGGTGTGCGTTTTCGCCGGAAAACGCGTTTTCGGCCGAAAATGTGTACGTTTGCACTTCCCTGCCACAGGGAAGCTGCTAGCCGGGAATTCTCTGCCTGGTTCTACCCGCTGCCCGGAACGCTACATAGGGCAAAAGCGATTCTCGTCCTCCGTGCTTGCTTTTTCTCAGAAAGAGCCGTGGTGTGCGTTTTCGCCGGAAAACGCTTTTTCAGCCGAAAACATGTACGTTTGCACTTCCCGGCCACAGGGAAGCTGCTAGGCGGTAATTCTCTGCCTGGTTCTACCCGCTGCCAGGAACGCTACGCAGGGCAAAAGCGATTCTCGTCCTCCGTGCTTGCTTTTTCTCAGAAAGAGCCGTGGTGTGCGTTTTCGCCGGAAAACGCGTTTTCGGCCGAAAACGTGTATGTTTGCACTTCCCCGCCACAGGGAAGCTGCTAGACGGGAATTCTCTGCCTGGTTCTACCCGCTGCCCGGAACGCTACGCAGGGCAAAAGCGATTCTCGTCCTCCGTGCTTGCTTTTTCTCAGAAAGAGCCGTGGTGTGCGTTTTCGCCGGAAAACGCGTTTTCGGCCGAAAACGTGTACGTTTGCACTTCCCGGCCACAGGGAAGCTGATAGCCGGGAATTTTCTGCCTGGTTCTACCCGCTGCCCGGAACGCTACGCAGGGCAAAAGCGATTCTCGTCCTCCGTGCTTGCTTTTTCTCAGAAAGAGCCGTGGTGTGCGTTTTCGCCGGAAAACGCGTTTTCGGCCGAAAGCGTGTACGTTTGCACTTCCCCGCCACAGGGAAGCTGCTAGCAGGGAATTCGCTGCCTGGTTCTACCCGCTGCCCGGAACGCTACGCAGGGCAAAAGCGGTTCTCGTCCTCCGTGCTTGCTTTTTCTCAGAAAGAGCCGTGGTGTGCGTTTTCGCCGGAAAACGCGTTTTCGGACTAAAACTTTTACGTTTGCACTTCCCGGCCACAGGGAAGCTGCTAGCCGGGAATTCTCTGCCTGGTTCTACCCGCTGCCCGGAACGCTACATAGGGCAAAAGCGATTCTCGTCCTCCGTGCTTGCTTTTTCTCAGAAAGAGCCGTGGTGTGCGTTTTCGCCGGAAAACGCGTTTTCGGCCGAAAACGTGTACGTTTGCACTTCCCGGCCACAGGGAAGCTGCTAGCCGGGAATTCTCTGCCTGGTTCTACCCGCTGCCCGGAACGCTACGCAGGGCAAAAGCGATTCTCGTCCTCCGTGCTTGCTTTTTCTCAGAAAGAGCCGTGGTGTGCGTTTTCGCCGGAAAACGAGTTTTCGGCCGAAAACGTGTACGTTTGCACTTCCCTGCCACAGGGAAGCTGCTAGCCGGGAATTCTCTGCCTGGTTCTACCCGCTGCCCGGAACGCTACATAGGGCAAAAGCGATTCTCGTCCTCCGTGCTTGCTTTTTCTCAGAAAGAGCCGTGGTGTGCGTTTTCGCCGGAAAACGAGTTTTCGGCCGAAAACGTGTACGTTTGCACTTCCCTGCCACAGGGAAGCTGCTAGCCGGGAATTCTCTGCCTGGTTCTACCCGCTGCCCGGAACGCTACATAGGGCAAAAGCGATTCTCGTCCTCCGTGCTTGCTTTTTCTCAGAAAGAACCGTGGTGTGCGTTTTCGCCGGTAAACGCTTTTTCAGCCGAAAACATGTACGTTTGCACTTCCCGGCCACAGGGAAGCTGCTAGGCGGTAATTCTCTGCCTGGTTCTACCCGCTGCCAGGAACGCTACGCAGGGCAAAAGCGATTCTCGTCCTCCGTGCTTGCTTTTTCTCAGAAAGAGCCGTGGTGTGCGTTTTCGCCGGAAAACGCGTTTTCGGCCGAAAACGTGTATGTTTGCACTTCCCCGCCACAGGGAAGCTGCTAGACGGGAATTCTCTGCCTGGTTCTACCCGCTGCCCGGAACGCTACGCAGGGCAAAAGCGATTCTCGTCCTCCGTGCTTGCTTTTTCTCAGAAAGAGCCGTGGTGTGCGTTTTCGCCGGAAAACGCGTTTTCGGCCGAAAACGTGTACGTTTGCACTTCCCGGCCACAGGGAATCTGATAGCCGGGAATTTTCTGCCTGGTTCTACCCGCTGCCCGGAACGCTACGCAGGGCAAAAGCGATTCTCGTCCTCCGTGCTTGCTTTTTCTCAGAAAGAGCCGTGGTGTGCGTTTTCGCCGGAAAACGCGTTTTCGGCCGAAAGCGTGTACGTTTGCACTTCCCCGCCACAGGGAAGCTGCTAGCAGGGAATTCGCTGCCTGGTTCTACCCGCTGCCCGGAATGCTACGCAGGGCAAAAGCGGTTCTCGTCCTCCGTGCTTGCTTTTTCTCAGAAAGAGCCGTGGTGTGCGTTTTCGCCGGAAAACGCGTTTTCGGACTAAAACTTTTACGTTTGCACTTCCCGGCCACAGGGAAGCTGCTAGCCGGGAATTCTCTGCCTGGTTCTACCCGCTGCCCGGAACGCTACATAGGGCAAAAGCGATTCTCGTCCTCCGTGCTTGCTTTTTCTCAGAAAGAGCCGTGGTGTGCGTTTTCGCCGGAAAACGCGTTTTCGGCCGAAAACGTGTACGTTTGCACTTCCCGGCCACAGGGAAGCTGCTAGCCGGGAATTCTCTGCCTGGTTCTACCCGCTGCCCGGAACGCTACGCAGGGCAAAAGCGATTCTCGTCCTCCGTGCTACTTTTTCTCAGAAAGAGCCGTGGTGTGCGTTTTCGCCGGAAAACGCGTTTTCGGCCGAAAACGTGTACGTTTGCACTTCCCCGCCACAGGGAAGCTGCTAGACGGGAATTCTCTGCCTGGTTCTACCCGCTGCCCGGAACGCTACGCAGGGCAAAAGCGATTCTCGTCCTCCGTGCTTGCTTTTTCTCAGAAAGAGCCGTGGTGTGCGTTTTCGCCGGAAAACGCGTTTTCGGCCGAAAACGTGTACGTTTGCACTTCCCCGCCACAGGGAAGCTGCTAGCCGGGAATTCTCTGCCTGGTTCTACCCGCTGCCCGGAACGCTACGCAGGGCAAAAGCGGTTCTCGTCCTCCGTGCTTGCTTTTTCTCAGAAAGAGCCGTGGTGTGCGTTTTCGCCGCAAAACGCGTTTTCGGCCGAAAACGTGTACGTTTGCACTTCCCGGCCACAGGGAAGCTGCTAGACGGGAATTCTCTGCCTGGTTCTACCCGCTGCCCGGAACGCTACGCAGGGCAAAAGCGATTCTCGTCCTCCGTGCTTGCTTTTTCTCAGAAAGAGCCGTGGTGTGCGTTTTCGCCGGAAAACGCGTTTTCGGCCGAAAACGTGTACGTTTGCACTTCCCGGCCACAGGGAAGCTGCTAGCCGGGAATTCTCTGCCTGGTTCTACCCGCTGCCCGGAACGCTACGCAGGGCAAAAGCGATTCTCGTCCTCCGTGCTTGCTTTTTCTCAGAAAGAGCCGTGGTGTGCGTTTTCGCCGGAAAACGCGTTTTCGGCCGAAAACGTGTACGTTTGCACTTCCCGGCCACAGGGAAGCTGCTAGCCGGGAATTCTCTGCCTGGTTCTACCCGCTGCCCGGAACGCTACGCAGGGCAAAAGCGATTCTCGTCCTCCGTGCTTGCTTTTTCTCAGAAAGAGCCGTGGTGTGCGTTTTCGCCGGAAAACGCGTTTTCGGCCGAAAACGTGTACGTTTGCAGTTCCCGGCCACAGGGAAGCTGCTAGCCGGGAATTCTCTGCCTGGTTCTACCCGCTGCCCGGAACGCTACGCAGGGCAAAAGCGATTCTCGTCCTCCGTGCTTGCTTTTTCTCAGAAAGAGCCGTGGTGTGCGTTTTCGCCGGAAAACGCGTTTTCGGCCGAAAACGTGTACGTTTGCACTTCCCGGCCACAGGGAAGCTGCTAGCCGGGAATTCTCTGCCTGGTTCTACCCGCTGCCCGGAACGCTACGCAGGGCAAAAGCGATTCTCGTCCTCCGTGCTTGCTTTTTCTCAGAAAGAGCCGTGGTGTGCGTTTTCACCGGAAAACGCGTTTTCGGCCGAAAACGTGTACGTTTGCACTTCCCCGCCAAAGGGAAGCTGCTAGCCGGGAATTCGCTGCCTGTTTCTACCCGCTGCCCGGAACGCTACGCAGGGCAAAAGCGATTCTCGTCCTCCGTGCTTGCTTTTTCTCAGAAAGAGCCGTGGTGTGCGTTTTCGCCGGAAAACGCGTTTTCGTCCGAAAACGTTTACGTTTGCACTTCCCGGCCACAGGGAAGCTGCTAGACGGGAATTCTCTGCCTGGTTCTACCCGCTGCCCGGAACGCTACGCAGGGCAAAAGCGATTCTCGTCCTCCGTGCTTGCTTTTTCTCAGAAAGAGCCGTGGTGTGCGTTTTCGCCGGAAAACGCGTTTTCGGCCGAAAACGTGTACGTTTGCACTTCCCGGCCACAGGGAAGCTGCTAGCCGGGAATTCTCTGCCTGGTTCTACCCGCTGCCCGGAACGCTACGCAGGGCAAAAGCGATTCTCGTCCTCCGTGCTTGCTTTTTCTCAGAACGAGCCGTGGTGTGCGTTTTCGCCGGAAAACGAGTTTTCGGCCGAAAACGTGTACGTTTGCACTTCACTGCCACAGGGAAGCTGCTAGCCGGGAATTCTCTGCCTGGTTCTACCCGCTGCCCGGAACGCTACATAGGACAAAAGCGATTCTCGTCCTCCGTGCTTGCTTTTTCTCAGAAAGGGCCGTGGTGTGCGTTTTCGCCGGAAAACGAGTTTTCGGCCGAAAACGTGTACGTTTGCACTTCCCTGCCACAGGGAAGCTGCTAGCCGGGAATTCTCTGCCTGGTTCTACCCGCTGCCCGGAACGCTACGCAGGGCAAAAGCGATTCTCGTCCTCCGTGCTTGCTTTTTCTCAGAAAGAACCGTGGTGTGCGTTTTCGCCGGTAAACGCGTTTTCAGCCGAAAACATGTACGTTTGCACTTCCCGGCCACAGGGAAGCTGCTAGCCGGGAATTCTCTGCCTGGTTCTACCCGCTGCCCGGAACGCTACGCAGGGCAAAAGCGATTCTCGTCCTCCGTGCTTGCTTTTTCTCAGAAAGAGCCGTGGTGTGCGTTATCACCGGAAAACGCGTTTTCGGCCGAAAACGTGTATGTTTGCACTTCCCCGCCACAGGGAAGCTGCTAGCCGGGAATTCTCTGCCTGGTTCTACCCGCTGCCCGGAACGCTACGCAGGGCAAAAGCGATTCTCGTCCTCCGTGCTTGCTTTTTCTCAGAAAGAGCCGTGGTGTGCGTTTTCGCCGGAAAACGCGTTTTCGGCCGAAAACGTGTACGTTTGCACTTCCCGGCCACAGGGAAGCTGCTAGCCGGGAATTTTCTGCCTGGTTCTACCCGCTGCCCGGAACGCTACGCAGGGCAAAAGCGATTCTCGTCCTCCGTGCTTGCTTTTTCTCAGAAAGAGCCGTGGTGTGCGTTTTCGCCGGAAAATGCGTTTTCGGCAGAAAACGTGTACGTTTGCACTTCCCGGCCACAGGGAAGCTGCTAGACGGGAATTCTCTGTCTGGTTCTACCCGCTGACCGGAACGCTACGCAGGGCAAAAGCGATTCTCGTCCTCCGTGCTTGCTTTTTCTCAGAAAGAGCCGTGGTGTGCGTTTTCGCCGGAAAACGCGTTTTCGGCCGAAAACGTGTACGTTTGCACTTCCCGGCCACAGGGAAGCTGCTAGACGGGAATTCTCTGCCTGGTTCTACCCGCTGCCCGGAACGCTACGCAGGGCAAAAGCGATTCTCGTCCTCCGTGCTTGCTTTTTCTCAGAAAGAGCCGTGGTGTGCGTTTTCGCCGGAAAACGCGTTTTCGTCCGAAAACGTTTACGTTTGCACTTCCCGGCCACAGGAAAGCTGCTAGACGGGAATTCTCTGCCTGGTTCTACCCGCTGCCCGGAACGCTACGCAGGGCAAAAGCGATTCTCGTCCTCCGTGCTTGCTTTTTCTCAGAAAGAGCCGTGGTGTGCGTTTTCGCCGGAAAACGCGTTTTCGGCCGAAAACGTGTACGTTTGCACTTCCCCGCCACAGGGAAGCTGCTAGCCGGGAATTCTCTGCCTGGTTCTACCCGCTGCCCGGAACACTACGCAGGGCAAAAGCGATTCTCGTCCTCCGTGCTTGCTTTTTCTCAGAAAGAGCCGTGGTGTGCGTTTTCGCCGTAAAACGAGTTGTCGGCCGAAAACGTGTACGTTTGCACTTCCCTGCCACAGGGAAGCTGCTAGCCGGGAATTCTCTGCCTGGTTCTACCCGCTGCCCGGAACGCTACGCAGGGCAAAAGCGATTCTCGTCCTCCGTGCTTGCTTTTTCTCAGAAAGAACCGTGGTGTGCGTTTTCGCCGGAAAACGCGTTTTCAGCCGAAAACGTGTACGTTTGCAATACCCGGCCACAGGGAAGCTGCTAGCCGGGAATTCTCTGCCTGGTTCTACCCGCTGCCCGGAACGCTACGCAGGGCAAAAGCGATTCTCGTCCTCCGTGCTTGCTTTTTCTCAGAAAGAGCCGTGGTGTGCGTTTTCGCCGCAAAACGCGTTTTCGGCCGAAAACGTGTACGTTTGCACTTCCCGGCCACAGGGAAGCTGCTAGACGGGAATTCTCTGCCTGGTTCTACCCGCTGCCCGGAACGCTACATAGGGCAAAAGCGATTCTGTCCTCCGTGCTTGCTTTTTCTCAGAAAGAGCCGTGGTGTGCGTTTTCGCCGGAAAACGCGTTTTCGGCCGAAAACGTGTACGTTTGCACTTCCCCGCCACAGGGAAGCTGCTAGCCGGGAATTCTCTGCCTGGTTCTACCCGCTGCCCGGAACGCTACGCAGGGCAAAAGCGATTCTCGTCCTCCGTGCTTGCTTTTTCTCAGAAAGAGCCGTGGTGTGCGTTTTCGCCGGAAAACGCGTTTTCAGCCGAAAACGTGTACCTTTGCACTTCCCGGCCACAGGGAAGCTGCTAGCCGGGAATTCTCTGCCTGGTTCTACCCGCTGCCCGGAACGCTACGCAGGGCAAAAGCGATTCTCGTCCTCCGTGCTTGCTTTTTCTCAGAAAGAGCCGTGGTGTGCGTTTTCGCCGGAAAACGCGTTTTCGGCCGAAAACGTGTACGTTTGCACTTCCCGGCCACAGGGAAGCTGCTAGACGGGAATTCTCTGCCTGGTTCTACCCGCTGCCCGGAACGCTACGCAGGGCAAAAGCGATTCTCGTCCTCCGTGCTTGCTTTTTCTCAGAAAGAGCCGTGGTGTGCGTTTTCGCCGGAAAACGCGTTTTCGGCCGAAAACGTGTACGTTTGCACTTCCCCGCCACAGGGAAGCTGCTAGCCGGGAATTCTCTGCCTGGTTCTACCCGCTGCCCGGAACGCTACGCAGGGCAAAAGCGATTCTCGTCCTCCGTGCTTGCTTTTTCTCAGAAAGAACCGTGGTGTGCGTTTCGCCGGAAAACGAGTTGTCGGCCGAAAACGTGTACGTTTGCACTTCCCTGCCACAGGGAAGCTGCTAGACGGGAATTCTCTGCCTGGTTCTACCCGCTGCCCGGAACGCTACATAGGGCAAAAGCGATTCTGTCCTCCGTGCTTGCTTTTTCTCAGAAAGAGCCGTGGTGTGCGTTTACGCCGGAAAACGCGTTTTCGGCCGAAAACGTGTACGTTTGCACTTCCCGGCCACAGGGAAGCTGCTAGCCGGGAATTCTCTGCCTGGTTCTACCCGCTGCCCGGAACGCTACGCAGGGCAAAAGCGATTCTCGTCCTCCGTGCTTGCTTTTTCTCAGAAAGAGCCGTGGTGTGCGTTTTCGCCGGAAAACGCGTTTTCGGCCGAAAACGTGTACGTTTGCACTTCCCCGCCACAGGGAAGCTGCTAGCCGGGAATTCTC
The DNA here is from genome assembly GCF_965140245.1 of Athene noctua. Taxonomy (NCBI): domain Eukaryota; kingdom Metazoa; phylum Chordata; class Aves; order Strigiformes; family Strigidae; genus Athene; species Athene noctua. The sequence continues at coordinate 127,152 of NW_027437558.1, read as the reverse complement.
TGCCTGGTTCTATCCGCTGCCCGGAACGCTACGCAGGGCAAAAGCGATTCTCGTCCTCCGTGCTTGCTTTTTCTCAGAAAGAGCCGTGGTGTGCGTTTTCGCCGGAAAACGCGTTTTCGTCCGAAAACGTTTACGTTTGCACTTCCCGGCCACAGGAAAGCTGCTAGACGGGAATTCTCTGCCTGGTTCTACCCGCTGCCCGGAACGCTACGCAGGGCAAAAGCGATTCTCGTCCTCCGTGCTTGCTTTTTCTCAGAAAGAGCCGTGGTGTGCGTTTTCGCCGGAAAACGCGTTTTCGGCCGAAAACGTGTACGTTTGCACTTCCCCGCCACAGGGAAGCTGCTAGCCGGGAATTCTCTGCCTGGTTCTACCCGCTGCCCGGAACACTACGCAGGGCAAAAGCGATTCTCGTCCTCCGTGCTTGCTTTTTCTCAGAAAGAGCCGTGGTGTGCGTTTTCGCCGGAAAACGAGTTGTCGGCCGAAAACGTGTACGTTTGCACTTCCCTGCCACAGGGAAGCTGCTAGCCGGGAATTCTCTGCCTGGTTCTACCCGCTGCCCGGAACGCTACGCAGGGCAAAAGCGATTCTCGTCCTCCGTGCTTGCTTTTTCTCAGAAAGAACCGTGGTGTGCGTTTTCGCCGGAAAACGCGTTTTCAGCCGAAAACGTGTACGTTTGCAATTCCCGGCCACAGGGAAGCTGCTAGCCGGGAATTCTCTGCCTGGTTCTACCCGCTGCCCGGAACGCTACGCAGGGCAAAAGCGATTCTCGTCCTCCGTGCTTGCTTTTTCTCAGAAAGAGCCGTGGTGTGCGTTTTCGCCGCAAAACGCGTTTTCGGCCGAAAACGTGTACGTTTGCACTTCCCGGCCACAGGGAAGCTGCTAGACGGGAATTCTCTGCCTGGTTCTACCCGCTGCCCGGAACGCTACATAGGGCAAAAGCGATTCTGTCCTCCGTGCTTGCTTTTTCTCAGAAAGAGCCGTGGTGTGCGTTTTCGCCGAAAACGCGTTTTCGGCCGAAAACGTGTACGTTTGCACTTCCCCGCCACAGGGAAGCTGCTAGCCGGGAATTCTCTGCCTCGTTCTACCCGCTGCCCGGAACGCTACGCAGGGCAAAAGCGATTCTCGTCCTCCGTGCTTGCTTTTTCTCAGAAAGAGCCGTGGTGTGCGTTTTCGCCGGAAAACGCGTTTTCAGCCGAAAACGTGTACCTTTGCACTTCCCGGCCACAGGGAAGCTGCTAGCCGGGAATTCTCTGCCTGGTTCTACCCGCTGCCCGGAACGCTACGCAGGGCAAAAGCGATTCTCGTCCTCCGTGCTTGCTTTTTCTCAGAAAGAGCCGTGGTGTGCGTTTTCGCCGGAAAACGCGTTTTCGGCCGAAAACGTGTACGTTTGCACTTCCACCACAGGGAAGCTGCTAGCCGGGAATTCTCTGCCTGGTTCTACCCGCTGCCCGGAACGCTACGCAGGGCAAAAGCGATTCTCGTCCTCCGTGCTTGCTTTTTCTCAGAAAGAACCGTGGTGTGCGTTTTCGCCGGAAAACGAGTTGTCGGCCGAAAACTTGTACGTTTGCACTTCCCTGCCACAGGGAAGCTGCTAGCCGGGAATTCTCTGCCTGGTTCTACCCGCTGCCCGGAACGCTACGCAGGGCAAAAGCGATTCTCGTCCTCCGTGCTTGCTTTTTCTCAGAAAGAACCGTGGTGTGCGTTTTCGCCGCAAAACGCGTTTTCGGCCGAAAACGTGTACGTTTGCACTTCCCGGCCACAGGGAAGCTGCTAGCCGGGAATTCTCTGCCTGGTTCTACCCGCTGCCCGGAACGCTACGCAGGGCAAAAGCGATTCTCGTCCTCCGTGCTTGCTTTTTCTCAGAAAGAGCCGTGGTGTGCGTTTTCGCCGGAAAACGCGTTTTCGGCCGAAAACGTGTACGTTTGCACTTCCCGGCCACAGGGAAGCTGCTAGACGGGAATTCTCTGCCTGGTTCTACCCGCTGCCCGGAACGCTACATAGGGCAAAAGCGATTCTGTCCTCCGTGCTTGCTTTTTCTCAGAAAGAGCCGTGGTGTGCGTTTTCGCCGGAAAACGCGTTTTCGGCCGAAAACGTGTACGTTTGCAGTTCCCGGCCACAGGGAAGCTGCTAGCCGGGAATTCTCTGCCTGGTTCTACCCGCTGCCCGGAACGCTACGCAGGGCAAAAGCGATTCTCTTCCTCCGTGCTTGCTTTTTCTCAGAAAGAGCCGTGGTGTGCGTTTTCGCCGGAAAACGCGTTTTCGGCCGAAAACGTGTACCTTTGCACTTCCCGGCCACAGGGAAGCTGCTAGCCGGGAATTCTCTGCCTGGTTCTACCCGCTGCCCGGAACGCTACGCAGGGCAAAAGCGATTCTCGTCCTCCGTGCTTGCTTTTTCTCAGAAAGAGCTGTGGTGTGCGTTTTCGCCGGAAAACGCGTTTTCGGCCGAAAACGTGTACGTTTGCACTTCCCGGCCACAGGGAAGCTGCTAGCCGGGAATTCGCTGCCTGGTTCTACCCGCTGCCCGGAACGCTACGCAGGGCAAAAGCGATTCTCGTCCTCCGTGCTTGCTTTTTCTCAGAAAGAGCCGTGGTGTGCGTTTTCGCCGGAAAACGCGTTTTCGTCCGAAAACGTTTACGTTTGCACTTCCCGGCCACAGGGAAGCTGCTAGACGGGAATTCTCTGCCTGGTTCTACCCGCTGCCCGGAACGCTACGCAGGGCAAAAGCGATTCTCGTCCTCCGTGCTTGCTTTTTCTCAGAAAGAGCCGTGGTGTGCGTTTTCGCCGGAAAACGCGTTTTCGGCCGAAAACGTGTACGTTTGCAGTTCCCGGCCACAGGGAAGCTGCTAGCCGGGAATTCTCTGCCTGGTTCTACCCGCTGCCCGGAACGCTACGCAGGGCAAAAGCGATTCTCGTCCTCCGTGCTTGCTTTTTCTCAGAAAGAGCCGTGGTGTGCGTTTTCGCCGGAAAACGAGTTTTCGGACGAATACGTGTACGTTTGCACTTCCCTGCCACAGGGAAGCTGCTAGCCGGGAATTCTCTGCCTGGTTCTACCCGCTGCCCGGAACGCTACATAGGGCAAAAGCGATTCTCGTCCTCCGTGCTTGCTTTTTCTCAGAAAGAGCCGTGGTGTGCGTTTTCGCCGGAAAACGAGTTTTCGGCCAAAAACGTGTACGTTTGCACTTCCCTGCCACCGGGAAGCTGCTAGCCGGGAATTCTCTGCCTGGTTCTACCCGCTGCCCGGAACGCTAAGCAGGGCAAAAGCGATTCTCGTCCTCCGTGCTTGCTTTTTCTCAGAAAGAACCGTGGTGTGCGTTTTCGCCGGTAAACGCGTTTTCAGCCGAAAACATGTACGTTTGCACTTCCCGGCCACAGGGAAGCTGCTAGCCGGGAATTCTCTGCCTGGTTCTACCCGCTGCCCGGAACGCTACGCAGGGCAAAAGCGATTCTCGTCCTCCGTGCTTGCTTTTTCTCAGAAAGAGCCGTGGTGTGCGTTTTCGCCGGAAAACGCGTTTTCGGCCGAAAACGTGTACGTTTGCACTTCCCGGCCACAGGGAAGCTGCTAGCCGGGAATTCTCTGCCTGGTTCTACCCGCTGCCCGGAACGCTACGCAGGGCAAAAGCGATTCTCGTCCTCCGTGCTTGCTTTTTCTCAGAAAGAGCCGTGGTGTGCGTTTTCGCCGCAAAACGCGTTTTCGGCCGAAAACGTGTACGTTTGCACTTCCCGGCCACAGGGAAGCTGCTAGCCGGGAATTCTCTGCCTGGTTCTACCCGCTGCCCGGAACGCTACGCAGGGCAAAAGCGATTCTCGTCCTCCGTGCTTGCTTTTTCTCAGAAAGAGCCGTGGTGTGCGTTTTCGCCGGAAAACGCGTTTTCGGCCGAAAACGTGTACGTTTGCACTTCCCCGCCACAGGGAAGCTGCTAGCCGGGAATTCTCTGCCTGGTTCTACCCGCTGCCCGGAACGCTACGCAGGGCAAAAGCGATTCTCGTCCTCCGTGCTTGCTTTTTCTCAGAAAGAGCCGTGGTGTGCGTTTTCGCCGGAAAACGAGTTGTCGGCCGAAAACGTGTACGTTTGCACTTCCCTGCCACAGGGAAGCTGCTAGCCGGGAATTCTCTGCCTGGTTCTACCCGCTGCCCGGAACGCTACGCAGGGCAAAAGCGATTCTCGTCCTCCGTGCTTGCTTTTTCTCAGAAAGAACCGTGGTGTGCGTTTTCACCGCAAAACGCGTTTTCAGCCGAAAACGTGTACGTTTGCACTTCCCGGCCACAGGGAAGCTGCTAGCCGGGAATTCTCTGCCTGGTTCTACCCGCTGCCCGGAACGCTACGCAGGGCAAAAGCGATTCTCGTCCTCCGTGCTTGCTTTTTCTCAGAAAGAGCCGTGGTGTGCGTTTTCGCCGGAAAACGCGTTTTCGGCCGAAAACGTGTACGTTTGCACTTCCCGGCCACAGTGAAGCTGCTAGACGGGAATTCTCTGCCTGGTTCTACCCGCTGCCCGGAACGCTACATAGGGCAAAAGCGATTCTGTCCTCCGTGCTTGCTTTTTCTCAGAAAGAGCCGTGGTGTGCGTTTTCGCCGGAAAACGCGTTTTCGGCCGAAAACGTGTACGTTTGCACTTCCCCGCCACAGGGAAGCTGCTAGCCGGGAATTCTCTGCCTGGTTCTACCCGCTGCCCGGAACGCTACGCAGGGCAAAAGCGATTCTCGTCCTCCGTGCTTGCTTTTTCTCAGAAAGAGCCGTGGTGTGCGTTTTCGCCGGAAAACGCGTTTTCGGCCGAAAACGTGTACCTTTGCACTTCCCGGCCACAGGGAAGCTGCTAGCCGGGAATTCTCTGCCTGGTTCTATCCGCTGCCCGGAACGCTACGCAGGGCAAAAGCGATTCTCGTCCTCCGTGCTTGCTTTTTCTCAGAAAGAGCTGTGGTGTGCGTTTTCGCCGGAAAACGCGTTTTCGGCCGAAAACGTTTACGTTTGCACTTCCCGGCCACAGGAAAGCTGCTAGCCGGGAATTCTCTGCCTGGTTCTACCCGCTGCCCGGAACGCTACGCAGGGCAAAAGCGATTCTCGTCCTCCGTGCTTGCTTTTTCTCAGAAAGAGCCGTGGTGTGCGTTTTCGCCGGAAAACGCGTTTTCGGCCGAAAACGTGTACCTTTGCACTTCCCGGCCACAGGGAAGCTGCTAGCCGGGAATTCTCTGCCTGGTTCTATCCGCTGCCCGGAACGCTACGCAGGGCAAAAGCGATTCTCGTCCTCCGTGCTTGCTTTTTCTCAGAAAGAGCCGTGGTGTGCGTTTTCGCCGGAAAACGAGTTTTCGGCCGAATACGTGTACGTTTGCACTTCCCTGCCACAGGGAAGCTGCTAGCCGGGAATTCTCTGCCTGGTTCTACCCGCTGCCCGGAACGCTACATAGGGCAAAAGCGATTCTCGTCCTCCGTGCTTGCTTTTTCTCAGAAAGAGCCGTGGTGTGCGTTTTCGCCGGAAAACGAGTTTTCGGCCGAAAACGTGTACGTTTGCACTTCCCTGCCACCGGGAAGCTGCTAGCCGGGAATTCTCTGCCTGGTTCTACCCGCTGCCCGGAACGCTAAGCAGGGCAAAAGCGATTCTCGTCCTCCGTGCTTGCTTTTTCTCAGAAAGAACCGTGGTGTGCGTTTTCGCCGGTAAACGCGTTTTCAGCCGAAAACATGTACGTTTGCACTTCCCGGCCACAGGGAAGCTGCTAGCCGGGAATTCTCTGCCTGGTTCTACCCGCTGCCCGGAACGCTACGCAGGGCAAAAGCGATTCTCGTCCTCCGTGCTTGCTTTTTCTCAGAAAGAGCCGTGGTGTGCGTTTTCGCCGGAAAACGAGTTTTCGGCCGAAAACGTGTACGTTTGCACTTCCCTGCCACCGGGAAGCTGCTAGCCGGGAATTCTCTGCCTGGTTCTACCCGCTGCCCGGAACGCTAAGCAGGGCAAAAGCGATTCTCGTCCTCCGTGCTTGCTTTTTCTCAGAAAGAACCGTGGTGTGCGTTTTCGCCGGTAAACGCGTTTTCAGCCGAAAACATGTACGTTTGCACTTCCCGGCCACAGGGAAGCTGCTAGCCGGGAATTCTCTGCCTGGTTCTACCCGCTGCCCGGAACGCTACGCAGGGCAAAAGCGATTCTCGTCCTCCGTGCTTGCTTTTTCTCAGAAAGAGCCGTGGTGTGCGTTTTCGCCGGAAAACGCGTTTTCGGCCGAAAACGTGTACGTTTGCACTTCCCTGCCACAGGGAAGCTGCTAGCCGGGAATTCTCTGCCTCGTTCTACCCGCTGCCCGGAACGCTACGCAGGGCAAAAGCGATTCTCGTCCTCCGTGCTTGCTTTTTCTCAGAAAGAACCGTGGTGTGCGTTTTCGCCGCAAAACGCGTTTTCAGCCGAAAACATTTACGTTTGCACTTCCCGGCCACAGGGAAGCTGCTAGCCGGGAATTCTCTGCCTGGTTCTACCCGCTGCCCGGAACGCTACGCAGGGCAAAAGCGATTCTCGTCCTCCGTGCTTGCTTTTTCTCAGAAAGAGCCGTGGTGTGCGTTTTCGCCGGAAAACGCGTTTTCGGCCGAAAACGTGTATGTTTGCACTTCCCCGCCACAGGGAAGCTGCTAGCCGGGAATTCTCTGCCTGGTTCTACCCGCTGCCCGGAACGCTACGCAGGGCAAAAGCGATTCTCGTCCTCCGTGCTTGCTTTTTCTCAGAAAGAGCCGTGGTGTGCGTTTTCGCCGCAAAACGCGTTTTCGGCCGAAAACGTGTACGTTTGCACTTCCCGGCCACAGGGAAGCTGCTAGACGGGAATTCTCTGCCTGGTTCTACCCGCTGCCCGGAACGCTACATAGGGCAAAAGCGATTCTGTCCTCCGTGCTTGCTTTTTCTCAGAAAGAGCCGTGGTGTGCGTTTTCGCCGGAATACGCGTTTTCGGCCGAAAACGTGTACGTTTGCACTTCCCCGCCACAGGGAAGCTGCTAGCCGGGAATTCTCTGCCTGGTTCTACCCGCTGCCCGGAACGCTACGCAGGGCAAAAGCGATTCTCGTCCTCCGTGCTTGCTTTTTCTCAGAAAGAGCCGTGGTGTGCGTTTTCGCCGGAAAACGCGTTTTCAGCCGAAAACGTGTACCTTTGCACTTCCCGGCCACAGGGAAGCTGCTAGCCGGGAATTCTCTGCCTGGTTCTACCAGCTGCCCGGAACGCTACGCAGGGCAAAAGCGATTCTCGTCCTCCGTGCTTGCTTTTTCTCAGAAAGAGCCGTGGTGTGCGTTTTCGCCGGAAAACGCGTTTTCGGCCGAAAACGTGTAGGTTTGCACTTCCCGGCCACAGGGAAGCTGCTAGCCGGGAATTCTCTGCCTGGTTCTACCCGCTGCCCGGAACGCTACGCAGGGCAAAAGCGATTCTCGTCCTCCGTGCTTGCTTTTTCTCAGAAAGAGCCGTGGTGTGCGTTTTCGCCGGAAAACGCGTTTTCGGCCGAAAACGTGTACGTTTGCACTTCCCCGCCACAGGGAAGCTGCTAGCCGGGAATTCTCTGCCTGGTTCTACCCGCTGCCCGGAACGCTACGCAGGGCAAAAGCGATTCTCGTCCTCCGTGCTTGCTTTTTCTCAGAAAGAGCCGTGGTGTGCGTTTTCGCCGGAAAACGAGTTGTCGGCCGAAAACGTGTACGTTTGCACTTCCCTGCCACAGGGAAGCTGCTAGCCGGGAATTCTCTGCCTGGTTCTACCCGCTGCCCGGAACGCTACGCAGGGCAAAAGCGATTCTCGTCCTCCGTGCTTGCTTTTTCTCAGAAAGAACCGTGGTGTGCGTTTTCGCCGGAAAACGCGTTTTCAGCCGAAAACGTGTACCTTTGCACTTCCCGGCCACAGGGAAGCTGCTAGCCGGGAATTCTCTGCCTGGTTCTACCCGCTGCCCGGAACGCTACATAGGGCAAAAGCGATTCTGTCCTCCGTGCTTGCTTTTTCTCAGAAAGAGCTGTGGTGTGCGTTTTCGCCGGAAAACGCGTTTTCGTCCGAAAACGTTTACGTTTGCACTTCCCGGCCACAGGGAAGCTGCTAGCCGGGAATTCTCTGCCTGGTTCTATCCGCTGCCCGGAACGCTACGCAGGGCAAAAGCGATTCTCGTCCTCCGTGCTTGCTTTTTCTCAGAAAGAGCCGTGGTGTGCGTTTTCGCCGGAAAACGAGTTTTCGGCCGAATACGTGTACGTTTGCACTTCCCTGCCACAGGGAAGCTGCTAGCCGGGAATTCTCTGCCTGGTTCTACCCGCTGCCCGGAACGCTACATAGGGCAAAAGCGATTCTCGTCCTCCGTGCTTGCTTTTTCTCAGAAAGAGCCGTGGTGTGCGTTTTCGCCGGAAAACGAGTTTTCGGCCGAAAACGTGTACGTTTGCACTTCCCTGCCACCGGGAAGCTGCTAGCCGGGAATTCTCTGCCTGGTTCTACCCGCTGCCCGGAACGCTAAGCAGGGCAAAAGCGATTCTCGTCCTCCGTGCTTGCTTTTTCTCAGAAAGAACCGTGGTGTGCGTTTTCGCCGGTAAACGCGTTTTCAGCCGAAAACATGTACGTTTGCACTTCCCGGCCACAGGGAAACTGCTAGCCGGGAATTCTCTGCCTGGTTCTACCCGCTGCCCGGAACGCTACGCAGGGCAAAAGCGATTCTCGTCCTCCGTGCTTGCTTTTTCTCAGAAAGAGCCGTGGTGTGCGTTTTCGCCGGAAAACGAGTTTTCGGCCGAAAACGTGTACGTTTGCACTTCCCTGCCACAGGGAAGCTGCTAGCCGGGAATTCTCTGCCTGGTTCTACCCGCTGCCCGGAACGCTACGCAGGGCAAAAGCGATTCTCGTCCTCCGTGCTTGCTTTTTCTCAGAAAGAACCGTGGTGTGCGTTTTCGCCGGTAAACGCGTTTTCAGCCGAAAACATGTACGTTTGCACTTCCCGGCCACAGGGAAGCTGCTAGCCGGGAATTCTCTGCCTGGTTCTACCCGCTGCCCGGAACGCTACGCAGGGCAAAAGCGATTCTCGTCCTCCGTGCTTGCTTTTTCTCAGAAAGAGCCGTGGTGTGCGTTTTCGCCGGAAAACGCGTTTTCGGCCGAAAACGTGTATGTTTGCACTTCCCCGCCACAGGGAAGCTGCTAGCCGGGAATTCTCTGCCTGGTTCTACCCGCTGCCCGGAACGCTACGCAGGGCAAAAGCGATTCTCGTCCTCCGTGCTTGCTTTTTCTCAGAAAGAGCCGTGGTGTGCGTTTTCGCCGCAAAACGCGTTTTCGGCCGAAAACGTGTACGTTTGCACTTCCCGGCCACAGGGAAGCTGCTAGACGGGAATTCTCTGCCTGGTTCTACCCGCTGCCCGGAACGCTACATAGGGCAAAAGCGATTCTGTCCTCCGTGCTTGCTTTTTCTCAGAAAGAGCCGTGGTGTGCGTTTTCGCCGGAAAACGCGTTTTCGGCCGAAAACGTGTACGTTTGCACTTCCCCGCCACAGGGAAGCTGCTAGCCGGGAATTCTCTGCCTGGTTCTACCCGCTGCCCGGAACGCTACGCAGGGCAAAAGCGATTCTCGTCCTCCGTGCTTGCTTTTTCTCAGAAAGAGCCGTGGTGTGCGTTTTCGCCGGAAAACGCGTTTTCAGCCGAAAACGTGTACCTTTGCACTTCCCGGCCACAGGGAAGCTGCTAGCCGGGAATTCTCTGCCTGGTTCTACCAGCTGCCCGGAACGCTACGCAGGGCAAAAGCGATTCTCGTCCTCCGTGCTTGCTTTTTCTCAGAAAGAGCCGTGGTGTGCGTTTTCGCCGGAAAACGCGTTTTCGGCCGAAAACGTTTACGTTTGCACTTCCCGGCCACAGGGAAGCTGCTAGCCGGGAATTCTCTGCCTGGTTCTACCCGCTGCCCGGAACGCTACGCAGGGCAAAAGCGATTCTCGTCCTCCGTGCTTGCTTTTTCTCAGAAAGAGCCGTGGTGTGCGTTTTCGCCGGAAAACGCGTTTTCGGCCGAAAACGTGTACGTTTGCACTTCCCCGCCACAGGGAAGCTGCTAGCCGGGAATTCTCTGCCTGGTTCTACCCGCTGCCCGGAACGCTACGCAGGGCAAAAGCGATTCTCGTCCTCCGTGCTTGCTTTTTCTCAGAAAGAGCCGTGGTGTGCGTTTTCGCCGGAAAACGAGTTTTCGGCCGAAAACGTGTACGTTTGCACTTCCCTGCCACAGGGAAGCTGCTAGCCGGGAATTCTCTGCCTGGTTCTACCCGCTGCCCGGAACGCTACGCAGGGCAAAAGCGATTCTCGTCCTCCGTGCTTGCTTTTTCTCAGAAAGAACCGTGGTGTGCGTTTTCGCCGCAAAACGCGTTTTCAGCCGAAAACGTGTACGTTTGCACTTCCCGGCCACAGGGAAGCTGCTAGCCGGGAATTCTCTGCCTGGTTCTACCCGCTGCCCGGAACGCTACGCAGGGCAAAAGCGATTCTCGTCCTCCGTGCTTGCTTTTTCTCAGAAAGAGCCGTGGTGTGCGTTTTCGCCGGAAAACGCGTTTTCGGCCGAAAACGTGTACGTTTGCACTTCCCGGCCACTGTGAAGCTGCTAGACGGGAATTCTCTGCCTGGTTCTACCCGCTGCCCGGAACGCTAAGCAGGGCAAAAGCGATTCTCGTCCTCCGTGCTTGCTTTTTCTCAGAAAGAACCGTGGTGTGCGTTTTCGCCGGTAAACGCGTTTTCAGCCGAAAACATGTACGTTTGCACTTCCCGGCCACAGGGAAGCTGCTAGCCGGGAATTCTCTGCCTGGTTCTACCCGCTGCCCGGAACGCTACGCAGGGCAAAAGCGATTCTCGTCCTCCGTGCTTGCTTTTTCTCAGAAAGAGCCGTGGTGTGCGTTTTCGCCGGAAAACGAGTTTTCGGCCGAAAACGTGTACGTTTGCACTTCCCTGCCACAGGGAAGCTGCTAGCCGGGAATTCTCTGCCTGGTTCTACCCGCTGCCCGGAACGCTACGCAGGGCAAAAGCGATTCTCGTCCTCCGTGCTTGCTTTTTCTCAGAAAGAACCGTGGTGTGCGTTTTCGCCGGTAAACGCGTTTTCAGCCGAAAACATGTACGTTTGCACTTCCCGGCCACAGGGAAGCTGCTAGCCGGGAATTCTCTGCCTGGTTCTACCCGCTGCCCGGAACGCTACGCAGGGCAAAAGCGATTCTCGTCCTCCGTGCTTGCTTTTTCTCAGAAAGAGCCGTGGTGTGCGTTTTCGCCGGAAAACGCGTTTTCGGCCGAAAACGTGTATGTTTGCACTTCCCCGCCACAGGGAAGCTGCTAGCCGGGAATTCTCTGCCTGGTTCTACCCGCTGCCCGGAACGCTACGCAGGGCAAAAGCGATTCTCGTCCTCCGTGCTTGCTTTTTCTCAGAAAGAGCCGTGGTGTGCGTTTTCGCCGCAAAACGCGTTTTCGGCCGAAAACGTGTACGTTTGCACTTCCCGGCCACAGGGAAGCTGCTAGACGGGAATTCTCTGCCTGGTTCTACCCGCTGCCCGGAACGCTACATAGGGCAAAAGCGATTCTGTCCTCCGTGCTTGCTTTTTCTCAGAAAGAGCCGTGGTGTGCGTTTTCGCCGGAAAACGCGTTTTCGGCCGAAAACGTGTACGTTTGCACTTCCCCGCCACAGGGAAGCTGCTAGCCGGGAATTCTCTGCCTGGTTCTACCCGCTGCCCGGAACGCTACGCAGGGCAAAAGCGATTCTCGTCCTCCGTGCTTGCTTTTTCTCAGAAAGAGCCGTGGTGTGCGTTTTCGCCGGAAAACGCGTTTTCAGCCGAAAACGTGTACCTTTGCACTTCCCGGCCACAGGGAAGCTGCTAGCCGGGAATTCTCTGCCTGGTTCTACCAGCTGCCCGGAACGCTACGCAGGGCAAAAGCGATTCTCGTCCTCCGTGCTTGCTTTTTCTCAGAAAGAGCCGTGGTGTGCGTTTTCGCCGGAAAACGCGTTTTCGGCCGAAAACGTTTACGTTTGCACTTCCCGGCCACAGGGAAGCTGCTAGCCGGGAATTCTCTGCCTGGTTCTACCCGCTGCCCGGAACGCTACGCAGGGCAAAAGCGATTCTCGTCCTCCGTGCTTGCTTTTTCTCAGAAAGAGCCGTGGTGTGCGTTTTCGCCGGAAAACGCGTTTTCGGCCGAAAACGTGTACGTTTGCACTTCCCCGCCACAGGGAAGCTGCTAGCCGGGAATTCTCTGCCTGGTTCTACCCGCTGCCCGGAACGCTACGCAGGGCAAAAGCGATTCTCGTCCTCCGTGCTTGCTTTTTCTCAGAAAGAGCCGTGGTGTGCGTTTTCGCCGGAAAACGAGTTTTCGGCCGAAAACGTGTACGTTTGCACTTCCCTGCCACAGGGAAGCTGCTAGCCGGGAATTCTCTGCCTGGTTCTACCCGCTGCCCGGAACGCTACGCAGGGCAAAAGCGATTCTCGTCCTCCGTGCTTGCTTTTTCTCAGAAAGAACCGTGGTGTGCGTTTTCGCCGCAAAACGCGTTTTCAGCCGAAAACGTGTACGTTTGCACTTCCCGGCCACAGGGAAGCTGCTAGCCGGGAATTCTCTGCCTGGTTCTACCCGCTGCCCGGAACGCTACGCAGGGCAAAAGCGATTCTCGTCCTCCGTGCTTGCTTTTTCTCAGAAAGAGCCGTGGTGTGCGTTTTCGCCGGAAAACGCGTTTTCGGCCGAAAACGTGTACGTTTGCACTTCCCGGCCACAGTGAAGCTGCTAGACGGGAATTCTCTGCCTGGTTCTACCCGCTGCCCGGAACGCTACATAGGGCAAAAGCGATTCTGTCCTCCGTGCTTGCTTTTTCTCAGAAAGAGCCGTGGTGTGCGTTTTCGCCGGAAAACGCGTTTTCGGCCGAAAACGTGTACGTTTGCACTTCCCCGCCACAGGGAAGCTGCTAGCCGGGAATTCTCTGCCTGGTTCTACCCGCTGCCCGGAACGCTACGCAGGGCAAAAGCGATTCTCGTCCTCCGTGCTTGCTTTTTCTCAGAAAGAGCCGTGGTGTGCGTTTTCGCCGGAAAACGCGTTTTCGGCCGAAAACGTGTACCTTTGCACTTCCCGGCCACAGGGAAGCTGCTAGCCGGGAATTCTCTGCCTGGTTCTATCCGCTGCCCGGAACGCTACGCAGGGCAAAAGCGATTCTCGTCCTCCGTGCTTGCTTTTTCTCAGAAAGAGCTGTGGTGTGCGTTTTCGCCGGAAAACGCGTTTTCGTCCGAAAACGTTTACGTTTGCACTTCCCGGCCACAGGAAAGCTGCTAGACGGGAATTCTCTGCCTGGTTCTACCCGCTGCCCGGAACGCTACGCAGGGCAAAAGCGATTCTCGTCCTCCGTGCTTGCTTTTTCTCAGAAAGAGCCGTGGTGTGCGTTTTCGCCGGAAAACGCGTTTTCGGCCGAAAACGTGTACGTTTGCACTTCCCCGCCACAGGGAAGCTGCTAGCCGGGAATTCTCTGCCTGGTTCTACCCGCTGCCCAGAACACTACGCAGGGCAAAAGCGATTCTCGTCCTCCGTGCTTGCTTTTTCTCAGAAAGAGCCGTGGTGTGCGTTTTCGCCGGAAAACGAGTTGTCGGCCGAAAACGTGTACGTTTGCACTTCCCTGCCACAGGGAAGCTGCTAGCCGGGAATTCTCTGCCTGGTTCTACCCGCTGCCCGGAACGCTACGCAGGGCAAAAGCGATTCTCGTCCTCCGTGCTTGCTTTTTCTCAGAAAGAGCCGTGGTGTGCGTTTTCGCCGCAAAACGCGTTTTCGGCCGAAAACGTGTACGTTTGCACTTCCCGGCCACAGGGAAGCTGCTAGACGGGAATTCTCTGCCTGGTTCTACCCGGTGCCCGGAACGCTACATAGGGCAAAAGCGATTCTGTCCTCCGTGCTTGCTTTTTCTCAGAAAGAGCCGTGGTGTGCGTTTTCGCCGGAAAACGCGTTTTCGGCCGAAAACGTGTACCTTTGCACTTCCCGGCCACAGGGAAGCTGCTAGCCGGGAATTCTCTGCCTGGTTCTACCCGCTGCCCGGAACGCTACGCAGGGCAAAAGCGATTCTCGTCCTCCGTGCTTGCTTTTTCTCAGAAAGAGCCGTGGTGTGCGTTTTCGCCGGAAAACGCGTTTTCAGCCGAAAACGTGTACCTTTGCACTTCCCGGCCACAGGGAAGCTGCTAGCCGGGAATTCTCTGCCTGGTTCTACCCGCTGCCCGGAACGCTACGCAGGGCAAAAGCGATTCTCGTCCTCCGTGCTTGCTTTTTCTCAGAAAGAGCCGTGGTGTGCGTTTTCGCCGGAAAACGCGTTTTCGGCCGAAAACGTGTACGTTTGCACTTCCCGGCCACAGGGAAGCTGCTAGACGGGAATTCTCTGCTTGGTTCTACCCGCTGCCCGGAACGCTACGCAGGGCAAAAGCGATTCTCGTCCTCCGTGCTTGCTTTTTCTCAGAAAGAGCCGTGGTGTGCGTTTTCGCCGGAAAACGCGTTTTCGGCCGAAAACGTGTACGTTTGCACTTCCCCGCCACAGGGAAGCTGCTAGCCGGGAATTCTCTGCCTGGTTCTACCCGCTGCCCGGAACGCTACGCAGGGCAAAAGCGATTCTCGTCCTCCGTGCTTGCTTTTTCTCAGAAAGAGCCGTGGTGTGCGTTTTCGCCGGAAAACGCGTTTTCGGCCGAAAACGTGTACGTTTGCACTTCCCGGCCACAGGGAAGCTGCTAGACGGGAATTCTCTGCCTGGTTCTACCCGCTGCCCGGAACGCTACATAGGGCAAAAGCGATTCTGTCCTCCGTGCTTGCTTTTTCTCAGAAAGAGCCGTGGTGTGCGTTTTCGCCGGAAAACGCGTTTTCGGCCGAAAACGTGTACGTTTGCACTTCCCCGCCACAGGGAAGCTGCTAGCCGGGAATTCTCTGCCTGGTTCTACCCGCTGCCCGGAACGCTACGCAGGGCAAAAGCGATTCTCGTCCTCCGTGCTTGCTTTTTCTCAGAAAGAGCCGTGGTGTGCGTTTTCGCCGGAAAACGCATTTTCGGCCGAAAACGTGTACCTTTGCACTTCCCGGCCACAGGGAAGCTGCTAGCCGGGAATTCTCTGCCTGGTTCTATCCGCTGCCCGGAACGCTACGCAGGGCAAAAGCGATTCTCGTCCTCCGTGCTTGCTTTTTCTCAGAAAGAGCTGTGGTGTGCGTTTTCGCCGGAAAACGCGTTTTCGGCCGAAAACGTGTACGTTTGCACTTCCCGGCCACAGGGAAGCTGCTAGCCGGGAATTCGCTGCCTGGTTCTACCCGCTGCCCGGAACGCTACGCAGGGCAAAAGCGATTCTCGTCCTCCGTGCTTGCTTTTTCTCAGAAAGAGCCGTGGTGTGCGTTTTCGCCGGAAAACGCGTTTTCGTCCGAAAACGTTTACGTTTGCACTTCCCGGCCACAGGGAAGCTGCTAGACGGGAATTCTCTGCCTGGTTCTACCCGCTGCCCGGAACGCTACGCAGGGCAAAAGCGATTCTCGTCCTCCGTGCTTGCTTTTTCTCAGAAAGAGCCGTGGTGTGCGTTTTCGCCGGAAAACGCGTTTTCGGCCGAAAACGTGTACGTTTGCACTTCCCGGCCACAGGGAAGCTGCTAGCCGGGAATTCTCTGCCTGGTTCTACCCGCTGCCCGGAACGCTACGCAGGGCAAAAGCGATTCTCGTCCTCCGTGCTTGCTTTTTCTCAGAAAGAGCCGTAGTGTGCGTTTTCGCCGGAAAACAAGTTTTCGGCCGAATACGTGTACGTTTGCACTTCCCTGCCACAGGGAAGCTGCTAGCCGGGAATTCTCTGCCTGGTTCTACCCGCTGCCCGGAACGCTACATAGGGCAAAAGCGATTCTCGTCCTCCGTGCTTGCTTTTTCTCAGAAAGAGCCGTGGTGTGCGTTTTCGCCGGAAAACGAGTTTTCGGCCGAAAACGTGTACGTTTGCACTTCCCTGCCACCGGGAAGCTGCTAGCCGGGAATTCTCTGCCTGGTTCTACCCGCTGCCCGGAACGCTAAGCAGGGCAAAAGCGATTCTCGTCCTCCGTGCTTGCTTTTTCTCAGAAAGAACCGTGGTGTGCGTTTTCGCCGGTAAACGCGTTTTCAGCCGAAAACATGTACGTTTGCACTTCCCGGCCACAGGGAAGCTGCTAGCCGGGAATTCTCTGCCTGGTTCTACCCGCTGCCCGGAACGCTACGCAGGGCAAAAGCGATTCTCGTCCTCCGTGCTTGCTTTTTCTCAGAAAGAGCCGTGGTGTGCGTTTTCGCCGGAAAACGAGTTTTCGGCCGAAAACGTGTACGTTTGCACTTCCCTGCCACAGGGAAGCTGCTAGCCGGGAATTCTCTGCCTGGTTCTACCCGCTGCCCGGAACGCTACGCAGGGCAAAAGCGATTCTCGTCCTCCGTGCTTGCTTTTTCTCAGAAAGAACCGTGGTGTGCGTTTTCGCCGGTAAACGCGTTTTCAGCCGAAAACATGTACGTTTGCACTTCCCGGCCACAGGGAAGCTGCTAGCCGGGAATTCTCTGCCTGGTTCTACCAGCTGCCCGGAACGCTACGCAGGGCAAAAGCGATTCTCGTCCTCCGTGCTTGCTTTTTCTCAGAAAGAGCCGTGGTGTGCGTTTTCGCCGGAAAACGCGTTTTCGGCCGAAAACGTTTACGTTTGCACTTCCCGGCCACAGGGAAGCTGCTAGCCGGGAATTCTCTGCCTGGTTCTACCCGCTGCCCGGAACGCTACGCAGGGCAAAAGCGATTCTCGTCCTCCGTGCTTGCTTTTTCTCAGAAAGAGCCGTGGTGTGCGTTTTCGCCGGAAAACGCGTTTTCGGCCGAAAACGTGTACGTTTGCACTTCCCCGCCACAGGGAAGCTGCTAGCCGGGAATTCTCTGCCTGGTTCTACCCGCTGCCCGGAACGCTACGCAGGGCAAAAGCGATTCTCGTCCTCCGTGCTTGCTTTTTCTCAGAAAGAGCCGTGGTGTGCGTTTTCGCCGGAAAACGAGTTTTCGGCCGAAAACGTGTACGTTTGCACTTCCCTGCCACAGGGAAGCTGCTAGCCGGGAATTCTCTGCCTGGTTCTACCCGCTGCCCGGAACGCTACGCAGGGCAAAAGCGATTCTCGTCCTCCGTGCTTGCTTTTTCTCAGAAAGAACCGTGGTGTGCGTTTTCGCCGCAAAACGCGTTTTCAGCCGAAAACGTGTACGTTTGCACTTCCCGGCCACAGGGAAGCTGCTAGCCGGGAATTCTCTGCCTGGTTCTACCCGCTGCCCGGAACGCTACGCAGGGCAAAAGCGATTCTCGTCCTCCGTGCTTGCTTTTTCTCAGAAAGAGCCGTGGTGTGCGTTTTCGCCGGAAAACGCGTTTTCGGCCGAAAACGTGTACGTTTGCACTTCCCGGCCACAGTGAAGCTGCTAGACGGGAATTCTCTGCCTGGTTCTACCCGCTGCCCGGAACGCTACATAGGGCAAAAGCGATTCTGTCCTCCGTGCTTGCTTTTTCTCAGAAAGAGCCGTGGTGTGCGTTTTCGCCGGAAAACGCGTTTTCGGCCGAAAACGTGTACGTTTGCACTTCCCCGCCACAGGGAAGCTGCTAGCCGGGAATTCTCTGCCTGGTTCTACCCGCTGCCCGGAACGCTACGCAGGGCAAAAGCGATTCTCGTCCTCCGTGCTTGCTTTTTCTCAGAAAGAACCGTGGTGTGCGTTTTCGCCGGAAAACGCGTTTTCGGCCGAAAACGTGTACCTTTGCACTTCCCGGCCACAGGGAAGCTGCTAGCCGGGAATTCTCTGCCTGGTTCTATCCGCTGCCCGGAACGCTACGCAGGGCAAAAGCGATTCTCGTCCTCCGTGCTTGCTTTTTCTCAGAAAGAGCTGTGGTGTGCGTTTTCGCCGGAAAACGCGTTTTCGTCCGAAAACGTTTACGTTTGCACTTCCCGGCCACAGGAAAGCTGCTAGACGGGAATTCTCTGCCTGGTTCTACCCGCTGCCCGGAACGCTACGCAGGGCAAAAGCGATTCTCGTCCTCCGTGCTTGCTTTTTCTCAGAAAGAGCCGTGGTGTGCGTTTTCGCCGGAAAACGCGTTTTCGGCCGAAAACGTGTACGTTTGCACTTCCCCGCCACAGGGAAGCTGCTAGCCGGGAATTCTCTGCCTGGTTCTACCCGCTGCCCAGAACACTACGCAGGGCAAAAGCGATTCTCGTCCTCCGTGCTTGCTTTTTCTCAGAAAGAGCCGTGGTGTGCGTTTTCGCCGGAAAACGAGTTGTCGGCCGAAAACGTGTACGTTTGCACTTCCCTGCCACAGGGAAGCTGCTAGCCGGGAATTATCTGCCTGGTTCTACCCGCTGCCCGGAACGCTACGCAGGGCAAAAGCGATTCTCGTCCTCCGTGCTTGCTTTTTCTCAGAAAGAGCCGTGGTGTGCGTTTTCGCCGCAAAACGCGTTTTCGGCCGAAAACGTGTACGTTTGCACTTCCCGGCCACAGGGAAGCTGCTAGACGGGAATTCTCTGCCTGGTTCTACCCGGTGCCCGGAACGCTACATAGGGCAAAAGCGATTCTGTCCTCCGTGCTTGCTTTTTCTCAGAAAGAGCCGTGGTGTGCGTTTTCGCCGGAAAACGCGTTTTCGGCCGAAAACGTGTACCTTTGCACTTCCCGGCCACAGGGAAGCTGCTAGCCGGGAATTCTCTGCCTGGTTCTACCCGCTGCCCGGAACGCTACGCAGGGCAAAAGCGATTCTCGTCCTCCGTGCTTGCTTTTTCTCAGAAAGAGCCGTGGTGTGCGTTTTCGCCGGAAAACGCGTTTTCAGCCGAAAACGTGTACCTTTGCACTTCCCGGCCACAGGGAAGCTGCTAGCCGGGAATTCTCTGCCTGGTTCTACCCGCTGCCCGGAACGCTACGCAGGGCAAAAGCGATTCTCGTCCTCCGTGCTTGCTTTTTCTCAGAAAGAGCCGTGGTGTGCGTTTTCGCCGGAAAACGCGTTTTCGGCCGAAAACGTGTACGTTTGCACTTCCCGGCCACAGGGAAGCTGCTAGACGGGAATTCTCTGCTTGGTTCTACCCGCTGCCCGGAACGCTACGCAGGGCAAAAGCGATTCTCGTCCTCCGTGCTTGCTTTTTCTCAGAAAGAGCCGTGGTGTGCGTTTTCGCCGGAAAACGCGTTTTCGGCCGAAAACGTGTACGTTTGCACTTCCCCGCCACAGGGAAGCTGCTAGCCGGGAATTCTCTGCCTGGTTCTACCCGCTGCCCGGAACGCTACGCAGGGCAAAAGCGATTCTCGTCCTCCGTGCTTGCTTTTTCTCAGAAAGAACCGTGGTGTGCGTTTTCGCCGGAAAACGAGTTGTCGGCCGAAAACGTGTACGTTTGCACTTCCCTGCCACAGGGAAGCTGCTAGACGGGAATTCTCTGCCTGGTTCTACCCGCTGCCCGGAACGCTACGCAGGGCAAAAGCGATTCTCGTCCTCCGTGCTTGCTTTTTCTCAGAAAGAACCGTGGTGTGCGTTTTCGCCGCAAAACGCGTTTTCAGACGAAAACGTGTACGTTTGCACTTCCCGGCCACAGGGAAGCTGCTAGCCGGGAATTCTCTGCCTGGTTCTACCCGCTGCCCGGAACGCTACGCAGGGCAAAAGCGATTCTCGTCCTCCGTGCTTGCTTTTTCTCAGAAAGAGCCGTGGTGTGCGTTTTCGCCGGAAAACGCGTTTTCGGCCGAAAACGTGTACGTTTGCACTTCCCGGCCACAGGGAAGCTGCTAGACGGGAATTCTCTGCCTGGTTCTACCCGCTGCCCGGAACGCTACATAGGGCAAAAGCGATTCTGTCCTCCGTGCTTGCTTTTTCTCAGAAAGAGCCGTGGTGTGCGTTTTCTCCGGAAAACGCGTTTTCGGCCGAAAACGTGTACGTTTGCACTTCCCCGCCACAGGGAAGCTGCTAGCCGGGAATTCTCTGCCTGGTTCTACCCGCTGCCCGGAACGCTACGCAGGGCAAAAGCGATTCTCGTCCTCCGTGCTTGCTTTTTCTCAGAAAGAGCCGTGGTGTGCGTTTTCGCCGGAAAACGCGTTTTCGGCCGAAAACGTGTACCTTTGCACTTCCCGGCCACAGGGAAGCTGCTAGCCGGGAATTCTCTGCCTGGTTCTATCCGCTGCCCGGAACGCTACATAGGGCAAAAGCGATTCTCGTCCTCCGTGCTTGCTTTTTCTCAGAAAGAGCCGTGGTGTGCGTTTTCGCCGGAAAACGAGTTTTCGGCCGAAAACGTGTACGTTTGCACTTCCCTGCCACCGGGAAGCTGCTAGCCGGGAATTCTCTGCCTGGTTCTACCCGCTGCCCGGAACGCTAAGCAGGGCAAAAGCGATTCTCGTCCTCCGTGCTTGCTTTTTCTCAGAAAGAACCGTGGTGTGCGTTTTCGCCGGTAAACGCGTTTTCAGCCGAAAACATGTACGTTTGCACTTCCCGGCCACAGGGAAGCTGCTAGCCGGGAATTCTCTGCCTGGTTCTACCCGCTGCCCGGAACGCTACGCAGGGCAAAAGCGATTCTCGTCCTCCGTGCTTGCTTTTTCTCAGAAAGAGCCGTGGTGTGCGTTTTCGCCGGAAAACGAGTTTTCGGCCGAAAACGTGTACGTTTGCACTTCCCTGCCACAGGGAAGCTGCTAGCCGGGAATTCTCTGCCTGGTTCTACCCGCTGCCCGGAACGCTACGCAGGGCAAAAGCGATTCTCGTCCTCCGTGCTTGCTTTTTCTCAGAAAGAACCGTGGTGTGCGTTTTCGCCGGTAAACGCGTTTTCAGCCGAAAACATGTACGTTTGCACTTCCCGGCCACAGGGAAGCTGCTAGCCGGGAATTCTCTGCCTGGTTCTACCCGCTGCCCGGAACGCTACGCAGGGCAAAAGCGATTCTCGTCCTCCGTGCTTGCTTTTTCTCAGAAAGAGCCGTGGTGTGCGTTTTCGCCGCAAAACGCGTTTTCGGCCGAAAACGTGTACGTTTGCACTTCCCGGCCACAGGGAAGCTGCTAGACGGGAATTCTCTGCCTGGTTCTACCCGCTGCCCGGAACGCTACATAGGGCAAAAGCGATTCTGTCCTCCGTGCTTGCTTTTTCTCAGAAAGAGCCGTGGTGTGCGTTTTCGCCGGAAAACGCGTTTTCGGCCGAAAACGTGTACGTTTGCACTTCCCCGCCACAGGGAAGCTGCTAGCCGGGAATTCTCTGCCTGGTTCTACCCGCTGCCCGGAACGCTACGCAGGGCAAAAGCGATTCTCGTCCTCCGTGCTTGCTTTTTCTCAGAAAGAGCCGTGGTGTGCGTTTTCGCCGGAAAACGCGTTTTTGTCCGAAAACGTTTACGTTTGCACTTCCCGGCCACAGGGAAGCTGCTAGACGGGAATTCTCTGCCTGGTTCTACCCGCTGCCCGGAACGCTACGCAGGGCAAAAGCGATTCTCGTCCTCCGTGCTTGCTTTTTCTCAGAAAGAGCCGTGGTGTGCGTTTTCGCCGGAAAACGCGTTTTCGGCCGAAAACGTGTACGTTTGCACTTCCCGGCCACAGGGAAGCTGCTAGCCGGGAATTCTCTGCCTGGTTCTACCCGCTGCCCGGAACGCTACGCAGGGCAAAAGCGATTCTCGTCCTCCGTGCTTGCTTTTTCTCAGAAAGAGCCGTGGTGTGCGTTTTCGCCGGAAAACAAGTTTTCGGCCGAATACGTGTACGTTTGCACTTCCCTGCCACAGGGAAGCTGCTAGCCGGGAATTCTCTGCCTGGTTCTATCCGCTGCCCGGAACGCTACGCAGGGCAAAAGCGATTCTCGTCCTCCGTGCTTGCTTTTTCTCAGAAAGAGCTGTGGTGTGCGTTTTCGCCGGAAAACGCGTTTTCGGCCGAAAACGTGTACGTTTGCACTTCCCGGCCACAGGGAAGCTGCTAGCCGGGAATTCGCTGCCTGGTTCTACCCGCTGCCCGGAACGCTACGCAGGGCAAAAGCGATTCTCGTCCTCCGTGCTTGCTTTTTCTCAGAAAGAGCCGTGGTGTGCGTTTTCGCCGGAAAACGCGTTTTCGTCCGAAAACGTTTACGTTTGCACTTCCCGGCCACAGGGAAGCTGCTAGACGGGAATTCTCTGCCTGGTTCTACCCGCTGCCCGGAACGCTACGCAGGGCAAAAGCGATTCTCGTCCTCCGTGCTTGCTTTTTCTCAGAAAGAGCCGTGGTGTGCGTTTTCGCCGGAAAACGCGTTTTCGGCCGAAAACGTGTACGTTTGCACTTCCCGGCCACAGGGAAGCTGCTAGCCGGGAATTCTCTGCCTGGTTCTACCCGCTGCCCGGAACGCTACGCAGGGCAAAAGCGATTCTCGTCCTCCGTGCTTGCTTTTTCTCAGAAAGAGCCGTAGTGTGCGTTTTCGCCGGAAAACAAGTTTTCGGCCGAATACGTGTACGTTTGCACTTCCCTGCCACAGGGAAGCTGCTAGCCGGGAATTCTCTGCCTGGTTCTACCCGCTGCCCGGAACGCTACATAGGGCAAAAGCGATTCTCGTCCTCCGTGCTTGCTTTTTCTCAGAAAGAGCCGTGGTGTGCGTTTTCGCCGGAAAACGAGTTTTCGGCCGAAAACGTGTACGTTTGCACTTCCCTGCCACCGGGAAGCTGCTAGCCGGGAATTCTCTGCCTGGTTCTACCCGCTGCCCGGAACGCTAAGCAGGGCAAAAGCGATTCTCGTCCTCCGTGCTTGCTTTTTCTCAGAAAGAACCGTGGTGTGCGTTTTCGCCGGTAAACGCGTTTTCAGCCGAAAACATGTACGTTTGCACTTCCCGGCCACAGGGAAGCTGCTAGCCGGGAATTCTCTGCCTGGTTCTACCCGCTGCCCGGAACGCTACGCAGGGCAAAAGCGATTCTCGTCCTCCGTGCTTGCTTTTTCTCAGAAAGAGCCGTGGTGTGCGTTTTCGCCGGAAAACGAGTTTTCGGCCGAAAACGTGTACGTTTGCACTTCCCTGCCACAGGGAAGCTGCTAGCCGGGAATTCTCTGCCTGGTTCTACCCGCTGCCCGGAACGCTACGCAGGGCAAAAGCGATTCTCGTCCTCCGTGCTTGCTTTTTCTCAGAAAGAACCGTGGTGTGCGTTTTCGCCGGTAAACGCGTTTTCAGCCGAAAACATGTACGTTTGCACTTCCCGGCCACAGGGAAGCTGCTAGCCGGGAATTCTCTGCCTGGTTCTACCCGCTGCCCGGAACGCTACGCAGGGCAAAAGCGATTCTCGTCCTCCGTGCTTGCTTTTTCTCAGAAAGAGCCGTGGTGTGCGTTTTCGCCGGAAAACGCGTTTTCGGCCGAAAACGTGTATGTTTGCACTTCCCCGCCACAGGGAAGCTGCTAGCCGGGAATTCTCTGCCTGGTTCTACCCGCTGCCCGGAACGCTACGCAGGGCAAAAGCGATTCTCGTCCTCCGTGCTTGCTTTTTCTCAGAAAGAGCCGTGGTGTGCGTTTTCGCCGCAAAACGCGTTTTCGGCCGAAAACGTGTACGTTTGCACTTCCCGGCCACAGGGAAGCTGCTAGACGGGAATTCTCTGCCTGGTTCTACCCGCTGCCCGGAACGCTACATAGGGCAAAAGCGATTCTGTCCTCCGTGCTTGCTTTTTCTCAGAAAGAGCCGTGGTGTGCGTTTTCGCCGGAAAACGCGTTTTCGGCCGAAAACGTGTACGTTTGCACTTCCCCGCCACAGGGAAGCTGCTAGCCGGGAATTCTCTGCCTGGTTCTACCCGCTGCCCGGAACGCTACGCAGGGCAAAAGCGATTCTCGTCCTCCGTGCTTGCTTTTTCTCAGAAAGAGCCGTGGTGTGCGTTTTCGCCGGAAAACGCGTTTTTGTCCGAAAACGTTTACGTTTGCACTTCCCGGCCACAGGGAAGCTGCTAGCCGGGAATTCTCTGCCTGGTTCTACCCGCTGCCCGGAACGCTACGCAGGGCAAAAGCGATTCTCGTCCTCCGTGCTTGCTTTTTCTCAGAAAGAGCCGTGGTGTGCGTTTTCGCCGGAAAACGCGTTTTCGGCCGAAAACGTGTACGTTTGCACTTCCCGGCCACAGGGAAGCTGCTAGCCGGGAATTCTCTGCCTGGTTCTACCCGCTGCCCGGAACGCTACGCAGGGCAAAAGCGATTCTCGTCCTCCGTGCTTGCTTTTTCTCAGAAAGAGCCGTGGTGTGCGTTTTCGCCGGAAAACAAGTTTTCGGCCGAATACGTGTACGTTTGCACTTCCCTGCCACAGGGAAGCTGCTAGCCGGGAATTCTCTGCCTGGTTCTACCCGCTGCCCGGAACGCTACATAGGGCAAAAGCGATTCTCGTCCTCCGTGCTTGCTTTTTCTCAGAAAGAGCCGTGGTGTGCGTTTTCGCCGGAAAACGAGTTTTCGGCCGAAAACGTGTACGTTTGCACTTCCCTGCCACCGGGAAGCTGCTAGCCGGGAATTCTCTGCCTGGTTCTACCCGCTGCCCGGAACGCTAAGCAGGGCAAAAGCGATTCTCGTCCTCCGTGCTTGCTTTTTCTCAGAAAGAACCGTGGTGTGCGTTTTCGCCGGTAAACGCGTTTTCAGCCGAAAACATGTACGTTTGCACTTCCCGGCCACAGGGAAGCTGCTAGCCGGGAATTCTCTGCCTGGTTCTACCCGCTGCCCGGAACGCTACGCAGGGCAAAAGCGATTCTCGTCCTCCGTGCTTGCTTTTTCTCAGAAAGAGCCGTGGTGTGCGTTTTCGCCGGAAAACGCGTTTTCGGCCGAAAACGTGTATGTTTGCACTTCCCCGCCACAGGGAAGCTGCTAGCCGGGAATTCTCTGCCTGGTTCTACCCGCTGCCCGGAACGCTACGCAGGGCAAAAGCGATTCTCGTCCTCCGTGCTTGCTTTTTCTCAGAAAGAGCCGTGGTGTGCGTTTTCGCCGGAAAACGCGTTTTCGGCCGAAAACGTGTATGTTTGCACTTCCCCGCCACAGGGAAGCTGCTAGCCGGGAATTCTCTGCCTGGTTCTACCCGCTGCCCGGAACGCTACGCAGGGCAAAAGCGATTCTCGTCCTCCGTGCTTGCTTTTTCTCAGAAAGAGCCGTGGTGTGCGTTTTCGCCGCAAAACGCGTTTTCGGCCGAAAACGTGTACGTTTGCACTTCCCGGCCACAGGGAAGCTGCTAGACGGGAATTCTCTGCCTGGTTCTACCCGCTGCCCGGAACGCTACATAGGGCAAAAGCGATTCTGTCCTCCGTGCTTGCTTTTTCTCAGAAAGAGCCGTGGTGTGCGTTTTCGCCGGAAAACGCGTTTTCGGCCGAAAACTTGTACGTTTGCACTTCCCCGCCACAGGGAAGCTGCTAGCCGGGAATTCTCTGCCTGGTTCTACCCGCTGCCCGGAACGCTACGCAGGGCAAAAGCGATTCTCGTCCTCCGTGCTTGCTTTTTCTCAGAAAGAGCCGTGGTGTGCGTTTTCGCCGGAAAACGCGTTTTCAGCCGAAAACGTGTACCTTTGCACTTCCCGGCCACAGGGAAGCTGCTAGCCGGGAATTCTCTGCCTGGTTCTACCCGCTGCCCGGAACGCTACGCAGGGCAAAAGCGATTCTCGTCCTCCGTGCTTGCTTTTTCTCAGAAAGAACCGTGGTGTGCGTTTTCGCCGCAAAACGCGTTTTCGGCCGAAAACGTGTACGTTTGCACTTCCCGGCCACAGGGAAGCTGCTAGACGGGAATTCTCTGCCTGGTTCTACCCGCTGCCCGGAACGCTACATAGGGCAAAAGCGATTCTGTCCTCCGTGCTTGCTTTTTCTCAGAAAGAACCGTGGTGTGCGTTTTCGCCGGAAAACGCGTTTTCGGCCGAAAACGTGTACGTTTGCACTTCCCGGCCACAGGGAAGCTGCTAGCCGGGAATTCTCTGCCTGGTTCTACCCGCTGCCCGGAACGCTACGCAGGGCAAAAGCGATTCTCGTCCTCCGTGCTTGCTTTTTCTCAGAAAGAGCCGTGGTGTGCGTTTTCGCCGGAAAACGCGTTTTCGGCCGAAAACGTGTACCTTTGCACTTCCCGGCCACAGGGAAGCTGCTAGCCGGGAATTCTCTGCCTGGTTCTATCCGCTGCCCGGAACGCTACGCAGGGCAAAAGCGATTCTCGTCCTCCGTGCTTGCTTTTTCTCAGAAAGAGCTGTGGTGTGCGTTTTCGCCGGAAAACGAGTTTTCGGCCGAATACGTGTACGTTTGCACTTCCCTGCCACAGGGAAGCTGCTAGCCGGGAATTCTCTGCCTGGTTCTACCCGCTGCCCGGAACGCTACATAGGGCAAAAGCGATTCTCGTCCTCCATGCTTGCTTTTTCTCAGAAAGAGCCGTGGTGTGCGTTTTCGCCGGAAAACGAGTTTTCGGCCGAAAACGTGTACGTTTGCACTTCCCTGCCACAGGGAAGCTGCTAGCCGGGAATTCTCTGCCTGGTTCTACCCGCTGCCCGGAACGCTAAGCAGGGCAAAAGCGATTCTCGTCCTCCGTGCTTGCTTTTTCTCAGAAAGAGCCGTGGTGTGCGTTTTCGCCGGTAAACGCGTTTTCAGCCGAAAACATGTACGTTTGCACTTCCCGGCCACAGGGAAGCTGCTAGCCGGGAATTCTCTGCCTGGTTCTACCCGCTGCCCGGAACGCTACGCAGGGCAAAAGCGATTCTCGTCCTCCGTGCTTGCTTTTTCTCAGAAAGAGCCGTGGTGTGCGTTTTCGCCGGAAAACGAGTTTTCGGCCGAAAACGTGTACGTTTGCACTTCCCTGCCACAGGGAAGCTGCTAGCCGGGAATTCTCTGCCTGGTTCTACCCGCTGCCCGGAACGCTACGCAGGGCAAAAGCGATTCTCGTCCTCCGTGCTTGCTTTTTCTCAGAAAGAGCCGTGGTGTGCGTTTTCGCCGGTAAACGCGTTTTCAGCCGAAAACGTGTACCTTTGCACTTCCCGGCCACAGGGAAGCTGCTAGCCGGGAATTCTCTGCCTGGTTCTATCCGCTGCCCGGAACGCTACGCAGGGCAAAAGCGATTCTCGTCCTCCGTGCTTGCTTTTTCTCAGAAAGAGCCGTGGTGTGCGTTTTCGCCGGAAAACGCGTTTTCGGCCGAAAACGTGTACGTTTGCACTTCCCGGCCACAGGGAAGCTGCTAGACGGGAATTCTCTGCTTGGTTCTACCCGCTGCCCGGAACGCTACGCAGGGCAAAAGCGATTCTCGTCCTCCGTGCTTGCTTTTTCTCAGAAAGAGCCGTGGTGTGCGTTTTCGCCGGAAAACGCGTTTTCGGCCGAAAACGTGTACGTTTGCACTTCCCCGCCACAGGGAAGCTGCTAGCCGGGAATTCTCTGCCTGGTTCTACCCGCTGCCCGGAACGCTACGCAGGGCAAAAGCGATTCTCGTCCTCCGTGCTTGCTTTTTCTCAGAAAGAACCGTGGTGTGCGTTTTCGCCGGAAAACGCGTTTTCGGCCGAAAACGTGTACCTTTGCACTTCCCGGCCACAGGGAAGCTGCTAGCCGGGAATTCTCTGCCTGGTTCTATCCGCTGCCCGGAACGCTACATAGGGCAAAAGCGATTCTCGTCCTCCGTGCTTGCTTTTTCTCAGAAAGAGCCGTGGTGTGCGTTTTCGCCGGAAAACGAGTTTTCGGCCGAAAACGTGTACGTTTGCACTTCCCTGCCACCGGGAAGCTGCTAGCCGGGAATTCTCTGCCTGGTTCTACCCGCTGCCCGGAACGCTAAGCAGGGCAAAAGCGATTCTCGTCCTCCGTGCTTGCTTTTTCTCAGAAAGAACCGTGGTGTGCGTTTTCGCCGGTAAACGCGTTTTCAGCCGAAAACATGTACGTTTGCACTTCCCGGCCACAGGGAAGCTGCTAGCCGGGAATTCTCTGCCTGGTTCTACCCGCTGCCCGGAACGCTACGCAGGGCAAAAGCGATTCTCGTCCTCCGTGCTTGCTTTTTCTCAGAAAGAGCCGTGGTGTGCGTTTTCGCCGGAAAACGAGTTTTCGGCCGAAAACGTGTACGTTTGCACTTCCCTGCCACAGGGAAGCTGCTAGCCGGGAATTCTCTGCCTGGTTCTACCCGCTGCCCGGAACGCTACGCAGGGCAAAAGCGATTCTCGTCCTCCGTGCTTGCTTTTTCTCAGAAAGAACCGTGGTGTGCGTTTTCGCCGGTAAACGCGTTTTCAGCCGAAAACATGTACGTTTGCACTTCCCGGCCACAGGGAAGCTGCTAGCCGGGAATTCTCTGCCTGGTTCTACCCGCTGCCCGGAACGCTACGCAGGGCAAAAGCGATTCTCGTCCTCCGTGCTTGCTTTTTCTCAGAAAGAGCCGTGGTGTGCGTTTTCGCCGCAAAACGCGTTTTCGGCCGAAAACGTGTACGTTTGCACTTCCCGGCCACAGGGAAGCTGCTAGACGGGAATTCTCTGCCTGGTTCTACCCGCTGCCCGGAACGCTACATAGGGCAAAAGCGATTCTGTCCTCCGTGCTTGCTTTTTCTCAGAAAGAGCCGTGGTGTGCGTTTTCGCCGGAAAACGCGTTTTCGGCCGAAAACGTGTACGTTTGCACTTCCCCGCCACAGGGAAGCTGCTAGCCGGGAATTCTCTGCCTGGTTCTACCCGCTGCCCGGAACGCTACGCAGGGCAAAAGCGATTCTCGTCCTCCGTGCTTGCTTTTTCTCAGAAAGAGCCGTGGTGTGCGTTTTCGCCGGAAAACGCGTTTTTGTCCGAAAACGTTTACGTTTGCACTTCCCGGCCACAGGGAAGCTGCTAGACGGGAATTCTCTGCCTGGTTCTACCCGCTGCCCGGAACGCTACGCAGGGCAAAAGCGATTCTCGTCCTCCGTGCTTGCTTTTTCTCAGAAAGAGCCGTGGTGTGCGTTTTCGCCGGAAAACGCGTTTTCGGCCGAAAACGTGTACGTTTGCACTTCCCGGCCACAGGGAAGCTGCTAGCCGGGAATTCTCTGCCTGGTTCTACCCGCTGCCCGGAACGCTACGCAGGGCAAAAGCGATTCTCGTCCTCCGTGCTTGCTTTTTCTCAGAAAGAGCCGTGGTGTGCGTTTTCGCCGGAAAACAAGTTTTCGGCCGAATACGTGTACGTTTGCACTTCCCTGCCACAGGGAAGCTGCTAGCCGGGAATTCTCTGCCTGGTTCTATCCGCTGCCCGGAACGCTACGCAGGGCAAAAGCGATTCTCGTCCTCCGTGCTTGCTTTTTCTCAGAAAGAGCTGTGGTGTGCGTTTTCGCCGGAAAACGCGTTTTCGGCCGAAAACGTGTACGTTTGCACTTCCCGGCCACAGGGAAGCTGCTAGCCGGGAATTCGCTGCCTGGTTCTACCCGCTGCCCGGAACGCTACGCAGGGCAAAAGCGATTCTCGTCCTCCGTGCTTGCTTTTTCTCAGAAAGAGCCGTGGTGTGCGTTTTCGCCGGAAAACGCGTTTTCGTCCGAAAACGTTTACGTTTGCACTTCCCGGCCACAGGGAAGCTGCTAGACGGGAATTCTCTGCCTGGTTCTACCCGCTGCCCGGAACGCTACGCAGGGCAAAAGCGATTCTCGTCCTCCGTGCTTGCTTTTTCTCAGAAAGAGCCGTGGTGTGCGTTTTCGCCGGAAAACGCGTTTTCGGCCGAAAACGTGTACGTTTGCACTTCCCGGCCACAGGGAAGCTGCTAGCCGGGAATTCTCTGCCTGGTTCTACCCGCTGCCCGGAACGCTACGCAGGGCAAAAGCGATTCTCGTCCTCCGTGCTTGCTTTTTCTCAGAAAGAGCCGTAGTGTGCGTTTTCGCCGGAAAACAAGTTTTCGGCCGAATACGTGTACGTTTGCACTTCCCTGCCACAGGGAAGCTGCTAGCCGGGAATTCTCTGCCTGGTTCTACCCGCTGCCCGGAACGCTACATAGGGCAAAAGCGATTCTCGTCCTCCGTGCTTGCTTTTTCTCAGAAAGAGCCGTGGTGTGCGTTTTCGCCGGAAAACGAGTTTTCGGCCGAAAACGTGTACGTTTGCACTTCCCTGCCACCGGGAAGCTGCTAGCCGGGAATTCTCTGCCTGGTTCTACCCGCTGCCCGGAACGCTAAGCAGGGCAAAAGCGATTCTCGTCCTCCGTGCTTGCTTTTTCTCAGAAAGAACCGTGGTGTGCGTTTTCGCCGGTAAACGCGTTTTCAGCCGAAAATATGTACGTTTGCACTTCCCGGCCACAGGGAAGCTGCTAGCCGGGAATTCTCTGCCTGGTTCTACCCGCTGCCCGGAACGCTACGCAGGGCAAAAGCGATTCTCGTCCTCCGTGCTTGCTTTTTCTCAGAAAGAGCCGTGGTGTGCGTTTTCGCCGGAAAACGAGTTTTCGGCCGAAAACGTGTACGTTTGCACTTCCCGGCCACAGGGAAGCTGCTAGACGGGAATTCTCTGCCTGGTTCTACCCGCTGCCCGGAACGCTACATAGGGCAAAAGCGATTCTGTCCTCCGTGCTTGCTTTTTCTCAGAAAGAGCCGTGGTGTGCGTTTTCGCCGGAAAACGCGTTTTCGGCCGAAAACTTGTACGTTTGCACTTCCCCGCCACAGGGAAGCTGCTAGCCGGGAATTCTCTGCCTGGTTCTACCCGCTGCCCGGAACGCTACGCAGGGCAAAAGCGATTCTCGTCCTCCGTGCTTGCTTTTTCTCAGAAAGAGCCGTGGTGTGCGTTTTCGCCGGAAAACGCGTTTTCAGCCGAAAACGTGTACCTTTGCACTTCCCGGCCACAGGGAAGCTGCTAGCCGGGAATTCTCTGCCTGGTTCTACCCGCTGCCCGGAACGCTACGCAGGGCAAAAGCGATTCTCGTCCTCCGTGCTTGCTTTTTCTCAGAAAGAACCGTGGTGTGCGTTTTCGCCGCAAAACGCGTTTTCGGCCGAAAACGTGTACGTTTGCACTTCCCGGCCACAGGGAAGCTGCTAGACGGGAATTCTCTGCCTGGTTCTACCCGCTGCCCGGAACGCTACATAGGGCAAAAGCGATTCTGTCCTCCGTGCTTGCTTTTTCTCAGAAAGAACCGTGGTGTGCGTTTTCGCCGGAAAACGCGTTTTCGGCCGAAAACGTGTACGTTTGCACTTCCCGGCCACAGGGAAGCTGCTAGCCGGGAATTCTCTGCCTGGTTCTACCCGCTGCCCGGAACGCTACGCAGGGCAAAAGCGATTCTCGTCCTCCGTGCTTGCTTTTTCTCAGAAAGAGCCGTGGTGTGCGTTTTCGCCGGAAAACGCGTTTTCGGCCGAAAACGTGTACCTTTGCACTTCCCGGCCACAGGGAAGCTGCTAGCCGGGAATTCTCTGCCTGGTTCTATCCGCTGCCCGGAACGCTACGCAGGGCAAAAGCGATTCTCGTCCTCCGTGCTTGCTTTTTCTCAGAAAGAGCTGTGGTGTGCGTTTTCGCCGGAAAACGAGTTTTCGGCCGAATACGTGTACGTTTGCACTTCCCGGCCACAGGGAAGCTGCTAGCCGGGAATTCTCTGCCTGGTTCTACCCGCTGCCCGGAACGCTACATAGGGCAAAAGCGATTCTCGTCCTCCATGCTTGCTTTTTCTCAGAAAGAGCCGTGGTGTGCGTTTTCGCCGGAAAACGAGTTTTCGGCCGAAAACGTGTACGTTTGCACTTCCCTGCCACAGGGAAGCTGCTAGCCGGGAATTCTCTGCCTGGTTCTACCCGCTGCCCGGAACGCTAAGCAGGGCAAAAGCGATTCTCGTCCTCCGTGCTTGCTTTTTCTCAGAAAGAGCCGTGGTGTGCGTTTTCGCCGGTAAACGCGTTTTCAGCCGAAAACATGTACGTTTGCACTTCCCGGCCACAGGGAAGCTGCTAGCCGGGAATTCTCTGCCTGGTTCTACCCGCTGCCCGGAACGCTACGCAGGGCAAAAGCGATTCTCGTCCTCCGTGCTTGCTTTTTCTCAGAAAGAGCCGTGGTGTGCGTTTTCGCCGGAAAACGAGTTTTCGGCCGAAAACGTGTACGTTTGCACTTCCCTGCCACAGGGAAGCTGCTAGCCGGGAATTCTCTGCCTGGTTCTACCCGCTGCCCGGAACGCTACGCAGGGCAAAAGCGATTCTCGTCCTCCGTGCTTGCTTTTTCTCAGAAAGAACCGTGGTGTGCGTTTTCGCCGGTAAACGCGTTTTCAGCCGAAAACATGTACGTTTGCACTTCCCGGCCACAGGGAAGCTGCTAGCCGGGAATTCTCTGCCTGGTTCTACCCGCTGCCCGGAACGCTACGCAGGGCAAAAGCGATTCTCGTCCTCCGTGCTTGCTTTTTCTCAGAAAGAGCCGTGGTGTGCGTTTTCGCCGGAAAACGCGTTTTCGGCCGAAAACGTGTATGTTTGCACTTCCCCGCCACAGGGAAGCTGCTAGCCGGGAATTCTCTGCCTGGTTCTACCCGCTGCCCGGAACGCTACGCAGGGCAAAAGCGATTCTCGTCCTCCGTGCTTGCTTTTTCTCAGAAAGAGCCGTGGTGTGCGTTTTCGCCGGAAAACGCGTTTTCGGCCGAAAACGTGTACGTTTGCACTTCCCGGCCACAGGGAAGCTGCTAGCCGGGAATTTTCTGCCTGGTTCTACCCGCTGCCCGGAACGCTACGCAGGGCAAAAGCGATTCTCGTCCTCCGTGCTTGCTTTTTCTCAGAAAGAGCCGTGGTGAGCGTTTTCGCCGGAAAACGCATTTTCGGCCGAAAGCGTGTACGTTTGCACTTCCCCGCCACAGGGAAGCTGCTAGCCGGGAATTCGCTGCCTGGTTCTACCCGCTGCCCGGAACGCTACGCAGGGCAAAAGCGGTTCTCGTCCTCCGTGCTTGCTTTTTCTCAGAAAGAGCCGTGGTGTGCGTTTTCGCCGGAAAACGCGTTTTCGGACTAAAACTTTTACGTTTGCACTTCCCGGCCACAGGGAAGCTGCTAGCCGGGAATTCTCTGCCTGGTTGTACCCGCTGCCCGGAACGCTACATAGGGCAAAAGCGATTCTCGTCCTCCGTGCTTGCTTTTTCTCAGAAAGAGCCGTGGTGTGCGTTTTCCCCGGAAAACGCGTTTTCGGCCGAAAACGTGTACGTTTGCAGTTCCCGGCCACAGGGAAGCTGCTAGCCGGGAATTCGCTGCCTGGTTCTACCCGCTGCCCGGAACGCTACGCAGGGCAAAAGCGATTCTCGTCCTCCGTGCTACTTTTTCTCAGAAAGAGCCGTGGTGTGCGTTTTCGCCGGAAAACGCGTTTTCGGCCGAAAACGTGTACCTTTGCACTTCCCCGCCACAGGGAAGCTGCTAGCCGGGAATTCTCTGCCTGGTTCTACCCGCTGCCCGGAACGCTACGCAGGGCAAAAGCGATTCTCGTCCTCCGTGCTTGCTTTTTCTCAGAAAGAACCGTGGTGTGCGTTTTCGCCGGAAAACGCGTTTTCAGACGAAAACGTGTACGTTTGCACTTCCCGGCCACAGGGAAGCTGCTAGACGGGAATTCTCTGCCTGGTTCTACCCGCTGCCCGGAACGCTACGCAGGGCAAAAGCGGTTTTCGTCCTCCGTGCTTGCTTTTTCTCAGAAAGAGCCGTGGTGTGCGTTTTCGCCCGAAAACGCGTTTTCGGCCGAAAACGTGTACGTTTGCACTTCCCGGCCACAGGGAAGCTGCTAGACGGGAATTCTCTGCCTGGTTCTACCCGCTGCCCGGAACGCTACGCAGGGCAAAAGCGATTCTCGTCCTCCGTGCTTGCTTTTTCTCAGAAAGAGCCGTGGTGTGAGTTTTTGCCGGAAAACGCGTTTTCGGCCGAAAACGTGTACGTTTGCACTTCCCGGCCACAGGGAAGCTGCTAGACGGGAATTCTCTGCCTGGTTCTACCCGCTGCCCGGAACGCTACGCAGGGCAAAAGCGATTCTCGTCCTCCGTGCTTGCTTTTTCTCAGAAAGAGCCGTGGTGTGCGTTTTCGCCGGAAAACGCGTTTTCGGCCGAAAACGTGTACGTTTGCACTTCCCGGCCACAGGGAAGCTGCTAGCCGGGAATTCGCTGCCTGGTTCTACCCGCTGCCCGGAACGCTACGCAGGGCAAAAGCGATTCTCGTCCTCCGTGCTTGCTTTTTCTCAGAAAGAGCCGTGGTGTGCGTTTTCGCCGGAAAACGCGTTTTCGGCCGAAAGCGTGTACGTTTGCACTTCCCCGCCACAGGGAAGCTGCTAGCAGGGAATTCGCTGCCTGGTTCTACCCGCTGCCCGGAACGCTACGCAGGGCAAAAGCGGTTCTCGTCCTCCGTGCTTGCTTTTTCTCAGAAAGAGCCGTGGTGTGCGTTTTCGCCGGAAAACGCGTTTTCGGCCTAAAACTTTTACGTTTGCACTTCCCGGCCACAGGGAAGCTGCTAGCCGGGAATTCTCTGCCTGGTTCTACCCGCTGCCCGGAACGCTACATAGGGCAAAAGCGATTCTCGTCCTCCGTGCTTGCTTTTTCTCAGAAAGAGCCGTGGTGTGCGTTTTCGCCGGAAAACGCGTTTTCGGCCGAAAACGTGTACGTTTGCAGTTCCCGGCCACAGGGAAGCTGCTAGCCGGGAATTCTCTGCCTGGTTCTACCCGCTGCCCGGAACGCTACGCAGGGCAAAAGCGATTCTCGTCCTCCGTGCTACTTTTTCTCAGAAAGAGCCGTGGTGTGCGTTTTCACCGCAAAACGCGTTTTCGGCCGAAAACGTGTACGTTTGCACTTCCCCGCCACAGGGAAGCTGCTAGACGGGAATTCTCTGCCTGGTTCTACCCGCTGCCCGGAACGCTACGCAGGGCAAAAGCGATTCTCGTCCTCCGTGCTTGCTTTTTCTCAGAAAGAGCCGTGGTGTGCGTTTTCACCGGAAAACGCGTTTTCTGCCGAAAACGTGTACGTTTGCACTTCCCGGCCACAGGGAAGCTGCTAGCCGGGAATTCTCTGCCTGGTTCTACCCGCTGCCCGGAACGCTACGCAGGGCAAAAGCGATTCTCGTCCTCCGTGCTTGCTTTTTCTCAGAAAGAGCCGTGGTGAGCGTTTTCGCCGGAAAACGAGTTTTCGGCCGAAAACGTGTACGTTTGCAGTTCCCTGCCACAGGGAAGCTGCTAGCCGGGAATTCTCTGCCTGGTTCTACCCGCTGCCCGGAACGCTACATAGGGCAAAAGCGATTCTCGTCCTCCGTGCTTGCTTTTTCTCAGAAAGAGCCGTGGTGTGCGTTTTCGCCGGAAAACGAGTTTTCGGCCGAAAACGTGTACGTTTGCACTTCCCTGCCACAGGGAAGCTGCTAGCCGGGAATTCTCTGCCTGGTTCTACCCGCTGCCCGGAACGCTACATAGGGCAAAAGCGATTCTCGTCCTCCGTGCTTGCTTTTTCTCAGAAAGAACCGTGGTGTGCGTTTTCGCCGGTAAACGCGTTTTCAGCCGAAAACATGTACGTTTGCACTTCCCGGCCACAGGGAAGCTGCTAGCCGGGAATTCTCTGCCTGGTTCTACCCGCTGCCCGGAACGCTACGCAGGGCAAAAGCGATTCTCGTCCTCCGTGCTTGCTTTTTCTCAGAAAGAGCCGTGGTGTGCGTTTTCGCCGGAAAACGCGTTTTCGGCCGAAAACGTGTACGTTTGCACTTCCCTGCCACAGGGAAGCTGCTAGCCGGGAATTCTCTTCCTGGTTCTACCCGCTGCCCGGAACGCTACGCAGGGCAAAAGCGATTCTCGTCCTCCGTGCTTGCTTTTTCTCAGAAAGAGCCGTGGTGTGCGTTTTCGCCGGAAAACGAGTTGTCGGCCGAAAACGTGTACGTTTGCACTTCCCTGCCACAGGGAAGCTGCTAGCCGGGAATTCTCTGCCTGGTTCTACCCGCTGCCCGGAACGCTACGCAGGGCAAAAGCGATTCTCGTCCTCCGTGCTTGCTTTTTCTCAGAAAGAGCCGTGGTGTGCGTTTTCGCCGCAAACGCGTTTTCGGCCGAAAACGTGTACGTTTGCACTTCCCGGCCACAGGGAAGCTGCTAGCCGGGAATTCTCTGCCTGGTTCTACCCGCTGCCCGGAACGCTACGCAGGGCAAAAGCGATTCTGTCCTCCGTGCTTGCTTTTTCTCAGAAAGAGCCGTGGTGTGCGTTTTCGCCGGAAAACGCGTTTTCGGCCGAAAACGTGTATGTTTGCACTTCCCCGCCACAGGGAAGCTGCTAGCCGGGAATTCTCTGCCTGGTTCTACCCGCTGCCCGGAACGCTACGCAGGGCAAAAGCGATTCTCGTCCTCCGTGCTTGCTTTTTCTCAGAAAGAGCCGTGGTGTGCGTTTTCGCCGGAAAACGCGTTTTCGGCCGAAAACGTGGACGTTTGCACTTCCCGGCCACAGGGAAGCTGCTAGCCAGGAATTCTCTGCCTGGTTCTACCCGCTGCCCGGAACGCTACGCAGGGCAAAAGCGATTCTCGTCCTCCGTGCTTGCTTTTTCTCAGAAAGAGCCGTGGTGTGCGTTTTCGCCGGAAAACGCGTTTTCGGCCGAAAACGTGTACGTTTGCACTTCCCCGCCACAGGGAAGCTGCTAGCCGGGAATTCGCTGCCTGGTTCTACCCGCTGCCCGGAACGCTACGCAGGGCAAAAGCGATTCTCGTCCTCCGTGCTTGCTTTTTCTCAGAAAGAGCCGTGGTGTGCGTTTTCGCCGGAAAAAGCGTTTTCGGCCGAAAACGTGTACGTTTGCACTTCCCCGCCACAGGGAAGCTGCTAGCCGGGAATTCTCTGCCTGGTTCTACCCGCTGCCCGGAACGCTACGCAGGGCAAAAGCGATTCTCGTCCTCCGTGCTTGCTTTTTCTCAGAAAGAGCCGTGGTGTGCGTTTTCGCCGGAAAACGCGTTTTCGGCCGAAAACGTTTACGTTTGCACTTCCCGGCCACAGGGAAGCTGCTAGACGGGAATTCTCTGCCTGGTTCTACCCGCTGCCCGGAACGCTACATAGGACAAAAGCGATTCTCGTCCTCCGTGCTTGCTTTTTCTCAGAAAGAGCCGTGGTGTGCGTTTTCGCCGGAAAACGATTTTTCGGCCGAAAACGTGTACGTTTGCACTTCCCTGCCACAGGGAAGCTGCTAGCCGGGAATTCTCTGCCTGGTTCTACCCGCTGCCCGGAACGCTACGCAGGGCAAAAGCGATTCTCGTCCTCCGTGCTTGCTTTTTCTCAGAAAGAACCGTGGTGTGCGTTTTCGCCGGTAAACGCGTTTTCAGCCGAAAACATGTACGTTTGCACTTCCCGGCCACAGGGAAGCTGCTAGCCGGGAATTCTCTGCCTGGTTCTACCCGCTGCCCGGAACGCTACGCAGGGCAAAAGCGATTCTCGTCCTCCGTGCTTGCTTTTTCTCAGAAAGAGCCGTGGTGTGCGTTTTCGCCGGAAAACGCGTTTTCGGCCGAAAACGTGTATGTTTGCACTTCCCCGCCACAGGGAAGCTGCTAGCCGGGAATTCTCTGCCTGGTTCTACCCGCTGCCCGGAACGCTACGCAGGTCAAAAGCGATTCTCGTCCTCCGTGCTTGCTTTTTCTCAGAAAGAGCCGTGGTGTGCGTTTTCGCCGGAAAACGCGTTTTCGGCCGAAAACGTGTACGTTTGCACTTCCCGGCCACAGGGAAGCTGCTAGCCGGGAATTTTCTGCCTGGTTCTACACGCTGCCCGGAACGCTACGCAGGGCAAAAGCGATTCTCGTCCTCCGTGCTTGCTTTTTCTCAGAAAGAGCCGTGGTGTGCGTTTTCGCCGGAAAACGCGTTTTCGGCAGAAAACGTGTACGTTTGCACTTCCCGGCCACAGGGAAGCTGCTAGCCGGGAATTCTCTGTCTGGTTCTACCCGCTGACCGGAACGCTACGCAGGGCAAAAGCGATTCTCGTCCTCCGTGCTTGCTTTTTCTCAGAAAGAGCCGTGGTGTGCGTTTTCGCCGGAAAACGCGTTTTCGGCCGAAAACGTGTACGTTTGCACTTCCCGGCCACAGGGAAGCTGCTAGACGGGAATTCTCTGCCTGGTTCTACCCGCTGCCCGGAACGCTACGCAGGGCAAAAGCGATTCTCGTCCTCCGTGCTTGC
The DNA here is from genome assembly GCF_965140245.1 of Athene noctua. Taxonomy (NCBI): domain Eukaryota; kingdom Metazoa; phylum Chordata; class Aves; order Strigiformes; family Strigidae; genus Athene; species Athene noctua. The sequence continues at coordinate 89,343 of NW_027437558.1, read as the reverse complement.
TTTTTCTCAGAAAGAGCCGTGGTGTGCGTTTTCGCCGGAAAACGAGTTTTCGGCCGAAAACGTGTACGTTTGCACTTCACTGCCACAGGGAAGCTGCTAGCCGGGAATTCTCTGCCTGGTTCTACCCGCTGCCCGGAACGCTACATAGGACAAAAGCGATTCTCGTCCTCCGTGCTTGCTTTTTCTCAGAAAGAGCCGTGGTGTGCGTTTTCGCCGGAAAACGAGTTTTCGGCCGAAAACGTGTACGTTTGCACTTCCCTGCCACAGGGAAGCTGCTAGCCGGGAATTCTCTGCCTGGTTCTACCCGCTGCCTGGAACGCTACGCAGGGCAAAAGCGATTCTCGTCCTCCGTGCTTGCTTTTTCTCAGAAAGAACCGTGGTGTGCGTTTTCGCCGGTAAACGCGTTTTCAGCCGAAAACATGTACGTTTGCACTTCCCGGCCACAGGGAAGCTGCTAGCCGGGAATTCTCTGCCTGGTTCTACCCGCTGCCCGGAACGCTACGCAGGGCAAAAGCGATTCTCGTCCTCCGTGCTTGCTTTTTCTCAGAAAGAGCCGTGGTGTGCGTTTTCGCCGGAAAACGCGTTTTCGGCCGAAAACGTGTATGTTTGCACTTCCCCGCCACAGGGAAGCTGCTAGCCGGGAATTCTCTGCCTGGTTCTACCCGCTGCCCGGAACGCTACGCAGGTCAAAAGCGATTCTCTTCCTCCGTGCTTGCTTTTTCTCAGAAAGAGCCGTGGTGTGCGTTTTCGCCGGAAAACGCGTTTTCGGCCGAAAACGTGTACGTTTGCACTTCCCGGCCACAGGGAAGCTGCTAGCCGGGAATTTTCTGCCTGGTTCTACCCGCTGCCCGGAACGCTACATAGGGCAAAAGCGATTCTCGTCCTCCGTGCTTGCTTTTTCTCAGAAAGAGCCGTGGTGTGCGTTTTCGCCGGAAAACGCGTTTTCGGCAGAAAACGTGTACGTTTGCACTTCCCGGCCACAGGGAAGCTGCTAGCCGGGAATTCTCTGTCTGGTTCTACCCGCTGACCGGAACGCTACGCAGGGCAAAAGCGATTCTCGTCCTCCGTGCTTGCTTTTTCTCAGAAAGAGCCGTGGTGTGCGTTTTCGCCGGAAAACGCGTTTTCGGCCGAAAACGTGTACGTTTGCAGTTCCCGGCCACAGGGAAGCTGCTAGCCGGGAATTCTCTGCCTGGTTCTACCCGCTGCCCGGAACGCTACGCAGGGCAAAAGCGATTCTCGTCCTCCGTGCTACTTTTTCTCAGAAAGAGCCGTGGTGTGCGTTTTCGGCGCAAAACGCGTTTTCGGCCGAAAACGTGTACGTTTGCACTTCCCCGCCACAGGGAAGCTGCTAGACGGGAATTCTCTGCCTGGTTCTACCCGCTGCCCGGAACGCTACGCAGGGCAAAAGCGATTCTCGTCCTCCGTGCTTGCTTTTTCTCAGAAAGAGCCGTGGTGTGCGTTTTCACCGGAAAACGCGTTTTCGGCCGAAAACGTGTACGTTTGCACTTCCCGGCCACAGGGAAGCTGCTAGCCGGGAATTCTCTGCCTGGTTCTACCCGCTGCCCGGAACGCTACGCAGGGCAAAAGCGATTCTCGTCCTCCGTGCTTGCTTTTTCTCAGAAAGAGCCATGGTGAGCGTTTTCGCCGGAAAACGAGTTTTCGGCCGAAAACGTGTACGTTTGCACTTCCCTGCCACAGGGAAGCTGCTAGCCGGGAATTCTCTGCCTGGTTCTACCCGCTGCCCGGAACGCTACATAGGGCAAAAGCGATTCTCGTCCTCCGTGCTTGCTTTTTCTCAGAAAGAGCCGTGGTGTGCGTTTTCGCCGGAAAACGCGTTTTCGGCCGAAAACGTGTACGTTTGCACTTCCCTGCCACAGGGAAGCTGCTAGCCGGGAATTCTCTGCCTGGTTCTACCCGCTGCCCGGAACGCTACATAGGGCAAAAGCGATTCTCGTCCTCCGTGCTTGCTTTTTCACAGAAAGAACCGTGGTGTGCGTTTTCGCCGGTAAACGCGTTTTCAGCCGAAAACATGTACGTTTGCACTTCCCGGCCACAGGGAAGCTGCTAGCCGGGAATTCTCTGCCTGGTTCTACCCGCTGCCCGGAACGCTACGCAGGGCAAAAGCGATTCTCGTCCTCCGTGCTTGCTTTTTCTCAGAAAGAGCCGTGGTGTGCGTTTTCGCCGGAAAACGCGTTTTCGGCCGAAAACGTGTACGTTTGCACTTCCCTGCCACAGGGAAGCTGCTAGCCGGGAATTCTCTGCCTGGTTCTACCCGCTGCCCGGAACGCTACGCAGGGCAGAAGCGATTCTCGTCCTCCGTGCTTGCTTTTTCTCAGAAAGAGCCGTGGTGTGCGTTTTCGCCGGAAAACGAGTTGTCGGCCGAAAACGTGTACGTTTGCACTTCCCTGCCACAGGGAAGCTGCTAGCCGGGAATTCTCTGCCTGGTTCTACCCGCTGCCCGGAACGCTACGCAGGGCAAAAGCGATTCTCGTCCTCCGTGCTTGCTTTTTCTCAGAAAGAGCCGTGGTGTGCGTTTTCGCCGCAAACGCGTTTTCGGCCGAAAACGTGTACGTTTGCACTTCCCGGCCACAGGGAAGCTGCTAGACGGGAATTCTCTGCCTGGTTCTACCCGCTGCCCGGAACGCTACGCAGGGCAAAAGCGATTCTGTCCTCCGTGCTTGCTTTTTCTCAGAAAGAGCCGTGGTGTGCGTTTTCGCCGGAAAACGCGTTTTCGGCCGAAAACGTGTATGTTTGCACTTCCCCGCCACAGGGAAGCTGCTAGCCGGGAATTCTCTGCCTGGTTCTACCCGCTGCCCGGAACGCTACGCAGGGCAAAAGCGATTCTCGTCCTCCGTGCTTGCTTTTTCTCAGAAAGAGCCGTGGTGTGCGTTTTCGCCGGAAAACGCGTTTTCGGCCGAAAACGTGGACGTTTGCACTTCCCGGCCACAGGGAAGCTGCTAGCCAGGAATTCTCTGCCTGGTTCTACCCGCTGCCCGGAACGCTACGCAGGGCAAAAGCGATTCTCGTCCTCCGTGCTTGCTTTTTCTCAGAAAGAGCCGTGGTGTGCGTTTTCGCCGGAAAACGCGTTTTCGGCCGAAAACGTGTACGTTTGCACTTCCCCGCCACAGGGAAGCTGATAGCCGGGAATTCGCTGCCTGGTTCTACCCGCTGCCCGGAACGCTACGCAGGGCAAAAGCGATTCTCGTCCTCCGTGCTTGCTTTTTCTCAGAAAGAGCCGTGGTGTGCGTTTTCGCCGGAAAACGCGTTTTCGGCCGAAAACGTTTACGTTTGCACTTCCCGGCCACAGGGAAGCTGCTAGACGGGAATTCTCTGCCTGGTTCTACCCGCTGCCCGGAACGCTACGCAGGGCAAAAGCGATTCTCGTCCTCCGTGCTTGCTTTTTCTCAGAAAGAGCCGTGGTGTGCGTTTTCGCCGGAAAACGAGTTTTCGGCCGAAAACGTGTACGTTTGAACTTCCCGGCCACAGGGAAGCTGCTAGACGGGAATTCTCTGCCTGGTTCTACCCGCTGCCCGGAACGCTACGCAGGGCAAAAGCGATTCTCGTCCTCCGTGCTTGCTTTTTCTCAGAACGAGCCGTGGTGTGCGTTTTCGCCGGAAAACGAGTTTTCGGCCGAAAACGTGTACGTTTGCACTTCCCGGCCACAGGGAAGCTGCTAGCCGGGAATTCTCTGCCTGGTTCTACCCGCTGCCCGGAACGCTACATAGGACAAAAGCGATTCTCGTCCTCCGTGCTTGCTTTTTCTCAGAAAGAGCCGTGGTGTGCGTTTTCGCCGGAAAACGAGTTTTCGGCCGAAAACGTGTACGTTTGCACTTCCCTGCCACAGGGAAGCTGCTAGCCGGGAATTCTCTGCCTGGTTCTACCCGCTGCCCGGAACGCTACGCAGGGCAAAAGCGATTCTCGTCCTCCGTGCTTGCTTTTTCTCAGAAAGAACCGTGGTGTGCGTTTTCGCCGGTAAACGCGTTTTCGGCCGAAAACGTGTATGTTTGCACTTCCCCGCCACAGGGAAGCTGCTACCCGGGAATTCTCTGCCTGGTTCTACCCGCTGCCCGGAACGCTACGCAGGTCAAAAGCGATTCTCGTCCTCCGTGCTTGCTTTTTCTCAGAAAGAGCCGTGGTGTGCGTTTTCGCCGGAAAACGCGTTTTCGGCCGAAAACGTGTACGTTTGCACTTCCCGGCCACAGGGAAGCTGCTAGCCGGGAATTTTCTGCCTGGTTCTACCCGCTGCCCGGAACGCTACGCAGGGCAAAAGCGATTCTCGTCCTCCGTGCTTGCTTTTTCTCAGAAAGAACCGTGGTGTGCGTTTTCGCCGGAAAACGCGTTTTCAGACGAAAACGTGTACGTTTGCAATTCCCGGCCACAGGGAAGCTGCTAGCCGGGAATTCTCTGCCTGGTTCTACCCGCTGCCCGGAACGCTACGCAGGGCAAAAGCGGTTCTCGTCCTCCGTGCTTGCTTTTTCTCAGAAAGAGCCGTGGTGTGCGTTTTCGCCGGAAAACGCGTTTTCGGCCGAAAACGTGTACGTTTGCAATTCCCCGCCACAAGTAAGCTGCTAGCCGGGAATTCTCTGCCTGGTTCTACCCGCTGCCCGGAACGCTACGCAGGGCAAAAGCGATTCTCGTCCTCCGTGCTTGCTTTTTCTCAGAAAGAGCCGTGGTGTGCGTTTTCGCCGGAAAACGCGTTTTCGGCCGAAAACGTGTACGTTTGCACTTCCCGGCCACAGGGAAGCTGCTAGCCGGGAATTCTCTGCCTGGTTCTACCCGCTGCCCGGAACGCTACGCAGGGCAAAAGCGATTCTCGTCCTCCGTGCTTGCTTTTTCTCAGAAAGAGCCGTGGTGTGCGTTTTCGCCGGAAAACGCGTTTTCGGCCGAAAACGTGTACGTTTGCACTTCCCCGCCACAGGGAAGCTGCTAGCCGGGAATTCTCTGCCTGGTTCTACCCGCTGCCCGGAACGCTACGCAGGGCAAAAGCGATTCTCGTCCTCCGTGCTTGCTTTTTCTCAGAAAGAGCCGTGGTGTGCGTTTTCGCCGGAAAACGCGTTTTCGGCCGAAAACGTGGACGTTTGCACTTCCCGGCCACAGGGAAGCTGCTAGCCAGGAATTCTCTGCCTGGTTCTACCCGCTGCCCGGAACGCTACGCAGGGCAAAAGCGATTCTCGTCCTCCGTGCTTGCTTTTTCTCAGAAAGAGCCGTGGTGTGCGTTTTCGCCGGAAAACGCGTTTTCGGCCGAAAACGTGTACGTTTGCACTTCCCCGCCACAGGGAAGCTGATAGCCGGGAATTCGCTGCCTGGTTCTACCCGCTGCCCGGAACGCTACGCAGGGCAAAAGCGATTCTCGTCCTCCGTGCTTGCTTTTTCTCAGAAAGAGCCGTGGTGTGCGTTTTCGCCGGAAAACGCGTTTTCGGCCGAAAACGTTTACGTTTGCACTTCCCGGCCACAGGGAAGCTGCTAGACGGGAATTCTCTGCCTGGTTCTACCCGCTGCCCGGAACGCTACGCAGGGCAAAAGCGATTCTCGTCCTCCGTGCTTGCTTTTTCTCAGAAAGAGCCGTGGTGTGCGTTTTCGCCGGAAAACGAGTTTTCGGCCGAAAACGTGTACGTTTGAACTTCCCGGCCACAGGGAAGCTGCTAGACGGGAATTCTCTGCCTGGTTCTACCCGCTGCCCGGAACGCTACGCAGGGCAAAAGCGATTCTCGTCCTCCGTGCTTGCTTTTTCTCAGAACGAGCCGTGGTGTGCGTTTTCGCCGGAAAACGAGTTTTCGGCCGAAAACGTGTACGTTTGCACTTCCCGGCCACAGGGAAGCTGCTAGCCGGGAATTCTCTGCCTGGTTCTACCCGCTGCCCGGAACGCTACATAGGACAAAAGCGATTCTCGTCCTCCGTGCTTGCTTTTTCTCAGAAAGAGCCGTGGTGTGCGTTTTCGCCGGAAAACGAGTTTTCGGCCGAAAACGTGTACGTTTGCACTTCCCTGCCACAGGGAAGCTGCTAGCCGGGAATTCTCTGCCTGGTTCTACCCGCTGCCCGGAACGCTACGCAGGGCAAAAGCGATTCTCGTCCTCCGTGCTTGCTTTTTCTCAGAAAGAACCGTGGTGTGCGTTTTCGCCGGTAAACGCGTTTTCAGCCGAAAACATGTACGTTTGCACTTCCCGGCCACAGGGAAGCTGCTAGCCGGGAATTCTCTGCCTGGTTCTACCCGCTGCCCGGAACGCTACGCAGGGCAAAAGCGATTCTCGTCCTCCGTGCTTGCTTTTTCTCAGAAAGAGCCGTGGTGTGCGTTTTCGCCGGAAAACGCGTTTTCGGCCGAAAACGTGTATGTTTGCACTTCCCCGCCACAGGGAAGCTGCTACCCGGGAATTCTCTGCCTGGTTCTACCCGCTGCCCGGAACGCTACGCAGGTCAAAAGCGATTCTCGTCCTCCGTGCTTGCTTTTTCTCAGAAAGAGCCGTGGTGTGCGTTTTCGCCGGAAAACGCGTTTTCGGCCGAAAACGTGTACGTTTGCACTTCCCGGCCACAGGGAAGCTGCTAGCCGGGAATTTTCTGCCTGGTTCTACCCGCTGCCCGGAACGCTACGCAGGGCAAAAGCGATTCTCGTCCTCCGTGCTTGCTTTTTCTCAGAAAGAACCGTGGTGTGCGTTTTCGCCGGAAAACGAGTTGTCGGCCGAAAACGTGTACGTTTGCACTTCCCTGCCACAGGGAAGCTGCTAGCCGGGAATTCTCTGCCTGGTTCTACCCGCTGCCCGGAACGCTACGCAGGGCAAAAGCGATTCTCGTCCTCCGTGCTTGCTTTTTCTCAGAAAGAACCGTGGTGTGCGTTTTCGCCGGAAAACGCGTTTTCAGCCGAAAACGTGTACGTTTGCAATTCCCGGCCACAGGGAAGCTGCTAGCCGGGAATTCTCTGCCTGGTTCTACCCGCTGCCCGGAACGCTACGCAGGGCAAAAGCGATTCTCGTCCTCCGTGCTTGCTTTTTCTCAGAAAGAGCCGTGGTGTGCGTTTTCGCCGGAAAACGAGTTTTCGGCCGAAAACGTGTACGTTTGCACTTCCCTGCCACAGGGAAGCTGCTAGCCGGGAATTCTCTGCCTGGTTCTACCCGCTGCCCGGAACGCTACATAGGGCAAAAGCGATTCTCGTCCTCCGTGCTTGCTTTTTCTCAGAAAGAGCCGTGGTGTGCGTTTTCGCCGGAAAACGAGTTTTCGGCCGAAAACGTGTACGTTTGCACTTCCCTGCCACAGGGAAGCTGCTAGCCGGGAATTCTCTGCCTGGTTCTACCCGCTGCCCGGAACGCTACATAGGGCAAAAGCGATTCTCGTCCTCCGTGCTTGCTTTTTCTCAGAAAGAACCGTGGTGTGCGTTTTCGCCGGTAAACGCGTTTTCAGCCGAAAACATGTACGTTTGCACTTCCCGGCCACAGGGAAGCTGCTAGCCGGGAATTCTCTGCCTGGTTCTACCCGCTGCCCGGAACGCTACGCAGGGCAAAAGCGATTCTCGTCCTCCGTGCTTGCTTTTTCTCAGAAAGAGCCGTGGTGTGCGTTTTCGCCGGAAAACGCGTTTTCGGCCGAAAACGTGTACGTTTGCACTTCCCTGCCACAGGGAAGCTGCTAGCCGGGAATTCTCTGCCTGGTTCTACCCGCTGCCCGGAACGCTACGCAGGGCAAAAGCGATTCTCGTCCTCCGTGCTTGCTTTTTCTCAGAAAGAGCCGTGGTGTGCGTTTTCGCCGGAAAACGAGTTGTCGGCCGAAAACGTGTACGTTTGCACTTCCCTGCCACAGGGAAGCTGCTAGCCGGGAATTCTCTGCCTGGTTCTACCCGCTGCCCGGAACGCTACATAGGGCAAAAGCGATTCTCGTCCTCCGTGCTTGCTTTTTCTCAGAAAGAACCGTGGTGTGCGTTTTCGCCGCAAAACGAGTTTTCAGCCGAAAACGTGTACGTTTGCACTTCCCGGCCACAGGGAAGCTGCTAGACGGGAATTCTCTGCCTGGTTCTACCCGCTGCCCGGAACGCTACGCAGGGCAAAAGCGATTCTCGTCCTCCGTGCTTGCTTTTTCTCAGAAAGAGCCGTGGTGTGCGTTTTCGCCGCAAACGCGTTTTCGGCCGAAAACGTGTACGTTTGCACTTCCCGGCCACAGGGAAGCTGCTAGACGGGAATTCTCTGCCTGGTTCTACCCGCTGCCCGGAACGCTACGCAGGGCAAAAGCGATTCTGTCCTCCGTGCTTGCTTTTTCTCAGAAAGAGCCGTGGTGTGCGTTTTCGCCGGAAAACGCGTTTTCGGCCGAAAACGTGTATGTTTGCACTTCCCCGCCACAGGGAAGCTGCTAGCCGGGAATTCTCTGCCTGGTTCTACCCGCTGCCCGGAACGCTACGCAGGGCAAAAGCGATTCTCGTCCTCCGTGCTTGCTTTTTCTCAGAAAGAGCCGTGGTGTGCGTTTTCGCCGGAAAACGCGTTTTCGGCCGAAAACGTGTACCTTTGCACTTCCCGGCCACAGGGAAGCTGCTAGCCGGGAATTCTCTGCCTGGTTCTATCCGCTGCCCGGAACGCTACGCAGGGCAAAAGCGATTCTCGTCCTCCGTGCTTGCTTTTTCTCAGAAAGAGCTGTGGTGTGCGTTTTCGCCGGAAAACGAGTTTTCGGCCGAATACGTGTACGTTTGCACTTCCCTGCCACAGGGAAGCTGCTAGCCGGGAATTCTCTGCCTGGTTCTACCCGCTGCCCGGAACGCTACATAGGGCAAAAGCGATTCTCGTCCTCCATGCTTGCTTTTTCTCAGAAAGAGCCGTGGTGTGCGTTTTCGCCGGAAAACGAGTTTTCGGCCGAAAACGTGTACGTTTGCACTTCCCTGCCACAGGGAAGCTGCTAGCCGGGAATTCTCTGCCTGGTTCTACCCGCTGCCCGGAACGCTAAGCAGGGCAAAAGCGATTCTCGTCCTCCGTGCTTGCTTTTTCTCAGAAAGAGCCGTGGTGTGCGTTTTCGCCGGTAAACGCGTTTTCAGCCGAAAACATGTACGTTTGCACTTCCCGGCCACAGGGAAGCTGCTAGCCGGGAATTCTCTGCCTGGTTCTACCCGCTGCCCGGAACGCTACGCAGGGCAAAAGCGATTCTCGTCCTCCGTGCTTGCTTTTTCTCAGAAAGAGCCGTGGTGTGCGTTTTCGCCGGAAAACGAGTTTTCGGCCGAAAACGTGTACGTTTGCACTTCCCTGCCACAGGGAAGCTGCTAGCCGGGAATTCTCTGCCTGGTTCTACCCGCTGCCCGGAACGCTACGCAGGGCAAAAGCGATTCTCGTCCTCCGTGCTTGCTTTTTCTCAGAAAGAACCGTGGTGTGCGTTTTCGCCGGTAAACGCGTTTTCAGCCGAAAACATGTACGTTTGCACTTCCCGGCCACAGGGAAGCTGCTAGCCGGGAATTCTCTGCCTGGTTCTACCCGCTGCCCGGAACGCTACGCAGGGCAAAAGCGATTCTCGTCCTCCGTGCTTGCTTTTTCTCAGAAAGAGCCGTGGTGTGCGTTTTCGCCGGAAAACGCGTTTTCGGCCGAAAACGTGTACGTTTGCACTTCCCGGCCACAGGGAAGCTGCTAGCCGGGAATTTTCTGCCTGGTTCTACCCGCTGCCCGGAACGCTACGCAGGGCAAAAGCGATTCTCGTCCTCCGTGCTTGCTTTTTCTCAGAAAGAGCCGTGGTGAGCGTTTTCGCCGGAAAACGCGTTTTCGGCCGAAAGCGTGTACGTTTGCACTTCCCCGCCACAGGGAAGCTGATAGCAGGGAATTCGCTGCCTGGTTCTACCCGCTGCCCGGAACGCTACGCAGGGCAAAAGCGGTTCTCGTCCTCCGTGCTTGCTTTTTCTCAGAAAGAGCCGTGGTGTGCGTTTTCGCCGGAAAACGCGTTTTCGGACTAAAACTTTTACGTTTGCACTTCCCGGCCACAGGGAAGCTGCTAGCCGGGAATTCTCTGCCTGGTTCTACCCGCTGCCCGGAACGCTACATAGGGCAAAAGCGATTCTCGTCCTCCGTGCTTGCTTTTTCTCAGAAAGAGCCGTGGTGTGCGTTTTCGCCGGAAAACGCGTTTTCGGCCGAAAACGTGTACGTTTGCAGTTCCCGGCCACAGGGAAGCTGCTAGCCGGGAATTCGCTGCCTGGTTCTACCCGCTGCCCGGAACGCTACGCAGGGCAAAAGCGATTCTCGTCCTCCGTGCTACTTTTTCTCAGAAAGAGCCGTGGTGTGCGTTTTCGCCGGAAAACGAGTTGTCGGCCGAAAACGTGTACGTTTGCACTTCCCCGCCATAGGGAAGCTGCTAGCCGGGAATTCTCTGCCTGGTTCTACCCGCTGCCCGGAACGCTACGCAGGGCAAAAGCGATTCTCGTCCTCCGTGCTTGCTTTTTCTCAGAAAGAACCGTGGTGTGCGTTTTCGCCGCAAAACGAGTTTTCAGACGAAAACGTGTACGTTTGCACTTCCCGGCCACAGGGAAGCTGCTAGACGGGAATTCTCTGCCTGGTTCTACCCGCTGCCCGGAACGCTACGCAGGGCAAAAGCGGTTCTCGTCCTCCGTGCTTGCTTTTTCTCAGAAAGAGCCGTGGTGTGCGTTTTCGCCGGAAAACGCGTTTTCGGCCGAAAACGTGTACGTTTGCACTTCCCGGCCACAGGGAAGCTGCTAGACGGGAATTCTCTGCCTGGTTCTACCCGCTGCCCGGAACGCTACGCAGGGCAAAAGCGATTCTCGTCCTCCGTGCTTGCTTTTTCTCAGAAAGAGCCGTGGTGTGAGTTTTCGCCGGAAAACGCGTTTTCGGCCGAAAACGTGTACGTTTGCACTTCCCGGCCACAGGGAAGCTGCTAGCCGGGAATTCTCTGCCTGGTTCTACCCGCTGCCCGGAACGCTACGCAGGGCAAAAGCGATTCTCGTCCTCCGTGCTTGCTTTTTCTCAGAAAGAGCCGTGGTGTGCGTTTTCGCCGGAAAACGCGTTTTCGGCCGAAAACGTGTACGTTTGCACTTCCCGGCCACAGGGAAGCTGCTAGCCGGGAATTCGCTGCCTGGTTCTACCCGCTGCCCGGAACGCTACGCAGGGCAAAAGCGATTCTCGTCCTCCGTGCTTGCTTTTTCTCAGAAAGAGCCGTGGTGTGCGTTTTCGCCGGAAAACGCGTTTTCGGCCGAAAGCGTGTACGTTTGCACTTCCCCGCCACAGGGAAGCTGCTAGCAGGGAATTCGCTGCCTGGTTCTACCCGCTGCCCGGAACGCTACGCAGGGCAAAAGCGGTTCTCGTCCTCCGTGCTTGCTTTTTCTCAGAAAGAGCCGTGGTGTGCGTTTTCACCGGAAAACGCTTTTTCGGCCTAAAACTTTTACGTTTGCACTTCCCGGCCACAGGGAAGCTGCTAGCCGGGAATTCTCTGCCTGGTTCTACCCGCTGCCCGGAACGCTACATAGGGCAAAAGCGATTCTCGTCCTCCGTGCTTGCTTTTTCTCAGAAAGAGCCGTGGTGTGCGTTTTCGCCGGAAAACGCGTTTTCGGCCGAAAACGTGTACGTTTGCAGTTCCCGGCCACAGGGAAGCTGCTAGCCGGGAATTCTCTGCCTGGTTCTACCCGCTGCCCGGAACGCTACGCAGGGCAAAAGCGATTCTCGTCCTCCGTGCTACTTTTTCTCAGAAAGAGCCGTGGTGTGCGTTTTCGCCGCAAAACGCGTTTTCGGCCGAAAACGTGTACGTTTGCACTTCCCCGCCACAGGGAAGCTGCTAGCCGGGAATTCTCTGCCTGGTTCTACCCGCTGCCCGGAACGCTACGCAGGGCAAAAGCGATTCTCGTCCTCCGTGCTTGCTTTTTCTCAGAAAGAACCGTGGTGTGCGTTTTCGCCGCAAAACGAGTTTTCAGACGAAAACGTGTACGTTTGCACTTCCCGGCCACAGGGAAGCTGCTAGACGGGAATTCTCTGCCTGGTTCTACCCGCTGCCCGGAACGCTACGCAGGGCAAAAGCGGTTCTCGTCCTCCGTGCTTGCTTTTTCTCAGAAAGAGCCGTGGTGTGCGTTTTCGCCGGAAAACGCGTTTTCGGCCGAAAACGTGTACGTTTGCACTTCCCGGCCACAGGGAAGCTGCTAGACGGGAATTCTCTGCCTGGTTCTACCCGCTGCCCGGAACGCTACGCAGGGCAAAAGCGATTCTCGTCCTCCGTGCTTGCTTTTTCTCAGAAAGAGCCGTGGTGTGAGTTTTCGCCGGAAAACGCGTTTTCGGCCGAAAACGTGTACGTTTGCACTTCCCGGCCACAGGGAAGCTGCTAGCCGGGAATTCTCTGCCTGGTTCTACCCGCTGCCCGGAACGCTACGCAGGGCAAAAGCGATTCTCGTCCTCCGTGCTTGCTTTTTCTCAGAAAGAGCCGTGGTGTGCGTTTTCGCCGGAAAACGCGTTTTCGGCCGAAAACGTGTACGTTTGCACTTCCCGGCCACAGGGAAGCTGCTAGCCGGGAATTCGCTGCCTGGTTCTACCCGCTGCCCGGAACGCTACGCAGGGCAAAAGCGATTCTCGTCCTCCGTGCTTGCTTTTTCTCAGAAAGAGCCGTGGTGTGCGTTTTCGCCGGAAAACGCGTTTTCGGCCGAAAGCGTGTACGTTTGCACTTCCCCGCCACAGGGAAGCTGCTAGCAGGGAATTCGCTGCCTGGTTCTACCCGCTGCCCGGAACGCTACGCAGGGCAAAAGCGGTTCTCGTCCTCCGTGCTTGCTTTTTCTCAGAAAGAGCCGTGGTGTGCGTTTTCACCGGAAAACGCTTTTTCGGCCTAAAACTTTTACGTTTGCACTTCCCGGCCACAGGGAAGCTGCTAGCCGGGAATTCTCTGCCTGGTTCTACCCGCTGCCCGGAACGCTACATAGGGCAAAAGCGATTCTCGTCCTCCGTGCTTGCTTTTTCTCAGAAAGAGCCGTGGTGTGCGTTTTCGCCGGAAAACGCGTTTTCGGCCGAAAACGTGTACGTTTGCAGTTCCCGGCCACAGGGAAGCTGCTAGCCGGGAATTCTCTGCCTGGTTCTACCCGCTGCCCGGAACGCTACGCAGGGCAAAAGCGATTCTCGTCCTCCGTGCTACTTTTTCTCAGAAAGAGCCGTGGTGTGCGTTTTCGCCGCAAAACGCGTTTTCGGCCGAAAACGTGTACGTTTGCACTTCCCCGCCACAGGGAAGCTGCTAGACGGGAATTCTCTGCCTGGTTCTACCCGCTGCCCGGAACGCTACGCAGGGCAAAAGCGATTCTCGTCCTCCGTGCTTGCTTTTTCTCAGAAAGTGCCGTGGTGTGCGTTTTCACCGGAAAACGCGTTTTCGGCCGAAAACGTGTACGTTTGCACTTCCCGCCACAGGGAAGCTGCTAGCCGGGAATTCTCTGCCTGGTTCTACCCGCTGCCCGGAACGCTACGCAGGGCAAAAGCGATTCTCGTCCTCCGTGCTTGCTTTTTCTCAGAAAGAGCCGTGGTGAGCGTTTTCGCCGGAAAACGAGTTTTCGGCCGAAAACGTGTACGTTTGCAGTTCCCTGCCACAGGGAAGCTGCTAGCCGGGAATTCTCTGCCTGGTTCTACCCGCTGCCCGGAACGCTACATAGGGCAAAAGCGATTCTCGTCCTCCGTGCTTGCTTTTTCTCAGAAAGAGCCGTGGTGTGCGTTTTCGCCGGAAAACGAGTTTTCGGCCGAAAACGTGTACGTTTGCACTTCCCTGCCACAGGGAAGCTGCTAGCCGGGAATTCTCTGCCTGGTTCTACCCGCTGCCCGGAACGCTACATAGGGCAAAAGCGATTCTCGTCCTCCGTGCTTGCTTTTTCTCAGAAAGAACCGTGGTGTGCGTTTTCGCCGGTAAACGCGTTTTCAGCCGAAAACATGTACGTTTGCACTTCCCGGCCACAGGGAAGCTGCTAGCCGGGAATTCTCTGCCTGGTTCTACCCGCTGCCCGGAACGCTACGCAGGGCAAAAGCGATTCTCGTCCTCCGTGCTTGCTTTTTCTCAGAAAGAGCCGTGGTGTGCGTTTTCGCCGGAAAACGCGTTTTCGGCCGAAAACGTGTACGTTTGCACTTCCCTGCCACAGGGAAGCTGCTAGCCGGGAATTCTCTTCCTGGTTCTACCCGCTGCCCGGAACGCTACGCAGGGCAAAAGCGATTCTCGTCCTCCGTGCTTGCTTTTTCTCAGAAAGAGCCGTGGTGTGCGTTTTCGCCGGAAAACGAGTTGTCGGCCGAAAACGTGTACGTTTGCACTTCCCTGCCACAGGGAAGCTGCTAGCCGGGAATTCTCTGCCTGGTTCTACCCGCTGCCCGGAACGCTACGCAGGGCAAAAGCGATTCTCGTCCTCCGTGCTTGCTTTTTCTCAGAAAGAGCCGTGGTGTGCGTTTTCGCCGCAAACGCGTTTTCGGCCGAAAACGTGTACGTTTGCACTTCCCGGCCACAGGGAAGCTGCTAGACGGGAATTCTCTGCCTGGTTCTACCCGCTGCCCGGAACGCTACGCAGGGCAAAAGCGATTCTCGTCCTCCGTGCTTGCTTTTTCTCAGAAAGAGCCGTGGTGTGCGTTTTCGCCGGAAAACGCGTTTTCGGCCGAAAACGTGTACGTTTGCACTTCCCCGCCACAGGGAAGCTGCTAGCCGGGAATTCTCTGCCTGGTTCTACCCGCTGCCCGGAACGCTACGCAGGGCAAAAGCGATTCTCGTCCTCCGTGCTTGCTTTTTCTCAGAAAGAGCCGTGGTGTGCGTTTTCGCCGGAAAACGCGTTTTCGGCCGAAAACGTGGACGTTTGCACTTCCCGGCCACAGGGAAGCTGCTAGCCGGGAATTCTCTGCCTGGTTCTACCCGCTGCCCGGAAGGCTACGCAGGGCAAAAGCGATTCTCGTCCTCCGTGCTTGCTTTTTCTCAGAAAGAGCCGTGGTGTGCGTTTTCGCCGCAAAACGCGTTTTCGCCGCAAAACGCGTTTTCGGCCGAAAACGTGTACGTTTGCACTTCCCGGCCACAGGGAAGCTGCTAGCCGGGAATTCTCTGCCTGGTTCTACCCGCTGCCCGGAACGCTACGCAGGGCAAAAGCGATTCTCGTCCTCCGTGCTTGCTTTTTCTCAGAAAGAGCCGTGGTGTGCGTTTTCGCCGGAAAACGCGTTTTCGGCCGAAAACGTGTACGTTTGCACTTCCCCGCCACAGGGAAGCTGCTAGCCGGGAATTCGCTGCCTGGTTCTACCCGCTGCCCGGAACGCTACGCAGGGCAAAAGCGATTCTCGTCCTCCGTGCTTGCTTTTTCTCAGAAAGAGCCGTGGTGTGCGTTTTCGCCGGAAAACGCGTTTTCGGCCGAAAACGTTTACGTTTGCACTTCCCGGCCACAGGGAAGCTGCTAGACGGGAATTCTCTGCCTGGTTCTACCCGCTGCCCGGAACGCTACGCAGGGCAAAAGCGATTCTCGTCCTCCGTGCTTGCTTTTTCTCAGAAAGAGCCGTGGTGTGCGTTTTCGCCGGAAAACGCGTTTTCGGCCGAAAACGTGTACGTTTGCACTTCCCGGCCACAGGGAAGCTGCTAGACGGGAATTCTCTGCCTGGTTCTACCCGCTGCCCGGAACGCTACGCAGGGCAAAAGCGATTCTCGTCCTCCGTGCTTGCTTTTTCTCAGAACGAGCCGTGGTGTGCGTTTTCGCCGGAAAACGAGTTTTCGGCCGAAAACGTGTACGTTTGCACTTCACTGCCACAGGGAAGCTGCTAGCCGGGAATTCTCTGCCTGGTTCTACCCGCTGCCCGGAACGCTACATAGGACAAAAGCGATTCTCGTCCTCCGTGCTTGCTTTTTCTCAGAAAGAGCCGTGGTGTGCGTTTTCGCCGGAAAACGAGTTTTCGGCCGAAAACGTGTACGTTTGCACTTCCCTGCCACAGGGAAGCTGCTAGCCGGGAATTCTCTGCCTGGTTCTACCCGCTGCCCGGAACGCTACGCAGGGCAAAAGCGATTCTCGTCCTCCGTGCTTGCTTTTTCTCAGAAAGAACCGTGGTGTGCGTTTTCGCCGGTAAACGCGTTTTCAGCCGAAAACATGTACGTTTGCACTTCCCGGCCACAGGGAAGCTGCTAGCCGGGAATTCTCTGCCTGGTTCTACCCGCTGCCCGGAACGCTACGCAGGGCAAAAGCGATTCTCGTCCTCCGTGCTTGCTTTTTCTCAGAAAGAGCCGTGGTGTGCGTTTTCGCCGGAAAACGCGTTTTCGGCCGAAAACGTGTACGTTTGCACTTCCCCGCCACAGGGAAGCTGCTAGCCGGGAATTCTCTGCCTGGTTCTACCCGCTGCCCGGAACGCTACGCAGGTCAAAAGCGATTCTCGTCCTCCGTGCTTGCTTTTTCTCAGAAAGAGCCGTGGTGTGCGTTTTCGCCGGAAAACGCGTTTTCGGCCGAAAACGTGTACGTTTGCACTTCCCGGCCACAGGGAAGCTGCTAGCCGGGAATTTTCTGCCTGGTTCTACCCGCTGCCCGGAACGCTACGCAGGGCAAAAGCGATTCTCGTCCTCCGTGCTTGCTTTTTCTCAGAAAGAGCCGTGGTGTGCGTTTTCGCCGGAAAACGCGTTTTCGGCAGAAAACGTGTACGTTTGCACTTCCCGGCCACAGGGAAGCTGCTAGCCGGGAATTCTCTGTCTGGTTCTACCCGCTGACCGGAACGCTACGCAGGGCAAAAGCGATTCTCGTCCTCCGTGCTTGCTTTTTCTCAGAAAGAGCCGTGGTGTGCGTTTTCGCCGGAAAACGCGTTTTCGGCCGAAAACGTGTACGTTTGCACTTCCCGGCCACAGGGAAGCTGCTAGACGGGAATTCTCTGCCTGGTTCTACCCGCTGCCCGGAACGCTACGCAGGGCAAAAGCGATTCTCGTCCTCCGTGCTTGCTTTTTCTCAGAAAGAGCCGTGGTGTGCGTTTTCGCCGGAAAACGCGTTTTCGTCCGAAAACGTTTACGTTTGCACTTCCCGGCCACAGGAAAGCTGCTAGACGGGAATTCTCTGCCTGGTTCTACCCGCTGCCCGGAACGCTACGCAGGGCAAAAGCGATTCTCGTCCTCCGTGCTTGCTTTTTCTCAGAAAGAGCCGTGGTGTGCGTTTTCGCCGGAAAACGCGTTTTCGGCCGAAAACGTGTACGTTTGCACTTCCCCGCCACAGGGAAGCTGCTAGCCGGGAATTCTCTGCCTGGTTCTACCCGCTGCCCGGAACGCTACGCAGGGCAAAAGCGATTCTCGTCCTCCGTGCTTGCTTTTTCTCAGAAAGAGCCGTGGTGTGCGTTTTCGCCGGAAAACGAGTTGTCGGCCGAAAACGTGTACGTTTGCACTTCCCTGCCACAGGGAAGCTGCTAGCCGGGAATTCTCTGCCTGGTTCTACCCGCTGCCCGGAACGCTACGCAGGGCAAAAGCGATTCTCGTCCTCCGTGCTTGCTTTTTCTCAGAAAGAACCGTGGTGTGCGTTTTCGCCGGAAAACGCGTTTTCAGCCGAAAACGTGTACGTTTGCAATTCCCGGCCACAGGGAAGCTGCTAGCCGGGAATTCTCTGCCTGGTTCTACCCGCTGCCCGGAACGCTACGCAGGGCAAAAGCGATTCTCGTCCTCCGTGCTTGCTTTTTCTCAGAAAGAGCCGTGGTGTGCGTTTTCGCCGGAAAACGCGTTTTCGGCCGAAAACGTGTACGTTTGCACTTCCCCGCCACAAGTAAGCTGCTAGCCGGGAATTCTCTGCCTGGTTCTACCCGCTGCCCGGAACGCTACGCAGGGCAAAAGCGATTCTCGTCCTCCGTGCTTGCTTTTTCTCAGAAAGAGCCGTGGTGTGCGTTTTCACCGGAAAACGCGTTTTCGGCCGAAAACGTGTACGTTTGCACTTCCCGGCCACAGGGAAGCTGCTAGCCGGGAATTCTCTGCCTGGTTCTACCCGCTGCCCGGAACGCTACGCAGGGCAAAAGCGATTCTCGTCCTCCGTGCTTGCTTTTTCTCAGAAAGAGCCGTGGTGTGCGTTTTCGCCGGAAAACGCGTTTTCGGCCGAAAACGTGTACGTTTGCACTTCCCCGCCACAGGGAAGCTGCTAGCCGGGAATTCTCTGCCTGGTTCTACCCGCTGCCCGGAACGCTACGCAGGGCAAAAGCGATTCTCGTCCTCCGTGCTTGCTTTTTCTCAGAAAGAGCCGTGGTGTGCGTTTTCGACGGAAAACGAGTTGTCGGCCGAAAACGTGTACGTTTGCACTTCCCTGCCACAGGGAAGCTGCTAGCCGGGAATTCTCTGCCTGGTTCTACCCGCTGCCCGGAACGCTACGCAGGGCAAAAGCGATTCTCGTCCTCCGTGCTTGCTTTTTCTCAGAAAGAACCGTGGTGTGCGTTTTCGCCGGAAAACGCGTTTTCAGCCGAAAACGTGTACGTTTGCAATTCCCGGCCACAGGGAAGCTGCTAGCCGGGAATTCTCTGCCTGGTTCTACCCGCTGCCCGGAACGCTACGCAGGGCAAAAGCGATTCTCGTCCTCCGTGCTTGCTTTTTCTCAGAAAGAGCCGTGGTGTGCGTTTTCGCCGGAAAACGAGTTTTCGGCCGAAAACGTGTACGTTTGCACTTCCCGGCCACAGGGAAGCTGCTAGACGGGAATTCTCTGCCTGGTTCTACCCGCTGCCCGGAACGCTACGCAGGGCAAAAGCGATTCTCGTCCTCCGTGCTTGCTTTTTCTCAGAAAGAGCCGTGGTGAGCGTTTTCGCCGGAAAACGAGTTTTCGGCCGAAAACGTGTACGTTTGCACTTCCCTGCCACAGGGAAGCTGCTAGCCGGGAATTCTCTGCCTGGTTCTACCCGCTGCCCGGAACGCTACATAGGGCAAAAGCGATTCTCGTCCTCCGTGCTTGCTTTTTCTCAGAAAGAGCCGTGGTGTGCGTTTTCGCCGGAAAACGCGTTTTCGGCCGAAAACGTGTACGTTTGCACTTCCCTGCCACAGGGAAGCTGCTAGCCGGGAATTCTCTGCCTGGTTCTACCCGCTGCCCGGAACGCTACATAGGGCAAAAGCGATTCTCGTCCTCCGTGCTTGCTTTTTCTCAGAAAGAACCGTGGTGTGCGTTTTCGCCGGTAAACGCGTTTTCAGCCGAAAACATGTACGTTTGCACTTCCCGGCCACAGGGAAGCTGCTAGCCGGGAATTCTCTGCCTGGTTCTACCCGCTGCCCGGAACGCTACGCAGGGCAAAAGCGATTCTCGTCCTCCGTGCTTGCTTTTTCTCAGAAAGAGCCGTGGTGTGCGTTTTCGCCGGAAAACGCGTTTTCGGCCGAAAACGTGTACGTTTGCACTTCCCTGCCACAGGGAAGCTGCTAGCCGGGAATTCTCTGCCTGGTTCTACCCGCTGCCCGGAACGCTACGCAGGGCAAAAGCGATTCTCGTCCTCCGTGCTTGCTTTTTCTCAGAAAGAGCCGTGGTGTGCGTTTTCGCCGGAAAACGAGTTGTCGGCTGAAAACGTGTACGTTTGCACTTCCCTGCCACAGGGAAGCTGCTAGCCGGGAATTCTCTGCCTGGTTCTACCCGCTGCCCGGAACGCTACATAGGGCAAAAGCGATTCTCGTCCTCCGTGCTTGCTTTTTCTCAGAAAGAGCCGTGGTGTGCGTTTTCGCCGCAAAACGAGTTTTCAGCCGAAAACGTGTACGTTTGCACTTCCCGGCCACAGGGAAGCTGCTAGACGGGAATTCTCTGCCTGGTTCTACCCGCTGCCCGGAACGCTACGCAGGGCAAAAGCGATTCTCGTCCTCCGTGCTTGCTTTTTCTCAGAAATAGCCGTGGTGTGCGTTTTCGCCGCAAACGCGTTTTCGGCCGAAAACGTGTACGTTTGCACTTCCCGGCCACAGGGAAGCTGCTAGCCGGGAATTCTCTGCCTGGTTCTACCCGCTGCCCGGAACGCTACGCAGGGCAAAAGCGATTCTGTCCTCCGTGCTTGCTTTTTCTCAGAAAGAGCCGTGGTGTGCGTTTTCGCCGGAAAACGCGTTTTCGGCCGAAAACGTGTATGTTTGCACTTCCCCGCCACAGGGAAGCTGCTAGCCGGGAATTCTCTGCCTGGTTCTACCCGCTGCCCGGAACGCTACGCAGGGCAAAAGCGATTCTCGTCCTCCGTGCTTGCTTTTTCTCAGAAAGAGCCGTGGTGTGCGTTTTCGCCGGAAAACGCGTTTTCGGCCGAAAACGTGTACGTTTGCAGTTCCCGGCCACAGGGAAGCTGCTAGCCGGGAATTCTCTGCCTGGTTCTACCCGCTGCCCGGAACGCTACGCAGGGCAAAAGCGATTCTCGTCCTCCGTGCTTGCTTTTTCTCAGAAAGAGCCGTGGTGTGCGTTTTCGCCGGAAAACGCGTTTTCGGCCGAAAACGTGTACGTTTGCACTTCCCGGCCACAGGGAAGCTGCTAGCCGGGAATTCTCTGCCTGGTTCTACCCGCTGCCCGGAACGCTACGCAGGGCAAAAGCGATTCTCGTCCTCCGTGCTTGCTTTTTCTCAGAAAGAGCCGTGGTGTGCGTTTTCGCCGGAAAACGCGTTTTCGGCCGAAAACGTGTACGTTTGCACTTCCCCGCCACAGGGAAGCTGCTAGCCGGGAATTCGCTGCCTGGTTCTACCCGCTGCCCGGAACGCTACGCAGGGCAAAAGCGATTCTCGTCCTCCGTGCTTGCTTTTTCTCAGAAAGAGCCGTGGTGTGCGTTTTCGCCGGAAAACGCGTTTTCGGCCGAAAACGTTTACGTTTGCACTTCCCGGCCACAGGGAACCTGCTAGCCGGGAATTCTCTGCCTGGTTCTACCCGCTGCCCGGAACGCTACGCAGGGCAAAAGCGATTCTCGTCCTCCGTGCTTGCTTTTTCTCAGAAAGAGCCGTGGTGTGCGTTTTCGCCGGAAAACGCGTTTTCGGCCGAAAACGTGTACGTTTGCACTTCCCGGCCACAGGGAAGCTGCTAGCCGGGAATTCTCTGCCTGGTTCTACCCGCTGCCCGGAACGCTACGCAGGGCAAAAGCGATTCTCGTCCTCCGTGCTTGCTTTTTCTCAGAAAGAACCGTGGTGTGCGTTTTCGCCGGTAAACGCGTTTTCAGCCGAAAACATGTACGTTTGCACTTCCCGGCCACAGGGAAGCTGCTAGCCGGGAATTCTCTGCCTGGTTCTACCCGCTGCCCGGAACGCTACGCAGGGCAAAAGCGATTCTCGTCCTCCGTGCTTGCTTTTTCTCAGAAAGAGCCGTGGTGTGCGTTTTCGACGGAAAACGCGTTTTCGGCCGAAAACGTGTATGTTTGCACTTCCCCGCCACAGGGAAGCTGCTAGCCGGGAATTCTCTGCCTGGTTCTACCCGCTGCCCGGAACGCTACGCAGGTCAAAAACGATTCTCGTCCTCCGTGCTTGCTTTTTCTCAGAAAGAGCCGTGGTGTGCGTTTTCGCCGGAAAACGAGTTTTCGGCCGAAAACGTGTACGTTTGCACTTCCCGGCCACAGGGAAGCTGCTAGCCGGGAATTTTCTGCCTGGTTCTACCCGCTGCCCGGAACGCTACGCAGGGCAAAAGCGATTCTCGTCCTCCGTGCTTGCTTTTTCTCAGAAAGAGCCGTGGTGTGCGTTTTCGCCGGAAAACGCGTTTTCGGCAGAAAACGTGTACGTTTGCACTTCCCGGCCACAGGGAAGCTGCTAGCCGGGAATTCTCTGTCTGGTTCTACCCGCTGACCGGAACGCTACGCAGGGCAAAAGCGATTCTCGTCCTCCGTGCTTGCTTTTTCTCAGAAAGAGCCGTGGTGTGCGTTTTCGCCGGAAAACGCGTTTTCGGCCGAAAACGTGTACGTTTGCACTTCCCGGCCACAGGGAAGCTGCTAGACGGGAATTCTCTGCCTGGTTCTACCCGCTGCCCGGAACGCTACGCAGGGCAAAAGCGATTCTCGTCCTCCGTGATTGCTTTTTCTCAGAAAGAGCCGTGGTGTGCGTTTTCGCCGGAAAACGCGTTTTCGTCCGAAAACGTTTACGTTTGCACTTCCCGGCCACAGGAAACCTGCTAGACGGGAATTCTCTGCCTGGTTCTACCCGCTGCCCGGAACGCTACGCAGGGCAAAAGCGATTCTCGTCCTCCGTGCTTGCTTTTTCTCAGAAAGAGCCGTGGTGTGCGTTTTCGCCGGAAAACGCGTTTTCGGCCGAAAACGTGTACGTTTGCACTTCCCCGCCACAGGGAAGCTGCTAGCCGGGAATTCTCTGCCTGGTTCTACCCGCTGCCCGGAACGCTACGCAGGGCAAAAGTGATTCTCGTCCTCCGTGCTTGCTTTTTCTCAGAAAGAGCCGTGGTGTGCGTTTTCGCCGGAAAACGCGTTGTCGGCCGAAAACGTGTACGTTTGCACTTCCCTGCCACAGGGAAGCTGCTAGCCGGGAATTCTCTGCCTGGTTCTACCCGCTGCCCGGAACGCTACGCAGGGCAAAAGCGATTCTCGTCCTCCGTGCTTGCTTTTTCTCAGAAAGAGCCGTGGTGTGCGTTTTCGCCGGAAAACGCGTTTTCGGCCGAAAACTTTTACGTTTGCACTTCCCGGCCACAGGGAAGCTGCTAGCCGGGAATTCTCTGCCTGGTTCTACCCGCTGCCCGGAACGCTACTCAGGGCAAAAGCGATTCTCGTCCTCCGTGCTTGCTTTTTCTCAGAAAGAGCCGTGGTGTGCGTTTTCGCCGCAAAACGCGTTTTCGGCCGAAAACGTGTACGTTTGCACTTCCCGGCCACAGGGAAGCTGCTAGACGGGAATTCTCTGCCTGGTTCTACCCGCTGCCCGGAACGCTACATAGGGCAAAAGCGATTCTGTCCTCCGTGCTTGCTTTTTCTCAGAAAGAGCCGTGGTGTGCGTTTTCGCCGGAAAACGCGTTTTCGGCCGAAAACGTGTACGTTTGCAATTCCCCGCCACAGGGAAGCTGCTAGCCGGGAATTCTCTGCCTGGTTCTACCCGCTGCCTGGAACGCTACGCAGGGCAAAAGCGATTCTCGTCCTCCGTGCTTGCTTTTTCTCAGAAAGAGCCGTGGTGTGCGTTTTCGCCGGAAAACGCGTTTTCGGCCGAAAACGTGTACGTTTGCACTTCCCGGCCACAGGGAAGCTGCTAGCCGGGAATTCTCTGCCTGGTTCTACCAGCTGCCCGGAACGCTACGCAGGGCAAAAGCGATTCTCGTCCTCCGTGCTTGCTTTTTCTCAGAAAGAGCCGTGGTGTGCGTTTTCGCCGGAAAACGCGTTTTCGGCCGAAAACGTGTACGTTTGCACTTCCCGGCCACAGGGAAGCTGCTAGACGGGAATTCTCTGCCTGGTTCTACCCGCTGCCCGGAACGCTACGCAGGGCAAAAGCGATTCTCGTCCTCCGTGCTTGCTTTTTCTCAGAAAGAGCCGTGGTGTGCGTTTTCGCCGGAAAACGCGTTTTCGGCCGAAAACGTGTACGTTTGCACTTCCCCGCCACAGGGAAGCTGCTAGCCGGGAATTCTCTGCCTGGTTCTACCCGCTGCCCGGAACGCTACGCAGGGCAAAAGCGATTCTCGTCCTCCGTGCTTGCTTTTTCTCAGAAAGAGACGTGGTGTGCGTTTTCGCCGGAAAACGAGTTGTCGGCCGAAAACGTGTACGTTTGCACTTCCCTGCCACAGGGAAGCTGCTAGCCGGGAATTCTCTGCCTGGTTCTACCCGCTGCCCGGAACGCTACGCAGGGCAAAAGCGATTCTCGTCCTCCGTGCTTGCTTTTTCTCAGAAAGAACCGTGGTGTGCGTTTTCGCCGCAAAACGCGTTTTCGGCCGAAAACGTGTACGTTTGCACTTCCCGGCCACAGGGAAGCTGCTAGCCGGGAATTCTCTGCCTGGTTCTACCCGCTGCCCGGAACGCTACGCAGGGCAAAAGCGATTCACGTCCTCCGTGCTTGCTTTTTCTCAGAAAGAGCCGTGGTGTGCGTTTTCGCCGGAAAACGCGTTTTCGGCCGAAAACGTGTACGTTTGCACTTCCCCGCCACAGGGAAGCTGCTAGCCGGGAATTCTCTGCCTGGTTCTACCCGCTGCCCGGAACGCTACGCAGGGCAAAAGCGATTCTCGTCCTCCGTGCTTGCTTTTTCTCAGAAAGAGCCGTGGTGTGCGTTTTCGCCGGAAAACGCGTTTTCGGCCGAAAACGTGTACCTTTGCACTTCCCTGCCACAGGGAAGCTGCTAGCCGGGAATTCTCTGCCTGGTTCTATCCGCTGCCCGGAACGCTACGCAGGGCAAAAGCGATTCTCGTCCTCCGTGCTTGCTTTTTCTCAGAAAGAGCTGTGGTGTGCGTTTTCGACGGAAAACGCGTTTTCGGCCGAAAACGTGTACGTTTGCACTTCCCGGCCACAGGGAAGCTGCTAGCCGGGAATTCGCTGCCTGGTTCTACCCGCTGCCCGGAACGCTACGCAGGGCAAAAGCGATTCTCGTCCTCCGTGCTTGCTTTTTCTCAGAAAGAGCCGTGGTGTGCGTTTTCGCCGGAAAACGCGTTTTCGTCCGAAAACGTTTACGTTTGCACTTCCCGGCCACAGGGAAGCTGCTAGACGGGAATTCTCTGCCTGGTTCTACCCGCTGCCCGGAACGCTACGCAGGGCAAAAGCGATTCTCGTCCTCCGTGCTTGCTTTTTCTCAGAAAGAGCCGTGGTGTGCGTTTTCGCCGGAAAACGCGTTTTCGGCCGAAAACGTGTACCTTTGCACTTCCCCGCCACAGGGAAGCTGCTAGCCGGGAATTCTCTGCCTGGTTCTACCCGCTGCCCGGAACGCTACGCAGGGCAAAAGCGATTCTCGTCCTCCGTGCTTGCTTTTTCTCAGAAAGAGCCGTGGTGTGCGTTTTCGCCGGAAAACGCGTTGTCGGCCGAAAACGTGTACGTTTGCACTTCCCTGCCACAGGGAAGCTGCTAGCCGGGAATTCTCTGCCTGGTTCTACCCGCTGCCCGGAACGCTACGCAGGGCAAAAGCGATTCTTGTCCTCCGTGCTTGCTTTTTCTCAGAAAGAGCCGTGGTGTGCGTTTTCGCCGGAAAACGCGTTTTCGGCCGAAAACTTTTACGTTTGCACTTCCCGGCCACAGGGAAGCTGCTAGCCGGGAATTCTCTGCCTGGTTCTACCCGCTGCCCGGAACGCTACTCAGGGCAAAAGCGATTCTCGTCCTCCGTGCTTGCTTTTTCTCAGAAAGAGCCGTGGTGTGCGTTTTCGCCGCAAAACGCGTTTTCGGCCGAAAACGTGTACGTTTGCACTTCCCGGCCACAGGGAAGCTGCTAGACGGGAATTCTCTGCCTGGTTCTACCCGCTGCCCGGAACGCTACATAGGGCAAAAGCGATTCTGTCCTCCGTGCTTGCTTTTTCTCAGAAAGAGCCGTGGTGTGCGTTTTCGCCGGAAAACGCGTTTTCGGCCGAAAACGTGTACGTTTGCAATTCCCCGCCACAGGGAAGCTGCTAGCCGGGAATTCTCTGCCTGGTTCTACCCGCTGCCCGGAACGCTACGCAGGGCAAAAGCGATTCTCGTCCTCCGTGCTTGCTTTTTCTCAGAAAGAGCCGTGGTGTGCGTTTTCGCCGGAAAACGCGTTTTCAGCCGAAAACGTGTACCTTTGCACTTCCCGGCCACAGGGAAGCTGCTAGCCGGGAATTCTCTGCCTGGTTCTACCAGCTGCCCGGAACGCTACGCAGGGCAAAAGCGATTCTCGTCCTCCGTGCTTGCTTTTTCTCAGAAAGAGCCGTGGTGTGCGTTTTCGCCGGAAAACGCGTTTTCGGCCGAAAACGTGTACGTTTGCACTTCCCGGCCACAGGGAAGCTGCTAGACGGGAATTCTCTGCCTGGTTCTACCCGCTGCCCGGAACGCTACGCAGGGCAAAAGCGATTCTCGTCCTCCGTGCTTGCTTTTTCTCAGAAAGAGCCGTGGTGTGCGTTTTCGCCGGAAAACGCGTTTTCGGCCGAAAACGTGTACGTTTGCACTTCCCCGCCACAGGGAAGCTGCTAGCCGGGAATTCTCTGCCTGGTTCTACCCGCTGCCCGGAACGCTACGCAGGGCAAAAGCGATTCTCGTCCTCCGTGCTTGCTTTTTCTCAGAAAGAGCCGTGGTGTGCGTTTTCGCCGGAAAACGAGTTGTCGGCCGAAAACGTGTACGTTTGCACTTCCCTGCCACAGGGAAGCTGCTAGCCGGGAATTCTCTGCCTGGTTCTACCCGCTGCCCGGAACGCTACGCAGGGCAAAAGCGATTCTCGTCCTCCGTGCTTGCTTTTTCTCAGAAAGAACCGTGGTGTGCGTTTTCGCCGCAAAACGCGTTTTCGGCCGAAAACGTGTACGTTTGCACTTCCCGGCCACAGGGAAGCTGCTAGCCGGGAATTCTCTGCTTGGTTCTACCCGCTGCCCGGAACGCTACGCAGGGCAAAAGCGATTCACGTCCTCCGTGCTTGCTTTTTCTCAGAAAGAGCCGTGGTGTGCGTTTTCGCCGGAAAACGCGTTTTCGGCCGAAAACGTGTACGTTTGCACTTCCCCGCCACAGGGAAGCTGCTAGCCGGGAATTCTCTGCCTGGTTCTACCCGCTGCCCGGAACGCTACGCAGGGCAAAAGCGATTCTCGTCCTCCGTGCTTGCTTTTTCTCAGAAAGAGCCGTGGTGTGCGTTTTCGCCGGAAAACGCGTTTTCGGCCGAAAACGTGTACCTTTGCACTTCCCTGCACAGGGAAGCTGCTAGCCGGGAATTCTCTGCCTGGTTCTATCCGCTGCCCGGAACGCTACGCAGGGCAAAAGCGATTCTCGTCCTCCGTGCTTGCTTTTTCTCAGAAAGAGCTGTGGTGTGCGTTTTCGACGGAAAACGCGTTTTCGGCCGAAAACGTGTACGTTTGCACTTCCCGGCCACAGGGAAGCTGCTAGCCGGGAATTCGCTGCCTGGTTCTACCCGCTGCCCGGAACGCTACGCAGGGCAAAAGCGATTCTCGTCCTCCGTGCTTGCTTTTTCTCAGAAAGAGCCGTGGTGTGCGTTTTCGCCGGAAAACGCGTTTTCGTCCGAAAACGTTTACGTTTGCACTTCCCGGCCACAGGGAAGCTGCTAGACGGGAATTCTCTGCCTGGTTCTACCCGCTGCCCGGAACGCTACGCAGGGCAAAAGCGATTCTCGTCCTCCGTGCTTGCTTTTTCTCAGAAAGAGCCGTGGTGTGCGTTTTCGCCGGAAAACGCGTTTTCGGCCGAAAACGTGTACGTTTGCACTTCCCGGCCACAGGGAAGCTGCTAGCCGGGAATTCTCTGCCTGGTTCTACCCGCTGCCCGGAACGCTACGCAGGGCAAAAGCGATTCTCGTCCTCCGTGCTTGCTTTTTCTCAGAAAGAGCCGTGGTGTGCGTTTTCGCCGGAAAACGAGTTTTCGGCCGAATACGTGTACGTTTGCACTTCCCTGCCACAGGGAAGCTGCTAGCCGGGAATTCTCTGCCTGGTTCTACCCGCTGCCCGGAACGCTACATAGGGCAAAAGCGATTCTCGTCCTCCGTGCTTGCTTTTTCTCAGAAAGAGCCGTGGTGTGCGTTTTCGCCGGAAAACGAGTTTTCGGCCGAAAACGTGTACGTTTGCACTTCCCTGCCACAGGGAAGCTGCTAGCCGGGAATTCTCTGCCTGGTTCTACCCGCTGCCCGGAACGCTAAGCAGGGCAAAAGCGATTCTCGTCCTCCGTGCTTGCTTTTTCTCAGAAAGAGCCGTGGTGTGCGTTTTCGCCGGTAAACGCGTTTTCAGCCGAAAACATGTACGTTTGCACTTCCCGGCCACAGGGAAGCTGCTAGCCGGGAATTCTCTGCCTGGTTCTACCCGCTGCCCGGAACGCTACGCAGGGCAAAAGCGATTCTCGTCCTCCGTGCTTGCTTTTTCTCAGAAAGAGCCGTGGTGTGCGTTTTCGCCGGAAAACGAGTTGTCGGCCGAAAACGTGTACGTTTGCACTTCCCTGCCACAGGGAAGCTGCTAGCCGGGAATTCTCTGCCTGGTTCTACCCGCTGCCCGGAACGCTACGCAGGGCAAAAGCGATTCTCGTCCTCCGTGCTTGCTTTTTCTCAGAAAGAGCCGTGGTGTGC
The DNA here is from genome assembly GCF_965140245.1 of Athene noctua. Lineage (NCBI taxonomy): Eukaryota > Metazoa > Chordata > Aves > Strigiformes > Strigidae > Athene > Athene noctua. The sequence continues at coordinate 61,389 of NW_027437558.1, read as the reverse complement.
GTTTTCGCCGGAAAACGAGTTTTCGGCCGAAAACGTGTACGTTTGCACTTCCCTGCCACAGGGAAGCTGCTAGCCGGGAATTCTCTGCCTGGTTCTACCCGCTGCCCGGAACGCTAAGCAGGGCAAAAGCGATTCTCGTCCTCCGTGCTTGCTTTTTCTCAGAAAGAGCCGTGGTGTGCGTTTTCGCCGGTAAACGCGTTTTCAGCCGAAAACATGTACGTTTGCACTTCCCGGCCACAGGGAAGCTGCTAGCCGGGAATTCTCTGCCTGGTTCTACCCGCTGCCCGGAACGCTACGCAGGGCAAAAGCGATTCTCGTCCTCCGTGCTTGCTTTTTCTCAGAAAGAGCCGTGGTGTGCGTTTTCGCCGGAAAACGAGTTGTCGGCCGAAAACGTGTACGTTTGCACTTCCCTGCCACAGGGAAGCTGCTAGCCGGGAATTCTCTGCCTGGTTCTACCCGCTGCCCGGAACGCTACGCAGGGCAAAAGCGATTCTCGTCCTCCGTGCTTGCTTTTTCTCAGAAAGAACCGTGGTGTGCGTTTTCGCCGGTAAACGCGTTTTCAGCCGAAAACATGTACGTTTGCACTTCCCGGCCACAGGGAAGCTGCTAGACGGGAATTCTCTGCCTGGTTCTACCCGCTGCCCGGAACGCTACATAGGGCAAAAGCGATTCTGTCCTCCGTGCTTGCTTTTTCTCAGAAAGAGCCGTGGTGTGCGTTTTCGCCGGAAAACGCGTTTTCGGCCGAAAACGTGTACGTTTGCACTTCCCGGCCACAGGGAAGCTGCTAGCCGGGAATTCTCTGCCTGGTTCTACCCGCTGCCCGGAACGCTACGCAGGGCAAAAGCGATTCTCGTCCTCCGTGCTTGCTTTTTCTCAGAAAGAGCCGTGGTGTGCGTTTTCGCCGGAAAACGCGTTTTCGGCCGAAAACGTGTACCTTTGCACTTCCCGGCCACAGGGAAGCTGCTAGCCGGGAATTCTCTGCCTGGTTCTATCCGCTGCCCGGAACGCTACGCAGGGCAAAAGCGATTCTCGTCCTCCGTGCTTGCTTTTTCTCAGAAAGAGCTGTGGTGTGCGTTTTCGCCGGAAAACGCGTTTTCGGCCGAAAACGTGTACGTTTGCACTTCCCGGCCACAGGGAAGCTGCTAGCCGGGAATTCGCTGCCTGGTTCTACCCGCTACCCGGAACGCTACGCAGGGCAAAAGCGATTCTCGTCCTCCGTGCTTGCTTTTTCTCAGAAAGAGCCGTGGTGTGCGTTTTCGCCGGAAAACGCGTTTTCGGCCGAAAACGTTTACGTTTGCACTTCCCGGCCACAGGGAAGCTGCTAGACGGGAATTCTCTGCCTGGTTCTACCCGCTGCCCGGAACGCTACGCAGGGCAAAAGCGATTCTCGTCCTCCGTGCTTGCTTTTTCTCAGAAAGAGCCGTGGTGTGCGTTTTCGCCGGAAAACGAGTTTTCGACGAATACGTGTACGTTTGCACTTCCCTGCCACAGGGAAGCTGCTAGCCGGGAATTCTCTGCCTGGTTCTACCCGCTGCCCGGAACGCTACATAGGGCAAAAGCGATTCTCGTCCTCCGTGCTTGCTTTTTCTCAGAAAGAGCCGTGGTGTGCGTTTTCGCCGGAAAACGCGTTTTCGGCCGAAAACGTGTACGTTTGCACTTCCCCGCCACAGGGAAGCTGCTAGCCGGGAATTCTCTGCCTGGTTCTACCCGCTGCCCGGAACGCTACGCAGGGCAAAAGCGATTCTCGTCCTCCGTGCTTGCTTTTTCTCAGAAAGAGCCGTGGTGTGCGTTTTCGCCGGAAAACGCGTTTTCGGCCGAAAACGTGTACCTTTGCACTTCCCGGCCACAGGGAAGCTGCTAGCCGGGAATTCTCTGCCTGGTTCTATCCGCTGCCCGGAACGCTACGCAGGGCAAAAGCGATTCTCGTCCTCCGTGCTTGCTTTTTCTCAGAAAGAGCTGTGGTGTGCGTTTTCGCCGGAAAACGCGTTTTCGGCCGAAAACGTGTACGTTTGCACTTCCCGGCCACAGGGAAGCTGCTAGCCGGGAATTCGCTGCCTGGTTCTACCCGCTGCCCGGAACGCTACGCAGGGCAAAAGCGATTCTCGTCCTCCGTGCTTGCTTTTTCTCAGAAAGAGCCGTGGTGTGCGTTTTCGCCGGAAAACGCGTTTTCGTCCGAAAACGTTTACGTTTGCACTTCCCGGCCACAGGGAAGCTGCTAGACGGGAATTCTCTGCCTGGTTCTACCCGCTGCCCGGAACGCTACGCAGGGCAAAAGCGATTCTCGTCCTCCGTGCTTGCTTTTTCTCAGAAAGAGCCGTGGTGTGCGTTTTCGCCGGAAAACGCGTTTTCGGCCGAAAACGTGTACGTTTGCACTTCCCGGCCACAGGGAAGCTGCTAGCCGGGAATTCTCTGCCTGGTTCTACCCGCTGCCCGGAACGCTACGCAGGGCAAAAGCGATTCTCGTCCTCCGTGCTTGCTTTTTCTCAGAAAGAGCCGTGGTGTGCGTTTTCGCCGGAAAACGAGTTTTCGACGAATACGTGTACGTTTGCACTTCCCTGCCACAGGGAAGCTGCTAGCCGGGAATTCTCTGCCTGGTTCTACCCGCTGCCCGGAACGCTACATAGGGCAAAAGCGATTCTCGTCCTCCGTGCTTGCTTTTTCTCAGAAAGAGCCGTGGTGTGCGTTTTCGCCGGAAAACGAGTTTTCGGCCGAAAACGTGTACGTTTGCACTTCCCTGCCACAGGGAAGCTGCTAGCCGGGAATTCTCTGCCTGGTTCTACCCGCTGCCCGGAACGCTACGCAGGGCAAAAGCGATTCTCGTCCTCCGTGCTTGCTTTTTCTCAGAAAGAACCGTGGTGTGCGTTTTCGCCGGTAAACGCGTTTTCAGACGAAAACATGTACGTTTGCACTTCCCGGCCACAGGGAAGCTGCTAGCCGGGAATTCTCTGCCTGGTTCTACCCGCTGCCCGGAACGCTACGCAGGGCAAAAGCGATTCTCGTCCTCCGTGCTTGCTTTTTCTCAGAAAGAGCCGTGGTGTGCGTTTTCGCCGGAAAACGCGTTTTCGGCCGAAAACGTGTACGTTTGCACTTCCCTGCCACAGGGAAGCTGCTAGCCGGGAATTCTCTGCCTGGTTCTACCCGCTGCCCGGAACGCTACGCAGGGCAAAAGCGATTCTCGTCCTCCGTGCTTGCTTTTTCTCAGAAAGAGCCGTGGTGTGCGTTTTCGCCGGAAAACGAGTTGTCGGCCGAAAACGTGTACGTTTGCACTTCCCTGCCACAGGGAAGCTGCTAGCCGGGAATTCTCTGCCTGGTTCTACCCGCTGCCCGGAACGCTACGCAGGGCAAAAGTGATTCTCGTCCTCCGTGCTTGCTTTTTCTCAGAAAGAACCGTGGTGTGCGTTTTCGCCGGTAAACGCGTTTTCAGCCGAAAACATGTACGTTTGCACTTCCCGGCCACAGGGAAGCTGCTAGCCGGGAATTCTCTGCCTGGTTCTACCCGCTGCCCGGAACGCTACGCAGGGCAAAAGCGATTCTCGTCCTCCGTGCTTGCTTTTTCTCAGAAAGAGCCGTGGTGTGCGTTTTCGCCGGAAAACGCGTTTTCGGCCGAAAACGTGTATGTTTGCACTTCCCCGCCACAGGGAAGCTGCTAGCCGGGAATTCTCTGCCTGGTTCTACCCGCTGCCCGGAACGCTACGCAGGGCAAAAGCGATTCTCGTCCTCCGTGCTTGCTTTTTCTCAGAAAGAGCCGTGGTGTGCGTTTTCGCCGCAAAACGCGTTTTCGGCCGAAAACGTGTACGTTTGCACTTCCCGGCCACAGGGAAGCTGCTAGACGGGAATTCTCTGCCTGGTTCTACCCGCTGCCCGGAACGCTACATAGGGCAAAAGCGATTCTGTCCTCCGTGCTTGCTTTTTCTCAGAAAGAGCCGTGGTGTGCGTTTTCGCCGGAAAACGCGTTTTCGGCCGAAAACGTGTACGTTTGCACTTCCCCGCCACAGGGAAGCTGCTAGCCGGGAATTCTCTGCCTGGTTCTACCCGCTGCCCGGAACGCTACGCAGGGCAAAAGCGATTCTCGTCCTCCGTGCTTGCTTTTTCTCAGAAAGAGCCGTGGTGTGCGTTTTCGCCGGAAAACGCGTTTTCAGCCGAAAACGTGTACCTTTGCACTTCCCGGCCACAGGGAAGCTGCTAGCCGGGAATTCTCTGCCTGGTTCTACCAGCTGCCCGGAACGCTACGCAGGGCAAAAGCGATTCTCGTCCTCCGTGCTTGCTTTTTCTCAGAAAGAGCCGTGGTGTGCGTTTTCGCCGGAAAACGCGTTTTCGGCCGAAAACGTGTACGTTTGCACTTCCCGGCCACAGGGAAGCTGCTAGCCGGGAATTCTCTGCCTGGTTCTACCCGCTGCCCGGAACGCTACGCAGGGCAAAAGCGATTCTCGTCCTCCGTGCTTGCTTTTTCTCAGAAAGAGCCGTGGTGTGCGTTTTCACCGGAAAACGCGTTTTCGGCCGAAAACGTGTACGTTTGCACTTCCCCGCCACAGGGAAGCTGCTAGCCGGGAATTCTCTGCCTGGTTCTACCCGCTGCCCGGAACGCTACGCAGGGCAAAAGCGATTCTCGTCCTCCGTGCTTGCTTTTTCTCAGAAAGAGCCGTGGTGTGCGTTTTCGCCGGAAAACGAGTTGTCGGCCGAAAACGTGTACGTTTGCACTTCCCTGCCACAGGGAAGCTGCTAGCCGGGAATTCTCTGCCTGGTTCTACCCGCTGCCCGGAACGCTACGCAGGGCAAAAGCGATTCTCGTCCTCCGTGCTTGCTTTTTCTCAGAAAGAACCGTGGTGTGCGTTTTCGCCGCAAAACGCGTTTTCAGCCGAAAACGTGTACGTTTGCACTTCCCGGCCACAGGGAAGCTGCTAGCCGGGAATTCTCTGCCTGGTTCTACCCGCTGCCCGGAACGCTACATAGGGCAAAAGCGGTTCTCGTCCTCCGTGCTTGCTTTTTCTCAGAAAGAGCCGTGGTGTGCGTTTTCGCCGGAAAACGAGTTTTCGGCGAATACGTGTACGTTTGCACTTCCCTGCCACAGGGAAGCTGCTAGCCGGGAATTCTCTGCCTGGTTCTACGCGCTGCCCGGAACGCTACATAGGGCAAAAGCGATTCTCGTCCTCCGTGCTTGCTTTTTCTCAGAAAGAGCCGTGGTGTGCGTTTTCGCCGGAAAACGAGTTTTCGGCCGAAAACGTGTACGTTTGCACTTCCCTGCCACAGGGAAGCTGCTAGCCGGGAATTCTCTGCCTGGTTCTACCCGCTGCCCGGAACGCTAAGCAGGGCAAAAGCGATTCTCGTCCTCCGTGCTTGCTTTTTCTCAGAAAGAACCGTGGTGTGCGTTTTCGCCGGTAAACGCGTTTTCAGCCGAAAACATGTACGTTTGCACTTCCCGGCCACAGGGAAGCTGCTAGCCGGGAATTCTCTGCCTAGTTCTACCCGCTGCCCGGAACGCTACGCAGGGCAAAAGCGGTTCTCGTCCTCCGTGCTTGCTTTTTCTCAGAAAGAGCCGTGGTGTGCGTTTTCGCCGGAAAACGAGTTTTCGGCCGAAAACGTGTACGTTTGCACTTCCCTGCCACAGGGAAGCTGCTAGCCGGGAATTCTCTGCCTGGTTCTACCCGCTGCCCGGAACGCTACGCAGGGCAAAAGCGATTCTCGTCCTCCGTGCTTGCTTTTTCTCAGAAAGAACCGTGGTGTGCGTTTTCGCCGGTAAACGCGTTTTCAGCCGAAAAAATGTACGTTTGCACTTCCCGGCCACAGGGAAGCTGCTAGCCGGGAATTCTCTGCCTGGTTCTACCCGCTGCCCGGAACGCTACGCAGGGCAAAAGCGATTCTCGTCCTCCGTGCTTGCTTTTTCTCAGAAAGAGCCGTGGTGTGCGTTTTCGCCGGAAAACGCGTTTTCGGGCGAAAACGTGTATGTTTGCACTTCCCCGCCACAGGGAAGCTGCTAGCCGGGAATTCTCTGCCTGGTTCTACCCGCTGCCCGGAACGCTACGCAGGGCAAAAGCGATTCTCGTCCTCCGTGCTTGCTTTTTCTCAGAAAGAGCCGTGGTGTGCGTTTTCGCCGGAAAACGCGTTTTCGGCCGAAAACGTGTACGTTTGCACTTCCCGGCCACAGGGAAGCTGCTAGCCGGGAATTTTCTGCCTGGTTCTACCCGCTGCCCGGAACGCTACGCAGGGCAAAAGCGATTCTCGTCCTCCGTGCTTGCTTTTTCTCAGAAAGAGCCGTGGTGTGCGTTTTCGCCGGAAAACGCGTTTTCGGCCGAAAACGTGTACGTTTGCACTTCCCGGCCACAGGGAAGCTGCTAGCCGGGAATTCTCTGCCTGGTTCTACCCGCTGCCCGGAACGCTACGCAGGGCAAAAGCGATTCTCGTCCTCCGTGCTTGCTTTTTCTCAGAAAGAGCCGTGGTGTGCGTTTTCGCCGGAAAACGCGTTTTCGGCCGAAAACGTGTACGTTTGCACTTCCCTGCCACAGGGAAGCTGCTAGACGGGAATTCTCTGCCTGGTTCTACCCGCTGCCCGGAACGCTACGCAGGGCAAAAGCGATTCTCGTCCTCCGTGCTTGCTTTTTCTCAGAAAGAGCCGTGGTGTGCGTTTTCGCCGGAAAACGCGTTTTCGGCCGAAAACGTGTACGTTTGCACTTCCCTGACACAGGGAAGCTGCTAGCCGGGAATTTTCTGCCTGGTTCTACCCGCTGCCCGGAACGCTACGCAGGGCAAAAGCGATTCTCGTCCTCCGTGCTTGCTTTTTCTCAGAAAGAGCCGTGGTGTGCGTTTTCGCCGCAAAACGCGTTTTCGGCCGAAAACGTGTACGTTTGCACTTCCCGGCCACAGGGAAGCTGCTAGCCGGGAATTTTCTGCCTGGTTCTACCCGCTGCCCGGAACGCTACGCAGGGCAAAAGCGATTCTCGTCCTCCGTGCTTGCTTTTTCTCAGAAAGAGCCGTGGTGTGCGTTTTCGCCGGAAAACGCGTTTTCGGCAGAAAACGTGTACGTTTGCACTTCCCGGCCACAGGGAAGCTGCTAGCCGGGAATTCTCTGCCTGGTTCTACACGCTGCCCGGAACGCTACGCAGGGCAAAAGCGATTCTCGTCCTCCGTGCTTGCTTTTTCTCAGAAAGAGCCGTGGTGTGCGTTTTCGCTGGAAAACGAGTTTTCGGCCGAAAACGTGTACGTTTGCACTTCCCTGCCACAGGGAAGCTGCTAGCCGGGAATTCTCTGCCTGGTTCTACCCGCTGCCCGGAACGCTAAGCAGGGCAAAAGCGATTCTCGTCCTCCGTGCTTGCTTTTTCTCAGAAAGAACCGTGGTGTGCGTTTTCGCCGGTAAACGCGTTTTCAGCCGAAAACATGTACGTTTGCACTTCCCGGCCACAGGGAAGCCGCTAGCCGGGAATTCTCTGCCTGGTTCTACCCGCTGCCCGGAACGCTACGCAGGGCAAAAGCGATTCTCGTCCTCCGTGCTTGCTTTTTCTCAGAAAGAGCCGTGGTGTGCGTTTTCGCCGGAAAACGAGTTTTCGGCCGAAAACGTGTACGTTTGCACTTCCCTGCCACAGGGAAGCTGCTAGCCGGGAATTCTCTGCCTGGTTCTACCCGCTGCCCGGAACGCTACGCAGGGCAAAAGCGATTCTCGTCCTCCGTGCTTGCTTTTTCTCAGAAAGAACCGTGGTGTGCGTTTTCGCCGGTAAACGCGTTTTCGGCCGAAAACGTGTACGTTTGCACTTCCCGGCCACAGGGAAGCTGCTAGCCGGGAATTCTCTGCCTGGTTCTACCCGCTGCCCGGAACGCTACGCAGGGCAAAAGCGATTCTCGTCCTCCGTGCTTGCTTTTTCTCAGAAAGAGCCGTGGTGTGCGTTTTCGCCGGAAAACGCGTTTTCGGCCGAAAACGTGTATGTTTGCACTTCCCCGCCACAGGGAAGCTGCTAGCCGGGAATTCTCTGCCTGGTTCTACCCGCTGCCCGGAACGCTACGCAGGGCAAAAGCGATTCTCGTCCTCCGTGCTTGCTTTTTCTCAGAAAGAGCCGTGGTGTGCGTTTTCGCCGGAAAACGCGTTTTCGGCCGAAAACGTGTACGTTTGCACTTCCCGGCCACAGGGAAGCTGCTAGCCGGGAATTTTCTGCCTGGTTCTACCCGCTGCCCGGAACGCTACGCAGGGCAAAAGCGATTCTCGTCCTCCGTGCTTGCTTTTTCTCAGAAAGAACCGTGGTGTGCGTTTTCGCCGGTAAACGCGTTTTCAGCCGAAAACATGTACGTTTGCACTTCCCGGCCACAGGGAAGCTGCTAGCCGGGAATTCTCTGCCTGGTTCTACCCGCTGCCCGGAACGCTACGCAGGGCAAAAGCGATTCTCGTCCTCCGTGCTTGCTTTTTCTCAGAAAGAACCGTGGTGTGCGTTTTCGCCGGTAAACGCGTTTTCAGACGAAAACATGTACGTTTGCACTTCCCGGCCACAGGGAAGCTGCTAGCCGGGAATTCTCTGCCTGGTTCTACCCGCTGCCCGGAACGCTACGCAGGGCAAAAGCGATTCTCGTCCTCCGTGCTTGCTTTTTCTCAGAAAGAGCCGTGGTGTGCGTTTTCGCCGGAAAACGCGTTTTCGGCCGAAAACGTGTACGTTTGCACTTCCCTGCCACAGGGAAGCTGCTAGCCGGGAATTCTCTGCCTGGTTCTACCCGCTGCCCGGAACGCTACGCAGGGCAAAAGCGATTCTCGTCCTCCGTGCTTGCTTTTTCTCAGAAAGAGCCGTGGTGTGCGTTTTCGCCGGAAAACGCGTTTTCGGCCGAAAACGTGTATGTTTGCACTTCCCCGCCACAGGGAAGCTGCTAGCCGGGAATTCTCTGCCTGGTTCTACCCGCTGCCCGGAACGCTACGCAGGGCAAAAGCGATTCTCGTCCTCCGTGCTTGCTTTTTCTCAGAAAGAGCCGTGGTGTGCGTTTTCGCCGCAAAACGCGTTTTCGGCCGAAAACGTGTACGTTTGCACTTCCCGGCCACAGGGAAGCTGCTAGACGGGAATTCTCTGCCTGGTTCTACCCGCTGCCCGGAACGCTACATAGGGCAAAAGCGATTCTGTCCTCCGTGCTTGCTTTTTCTCAGAAAGAGCCGTGGTGTGCGTTTTCGCCGGAAAACGCGTTTTCGGCCGAAAACGTGTACGTTTGCACTTCCCCGCCACAGGGAAGCTGCTAGCCGGGAATTCTCTGCCTGGTTCTACCCGCTGCCCGGAACGCTACGCAGGGCAAAAGCGATTCTCGTCCTCCGTGCTTGCTTTTTCTCAGAAAGAGCCGTGGTGTGCGTTTTCGCCGGAAAACGCGTTTTCAGCCGAAAACGTGTACCTTTGCACTTCCCGGCCACAGGGAAGCTGCTAGCCGGGAATTCTCTGCCTGGTTCTACCAGCTGCCCGGAACGCTACGCAGGGCAAAAGCGATTCTCGTCCTCCGTGCTTGCTTTTTCTCAGAAAGAGCCGTGGTGTGCGTTTTCGCCGGAAAACGCGTTTTCGGCCGAAAACGTGTACGTTTGCACTTCCCGGCCACAGGGAAGCTGCTAGCCGGGAATTCTCTGCCTGGTTCTACCCGCTGCCCGGAACGCTACGCAGGGCAAAAGCGATTCTCGTCCTCCGTGCTTGCTTTTTCTCAGAAAGAGCCGTGGTGTGCGTTTTCACCGGAAAACGCGTTTTCGGCCGAAAACGTGTACGTTTGCACTTCCCCGCCACAGGGAAGCTGCTAGCCGGGAATTCTCTGCCTGGTTCTACCCGCTGCCCGGAACGCTACGCAGGGCAAAAGCGATTCTCGTCCTCCGTGCTTGCTTTTTCTCAGAAAGAGCCGTGGTGTGCGTTTTCGCCGGAAAACGAGTTGTCGGCCGAAAACGTGTACGTTTGCACTTCCCTGCCACAGGGAAGCTGCTAGCCGGGAATTCTCTGCCTGGTTCTACCCGCTGCCCGGAACGCTACGCAGGGCAAAAGCGATTCTCGTCCTCCGTGCTTGCTTTTTCTCAGAAAGAACCGTGGTGTGCGTTTTCGCCGCAAAACGCGTTTTCAGCCGAAAACGTGTACGTTTGCACTTCCCGGCCACAGGGAAGCTGCTAGCCGGGAATTCTCTGCCTGGTTCTACCCGCTGCCCGGAACGCTACATAGGGCAAAAGCGATTCTGTCCTCCGTGCTTGCTTTTTCTCAGAAAGAGCCGTGGTGTGCGTTTTCGCCGGAAAACGCGTTTTCGGCCGAAAACGTGTACGTTTGCACTTCCCCGCCACAGGGAAGCTGCTAGCCGGGAATTCCCTGCCTGGTTCTACCCGCTGCCCGGAACGCTACGCAGGGCAAAAGCGATTCTCGTCCTCCGTGCTTGCTTTTTCTCAGAAAGAGCCGTGGTGTGCGTTTTCGCCGGAAAACGCGTTTTCGGCCGAAAACGTGTACGTTTGCACTTCCCGGCCACAGGGAAGCTGCTAGCCGGGAATTCTCTGCCTGGTTCTATCCGCTGCCCGGAACGCTACGCAGGGCAAAAGCGGTTCTCGTCCTCCGTGCTTGCTTTTTCTCAGAAAGAGCCGTGGTGTGCGTTTTCGCCGGAAAACGAGTTTTCGGCGAATACGTGTACGTTTGCACTTCCCTGCCACAGGGAAGCTGCTAGCCGGGAATTCTCTGCCTGGTTCTACGCGCTGCCCGGAACGCTACATAGGGCAAAAGCGATTCTCGTCCTCCGTGCTTGCTTTTTCTCAGAAAGAGCCGTGGTGTGCGTTTTCGCCGGAAAACGAGTTTTCGGCCGAAAACGTGTACGTTTGCACTTCCCTGCCACAGGGAAGCTGCTAGCCGGGAATTCTCTGCCTGGTTCTACCCGCTGCCCGGAACGCTAAGCAGGGCAAAAGCGATTCTCGTCCTCCGTGCTTGCTTTTTCTCAGAAAGAACCGTGGTGTGCGTTTTCGCCGGTAAACGCGTTTTCAGCCGAAAACATGTACGTTTGCACTTCCCGGCCACAGGGAAGCTGCTAGCCGGGAATTCTCTGCCTAGTTCTACCCGCTGCCCGGAACGCTACGCAGGGCAAAAGCGGTTCTCGTCCTCCGTGCTTGCTTTTTCTCAGAAAGAGCCGTGGTGTGCGTTTTCGCCGGAAAACGAGTTTTCGGCCGAAAACGTGTACGTTTGCACTTCCCTGCCACAGGGAAGCTGCTAGCCGGGAATTCTCTGCCTGGTTCTACCCGCTGCCCGGAACGCTACGCAGGGCAAAAGCGATTCTCGTCCTCCGTGCTTGCTTTTTCTCAGAAAGAACCGTGGTGTGCGTTTTCGCCGGTAAACGCGTTTTCAGCCGAAAAAATGTACGTTTGCACTTCCCGGCCACAGGGAAGCTGCTAGCCGGGAATTCTCTGCCTGGTTCTACCCGCTGCCCGGAACGCTACGCAGGGCAAAAGCGATTCTCGTCCTCCGTGCTTGCTTTTTCTCAGAAAGAGCCGTGGTGTGCGTTTTCGCCGGAAAACGCGTTTTCGGGCGAAAACGTGTATGTTTGCACTTCCCCGCCACAGGGAAGCTGCTAGCCGGGAATTCTCTGCCTGGTTCTACCCGCTGCCCGGAACGCTACGCAGGGCAAAAGCGATTCTCGTCCTCCGTGCTTGCTTTTTCTCAGAAAGAGCCGTGGTGTGCGTTTTCGCCGGAAAACGCGTTTTCGGCCGAAAACGTGTACGTTTGCACTTCCCGGCCACAGGGAAGCTGCTAGCCGGGAATTTTCTGCCTGGTTCTACCCGCTGCCCGGAACGCTACGCAGGGCAAAAGCGATTCTCGTCCTCCGTGCTTGCTTTTTCTCAGAAAGAGCCGTGGTGTGCGTTTTCGCCGGAAAACGCGTTTTCGGCCGAAAACGTGTACGTTTGCACTTCCCGGCCACAGGGAAGCTGCTAGCCGGGAATTCTCTGCCTGGTTCTACCCGCTGCCCGGAACGCTACGCAGGGCAAAAGCGATTCTCGTCCTCCGTGCTTGCTTTTTCTCAGAAAGAGCCGTGGTGTGCGTTTTCGCCGGAAAACGCGTTTTCGGCCGAAAACGTGTACGTTTGCACTTCCCTGCCACAGGGAAGCTGCTAGACGGGAATTCTCTGCCTGGTTCTACCCGCTGCCCGGAACGCTACGCAGGGCAAAAGCGATTCTCGTCCTCCGTGCTTGCTTTTTCTCAGAAAGAGCCGTGGTGTGCGTTTTCGCCGGAAAACGCGTTTTCGGCCGAAAACGTGTACGTTTGCACTTCCCTGACACAGGGAAGCTGCTAGCCGGGAATTTTCTGCCTGGTTCTACCCGCTGCCCGGAACGCTACGCAGGGCAAAAGCGATTCTCGTCCTCCGTGCTTGCTTTTTCTCAGAAAGAGCCGTGGTGTGCGTTTTCGCCGGAAAACGCGTTTTCGGCCGAAAACGTGTACGTTTGCACTTCCCGGCCACAGGGAAGCTGCTAGCCGGGAATTTTCTGCCTGGTTCTACCCGCTGCCCGGAACGCTACGCAGGGCAAAAGCGATTCTCGTCCTCCGTGCTTGCTTTTTCTCAGAAAGAGCCGTGGTGTGCGTTTTCGCCGGAAAACGCGTTTTCGGCAGAAAACGTGTACGTTTGCACTTCCCGGCCACAGGGAAGCTGCTAGCCGGGAATTCTCTGCCTGGTTCTACACGCTGCCCGGAACGCTACGCAGGGCAAAAGCGATTCTCGTCCTCCGTGCTTGCTTTTTCTCAGAAAGAGCCGTGGTGTGCGTTTTCGCTGGAAAACGAGTTTTCGGCCGAAAACGTGTACGTTTGCACTTCCCTGCCACAGGGAAGCTGCTAGCCGGGAATTCTCTGCCTGGTTCTACCCGCTGCCCGGAACGCTAAGCAGGGCAAAAGCGATTCTCGTCCTCCGTGCTTGCTTTTTCTCAGAAAGAACCGTGGTGTGCGTTTTCGCCGGTAAACGCGTTTTCAGCCGAAAACATGTACGTTTGCACTTCCCGGCCACAGGGAAGCCGCTAGCCGGGAATTCTCTGCCTGGTTCTACCCGCTGCCCGGAACGCTACGCAGGGCAAAAGCGATTCTCGTCCTCCGTGCTTGCTTTTTCTCAGAAAGAGCCGTGGTGTGCGTTTTCGCCGGAAAACGAGTTTTCGGCCGAAAACGTGTACGTTTGCACTTCCCTGCCACAGGGAAGCTGCTAGCCGGGAATTCTCTGCCTGGTTCTACCCGCTGCCCGGAACGCTACGCAGGGCAAAAGCGATTCTCGTCCTCCGTGCTTGCTTTTTCTCAGAAAGAACCGTGGTGTGCGTTTTCGCCGGTAAACGCGTTTTCGGCCGAAAACGTGTACGTTTGCACTTCCCGGCCACAGGGAAGCTGCTAGCCGGGAATTCTCTGCCTGGTTCTACCCGCTGCCCGGAACGCTACGCAGGGCAAAAGCGATTCTCGTCCTCCGTGCTTGCTTTTTCTCAGAAAGAGCCGTGGTGTGCGTTTTCGCCGGAAAACGCGTTTTCGGCCGAAAACGTGTATGTTTGCACTTCCCCGCCACAGGGAAGCTGCTAGCCGGGAATTCTCTGCCTGGTTCTACCCGCTGCCCGGAACGCTACGCAGGGCAAAAGCGATTCTCGTCCTCCGTGCTTGCTTTTTCTCAGAAAGAGCCGTGGTGTGCGTTTTCGCCGGAAAACGCGTTTTCGGCCGAAAACGTGTACGTTTGCACTTCCCGGCCACAGGGAAGCTGCTAGCCGGGAATTTTCTGCCTGGTTCTACCCGCTGCCCGGAACGCTACGCAGGGCAAAAGCGATTCTCGTCCTCCGTGCTTGCTTTTTCTCAGAAAGAACCGTGGTGTGCGTTTTCGCCGGTAAACGCGTTTTCAGCCGAAAACATGTACGTTTGCACTTCCCGGCCACAGGGAAGCTGCTAGCCGGGAATTCTCTGCCTGGTTCTACCCGCTGCCCGGAACGCTACGCAGGGCAAAAGCGATTCTCGTCCTCCGTGCTTGCTTTTTCTCAGAAAGAGCCGTGGTGTGCGTTTTCGCCAGAAAACGCGTTTTCGGCCGAAAACGTGTATGTTTGCACTTCCCCGCCACAGGGAAGCTGCTAGCCGGGAATTCTCTGCCTGGTTCTACCCGCTGCCCGGAACGCTACGCAGGGCAAAAGCGATTCTCGTCCTCCGTGCTTGCTTTTTCTCAGAAAGAACCGTGGTGTGCGTTTTCGCCGGAAAACGCGTTTTCGGGCGAAAACGTGTACGTTTGCACTTCCCGGCCACAGGGAAGCTGCTAGCCGGGAATTTTCTGCCTGCTTCTACCCGCTGCCCGGAACGCTACGCAGGGCAAAAGCGATTCTCGTCCTCCGTGCTTGCTTTTTCTCAGAAAGAGCCGTGGTGTGCGTTTTCGCCGGAAAACGCGTTTTCGGCCGAAAACGTGTACGTTTGCACTTCCCGGCCACAGGGAAGCTGCTAGCCGGGAATTCTCTGCCTGGTTCTACCCGCTGCCCGGAACGCTACGCAGGGCAAAAGCGATTCTCGTCCTCCGTGCTTGCTTTTTCTCAGAAAGAGCCGTGGTGTGCGTTTTCGCCGGAAAACGCGTTTTCGGCCGAAAACGTGTACGTTTGCACTTCCCGGCCACAGGGAAGCTGCTAGACGGGAATTCTATGCCTGGTTCTACCCGCTGCCCGGAACGCTACGCAGGGCAAAAGCGATTCTCATCCTCCGTGCTTGCTTTTTCTCAGAAAGAGCCGTGGTGTGCGTTTTCGCCGGAAAACGCGTTTTCGTCCGAAAACGTTTACGTTTGCACTTCCCGGCCACAGGAAAGCTTCTAGCCGGGAATTCTCTGCCTGGTTCTACCCGCTGCCCGGAACGCTACGCAGGGCAAAAGCGATTCTCGTCCTCCGTGCTTGCTTTTCTCAGAAAGAGCCGTGGTGTGCGTTTTCGCCGGAAAACGCGTTTTCGGCCGAAAACGTGTACGTTTGCACTTCCCGGCCACAGGGAAGCTGCTAGCCGGGAATTCTCTGCCTGGTTCTACCCGCTGCCCGCAACGCTACGCAGGGCAAAAGCGATTCTCGTCCTCCGTGCTTGCTTTTTCTCAGAAAGAACCGTGGTGTGCGTTTTCGCCGCAAAACGCGTTTTCAGCCGAAAACGTTTACGTTTGCACTTCCCGGCCACAGGGAAGCTGCTAGACGGGAATTCTCTGCCTGGTTCTACCCGCTGCCCGGAACGCTACGCAGGGCAAAAGCGATTCTCGTCCTCCGTGCTTGCTTTTTCTCAGAAAGAGCCGTGGTGTGCGTTTTCGCCGGAAAACGCGTTTTCGGCCGAAAACGTGTACGTTTGCACTTCCCCGCCACAGGGAAGCTGCTAGACGGAAATTCTCTGCCTGGTTCTACCCGCTGCCCGGAACGCTACATAGGGCAAAAGCGATTCTGTCCTCCGTGCTTGCTTTTTCTCAGAAAGAGCCGTGGTGTGCGTTTTCGCCGGAAAACGCGTTTTCGGCCGAAAACGTGTACGTTTGCACTTCCCCGCCACAGGGAAGCTGCTAGCCGGGAATTCTCTGCCTGGTTCTACCCGCTGCCCGGAACGCTACGCAGGGCAAAAGCGATTCTCGTCCTCCGTGCTTGCTTTTTCTCAGAAAGAGCCGTGGTGTGCGTTTTCGCCGGAAAACGCGTTTTCGGCCGAAAACGTGTACGTTTGCACTTCCCGGCCACAGGGAAGCTGCTAGCCGGGAATTCTCTGCCTGGTTCTACCCGCTGCCCGGAACGCTACGCAGGGCAAAAGCGATTCTCGTCCTCCGTGCTTGCTTTTTCTCAGAAAGAGCCGTGGTGTGCGTTTTCGCCGGAAAACGCGTTTTCGGCCGAAAACGTGTACGTTTGCACTTCCCGGCCACAGGGAAGCTGCTAGCCGGGAATTCTCTGCCTGGTTCTACCCGCTGCCCGGAACGCTACGCAGGGCAAAAGCGATTCTCGTCCTCCGTGCTTGCTTTTTCTCAGAAAGAGCCGTGGTGTGCGTTTTCGCCGGAAAACGCGTTTTCGGCCGAAAAATTGTACGTTTGCACTTCCCGGCCACAGGGAAGCTGCTAGCCGGGAATTCTCTGCCTGGTTCTACCCGCTGCCCGGAACGCTACGCAGGGCAAAAGCGATTCTCGTCCTCCGTGCTTGCTTTTTCTCAGAAAGAGCCGTGGTGTGCGTTTTCGCCGGAAAACGCGTTTTCGGCCGAAAACGTGTACGTTTGCACTTCCCTGCCACAGGGAAGCTGCTAGCCGGGAATTCTCTGCCTGGTTCTACCCGCTGCCCGGAACGCTACGCAGGGCAAAAGCGATTCTCGTCCTCCGTGCTTGCTTTTTCTCAGAAAGAGCCGTGGTGTGCGTTTTCGCCGGAAAACGCGTTTTCGGCCGAAAACGTGTACGTTTGCACTTCCCGGCCACAGGGAAGCTGCTAGACGGGAATTCTATGCCTGGTTCTACCCGCTGCCCGGAACGCTACGCAGGGCAAAAGCGATTCTCGTCCTCCGTGCTTGCTTTTTCTCAGAAAGAGCCGTGGTGTGCGTTTTCGCCGGAAAACGCGTTTTCGGCAGAAAACGTGTACGTTTGCACTTCCCGGCCACAGGAAAGCTTCTAGCCGGGAATTCTCTGCCTGGTTCTACCCGCTGCCCGGAACGCTACGCAGGGCAAAAGCGATTCTCGTCCTCCGTGCTTGCTTTTTCTCAGAAAGAACCGTGGTGTGCGTTTTCGCCGCAAAACGCGTTTTCAGCCGAAAACGTGTACGTTTGCACTTCCCGGCCACAGGGAAGCTGCTAGACGGGAATTCTCTGCCTGGTTCTACCCGCTGCCCGGAACGCTACGCAGGGCAAAAGCGATTCTCGTCCTCCGTGCTTGCTTTTTCTCAGAAAGAGCCGTGGTGTGCGTTTTCGCCGGAAAACGCGTTTTCGGCCGAAAACGTGTACGTTTGCACTTCCCCGCCACAGGGAAGCTGCTAGACGGGAATTCTCTGCCTGGTTCTACCCGCTGCCCGGAACGCTACGCAGGGCAAAAGCGATTCTCGTCCTCCGTGCTTGCTTTTTCTCAGAAAGAGCCGTGGTGTGCGTTTTCGCCGGAAAACGCGTTTTCGGCCGAAAACGTGTACGTTTGCACTTCCCGGCCACAGGGAAGCTGCTAGCCGGGAATTCTCTGCCTGGTTCTACCCGCTGCCCGGAACGCTACGCAGGGCAAAAGCGATTCTCGTCCTCCGTGCTTGCTTTTTCTCAGAAAGAGCCGTGGTGTGCGTTTTCGCCGGAAAACGCGTTTTCGGCCGAAAAATTGTACGTTTGCACTTCCCCGCCACAGGGAAGCTGCTAGCCGGGAATTCTCTGCCTGGTTCTACCCGCTGCCCGGAACGCTACGCACTGCAAAAGCGATTCTCGTCCTCCGTGCTTGCTTTTTCTCAGAAAGAGCCGTGGTGTGCGTTTTCGCCGGAAAACGAGTTGTCGGCCGAAAACGTGTACGTTTGCACTTCCCTGTCACAGGGAAGCTGCTAGCCGGGAATTCTCTGCCTGGTTCTACCCGCTGCCCGGAACGCTACGCAGGGCAAAAGCGATTCTCGTCCTCCGTGCTTGCTTTTTCTCAGAAAGAACCGTGGTGTGCGTTTTCGCCGCAAAACGCGTTTTCAGCCGAAAACGTGTACGTTTGCACTTCCCGGCCACAGGGAAGCTGCTAGACGGGAATTCTCTGCCTGGTTCTACCCGCTGCCCGGAACGCTACGCAGGGCAAAAGCGATTCTCGTCCTCCGTGCTTGCTTTTTCTCAGAAAGAGCCGTGGTGTGCGTTTTCGCCGCAAAACGCGTTTTCGGCCGAAAACGTGTACGTTTGCACTTCCCGGCCACAGGGAAGCTGCTAGACGGGAATTCTCTGCCTGGTTCTACCCGCTGCCCGGAACGCTACATAGGGCAAAAGCGATTCTGTCCTCCGTGCTTGCTTTTTCTCAGAAAGAGCCGTGGTGTGCGTTTTCGCCGGAAAACGCGTTTTCGGCCGGAAACGTGTACGTTTGCACTTCCCCGCCACAGGGAAGCTGCTAGACGGGAATTCTCTGCCTGGTTCTACCCGCTGCCCGGAACGCTACGCAGGGCAAAAGCGATTCTCGTCCTCCGTGCTTGCTTTTTCTCAGAAAGAGCCGTGGTGTGCGTTTTCGCCGGAAAACGCGTTTTCGGCCGAAAACGTGTACCTTTGCACTTCCCGGCCACAGGGAAGCTGCTAGCCGGGAATTCTCTGCCTGGTTCTACCCGCTGCCCGGAACGCTACGCAGGGCAAAAGCGATTCTCGTCCTCCGTGCTTGCTTTTTCTCAGAAAGAGCCGTGGTGTGCGTTTTCGCCGGAAAACGCGTTTTCGGCCGAAAACGTGTACGTTTGCACTTCCCGGCCACAGGGAAGCTGCTAGCCGGGAATTCTCTGCCTGGTTCTACCCGCTGCCCGGAACGCTACGCAGGGCAAAAGCGATTCTCGTCCTCCGTGCTTGCTTTTTCTCAGAAAGAGCCGTGGTGTGCGTTTTCGCCGCAAAACGCGTTTTCGGCCGAAAACGTGTACGTTTGCACTTCCCCGCCACAGGGAAGCTGCTAGCCGGGAATTCGCTGCCTGGTTCTACCCGCTGCCCGGAACGCTACGCAGGGCAAAAGCGATTCTCGTCCTCCGTGCTTGCTTTTTCTCAGAAAGAGCCGAGGTGTGCGTTTTCGCCGGAAAACGCGTTTTCGGCCGAAAACGTTTACGTTTGCACTTCCCGGCCACAGGGAAGCTGCTAGACGGGAATTCTCTGCCTGGTTCTACCCGCTGCCCGGAACGCTACGCAGGGCAAAAGCGATTCTCGTCCTCCGTGCTTGCTTTTTCTCAGAAAGAGCCGTGGTATGCGTTTTCGCCGGAAAACGCGTTTTCGGCCGAAAACGTGTACGTTTGCACTTCCCGGCCACAGGGAAGCTGCTAGCCGGGAATTCTCTGCCTGGTTCTACCCGCTGCCCGGAACGCTACGCAGGGCAAAAGCGATTCTCGTCCTCCGTGCTTGCTTTTTCTCAGAAAGAGCCGTGGTGTGCGTTTTCGCCGGAAAAGGAGTTTTCGGCCGAAAACGTGTACGTTTGCACTTCCCTGCCACAGGGAAGCTGCTAGCCGGGAATTCTCTGCCTGGTTCTACCCGCTGCCCGGAACGCTACGCAGGGCAAAAGCGATTCTCGTCCTCCGTGCTTGCTTTTTCTCAGAAAGAACCGTCGTGTGCGTTTTCTCCGGTAAACGCGTTTTCAGCCGAAAACATGTACGTTTGCACTTCCCGGCCACAGGGAAGCTGCTAGCCGGGAATTCTCTGCCTGGTTCTACCCGCTGCCCGGAACGCTACGCAGGGCAAAAGCGATTCTCGTCCTCCGTGCTTGCTTTTTCTCAGAAAGAGCCGTGGTGTGCGTTTTCGCCGGAAAACGCATTTTCGGCCGAAAACGTGTATGTTTGCACTTCCCCGCCACAGGGAAGCTGCTAGCCGGGAATTCTCTGCCTGGTTCTACCCGCTGCCCGGAACGCTACGCAGGGCAAAAGCGATTCTCGTCCTCCGTGCTTGCTTTTTCTCAGAAAGAGCCGTGGTGTGCGTTTTCGCCGGAAAACGCGTTTTCGGCAGAAAACGTGTACGTTTGCACTTCCCGGCCACAGGGAAGCTGCTAGCCGGGAATTCTCTGCCTGGTTCTACCCGCTGCCCGGAACGCTACGCAGGGCAAAAGCGATTCTCGTCCTCCGTGCTTGCATTTTCTCAGAAAGAGCCGTGGTGTGCGTTTTCGCATGAAAACGCGTTTTCGGCCGAAAACGTGTACGTTTGCACTTCCCCGCCACAGGGAAGCTGCTAGCCGGGAATTCTCTGCCTGGGTCTACCCGCTGCCCGGAACGCTACGCAGGGCAAAAGCGATTCTCGTCCTCCGTGCTTGCTTTTTCTCCGAAAGAGCCGTGGTGTGCGTTTTCGCCGGAAAACGCGTTTTCGGCCGAAAACGTGTACGTTTGCACTTCCCGGCCACAGGAAAGCTGCTAGACGGGAATTCTCTGCCTGGTTCTACCCGCTGCCCGGAACGCTACGCAGGGCAAAAGCGATTCTCGTCCTCCGTGCTTGCTTTTTCTCAGAAAGAGCCGTGGTGTGCGTTTTCGCCGGAAAACGCGTTTTCGGCAGAAAACGTGATCGTTTGCAATTCCCTGCCACAGGGAAGCTGCTAGCCGGGAATTCTCTGCCTGGTTCTACCCGCTGCCCGGAACGCTACGCAGGGCAAAAGCGATTCTCGTCCTCCGTGCTTGCTTTTTCTCAGAAAGAGCCGTGGTGTGCGTTTTCGCCGGAAAACGCGTTTTCGGCCGAAAACGTGTACGTTTGCACTTCCCGGCCACAGGGAAGCTGCTAGACGGGAATTCTCTGCCTGGTTCTACCCGCTGCCCGGAACGCTACGCAGGGCAAAAGCGATTCTCGTCCTCCGTGCTTGCTTTTTCTCAGAAAGAGCCGTGGTGAGCGTTTTCGCCGGAAAACGAGTTTTCGGCCGAAAACGTGTACGTTTGCAGTTCCCTGCCACAGGGAAGCTGCTAGACGGGAATTCTCTTCCTGGTTCTACCCGCTGCCCGGAACGCTACGCAGGGCAAAAGCGATTCTCGTCCTCCGTGCTTGCTTTTTCTCAGAAAGAGCCGTGGTGTGCGTTTTCGCCGGAAAACGCGTTTTCGGCCGAAAACGTGTACGTTTGCACTTCCCCACCACAGGGAAGCTGCTAGCCGGGAATTCTCTGCCTGGTTCTACCCGCTGCCCGGAACGCTACGCAGGGCAAAAGCGATTCTCGTCCTCCGTGCTTGCTTTTTCTCAGAAAGAGCCGTGGTATGCGTTTTCGCCGCAAAACGCGTTTTCGGCCGAAAACGTGTACGTTTGCACTTCCCGGCCACAGGGAAGCTGCTGGACGGGAATTCTCTGCCTGGTTCTACCCGCTGCCCGGAACGCTACGCAGGGCAAAAGCGATTCTCGTCCTCCGTGCTTGCTTTTTCTCAGAAAGAGCCGTGGTGTGCGTTTTCGCCGGAAAACGCGTTTTCGGCCGAAAACTTGTACGTTTGCAGTTCCCGGCCACAGGAAAGCTGCTAGCCGGGAATTCTCTGCCTGGTTCTACCCGCTGCCCGGAACGCTACGCAGGGCAAAAGCGGTTCTCGTCCTCCGTGCTTGCTTTTTCTCAGAAAGAGCCGTGGTGTGCGTTTTCGCCGGAAAACGCGTTTTCGGCCGAAAACGTGTACGTTTGCACTTCCCCGCCACAGGGAAGCTGCTAGCCGGGAATTCTCTGCCTGGTTCTACCCGCTGCCCGGAACGCTACGCAGGGCAAAAGCGATTCTCGTCCTCCGTGCTTGCTTTTTCTCAGAAAGAGCCGTGGTGTGCGTTTTCGCAGGAAAACACGTTTTCGGCCGAAAACGTGTACGTTTGCACTTCCCGGCCACAGGGAAGCTGCTAGCCGGGAATTCTCTGCCTGGTTCTACCCTCTGCCCGGAACGCTACGCAGGGCAAAAGCGATTCTCGTCCTCCGTGCTTGCTTTTTCTCAGAAAGAGCCGTGGTGTGCGTTTTCGCCGGAAAACGCGTTTTCGGCCGAAAACGTGTACGTTTGCACTTCCCGGCCACAGGGAAGCTGCTAGCCGGGAATTTTCTGCCTGGTTCTACCCGCTGCCCGGAACGCTACGCAGGGCAAAAGCGATTCTCGTCCTCCGTGCTTGCTTTTTCTCAGAAAGAGCCGTGGTGTGCGTTTTCGCCGGAAAACGCGTTTTCGGCCGAAAACGTGTACGTTTGCACTTCCCCGCCACAGGGAAGCTGCTAGCCGGGAATTCTCTGCCTGGTTCTACCCGCTGCCCGGAACGCTACGCAGGGCAAAAGCGATTCTCGTCCTCCGTGCTTGCTTTTTCTCAGAAAGAGCCGTGGTGTGCGTTTTCGCCGGAAAACGCGTTTTCGGCTGAAAACGTGTACGTTTGCACTTCCCCGACACAGGGAAGCTGCTAGACGGGAATTCTCTGCCTGGTTCTACCCGCTGCCCGGAACGCTACGCAGGGCAAAAGCGATTCTCGTCCTCCGTGCTTGCTTTTTCTCAGAAAGAGCCGTGGTGTGCGTTTTCGCCGGAAAACGCGTTTTCGGCCGAAAACGTGTACGTTTGCACGTCCCGGCCACAGGGAAGCTGCTAGCCGGGAATTCTCTGCCTGGTTCTACCCGCTGCCCGGAACGCTACGCAGGGCAAAAGCGATTCTCGTCCTCCGTGCTTGCTTTTTCTCAGAAAGAGCCGTGGTGTGCGTTTTCGCCGGAAAACGCGTTTTCGGCCGAAAACGTGTACGTTTGCAATTCCCCGCCACAGGGAAGCTGCTAGCCGGGAATTCTCTGCCTGGTTCTACCCGCTACCCGGAACGCTACGCAGGGCAAAAGCGATTCTCGTCCTCCGTGCTTGCTTTTTCTCAGAAAGAGCCGTGGTGTGCGTTTTCGCCGGAAAACGCGTTTTCGGCCGAAAACGTGTACGTTTGCACTTCCCCGCCACAGGGAAGCTGCTAGCCGGGAATTCTCTGCCTGGTTCTACCCGCTGCCCGGAACGCTACGCAGGGCAAAAGCGATTCTCGTCCTCCGTGCTTGCTTTTTCTCAGAAAGAGCCGTGGTGTGCGTTTTCGCCGGAAAACGCGTTTTCGGCCGAAAACGTGTACGTTTGCACTTCCCGGCCACAGGGAAGCTGCTAGCCGGGAATTCTCTGCCTGGTTCTACCCGCTGCCCGGAACGCTACGCAGGGCAAAAGCGATTCTCGTCCTCCGTGCTTGCTTTTTCTCAGAAAGAGCCGTGGTGTGCGTTTTCGCCGGAAAACGCATTTTCGGCCGAAAACGTGTACGTTTGCACTTCCCGGCCACAGGGAAGCTGCTAGCCGGGAATTCTCTGCCTGGTTCTACCCGCTGCCCGGAACGCTACGCAGGGCAAAAGCGATTCTCGTCCTCCGTGCTTGCTTTTTCTCAGAAAGAGCCGTGGTGTGCGTTTTCGCGGGAAAACGCGTTTTCGGCCGAAAACTTGTACGTTTGCACTTCCCAGCCACAGGGAAGCTGCTAGCCGGGAATTCTCTGCCTGGTTCTACCCGCTGCCCGGAACGCTACGCAGGCTAAAAGCGATCTCGTCCTCCGTGCTTGCTTTTTCTCAGAAAGAGCCGTGGTGTGCGTTTTCGCCGGAAAACGCGTTTTCGGCCGCAAACGTGTACGTTTGCACTTCCCGGTCACAGGGAAGCTGCTAGCCGGGAATTCTCTGCCTGGTTCTACCCGCTGCCCGGAACGCTACGCAGGGCAAAAGCGATTCTCGTCCTCCGTGCTTGCTTTTTCTCAGAAAGAGCCGTGGTGTGCGTTTTCGCCGGAAAACGCGTTTTCGGCCGAAAACGTGTACGTTTGCACTTCCCTGACACAGGGAAGCTGCTAGACGGGAATTCTCTGCCTGGTTCTACCCGCTGCCCGGAACGCTACGCAGGGCAAAAGCGATTCTCGTCCTCCGTGCTTGCTTTTTCTCAGAAAGAGCCGTGGTGTGCGTTTTCGCCGCAAAACGCGTTTTCGGCCGAAAACGTGTACGCTTGCACTTCCCGGCCACAGGGAAGCTGCTAGCCGGGAATTCTCTGCCTGGTTCTACCCGCTGCCCGGAACGCTACGCAGGGCAAAAGCGATTCTCGTCCTCGGTGCTTGCTTTATCTCAGAAAGAGCCGTGGTGTGCGTTTTCGCCGGAAAACGCGTTTTCGGCCAAAAACGTGATCGTTTGCAATTCCCCGCCACAGGGAAGCTGCTAGACGGGAATTCTCTGCCTGGTTCTACCCGCTGCCCGGAACGCTACGCAGGGCAAAAGCGATTCTCGTCCTCCGTGCTTGCTTTTTCTCAGAAAGAGCCGTGGTGTGCGTTTTCGCCGGAAAACGCGTTTTCGGCCGAAAACGTGTACGTTTGCACTTCCCCGCCACAGGGAAGCTGCTAGCCGGGAATTCTCTGCCTGGTTCTACCCGCTGCCCGGAACGCTACGCAGGGCAAAAGCGATTCTCGTCCTCCGTGCTTGCTTTTTCTCAGAAAGAGCCGTGGTGTGCGTTTTCGCCGGAAAACGCGTTTTCGGCCGAAAACGTGTACGTTTGCACTTCCCGGCCACAGGGAAGCTGCTAGCCGGGAATTCTCTGCCTGGTTCTACCCGCTGCCCGGAACGCTACGCAGGGCAAAAGCGATTCTCGTCCTCCGTGCTTGCTTTTTCTCAGAAAGAGCCGTGGTGTGCGTTTTCGCCGCAAAACGCGTTTTCGGCCGAAAACGTGTACGTTTGCACTTCCCCGCCACAGGGAAGCTGCTAGCCGGGAATTCTCTGCCTGGTTCTACCCGCTGCCCGGAACGCTACGCAGGGCAAAAGCGATTCTCGTCCTCCGTGCTTGCTTTTTCTCAGAAAGATCCGTGGTGTGCGTTTTCGCCGGAAAACGCGTTTTCGGCCAAAAACGTGTACGTTTGCACTTCCCCGACACAGGGAATCTGCTAGCCGGGAATTCTCTGCCTGGTTCTACCCGCTACCCGGAACGCTACGCAGGGCAAAAGCAATTCTCGTCCTCCGTGCTTGCTTTTTCTCAGAAAGAGCCGTGGTGTGCGTTTTCGCCGGAAAACGCGTTTTCGGCCGAAAACGTGTACGTTTGCACTTCCCCGCCACAGGGAAGCTGCTAGCCGGGAATTCTCTGCCTGGTTCTACCCGCTGCCCGGAACGCTACGCAGGGCAAAAGCGATTCTCGTCCTCCGTGCTTGCTTTTTCTCAGAAAGAGCCGTGGTGTGCGTTTTCGCCGGAAAACGCGTTTTCGGCCGAAAACGTGTACGTTTGCACTTCCCTGACACAGGGAAGCTGCTAGCCGGGAATTCTCTGCCTGGTTCTACCCGCTGCCCGGAACGCTACGCAGGGCAAAAGCGATTCTCGTCCTCCGTGCTTGCTTTTTCTCAGAAAGAGCCGTGGTGTGCGTTTTCGCCGGAAAACGCGTTTTCGGCCGAAAACGTGTACGTTTGCACTTCCCGGCCACAGGGAAGCTGCTGGACGGGAATTCTCTGCCTGGTTCTACCCGCTGCCCGGAACGCTACGCAGGGCAAAAGCGATTCTCGTCCTCCGTGCTTGCTTTTTCTCAGAAAGAGCCGTGGTGTGCGTTTTCGCTGCAAAACGCGTTTTCGGCAGAAAACGTGTACGTTTGCAGTTCCCGGCCACAGGAAAGCTGCTAGCCGGGAATTCTCTGCCTGGTTCTACCCGCTGCCCGGAACGCTACGCAGGGCAAAAGCGGTTCTCGTCCTCCGTGCTTGCTTTTTCTCAGAAAGAGCCGTGGTGTGCGTTTTCGCCGGAAAACGCGTTTTCGGCCGAAAACGTGTACGTTTGCACTTCCCGGCCACAGGGAAGCTGCTAGCCTGGAATTCTATGCCTGGTTCTACCCGCTGCCCGGAACGCTACGCAGGGCAAAAGCGATTCTCGTCCTCCGTGCTTGCTTTTTCTCAGAAAGAGCCGTGGTGTGCGTTTTCGCCGGAAAACGCGTTTTCGGCCGAAAACGTGTACGTTTGCACTTCCCGGCCACAGGGAAGCTGCTAGCCGGGAATTCTCTGCCTGGTTCTACCCGCTGCCCGGAACGCTACGCAGGGCAAAAGCGATTCTCGTCCTCCGTGCTTGCTTTTTCTCAGAAAGAGCCGTGGTGTGCTTTTTCGCCGCAAAACGCGTTTTCGGCCGAAAACGTGTACGTTTGCACTTCCCGGCCACAGGGAAGCTGCTAGCCGGGAATTCTCTGCCTGGTTCTACCCTCTGCCCGGAACGCTACGCAGGGCAAAAGCGATTCTCGTCCTCCGTGCTTGCTTTTTCTCAGAAAGAGCCGTGGTGTGCGTTTTCGCCGGAAAACGCGTTTTCTGCCGAAAACGTGTACGTTTGCACTTCCCGGCCACAGGGAAGCTGCTAGCCGGGAATTCTCTGCCTGGTTCTACCCGCTGCCCGGTATGCTACGCAGAGCAAAAGCGATTCTCGTCCTCCGTGCTTGCTTTTTCTCAGAAAAAGCCGTGGTGTGCGTTTTCGCCGGAAAACGCGTTTTCGGCCGAAAACGTGTACGTTTGCACTTCCCCGCCACAGGGAAGCTGCTAGCCAGGAATTCTCTGCCTGGTTCTACCCGCTGCCCGGAACGCTACGCAGGGCAAAAGCGATTCTCGTCCTCCGTGCTTGCTTTTTCTCAGAAAGAGCCGTGGTGTGCGTTTTCGCCGGAAAACGCGTTTTCGGCCGAAAACGTGTACGTTTGCACTTCCCGGCCACAGGGAAGCTGCTAGACGGGAATTCTCTGCCTGGTTCTACCCGCTGCCCGGAACGCTACGCAGGGCAAAAGCGATTCTCGTCCTCCGTGCTTGCTTTTTCTCAGAAAGAGCCGTGGTGTGCGTTTTCGCCGCAAAACGCGTTTTCGGCCGAAAACGTGTACGTTTGCACGTCCCGGCCACAGGGAAGCTGCTAGACGGGAATTCTCTGCCTGGTTCTACCCGCTGCCCGGAACGCTACGCAGGGCAAAAGCGATTCTCGTCCTCCGTGCTTGCTTTTTCTCAGAAAGAGCCGTGGTGTGCGTTTTCGCCGGAAAACGCGTTTTCGGCAGAAAACGTGTACGTTTGCACTTCCCCGCCACAGGGAAGCTGCTAGCCGGGAATTCTCTGCCTGGTTCTACCCGCTGCCCGGAACGCTACGCAGGGCAAAAGCGATTCTCGTCCTCCGTGCTTGCTTTTTCTCAGAAAGAGCCGTGGTGTGCGTTTTCGCCGGAAAACGCGTTTTCGGCCGAAAACGTGTACGTTTGCACTTCCCGGCCACAGGGAAGCTGCTAGCCGGGAATTCTCTGCCTGGTTCTACCCGCTGCCCGGAACGCTACGCAGGGCAAAAGCGATTCTCGTCCTCCGTGCTTGCTTTTTCTCAGAAAGAGCCGTGGTGTGCGTTTTTGCCGGAAAACGCGTTTTCGGCAGAAAACGTGTACGTTTGCACTTCCCCGCCACAGGGAAGCTGCTAGCCGGGAATTCTCTGCCTGGTTCTACCCGCTGCCCGGAACGCTACGCAGGGCAAAAGCGATTCTCGTCCTCCGTGCTTGCTTTTTCTCAGAAAGAGCCGTGGTGTGCGTTTTCGCCGGAAAACGCGTTTTCGGCCGAAAACGTGTACGTTTGCACTTCCCGGCCACAGGGAAGCTGCTAGCAGGGAATTCGCTGCCTGGTTCTACCCGCTGCCCGGAACGCTACGCAGGGCAAAAGCGATTCTCGTCCTCCGTGCTTGCTTTTTCTCAGAAAGAGCCGTGGTGTGCGTTTTCGCCGGAAAACGCGTTTTCGGCCGAAAACGTGTACGTTTGCACTTCCCCGCCACAGGGAAGCTGCTAGCAGGGAATTCTCTGCCTGGTTCTACCCGCTGCCCGGAACGCTACGCAGGGCAAAAGCGATTCTCGTCCTCCGTGCTTGCTTTTTCTCAGAAAGAGCCGTGGTGTGCTTTTTCGCCGGAAAACGCGTTTTCGGCCGAAAACGTGTACGTTTGCACGTCCCGGCCACAGGGAAGCTGCTAGCCGGGAATTCTCTGCCTGGTTCTACCCGCTGCCCGGAACGCTACGCAGGGCAAAAGCGATTCTCGTCCTCCGTGCTTGCTTTTTCTCAGAAAGAGCCGTGGTGTGCTTTTTCGCCGGAAAACGCGTTTTCGGCCGAAAACGTGTACGTTTGCACTTCCCCGCCACAGGGAAGCTGCTAGCCGGGAATTCTCTGCCTGGTTCTACCCGCTGCCCGGAACGCTACGCAGGGCAAAAGCGATTCTCGTCCTCCGTGCTTGCTTTTTCTCAGAAAGAGCCGTGGTGTGCGTTTTCGCCGGAAAACGCGTTTTCTGCCGAAAACGTTTACGTTTGCACTTCCCGGCCACAGGGAAGCTGCTAGACGGGAATTCTCTGCCTGGTTCTACAGGCTGCCCGGTATGCTACGCAGGGCAAAAGCGATTCTCGTCCTCCGTGCTTGCTTTTTCTCAGAAAGAGCCGTGGTGTGCTTTTTCGCCGGAAAACGCGTTTTCGGCCGAAAACGTGTACGTTTGCACTTCCCCGCCACAGGGAAGCTGCTAGCCGGGAATTCTCTGCCTGGTTCTACCCGCTGCCCGGAACGCTACGCAGGGCAAAAGCGATTCTCGTCCTCCGTGCTTGCTTTTTCTCAGAAAGAGCCGTGGTGTGCGTTTTCGCCGGAAAACGCGTTTTCGGCCGAAAACGTGTACGTTTGCACGTCCCGGCCACAGGGAAGCTGCTAGACGGGAATTCTCTGCCTGGTTCTACCCGCTGCCCGGAACGCTACGCAGGGCAAAAGCGATTCTCGTCCTCCGTGCTTGCTTTTTCTCAGAAAGAGCCGTGGTGTGCGTTTTCGCCGGAAAACGCGTTTTCGGCAGAAAACGTGTACGTTTGCACTTCCCGGTCACAGGGAAGCTGCTAGCCGGGAATTCTCTGCCTGGTTCTACCCGCTGCCCGGAACGCTACGCAGGGCAAAAGCGATTCTCGTCCTCCGTGCTTGCTTTTTCTCAGAAAGAGCCGTGGTGTGCGTTTTCGCCGGAAAACGCGTTTTCGGGCGAAAACGTGTACGTTTGCACTTCCCGGCCACAGGGAAGCTGCTAGCCGGGAATTCTCTGCCTGGTTCTACCCGCTGCCCGGAACGCTACGCAGGGCAAAAGCGATTCTCGTCCTCCGTGCTTGCTTTTTCTCAGAAAGAGCCGTGGTGTGCTTTTTCGCCGGAAAACGCGTTTTCGGCCGAAAACGTGTACGTTTGCACTTCCCGGCCACAGGGAAGCTGCTAGCCGGGAATTCTCTGCCTGGTTCTACCCGCTGCCCGGAACGCTACGCAGGGCAAAAGCGATTCTCGTCCTCCGTGCTTGCTTTTTCTCAGAAAGAGCCGTGGTGTGCGTTTTCGCCGGAAAACGCGTTTTCGGCCGAAAACGTGTACGTTTGCACTTCCCGGCCACAGGGAAGCTGCTAGCAGGGAATTCGCTGCCTGGTTCTACCCGCTGCCCGGAACGCTACGCAGGGCAAAAGCGATTCTCGTCCTCCGTGCTTGCTTTTTCTCAGAAAGAGCCGTGGTGTGCGTTTTCGCCGGAAAACGCGTTTTCGGCCGAAAACGTGTACGTTTGCACTTCCCCGCCACAGGGAAGCTGCTAGCAGGGAATTCTCTGCATGGTTCTACCCGCTGCCCGGAACGCTACGCAGGGCAAAAGCGATTCTCGTCCTCCGTGCTTGCTTTTACTCAGAAAGAGCCGTGGTGTGCGTTTTCGCCGGAAAACGCGTTTTCTTCCGAAAACGTGTACGTTTGCACTTCCCGGCCACAGGGAAGCTGCTAGCCGGGAATTCTCTGCCTGGTTCTACCCGCTGCCCTGTATGCTACGCAGGGCAAAAGCGATTCTCGTCCTCCGTGCTTGCTTTTTCTCTGAAAGAGCCATGGTGTGCTTTTTTGCGCCAGAAAACGCGTTTTCGGCCGAAAACGTGTACGTTTGCACTTCCCGGCCACAGGGAAGCTGCTAGCCGGGAATTCTCTGCCTGGTTCTACCCGCTGCCCGGAACGCTACGCAGGGCAAAAGCGGTTCTCGTCCTCCGTGCTTGCTTTTTCTCAGAAAGAGCCGTGGTGTGCGTTTTCGCCGGAAAATGCGTTTTCGGCCGAAAACGTGTACGTTTGCACTTCCCGGCCACAGGGAAGCTGCTAGCCGGGAATTCTCTGCCTGGTTCTACCCGCTGCCCGGAACGCTACGCAGGGCAAAAGCGATTCTCGTCCTCCGTGCTTGCTTTTTCTCAGAAAGAGCCGTGGTGTGCGTTTTCGCCGGAAAACGCGTTTTCGGCCGAAAACGTGTACGTTTGCACTTCCCGGCCACAGGGAAGCTGCTAGCCGGGAATTCGCTGCCTGGTTCTACCCGCTGCCCGGAACGCTACGCAGGGCAAAAGCCATTCTCGTCCTCCGTGCTTGCTTTTTCTCAGAAAGAGCCGTGGTGTGCTTTTTCGCCGCAAAACGCGTTTTCGGCCGAAAACCTGTACGTTTGCACTTCCCGGCCACAGGGAAGCTGCTAGCCGGGAATTCGCTGCCTGGTTCTACCCGCTGCCCGGAACGCTACGCAGGGCAAAAGCGATTCTCGTCCTCCGTGCTTGCTTTATCTCAGAAAGAGCCGTGGTGTGCGTTTTCGCCGGAAAACGCGTTTTCGGCCGAAAACGTGTACGTTTGCACGTCCCGGCCACAGGGAAGCTGCTAGCCGGGAATTCTCTGCCTGGTTCTACCCGCTGCCCGGAACGCTACGCAGGGCAAAAGCGATTCTCGTCCTCCGTGCTTGCTTTTTCTCAGAAAGAGCCGTGGTGTGCGTTTTCGCCGGAAAACGCGTTTTCGGCCGAAAACGTGTACGTTTGCACTTCCCCGCCACAGGGAAGCTGCTAGCCGGGAATTCTCTGCCTGGTTCTACCCGCTGCCCGGAACGCTACGCAGGGCAAAAGCGATTCTCGTCCTCCGTGCTTGCTTTTTCTCAGAAAGAGCCGTGGTGTGCGTTTTCGCCGGAAAACGCGTTTTCGGCCGAAAACGTGTACGTTTGCACGTCCCGGCCACAGGGAAGCTGCTAGACGGGAATTCTCTGCCTGGTTCTACCCGCTGCCCGGAACGCTACGCAGGGCAAAAGCGGTTCTCGTCCTCCGTGCTTGCTTTTTCTCAGAAAGAGCCGTGGTGTGCGTTTTCGCCGGAAAACGCGTTTTCGGCCGAAAACGTGTACGTTTGCACTTCCCCGCCACAGGGAAGCTGCTAGCCGGGAATTCTCTGCCTGGTTCTACCCGCTGCCCGGAACGCTACGCAGGGCAAAAGCGATTCTCGTCCTCCGTGCTTGCTTTTTCTCAGAAAGAGCCGTGGTGTGCGTTTTCGCAGGAAAACACGTTTTCGGCCGAAAACGTGTACGTTTGCACTTCCCGGCCACAGGGAAGCTGCTAGCCGGGAATTCTCTGCCTGGTTCTACCCTCTGCCCGGAACGCTACGCAGGGCAAAAGCGATTCTCGTCCTCCGTGCTTGCTTTTTCTCAGAAAGAGCCGTGGTGTGCGTTTTCGCCGGAAAACGCGTTTTCGGCCGAAAACGTGTACGTTTGCACTTCCCGGCCACAGGGAAGCTGCTAGCCGGGAATTTTCTGCCTGGTTCTACCCGCTGCCCGGAACGCTACGCAGGGCAAAAGCGATTCTCGTCCTCCGTGCTTGCTTTTTCTCAGAAAGAGCCGTGGTGTGCGTTTTCGCCGGAAAACGCGTTTTCGGCCGAAAACGTGTACGTTTGCACTTCCCCGCCACAGGGAAGCTGCTAGCCGGGAATTCTCTGCCTGGTTCTACCCGCTGCCCGGAACGCTACGCAGGGCAAAAGCGATTCTCGTCCTCCGTGCTTGCTTTTTCTCAGAAAGAGCCGTGGTGTGCGTTTTCGCCGGAAAACGCGTTTTCGGCTGAAAACGTGTACGTTTGCACTTCCCTGACACAGGGAAGCTGCTAGACGGGAATTCTCTGCCTGGTTCTACCCGCTGCCCGGAACGCTACGCAGGGCAAAAGCGATTCTCGTCCTCCGTGCTTGCTTTTTCTCAGAAAGAGCCGTGGTGTGCGTTTTCGCCGGAAAACGCGTTTTCGGCCGAAAACGTGTACGTTTGCACGTCCCGGCCACAGGGAAGCTGCTAGCCGGGAATTCTCTGCCTGGTTCTACCCGCTGCCCGGAACGCTACGCAGGGCAAAAGCGATTCTCGTCCTCCGTGCTTGCTTTTTCTCAGAAAGAGCCGTGGTGTGCGTTTTCGCCGGAAAACGCGTTTTCGGCCGAAAACGTGTACGTTTGCAATTCCCCGCCACAGGGAAGCTGCTAGCCGGGAATTCTCTGCCTGGTTCTACCCGCTACCCGGAACGCTACGCAGGGCAAAAGCGATTCTCGTCCTCCGTGCTTGCTTTTTCTCAGAAAGAGCCGTGGTGTGCGTTTTCGCCGGAAAACGCGTTTTCGGCCGAAAACGTGTACGTTTGCACTTCCCCGCCACAGGGAAGATGCTAGCCGGGAATTCTCTGCCTGGTTCTACCCGCTGCCCGGAACGCTACGCAGGGCAAAAGCGATTCTCGTCCTCCGTGCTTGCTTTTTCTCAGAAAGAGCCGTGGTGTGCGTTTTCGCCGGAAAACGCGTTTTCGGCCGAAAACGTGTACGTTTGCACGTCCCGGCCACAGGGAAGCTGCTAGACGGGAATTCTCTGCCTGGTTCTACCCGCTGCCCGGAACGCTACGCAGGGCAAAAGCGGTTCTCGTCCTCCGTGCTTGCTTTTTCTCAGAAAGAGCCGTGGTGTGCGTTTTCGCCGGAAAACGCGTTTTCGGCCGAAAACGTGTACGTTTGCACTTCCCCGCCACAGGGAAGCTGCTAGCCGGGAATTCTCTGCCTGGTTCTACCCGCTGCCCGGAACGCTACGCAGGGCAAAAGCGATTCTCGTCCTCCGTGCTTGCTTTTTCTCAGAAAGAGCCGTGGTGTGCGTTTTCGCAGGAAAACGCGTTTTCGGCCAAAAACGTGATCGTTTGCACTTCCCGGCCACAGGGAAGCTGCTAGCCGGGAATTCTCTGCCTGGTTCTACCCTCTGCCCGGAACGCTACGCAGGGCAAAAGCGATTCTCGTCCTCCGTGCTTGCTTTTTCTCAGAAAGAGCCGTGGTGTGCGTTTTCGCCGGAAAACGCGTTTTCGGCCGAAAACGTGTACGTTTGCACTTCCCGGCCACAGGGAAGCTGCTAGCCGGGAATTTTCTGCCTGGTTCTACCCGCTGCCCGGAACGCTACGCAGGGCAAAAGCGATTCTCGTCCTCCGTGCTTGCTTTTTCTCAGAAAGAG
Organism: Athene noctua; assembly: GCF_965140245.1. Lineage (NCBI taxonomy): Eukaryota > Metazoa > Chordata > Aves > Strigiformes > Strigidae > Athene > Athene noctua. Next base: position 28,653 of record NW_027437558.1, on the reverse strand, counting down.
CCGTGGTGTGCGTTTTCGCCGGAAAACGCGTTTTCGGCCGAAAACGTGTACGTTTGCACTTCCCCGCCACAGGGAAGCTGCTAGCCGGGAATTCTCTGCCTGGTTCTACCCGCTGCCCGGAACGCTACGCAGGGCAAAAGCGATTCTCGTCCTCCGTGCTTGCTTTTTCTCAGAAAGAGCCGTGGTGTGCGTTTTCGCCGGAAAACGCGTTTTAGGCTGAAAACGTGTACGTTTGCACTTCCCTGACACAGGGAAGCTGCTAGACGGGAATTCTCTGCCTGGTTCTACCCGCTGCCCGGAACGCTACGCAGGGCAAAAGCGATTCTCGTCCTCCGTGCTTGCTTTTTCTCAGAAAGAGCCGTGGTGTGCGTTTTCGCCGGAAAACGCGTTTTCGGCCGAAAACGTGTACGTTTGCACGTCCCGGCCACAGGGAAGCTGCTAGCCGGGAATTCTCTGCCTGGTTCTACCCGCTGCCCGGAACGCTACGCAGGGCAAAAGCGATTCTCGTCCTCCGTGCTTGCTTTTTCTCAGAAAGAGCCGTGGTGTGCGTTTTCGCCGGAAAACGCGTTTTCGGCCGAAAACGTGTACGTTTGCAATTCCCCGCCACAGGGAAGCTGCTAGCCGGGAATTCTCTGCCTGGTTCTACCCGCTACCCGGAACGCTACGCAGGGCAAAAGCGATTCTCGTCCTCCGTGCTTGCTTTTTCTCAGAAAGAGCCGTGGTGTGCGTTTTCGCCGGAAAACGCGTTTTCGGCCGAAAACGTGTACGTTTGCACTTCCCCGCCACAGGGAAGCTGCTAGCCGGGAATTCTCTGCCTGGTTCTACCCGCTGCCCGGAACGCTACGCAGGGCAAAAGCGATTCTCGTCCTCCGTGCTTGCTTTTTCTCAGAAAGAGCCGTGGTGTGCGTTTTCGCCGGAAAACGCGTTTTCGGCCGAAAACGTGTACGTTTGCACTTCCCGGCCACAGGGAAGCTGCTAGCCGGGAATTCTCTGCCTGGTTCTACCCGCTGCCCGGAACGCTACGCAGGGCAAAAGCGATTCTCGTCCTCCGTGCTTGCTTTTTCTCAGAAAGAGCCGTGGTGTGCGTTTTCGCCGGAAAACGCATTTTCGGCCGAAAACGTGTACGTTTGCACTTCCCGGCCACAGGGAAGCTGCTAGCCGGGAATTCTCTGCCTGGTTCTACCCGCTGCCCGGAACGCTACGCAGGGCAAAAGCGATTCTCGTCCTCCGTGCTTGCTTTTTCTCAGAAAGAGCCGTGGTGTGCGTTTTCGCGGGAAAACGCGTTTTCGGCCGAAAACTTGTACGTTTGCACTTCCCAGCCACAGGGAAGCTGCTAGCCGGGAATTCTCTGCCTGGTTCTACCCGCTGCCCGGAACGCTACGCAGGCTAAAAGCGATCTCGTCCTCCGTGCTTGCTTTTTCTCAGAAAGAGCCGTGGTGTGCGTTTTCGCCGGAAAATGCGTTTTCGGCCGCAAACGTGTACGTTTGCACTTCCCGGTCACAGGGAAGCTGCTAGCCGGGAATTCTCTGCCTGGTTCTACCCGCTGCCCGGAACGCTACGCAGGGCAAAAGCGATTCTCGTCCTCCGTGCTTGCTTTTTCTCAGAAAGAGCCGTGGTGTGCGTTTTCGCCGGAAAACGCGTTTTCGGCCGAAAACGTGTACGTTTGCACTTCCCTGACACAGGGAAGCTGCTAGACGGGAATTCTCTGCCTGGTTCTACCCGCTGCCCGGAACGCTACGCAGGGCAAAAGCGATTCTCGTCCTCCGTGCTTGCTTTTTCTCAGAAAGAGCCGTGGTGTGCGTTTTCGCCGCAAAACGCGTTTTCGGCCGAAAACGTGTACGCTTGCACTTCCCGGCCACAGGGAAGCTGCTAGCCGGGAATTCTCTGCCTGGTTCTACCCGCTGCCCGGAACGCTACGCAGGGCAAAAGCGATTCTCGTCCTCGGTGCTTGCTTTATCTCAGAAAGAGCCGTGGTGTGCGTTTTCGCCGGAAAACGCGTTTTCGGCCAAAAACGTGATCGTTTGCAATTCCCCGCCACAGGGAAGCTGCTAGCCGGGAATTCTCTGCCTGGTTCTACCCGCTGCCCGGAACGCTACGCAGGGCAAAAGCGATTCTCGTCCTCCGTGCTTGCTTTTTCTCAGAAAGAGCCGTGGTGTGCGTTTTCGCCGGAAAACACGTTTTCGGCCGAAAACGTGTACGTTTGCACTTCCCCGCCACAGGGAAGCTGCTAGCCGGGAATTCTCTGCCTGGTTCTACCCGCTGCCCGGAACGCTACGCAGGGCAAAAGCGATTCTCGTCCTCCGTGCTTGCTTTTTCTCAGAAAGAGCCGTGGTGTGCGTTTTCGCCGGAAAACGCGTTTTCGGCCGAAAACGTGTACGTTTGCACTTCCCGGCCACAGGGAAGCTGCTAGCCGGGAATTCTCTGCCTGGTTCTACCCGCTGCCCGGAACGCTACGCAGGGCAAAAGCGATTCTCGTCCTCCGTGCTTGCTTTTTCTCAGAAAGAGCCGTGGTGTGCGTTTTCGCCGGAAAACGCGTTTTCGGCCGAAAACGTGTACGTTTGCACTTCCCCGCCACAGGGAAGCTGCTAGCCGGGAATTCTCTGCCTGGTTCTACCCGCTGCCCGGAACGCTACGCAGGGCAAAAGCGATTCTCGTCCTCCGTGCTTGCTTTTTCTCAGAAAGATCCGTGGTGTGCGTTTTCGCCGGAAAACGCGTTTTCGGCCAAAAACGTGTACGTTTGCACTTCCCCGACACAGGGAATCTGCTAGCCGGGAATTCTCTGCCTGGTTCTACCCGCTACCCGGAACGCTACGCAGGGCAAAAGCAATTCTCGTCCTCCGTGCTTGCTTTTTCTCAGAAAGAGCCGTGGTGTGCGTTTTCGCCGGAAAACGCGTTTTCGGCCGAAAACGTGTACGTTTGCACTTCCCCGCCACAGGGAAGCTGCTAGCCGGGAATTCTCTGCCTGGTTCTACCCGCTGCCCGGAACGCTACGCAGGGCAAAAGCGATTCTCGTCCTCCGTGCTTGCTTTTTCTCAGAAAGAGCCGTGGTGTGCGTTTTCGCCGGAAAACGCGTTTTCGGCCGAAAACGTGTACGTTTGCACTTCCCTGACACAGGGAAGCTGCTAGCCGGGAATTCTCTGCCTGGTTCTACCCGCTGCCCGGAACGCTACGCAGGGCAAAAGCGATTCTCGTCCTCCGTGCTTGCTTTTTCTCAGAAAGAGCCGTGGTGTGCGTTTTCGCCGGAAAACGCGTTTTCGGCCGAAAACGTGTACGTTTGCACTTCCCGGCCACAGGGAAGCTGCTGGACGGGAATTCTCTGCCTGGTTCTACCCGCTGCCCGGAACGCTACGCAGGGCAAAAGCGATTCTCGTCCTCCGTGCTTGCTTTTTCTCAGAAAGAGCCGTGGTGTGCGTTTTCGCTGCAAAACGCGTTTTCGGCAGAAAACGTGTACGTTTGCAGTTCCCGGCCACAGGAAAGCTGCTAGCCGGGAATTCTCTGCCTGGTTCTACCCGCTGCCCGGAACGCTACGCAGGGCAAAAGCGGTTCTCGTCCTCCGTGCTTGCTTTTTCTCAGAAAGAGCCGTGGTGTGCGTTTTCGCCGGAAAACGCGTTTTCGGCCGAAAACGTGTACGTTTGCACTTCCCCGCCACAGGGAAGCTGCTAGCCGGGAATTCTCTGCCTGGTTCTACCCGCTGCCCGGAACGCTACGCAGGGCAAAAGCGATTCTCGTCCTCCGTGCTTGCTTTTTCTCAGAAAGAGCCGTGGTGTGCGTTTTCGCGGGAAAACACGTTTTCGGCCGAAAACGTGTACGTTTGCACTTCCCGGCCACAGGGAAGCTGCTAGCCGGGAATTCTCTGCCTGGTTCTACCCGCTGCCCGGAACGCTACGCAGGGCAAAAGCGATTCTCGTCCTCCGTGCTTGCTTTTTCTCAGAAAGAGCCGTGGTGTGCGTTTTCGCCGGAAAACGCGTTTTCGGCCGAAAACGTGTACGTTTGCACGTCCCGGCCACTGGGAAGCTGCTAGCCGGGAATTTTCTGCCTGGTTCTACCCGCTGCCCGGAACGCTACGCAGGGCAAAAGCGATTCTCGTCCTCCGTGCTTGCTTTTTCTCAGAAAGAGCCGTGGTGTGCGTTTTCGCCGGAAAACGCGTTTTCGGCCGAAAACGTGTACGTTTGCACTTCCCCGCCACAGGGAAGCTGCTAGCCGGGAATTCTCTGCCTGGTTCTACCCGCTGCCCGGAACGCTACGCAGGGCAAAAGCGATTCTCGTCCTCCGTGCTTGCTTTTTCTCAGAAAGAGCCGTGGTGTGCGTTTTCGCCGGAAAACGCGTTTTCGGCTGAAAACGTGTACGTTTGCACTTCCCTGACACAGGGAAGCTGCTAGCCGGGAATTCTCTGCCTGGTTCTACCCGCTGCCCGGAACGCTACGCAGGGCAAAAGCGATTCTCGTCCTCCGTGCTTGCTTTTTCTCAGAAAGAGCCGTGGTGTGCGTTTTCGCCGGAAAACGCGTTTTCGGCCGAAAACGTGTACGTTTGCACGTCCCGGCCACAGGGAAGCTGCTAGCCGGGAATTCGCTGCCTGGTTCTACCCGCTGCCCGGAACGCTACGCAGGGCAAAAGCGATTCTCGTCCTCTGTGCTTGCTTTTTCTCAGAAAGAGCCGTGGTGTGCGTTTTCGCCGGAAAACGCGTTTTCGGCCGAAAACGTGTACGTTTGCAATTCCCCGCCACAGGGAAGCTGCTAGCCGGGAATTCTCTGCCTGGTTCTACCCGCTACCCGGAACGCTACGCAGGGCAAAAGCGATTCTCGTCCTCCGTGCTTGCTTTTTCTCAGAAAGAGCCGTGGTGTGCGTTTTCGCCGGAAAACGCGTTTTCGGCCGAAAACGTGTACGTTTGCACTTCCCCGCCACAGGGAAGCTGCTAGACGGGAATTCTCTGCCTGGTTCTACCCGCTGCCCGGAACGCTACGCAGGGCAAAAGCGATTCTCGTCCTCCGTGCTTGCTTTTTCTCAGAAAGAGCCGTGGTGTGCGTTTTCGCCGGAAAACGCATTTTCGGCCGAAAACGTGTACGTTTGCACTTCCCGGCCACAGGGAAGCTGCTAGCCGGGAATTCTCTGCCTGGTTCTACCCGCTGCCCGGAACGCTACGCAGGGCAAAAGCGATTCTCGTCCTCCGTGCTTGCTTTTTCTCAGAAAGAGCCGTGGTGTGCGTTTTCGCGGGAAAACGCGTTTTCGGCCGAAAACGTGTACGTTTGCACTTCCCAGCCACAGGGAAGCTGCTAGCCGGGAATTCTCTGCCTGGTTCTACCCGCTGCCCGGAACGCTACGCAGGCTAAAAGCGATTCTCGTCCTCCGTGCTTGCTTTTTCTCAGAAAGAGCCGTGGTGTGCGTTTTCGCCGGAAAACGCGTTTTCGGCCGCAAACGTGTACGTTTGCACTTCCCGGCCACAGGGAAGCTGCTAGCCGGGAATTTTCTGCCTGGTTCTACCCGCTGCCCGGAACGCTACGCAGGGCAAAAGCGATTCTCGTCCTCCGTGCTTGCTTTTTCTCAGAAAGAGCCGTGGTGTGCGTTTTCGCCAGAAAACGCGTTTTCGGCCGAAAACGTGTACGTTTACACTTCCCTGACACAGGGAAGCTGCTAGACGGGAATTCTCTGCCTGGTTCTACCCGCTGCCCGGAACGCTACGCAGGGCAAAAGCGATTCTCGTCCTCCGTGCTTGCTTTATCTCAGAAAGAGCCGTGGTGTGCGTTTTCGCCGGAAAACGCGTTTTCGGCCAAAAACGTGATCGTTTGCAATTCCCCGCCACAGGGAAGCTGCTAGCCGGGAATTCTCTGCCTGGTTCTACCCGCTGCCCGGAACGCTACGCAGGGCAAAAGCGATTCTCGTCCTCCGTGCTTGCTTTTTCTCAGAAAGCCGTGGTGTGCGTTTTCGCCGGAAAACGCGTTTTCGGCCGAAAACGTGTACGTTTGCACTTCCCCGCCACAGGGAAGCTGCTAGCCGGGAATTCTCTGCCTGGTTCTACCCGCTGCCCGGAACGCTACGCAGGGCAAAAGCGATTCTCGTCCTCCGTGCTTGCTTTTTCTCAGAAAGAGCCGTGGTGTGCGTTTTCGCCGGAAAACGCGTTTTCGGCCGAAAACGTGTACGTTTGCACTTCCCGGCCACAGGGAAGCTGCTAGCCGGGAATTTTCTGCCTGGTTCTACCCGCTTCCCGGAACGCTACGCAGGGCAAAAGCGATTCTCGTCCTCCGTGCTTGCTTTTTCTCAGAAAGAGCCGTGGTGTGCGTTTTCGCCGGAAAACGCGTTTTCGGCCGAAAACGTGTACGTTTGCACTTCCCTGACACAGGGAAGCTGCTAGCCGGGAATTCTCTGCCTGGTTCTACCCGCTGCCCGGAACGCTACGCAGGGCAAAAGCGATTCTCGTCCTCCGTGCTTGCTTTTTCTCAGAAAGAGCCGTGGTGTGCGTTTTCGACGGAAAACGCGTTTTTGGCCGAAATCGTGTACGTTTGCACGTCCCGGCCACAGGGAAGCTGCTAGCCGGGAATTCTCTGCCTGGTTCTACCCGCTGCCCGGAACGCTACGCAGGGCAAAAGCGATTCTCGTCCTCCGTGCTTGCTTTTTCTCAGAAAGATCCGTGGTGTGCGTTTTCGCCGGAAAACGCGTTTTCGGCCAAAAACGTGTACGTTTGCACTTCCCCGACACAGGGAATCTGCTAGCCGGGAATTCTCTGCCTGGTTCTACCCGCTACCCGGAACGCTACGCAGGGCAAAAGCAATTCTCGTCCTCCGTGCTTGCTTTTTCTCAGAAAGAGCCGTGGTGTGCGTTTTCGCCGGAAAACGCGTTTTCGGCCGAAAACGTGTACGTTTGCACTTCCCCGCCACAGGGAAGCTGCTAGCCGGGAATTCTCTGCCTGGTTCTACCCGCTGCCCGGAACGCTACGCAGGGCAAAAGCGATTCTCGTCCTCCGTGCTTGCTTTTTCTCAGAAAGAGCCGTGGTGTGCGTTTTCGCCGGAAAACGCGTTTTCGGCAGAAAACGTGTACGTTTGCACTTCCCTGACACAGGGAAGCTGCTAGCCGGGAATTCTCTGCCTGGTTCTACCCGCTGCCCGGAACGCTACGCAGGGCAAAAGCGATTCTCGTCCTCCGTGCTTGCTTTTTCTCAGAAAGAGCCGTGGTGTGCGTTTTCGCCGCAAAACGCGTTTTCGGCCGAAAACGTGTACGTTTGCACTTCCCGGCCACAGGGAAGCTGCTAGCCGGGAATTCTCTGCCTGGTTCTACCTGCTGCCCGGAACGCTACGCAGGGCAAAAGCGATTCTCGTCCTCCGTGCTTGCTTTTTCTCAGAAAGAGCCGTGGTGTGCGTTTTCGCCGGAAAACGCGTTTTCGGCCGAAAACGTGTACGTTTGCACTTCCCCGACACAGGGAAGCTGCTAGCCGGGAATTCTCTGCCTGGTTCTACCCGCTGCCCGGAACGCTACGCAGGGCAAAAGCGATTCTCGTCCTCCGTGCTTGCTTTTTCTCAGAAAGAGCCGTGGTGTGCGTTTTCGCCGGAAAACGCGTTTTCGGCAGAAAACGTGTACGTTTGCAGTTCCCCGCCACAGGGAAGCTGCTAGCCGGGAATTCTCTGCCTGGTTCTACCCGCTGCCCGGAATGCTACGCAGGGCAAAAGCGATTCTCGTCCTCCGTGCTTGCTTTTTCTCAGAAAGAGCCGTGGTGTGCGTTTTCACCGGAAAACGCGTTTTCGGCCGAAAACGTGTACGTTTGCACTTCCCCGCCACAGGGAAGCTGCTAGACGGGAATTCTCTGCCTGGTTCTACCCGCTGCCCGGAACGCTACGCAGGGCAAAAGCGATTCTCGTCCTCCGTGCTTGCTTTTTCTCAGAAAGAGCCGTGGTGTGCGTTTTCGCCGGAAAACGCATTTTCGGCCGAAAACGTGTACGTTTGCACTTCCCGGCCACAGGGAAGCTGCTAGCCGGGAATTCTCTGCCTGGTTCTACCCGCTGCCCGGAACGCTACGCAGGGCAAAAGCGATTCTCGTCCTCCGTGCTTGCTTTTTCTCAGAAAGAGCCGTGGTGTTCGTTTTCGCGGGAAAACGCGTTTTCGGCCGAAAACGTGTACGTTTGCACTTCCCAGCCACAGGGAAGCTGCTAGCCGGGAATTCTCTGCCTGGTTCTACCCGCTGCCCGGAACGCTACGCAGGCTAAAAGCGATTCTCGTCCTCCGTGCTTGCTTTTTCTCAGAAAGAGCCGTGGTGTGCGTTTTCGCCGGAAAACGCGTTTTCGGCCGCAAACGTGTACGTTTGCACTTCCCGGCCACAGGGAAGCTGCTAGCCGGGAATTTTCTGCCTGGTTCTACCCGCTGCCCGGAACGCTACGCAGGGCAAAAGCGATTCTCGTCCTCCGTGCTTGCTTTTTCTCAGAAAGAGCCGTGGTGTGCGTTTTCGCCGGAAAACGCGTTTTCGGCCGAAAACGTGTACGTTTGCACTTCCCGGCCACAGGGAAGCTGCTAGCCGGGAATTCTCTGCCTGGTTCTACCCGCTGCCCGGAACGCTACGCAGGGCAAAAGCGATTCTCGTCCTCCGTGCTTGCTTTTTCTCAGAAAGAGCCGTGGTGTGCGTTTTCGCCGGAAAACGCGTTTTCGGCCGAAAACGTGTACGTTTGCACTTCCCTGACACAGGGAAGCTGCTAGCCGGGAATTCTCTGCCTGGTTCTACCCGCTGCCCGGAACGCTACGCAGGGCATAAGCGATTCTCGTCCTCCGTGCTTGCTTTTTCTCAGAAAGAGCCGTGGTGTGCGTTTTCGCCGGAAAACGCGTTTTCGGCCGAAAACGTGTACGTTTGCACTTCCCGGCCACAGGGAAGCTGCTAGCCGGGAATTCTCTGCCTGGTTCTACCCGCTGCCCGGAACGCTACGCAGGGCAAAAGCGATTCTCGTCCTCCGTGCTTGGTTTTTCTCAGAAAGAGCCGTGGTGTGCGTTTTCGCCGGAAAACGCGTTTTCGGCCGAAAACGTGTACGTTTGCACGTCCCGGCCACAGGGAAGCTGCTAGACGGGAATTCTCTGCCTGGTTCTACCCGCTGCCCGGAACGCTACGCAGGGCAAAAGCGATTCTCGTCCTCCGTGCTTGCTTTTTCTCAGAAAGAGCCGTGGTGTGCTTTTTCGCCGGAAAACGCTTTTTCGGCCGAAAACGTGTACGTTTCCACTTCCCCGCCACAGGGAAGCTGCTAGCCGGGAATTCTCTGCCTGGTTCTACCCGCTGCCCGGAACGCTACGCAGGGCAAAAGCGATTCTCGTCCTCCGTGCTTGCTTTTTCTCAGAAAGAGCCGTGGTGTGCGTTTTCGCCGGAAAACGCGTTTTCTGCCGAAAACGTGTACGTTTGCACTTCCCGGCCACAGGGAAGCTGCTAGCCGGGAATTCTCTGCCTGGTTCTACCCGCTGCCCGGTATGCTACGCAGAGCAAAAGCGATTCTCGTCCTCCGTGCTTGCTTTTTCTCAGAAAAAGCCGTGGTGTGCGTTTTCGCCGGAAAACGCGTTTTCGGCCGAAAACGTGTACGTTTGCACTTCCCCGCCACAGGGAAGCTGCTAGCCAGGAATTCTCTGCCTGGTTCTACCCGCTGCCCGGAACGCTACGCAGGGCAAAAGCGATTCTCGTCCTCCGTGCTTGCTTTTTCTCAGAAAGAGCCGTGGTGTGCGTTTTCGCCGGAAAACGCGTTTTCGGCCGAAAACGTGTACGTTTGCACTTCCCGGCCACAGGGAAGCTGCTAGCCGGGAATTCTCTGCCTGGTTCTACCCGCTGCCCGGAACGCTACGCAGGGCAAAAGCGATTCTCGTCCTCTGTGCTTGCTTTTTCTCAGAAAGAGCCGTGGTGTGCGTTTTCGCCGCAAAACGCGTTTTCGGCCGAAAACGTGTACGTTTGCACGTCCCGGCCACAGGGAAGCTGCTAGACGGGAATTCTCTGCCTGGTTCTACCCGCTGCCCGGAACGCTACGCAGGGCAAAAGCGATTCTCGTCCTCCGTGCTTGCTTTTTCTCAGAAAGAGCCGTGGTGTGCGTTTTCGCCGGAAAACGCGTTTTCGGCAGAAAACGTGTACGTTTGCACTTCCCCGCCACAGGGAAGCTGCTAGCCGGGAATTCTCTGCCTGGTTCTACCCGCTGCCCGGAACGCTACGCAGGGCAAAAGCGATTCTCGTCCTCCGTGCTTGCTTTTTCTCAGAAAGAGCCGTGGTGTGCGTTTTCGCCGGAAAACGCGTTTTCGGCCGCAAACGTGTACGTTTGCACTTCCCGGCCACAGGGAAGCTGCTAGCCGGGAATTCTCTGCCTGGTTCTACCCGCTGCCCGGAACGCTACGCAGGGCAAAAGCGATTCTCGTCCTCCGTGCTTGCTTTTTCTCAGAAAGAGCCGTGGTGTGCGTTTTTGCCGGAAAACGCGTTTTCGGCAGAAAACGTGTACGTTTGCACTTCCCCGCCACAGGGAAGCTGCTAGCCGGGAATTCTCTGCCTGGTTCTACCCGCTGCCCGGAACGCTACGCAGGGCAAAAGCGATTCTCGTCCTCCGTGCTTGCTTTTTCTCAGAAAGAGCCGTGGTGTGCGTTTTCACCGGAAAACGCGTTTTCGGCCGAAAACGTGTACGTTTGCACTTCCCGGCCACAGGGAAGCTGCTAGCAGGGAATTCGCTGCCTGGTTCTACCCGCTGCCCGGAACGCTACGCAGGGCAAAAGCGATTCTCGTCCTCCGTGCTTGCTTTTTCTCAGAAAGAGCCGTGGTGTGCGTTTTCGCCGGAAAACGCGTTTTCGGCCGAAAACGTGTACGTTTGCACTTCCCCGCCACAGGGAAGCTGCTAGCAGGGAATTCGCTGCCTGGTTCTACCCGCTGCCCGGAACGCTACGCAGGGCAAAAGCGATTCTCGTCCTCCGTGCTTGCTTTTTCTCAGAAAGAGCCGTGGTGTGCGTTTTCGCCGGAAAACGCGTTTTCGGCCGAAAACGTGTACGTTTGCACTTCCCTGACACAGGGAAGCTGCTAGCCGGGAATTCTCTGCCTGGTTCTACCCGCTGCCCGGAACGCTACGCAGGGCATAAGCGATTCTCGTCCTCCGTGCTTGCTTTTTCTCAGAAAGAGCCGTGGTGTGCGTTTTCGCCGGAAAACGCGTTTTCGGCCGAAAACGTGTACGTTTGCACTTCCCGGCCACAGGGAAGCTGCTAGCCGGGAATTCTCTGCCTGGTTCTACCCGCTGCCCGGAACGCTACGCAGGGCAAAAGCGATTCTCGTCCTCCGTGCTTGGTTTTTCTCAGAAAGAGCCGTGGTGTGCGTTTTCGCCGGAAAACGCGTTTTCGGCCGAAAACGTGTACGTTTGCACGTCCCGGCCACAGGGAAGCTCCTAGACGGGAATTCTCTGCCTGGTTCTACCCGCTGCCCGGAACGCTACGCAGGGCAAAAGCGATTCTCGTCCTCCGTGCTTGCTTTTTCTCAGAAAGAGCCGTGGTGTGCTTTTTCGCCGGAAAACGCTTTTTCGGCCGAAAACGTGTACGTTTCCACTTCCCCGCCACAGGGAAGCTGCTAGCCGGGAATTCTCTGCCTGGTTCTACCCGCTGCCCGGAACGCTACGCAGGGCAAAAGCGATTCTCGTCCTCCGTGCTTGCTTTTTCTCAGAAAAAGCCGTGGTGTGCGTTTTCGCCGGAAAACGCGTTTTCGGCCGAAAACGTGTACGTTTGCACTTCCCCGCCACAGGGAAGCTGCTAGCCAGGAATTCTCTGCCTGGTTCTACCCGCTGCCCGGAACGCTACGCAGGGCAAAAGCGATTCTCGTCCTCCGTGCTTGCTTTTTCTCACAAAGAGCCGTGGTGTGCGTTTTCGCCGGAAAACGCGTTTTCGGCCGAAAACGTGTACGTTTGCACTTCCCGGCCACAGGGAAGCTGCTAGCCGGGAATTCTCTGCCTGGTTCTACCCGCTGCCCGGAACGCTACGCAGGGCAAAAGCGATTCTCGTCCTCCGTGCTTGCTTTTTCTCAGAAAGAGCCGTGGTGTGCGTTTTCGCCGCAAAACGCGTTTTCGGCCGAAAACGTGTACGTTTGCACGTCCCGGCCACAGGGAAGCTGCTAGACGGGAATTCTCTGCCTGGTTCTACCCGCTGCCCGGAACGCTACGCAGGGCAAAAGCGATTCTCGTCCTCCGTGCTTGCTTTTTCTCAGAAAGAGCCGTGGTGTGCGTTTTCGCCGGAAAACGCGTTTTCGGCAGAAAACGTGTACGTTTGCACTTCCCCGCCACAGGGAAGCTGCTAGCCGGGAATTCTCTGCCTGGTTCTACCCGCTGCCCGGAACGCTACGCAGGGCAAAAGCGATTCTCGTCCTCCGTGCTTGCTTTTTCTCAGAAAGAGCCGTGGTGTGCGTTTTCGCCGGAAAACGCGTTTTCGGCCGAAAACGTGTACGTTTGCACTTCCCGGCCACAGGGAAGCTGCTAGCCGGGAATTCTCTGCCTGGTTCTACCCGCTGCCCGGAACGCTACGCAGGGCAAAAGCGATTCTCGTCCTCCGTGCTTGCTTTTTCTCAGAAAGAGCCGTGGTGTGCGTTTTTGCCGGAAAACGCGTTTTCGGCAGAAAACGTGTACGTTTGCACTTCCCCGCCACAGGGAAGCTGCTAGCCGGGAATTCTCTGCCTGGTTCTACCCGCTGCCCGGAACGCTACGCAGGGCAAAAGCGATTCTCGTCCTCCGTGCTTGCTTTTTCTCAGAAAGAGCCGTGGTGTGCGTTTTCGCCGGAAAACGCGTTTTCGGCCGAAAACGTGTACGTTTGCACTTCCCCGCCACAGGGAAGCTGCTAGCAGGGAATTCGCTGCCTGGTTCTACCCGCTGCCCGGAACGCTACGCAGGGCAAAAGCGATTCTCGTCCTCCGTGCTTGCTTTTTCTCAGAAAGAGCCGTGGTGTGCGTTTTCGCCGGAAAACGCGTTTTCGGCCGAAAACGTGTACGTTTGCACGTCCCGGCCACAGGGAAGCTGCTAGCCGGGAATTCGCTGCCTGGTTCTACCCGCTGCCCGGAACGCTACGCAGGGCAAAAGCGATTCTCGTCCTCCGTGCTTGCTTTTTCTCAGAAAGAGCCGTGGTGTGCTTTTTCGCCGGAAAACGCGTTTTCGGCCGAAAACGTGTACGTTTGCACGTCCCGGCCACAGGGAAGCTGCTAGCCGGGAATTCTCTGCCTGGTTCTACCCGCTGCCCGGAACGCTACGCAGGGCAAAAGCGATTCTCGTCCTCCGTGCTTGCTTTTTCTCAGAAAGAGCCGTGGTGTGCGTTTTCGCCGGAAAACGCGTTTTCTGCCAAAAACGTTTACGTTTGCACTTCCCGGCCACAGGGAAGCTGCTAGACGGGAATTCTCTGCCTGGTTCTACAGGCTGCCCGGTATGCTACGCAGGGCAAAAGCGATTCTCGTCCTCCGTGCTTGCTTTTTCTCAGAAAGAGCCGTGGTGTGCTTTTTCGCCGGAAAACGCGTTTTCGGCCGAAAACGTGTACGTTTGCACTTCCCCGCCACAGGGAAGCTGCTAGCCGGGAATTCTCTGCCTGGTTCTACCCGCTGCCCGGAACGCTACGCAGGGCAAAAGCGATTCTCGTCCTCCGTGCTTGCTTTTTCTCAGAAAGAGCCGTGGTGTGCGTTTTCGCCGGAAAACGCGTTTTCGGCCGAAAACGTGTACGTTTGCACGTCCCGGCCACAGGGAAGCTGCTAGACGGGAATTCTCTGCCTGGTTCTACCCGCTGCCCGGAACGCTACGCAGGGCAAAAGCGATTCTCGTCCTCCGTGCTTGCTTTTTCTCAGAAAGAGCCGTGGTGTGCGTTTTCGCCGGAAAACGAGTTTTCGGCAGAAAACGTGTACGTTTGCACTTCCCGGCCACAGGGAAGCTGCTAGCCGGGAATTCTCTGCCTGGTTCTACCCGCTGCCCGGAACGCTACGCAGGGCAAAAGCGATTCTCGTCCTCCGTGCTTGCTTTTTCTCAGAAAGAGCCGTGGTGTGCGTTTTCGCCGGAAAACGCGTTTTCGGGCGAAAACGTGTACGTTTGCACTTCCCGGCCACAGGGAAGCTGCTAGCCGGGAATTCTCTGCCTGGTTCTACCCGCTGCCCGGAACGCTACGCAGGGCAAAAGCGATTCTCGTCCTCCGTGCTTGCTTTTTCTCAGAAAGAGCCGTGGTGTGCTTTTTCGCCGGAAAACGCGTTTTCGGCCGAAAACGTGTACGTTTGCACTTCCCCGCCACAGGGAAGCTGCTAGCCGGGAATTCTCTGCCTGGTTCTACCCGCTGCCCGGAACGCTACGCAGGGCAAAAGCGATTCTCGTCCTCCGTGCTTGCTTTTTCTCAGAAAGAGCCGTGGTGTGCGTTTTCGCCGGAAAACGCGTTTTCGGCCGAAAACGTGTACGTTTGCACTTCCCGGCCACAGGGAAGCTGCTAGCCGGGAATTCGCTGCCTGGTTCTACCCGCTGCCCGGAACGCTACGCAGGGCAAAAGCGATTCTCGTCCTCCGTGCTTGCTTTTTCTCAGAAAGAGCCGTGGTGTGCTTTTTCGCCGCAAAACGCGTTTTCGGCCGAAAACCTGTACGTTTGCACTTCCCGGCCACAGGGAAGCTGCTAGCCGGGAATTCTCTGCCTGGTTCTACCCGCTGCCCGGAACGCTACGCAGGGCAAAAGCGATTCTCGTCCTCCGTGCTTGCTTTATCTCAGAAAGAGCCGTGGTGTGCGTTTTCGCCGGAAAACGCGTTTTCGGCCGAAAACGTGTACGTTTGCACGTCCCGGCCACAGGGAAGCTGCTAGCCGGGAATTCTCTGCCTGGTTCTACCCGCTGCCCGGAACGCTACGCAGGGCAAAAGCGATTCTCGTCCTCCGTGCTTGCTTTTTCTCAGAAAGAGCCGTGGTGTGCGTTTTCGCCGGAAAACGCGTTTTCGGCCGAAAACGTGTACGTTTGCACTTCCCCGCCACAGGGAAGCTGCTAGCCGGGAATTCTCTGCCTGGTTCTACCCGCTGCCCGGAACGCTACGCAGGGCAAAAGCGATTCTCGTCCTCCGTGCTTGCTTTTTCTCAGAAAGAGCCGTGGTGTGCGTTTTCGCCGGAAAACGCGTTTTCGGCAGAAAACGTGTACGTTTGCACGTCCCGGCCACAGGGAAGCTGCTAGACGGGAATTCTCTGCCTGGTTCTACCCGCTGCCCGGAACGCTACGCAGGGCAAAAGCGATTCTCGTCCTCCGTGCTTGCTTTTACTCAGAAAGAGCCGTGGTGTGCGTTTTCGCCGGAAAACGCGTTTTCGGCCGAAAACGTGTACGTTTGCACGTCCCGGCCACAGGGAAGCTGCTAGACGGGAATTCTCTGCCTGGTTCTACCCGCTGCCCGGAACGGTACGCAGGGCAAAAGCGATTCTCGTCCTCCGTGCTTGCTTTTTCTCAGAAAGAGCCGTGGTGTGCGTTTTCGCCGGAAAACGAGTTTTCGGCAGAAAACGTGTACGTTTGCACTTCCCGGTCACAGGGAAGCTGCTAGCCGGGAATTCTCTGCCTGGTTCTACCCGCTGCCCGGAACGCTACGCAGGGCAAAAGCGATTCTCGTCCTCCGTGCTTGCTTTTTTTCAGAAAGAGCCGTGGTGTGCGTTTTCGCCGGAAAACGCGTTTTCGGGCGAAAACGTGTACGTTTGCACTTCCCGGCCACAGGGAAGCTGCTAGCCGGGAATTCTCTGCCTGGTTCTACCCGCTGCCCGGAACGCTACGCAGGGCAAAAGCGATTCTCGTCCTCCGTGCTTGCTTTTTCTCAGAAAGAGCCGTGGTGTGCGTTTTCGCCGGAAAACGCGTTTTCGGCCGAAAACGTGTACGTTTGCACTTCCCCGCCACAGGGAAGCTGCTAGCCGGGAATTCTCTGCCTGGTTCTACCCGCTGCCCGGAACGCTACGCAGGGCAAAAGCGATTCTCGTCCTCCGTGCTTGCTTTTTCTCAGAAAGAGCCGTGGTGTGCGTTTTCGCCGGAAAACGCGTTTTCGGCCGAAAACGTGTACGTTTGCACTTCCCGGCCACAGGGAAGCTGCTAGCCGGGAATTCGCTGCCTGGTTCTACCCGCTGCCCGGAACGCTACGCAGGGCAAAAGCGATTCTCGTCCTCCGTGCTTGCTTTATCTCAGAAAGAGCCGTGGTGTGCGTTTTCGCCGGAAAACGCGTTTTCGGCCGAAAACGTGTACGTTTGCACGTCCCGGCCACTGGGAAGCTGCTAGCCGGGAATTCTCTGCCTGGTTCTACCCGCTGCCCGGAACGCTACGCAGGGCAAAAGCGATTCTCGTCCTCCGTGCTTGCTTTTTCTCAGAAAGAGCCGTGGTGTGCGTTTTCGCCGGAAAACGCGTTTTCGGCCGAAAACGTGTACGTTTGCACTTCCCCGCCACAGGGAAGCTGCTAGCCGGGAATTCTCTGCCTGGTTCTACCCGCTGCCCGGAACGCTACGCAGGGCAAAAGCGATTCTCGTCCTCCGTGCTTGCTTTTTCTCAGAAAGAGCCGTGGTGTGCGTTTTCGCCGGAAAACGCGTTTTCGGCCGAAAACGTGTACGTTTGCACGTCCCGGCCACAGGGAAGCTGCTAGACGGGAATTCTCTGCCTGGTTCTACCCGCTGCCCGGAACGCTACGCAGGGCAAAAGCGATTCTCGTCCTCCGTGCTTGCTTTTACTCAGAAAGAGCCGTGGTGTGCGTTTTCGCCGGAAAACGCGTTTTCTTCCGAAAACGTGTACGTTTGCACTTCCCGGCCACAGGGAAGCTGCTAGCCGGGAATTCTCTGCCTGGTTCTACCCGCTGCCCGGTATGCTACGCAGGGCAAAAGCGATTCTCGTCCTCCGTGCTTGCTTTTTCTTAGAAAGAGCCATGGTGTGCTTTTTTGCGCCAGAAAACGCGTTTTCGGCCGAAAACGTGTACGTTTGCACTTCCCCGCCACAGGGAAGCTGCTAGCCGGGAATTCTCTGCCTGGTTCTACCCGCTGCCCGGAACGCTACGCAGGGCAAAAGCGGTTCTCGTCCTCCGTGCTTGCTTTTTCTCAGAAAGAGCCGTGGTGTGCGTTTTCGCCGGAAAATGCGTTTTCGGCCGAAAACGTGTACGTTTGCACTTCCCGGCCACAGGGAAGCTGCTAGCCGGGAATTCTCTGCCTGGTTCTACCCGCTGCCCGGAACGCTACGCAGGGCAAAAGCGATTCTCGTCCTCCGTGCTTGCTTTTTCTCAGAAAGAGCCGTGGTGTGCGTTTTCGCCGGAAAACGCGTTTTCGGCCGAAAACGTGTACGTTTGCACTTCCCGGCCACAGGGAAGCTGCTAGCCGGGAATTCGCTGCCTGGTTCTACCCGCTGCCCGGAACGCTACGCAGGGCAAAAGCGATTCTCGTCCTCCGTGCTTGCTTTTTCTCAGAAAGAGCCGTGGTGTGCTTTTTCGCCGCAAAACGCGTTTTCGGCCGAAAACCTGTACGTTTGCACTTCCCGGCCACAGGGAAGCTGCTAGCCGGGAATTCTCTGCCTGGTTCTACCCGCTGCCCGGAACGCTACGCAGGGCAAAAGCGATTCTCGTCCTCCGTGCTTGCTTTTTCTCAGAAAGAGCCGTGGTGTGCGTTTTCGCCGGAAAACGCGTTTTCGGCCGAAAACGTGTACGTTTGCACGTCCCGGCCACAGGGAAGCTGCTAGCCGGGAATTCTCTGCCTGGTTCTACCCGCTGCCCGGAACGCTACGCAGGGCAAAAGCGATTCTCGTCCTCCGTGCTTGCTTTTTCTCAGAAAGAGCCGTGGTGTGCGTTTTCGCCGGAAAACGCGTTTTCGGCCGAAAACGTGTACGTTTGCACTTCCCCGCCACAGGGAAGCTGCTAGCCGGGAATTCTCTGCCTGGTTCTACCCGCTGCCCGGAACGCTACGCAGGGCAAAAGCGATTCTCGTCCTCCGTGCTTGCTTTTTCTCAGAAAGAGCCGTGGTGTGCGTTTTCGCCGGAAAACGCGTTTTCGGCCGAAAACGTGTACGTTTGCACGTCCCGGCCACAGGGAAGCTGCTAGACGGGAATTCTCTGCCTGGTTCTACCCGCTGCCCGGAACGCTACGCAGGGCAAAAGCGATTCTCGTCCTCCGTGCTTGCTTTTTCTCAGAAAGAGCCGTGGTGTGCGTTTTCGCCGGAAAACGCGTTTTCGGCCGAAAACGTGTACGTTTGCACTTCCCGGCCACAGGGAAGCTGCTAGACGGGAATTCTCTGCCTGGTTCTACCCGCTGCCCGGAACGCTACGCAGGGCAAAAGCGATTCTCGTCCTCCGTGCTTGCTTTTTCTCAGAAAGAGCCGTGGTGTGCGTTTTCGCCGCAAAACGCGTTTTCGGCCGAAAACGTGTACGTTTGCACTTCCCCGCCACAGGGAAGCTGCTAGCCGGGAATTCTCTGCCTGGTTCTACCCGCTGCCCGGAACGCTACGCAGGGCAAAAGCGATTCTCGTCCTCCGTGCTTGCTTTATCTCAGAAAAAGCCGTGGTGTGCGTTTTCGCCGGAAAACGCGTTTTCGGCCGAAAACGTGTACGTTTGAACTTCCCCGCCACAGGGAAGCTGCTAGCCGGGAATTCTCTGCCTGGTTCTACCCGCTGATCGGAACGCTACGCAGGGCAAAAGCGATTCTCGTCCTCCGTGCTTGCTTTTTCTCAGAAAGAGCTGTGGTGTGCATTTTCGCCGGAAAACGCGTTTTCGGCCGAAAACGTGTACGTTTGCACTTCCCCGCCACAGGGAAGCTGCTAGCCGGGAATTCTCTGCATGGTTCTACCCGCTGCCCGGAACGCTACGCAGGGCAAAAGCGATTCTCGTCCTCCGTGCTTGCTTTTACTCAGAAAGAGCCGTGGTGTGCGTTTTCGCCGGAAAACGCGTTTTCGGCCGAAAACGTGTACGTTTGCACTTCCCGGCCACAGGGAAGCTGCTAGACGGGAATTCTCTGCCTGGTTCTACCCGCTGCCCGGTATGCTACGCAGGGCAAAAGCGATTCTCGTCCTCCGTGCTTGCTTTTTCTCAGAAAGAGCCATGGTGTGCTTTTTCGCCAGAAAACGCGTTTTCGGCCGAAAACGTGTGCTTTTGCACTTCCCCGCCACAGGGAAGCTGCTAGCCGAGAATTCTCTGCCTGGTTCTACCCGCTGCCCGGAACGCTACGCAGGGCAAAAGCGGTTCTCGTCCTCCGTGCTTGCTTTTTCTCAGAAAGAGCCGTGGTGTGCGTTTTCGCCGGAAAACGCGTTTTCGGCCGAAAACGTGTACGTTTGCACTTCCCGGCCACAGGGAAGCTGCTAGACGGGAATTCTCTGCCTGGTTCTACCCGCTGCCCGGAACGCTACGCAGGGCAAAAGCGATTCTCGTCCTCCGTGCTTGCTTTTTCTCAGAAAGAGCCGTGGTGTGCGTTTTCGCCGGAAAACGCGTTTTCGGCCGAAAACGTGTACGTTTGCACTTCCCGGCCACAGGGAAGCTGCTAGCCGGGAATTCTCTGCCTGGTTCTACCCGCTGCCCGGAACGCTACGCAGGGCAAAAGCGATTCTCGTCCTCCGTGCTTGCTTTTTCTCAGAAAGAGCCGTGGTGTGCGTTTTCGCCGGAAAACGCGTTTTCGGGCGAAAACGTGTACGTTTGCACTTCCCGGCCACAGGGAAGCTGCTAGCAGGGAATTCGCTGCCTGGTTCTACCCGCTGCCCGGAACGCTACGCAGGGCAAAAGCGATTCTCGTCCTCCGTGCTTGCTTTTTCTCAGAAAGAGCCGTGGTGTGCGTTTTCGCCGGAAAACGCGTTTTCGGCCGAAAACGTGTACGTTTGCACTTCCCGGCCACAGGGAAGCTGCTAGCAGGGAATTCGCTGCCTGGTTCTACCCGCTGCCCGGAACGCTACGCAGGGCAAAAGCGATTCTCGTCCTCCGTGCTTGCTTTTTCTCAGAAAGAGCCGTGGTGTGCTTTTTCGCTGGAAAACGCGTTTTCGGCCGAAAACGTGTACGTTTGCACTTCCCGGCCACAGGGAAGCTGCTAGCCGGGAATTCTCTGCCTGGTTCTACCCGCTGCCCGGAACGCTACGCAGGGCAAAAGCGATTCTCGTCCTCCGTGCTTGCTTTTTCTCAGAAAGAGCCGTGGTGTGCTTTTCCGCCGCAAAACGCGTTTTCGGCCGAAAACGTGTACGTTTGCACTTCCCCGCCACAGGGAAGCTGCTAGCCGGGAATTCTCTGCCTGGTTCTACGCGCTGCCCGGAACGCTACGCAGGGCAAAAGCGATTCTCGTCCTCCGTGCTTGCTTTTTCTCAGAAAGAGCCGTGGTGTGCGTTTTCGCCGGAAAACGCGTTTTCGGCCGAAAACGTTTACGTTTGCACTTCCCGGCCACAGGGAAGCTGCTAGACGGGAATTCTCTGCCTGGTTCTACCCGCTGCCCGGTATGCTACGCAGGGCAAAAGCGATTCTCGTCCTCCGTGCTTGCTTTTTCTCAGAAAGAGCCATGGTGTGCTTTTTCTCCAGAAAACGCGTTTTCGGCCGAAAACGTGTACGTTTGCACTTCCCCGCCACAGGGAAGCTGCTAGCCGAGAATTCTCTGCCTGGTTCTACCCGCTGCCCGGAACGCTACGCAGGGCAAAAGCGGTTCTCGTCCTCCGTGCTTGCTTTTTCTCAGAAAGAGCCGTGGTGTGCGTTTTCGCCGGAAAACGCGTTTTCGGCCGAAAACGTTTACGTTTGCACTTCCCGGCCACAGGGAAGCTGCTAGACGGGAATTCTCTGCCTGGTTCTACCCGCTGCCCGGAACGCTACGCAGGGCAAAAGCGATTCTCGTCCTCCGTGCTTGCTTTTTCTCAGAAAGAGCCGTGGTGTGCGTTTTCGCCGGAAAACGCGTTTTCGGCCGAAAACGTGTACGTTTGCACTTCCCGGCCACAGGGAAGCTGCTAGCCGAGAATTCTCTGCCTGGTTCTACCCGCTGCCCAGAACGCTACGCAGGGTAAAAGCGATTCTCGTCCTCCGTGCTTGCTTTTTCTCAGAAAGAGCCGTGGTGTGCGTTTTCGCCGGAAAACGCGTTTTCTGCCGAAAACGTTTACGTTTGCACTTCCCGGCCACAGGGAAGCTGCTAGACGGGAATTCTCTGCCTGGTTCTACCCGCTGCCCGGAACGCTACGCAGGGCAAAAGCGATTCTCGTCCTCCGTGCTTGCTTTTTCTCGGAAAGAGCCGTGGTGTGCGTTTTCGCCGGAAAACGCATTTTCGGCCGAAAACGTGTACGTTTGCACTTCCCGGCCACAGGGAAGCTGCTAGCCGGGAATTCTCTGCCTGGTTCTACCCGCTGCCCGGAACGCTACGCAGGGCAAAAGCGATTCTCGTCCTCCGTGCTTGCTTTTTCTCAGAAAGAGCCGTGGTGTGCGTTTTCGCCGGAAAACGCGTTTTCGGCCGAAAACGTGTACGTTTGCACGTCCCGGCCACAGGGAAGCTGCTAGCCGGGAATTCTCTGCCTGGTTCTACCCGCTGCCCGGAACGCTACGCAGGGCAAAAGCGATTCTCGTCCTCCGTGCTTGCTTTTTCTCAGAAAGAGCCGTGGTGTGCGTTTTCGCCGGAAAACGCGTTTTCGGCAGAAAACGTGTACGTTTGCACTTCCCGGCCACAGGGAAGCTGCTAGCCGGGAATTCTCTGCCTGGTTCTACCCGCTGCCCGGAACGCTACGCAGGGCAAAAGCGATTCTCGTCCTCCGTGCTTGCTTTTTCTCAGAAAGAGCCGTGGTGTGCGTTTTCGCCGGAAAACGCGTTTTCGGGCGAAAACGTGTACGTTTGCACTTCCCGGCCACAGGGAAGCTGCTAGCCGGGAATTCTCTGCCTGGTTCTACGCGCTGCCCGGAACGCTACGCAGGGCAAGAGCGATTCTCGTCCTCCGTGCTTGCTTTTTCTCAGAAAGAGCCGTGGTGTGCTTTTTCGCCGGAAAACGCGTTTTCGGCCGAAAACGTGTACGTTTGCACTTCCCCGCCACAGGGAAGCTGGTAGCCGGGAATTCTCTGCCTGGTTCTACCCGCTGCCCGGAACGCTACGCAGGGCAAAAGCGATTCTCGTCCTCCGTGCTTGCTTTTTCTCAGAAAGAGCCGTGGTGTGCGTTTTCGCCGGAAAACGCGTTTTCGGCCGAAAACGTGTACGTTTGCACTTCCCGGCCACAGGGAAGCTGCTAGCAGGGAATTCGCTGCCTGGTTCTACCCGGTGCCCGGAACGCTACGCAGGGCAAAAGCGATTCTCGTCCTCCGTGCTTGCTTTTTCTCAGAAAGAGCCGTGGTGTGCGTTTTCGCCGGAAAACGCGTTTTCGGCCGAAAACGTGTACGTTTGCACTTCCCGGCCACAGGGAAGCTGCTAGCAGGGAATTCGCTGCCTGGTTCTACCCGCTGCCCGGAACGCTACGCAGGGCAAAAGCGATTCTCGTCCTCCGTGCTTGCTTTTTCTCAGAAAGAGCCGTGGTGTGCTTTTTCGCTGGAAAACGCGTTTTCGGCCGAAAACGTGTACGTTTGCACTTCCCGGCCACAGGGAAGCTGCTAGCCGGGAATTCTCTGCCTGGTTCTACCCGCTGCCCGGAACGCTACGCAGGGCAAAAGCGATTCTCGTCCTCCGTGCTTGCTTTTTCTCAGAAAGAGCCGTGGTGTGCTTTTCCGCCGCAAAACGCGTTTTCGGCCGAAAACGTGTACGTTTGCACTTCCCCGCCACAGGGAAGCTGCTAGCCGGGAATTCTCTGCCTGGTTCTACGCGCTGCCCGGAACGCTACGCAGGGCAAAAGCGATTCTCGTCCTCCGTGCTTGCTTTTTCTCAGAAAGAGCCGTGGTGTGCGTTTTCGCCGGAAAACGCGTTTTCGGCCGAAAACGTTTACGTTTGCACTTCCCGGCCACAGGGAAGCTGCTAGACGGGAATTCTCTGCCTGGTTCTACCCGCTGCCCGGTATGCTACGCAGGGCAAAAGCGATTCTCGTCCTCCGTGCTTGCTTTTTCTCAGAAAGAGCCATGGTGTGCTTTTTCTCCAGAAAACGCGTTTTCGGCCGAAAACGTGTACGTTTGCACTTCCCCGCCACAGGGAAGCTGCTAGCCGAGAATTCTCTGCCTGGTTCTACCCGCTGCCCGGAACGCTACGCAGGGCAAAAGCGGTTCTCGTCCTCCGTGCTTGCTTTTTCTCAGAAAGAGCCGTGGTGTGCGTTTTCGCCGGAAAACGCGTTTTCGGCCGAAAACGTGTACGTTTGCACTTCCCCGCCACAGGGAAGCTGCTAGCCGGGAATTCTCTGCCTGGTTCTACCCGCTGCCCGGAACGCTACGCAGGGCAAAAGCGATTCTCGTCCTCCGTGCTTGCTTTTACTCAGAAAGAGCCGTGGTGTGCGTTTTCGCCGGAAAACGCGTTTTCGGCCGAAAACGTGTACGTTTGCACTTCCCGGCCACAGGGAAGCTGCTAGCCGAGAATTCTCTGCCTGGTTCTACCCGCTGCCCGGAACGCTACGCAGGGTAAAAGCGATTCTCGTCCTCCGTGCTTGCTTTTTCTCAGAAAGAGCCGTGGTGTGCGTTTTCGCCGGAAAACGCGTTTTCTGCCGAAAACGTTTACGTTTGCACTTCCCGGCCACAGGGAAGCTGCTAGACGGGAATTCTCTGCCTGGTTCTACCCGCTGCCCGGAACGCTACGCAGGGCAAAAGCGATTCTCGTCCTCCGTGCTTGCTTTTTCTCGGAAAGAGCCGTGGTGTGCGTTTTCGCCGGAAAACGCGTTTTCGGCCGAAAACGTGTACGTTTGCACTTCCCGGCCACAGGGAAGCTGCTAGCCGGGAATTCTCTGCCTGGTTCTACCCGCTGCCCGGAACGCTACGCAGGGCAAAAGCGATTCTCGTCCTCCGTGCTTGCTTTTTCTCAGAAAGAGCCGTGGTGTGCGTTTTCGCCGGAAAACGCGTTTTCGGCCGAAAACGTGTACGTTTGCACGTCCCGGCCACAGGGAAGCTGCTAGCCGGGAATTCTCTGCCTGGTTCTACCCGCTGCCCGGAACGCTACGCAGGGCAAAAGCGATTCTCGTCCTCCGTGCTTGCTTTTTCTCAGAAAGAGCCGTGGTGTGCGTTTTCGCCGGAAAACGCGTTTTCGGCAGAAAACGTGTACGTTTGCACTTCCCGGCCACAGGGAAGCTGCTAGCCGGGAATTCTCTGCCTGGTTCTACCCGCTGCCCGGAACGCTACGCAGGGCAAAAGCGATTCTCGTCCTCCGTGCTTGCTTTTTCTCAGAAAGAGCCGTGGTGTGCGTTTTCGCCGGAAAACGCGTTTTCGGGCGAAAACGTGTACGTTTGCACTTCCCGGCCACAGGGAAGCTGCTAGCCGGGAATTCTCTGCCTGGTTCTACCCGCTGCCCGGAACGCTACGCAGGGCAAGAGCGATTCTCGTCCTCCGTGCTTGCTTTTTCTCAGAAAGAGCCGTGGTGTGCTTTTTCGCCGGAAAACGCGTTTTCGGCCGAAAACGTGTACGTTTGCACTTCCCCGCCACAGGGAAGCTGGTAGCCGGGAATTCTCTGCCTGGTTCTACCCGCTGCCCGGAACGCTACGCAGGGCAAAAGCGATTCTCGTCCTCCGTGCTTGCTTTTTCTCAGAAAGAGCCGTGGTGTGCGTTTTCGCCGGAAAACGCGTTTTCGGCCGAAAACGTGTACGTTTGCACTTCCCGGCCACAGGGAAGCTACTAGCAGGGAATTCGCTGCCTGGTTCTACCCGCTGCCCGGAACGCTACGCAGGGCAAAAGCGATTCTCGTTCTCCGTGCTTGCTTTTTCTCAGAAAGAGCCGTGGTGTGCGTTTTCGCCGGAAAACGCGTTTTCGGCCGAAAACGTGTACGTTTGCACTTCCCCGCCACAGGGAAGCTGCTAGACGGGAATTCTCTGCCTGGTTCTACCCGCTGCCCGGAACGCTACGCAGGGCAAAAGCGATTCTCGTCCTCCGTGCTTGCTTTTTCTCAGAAAGAGCCGTGGTGTGCTTTTTCGCTGGAAAACGCGTTTTCGGCCGAAAACGTGTACGTTTGCACTTCACTGCCACAGGGAAGCTGCTAGCCGGGAATTCTCTGCCTGGTTCTACCCGCTGCCCGGAACGCTACGCAGGGCAAAAGCGATTCTCGTCCTCCGTGCTTGCTTTTTCTCAGAAAGAGCCGTGGTGTGCTTTTCCGCCGCAAAACGCGTTTTCGGCCGAAAACGTGTACGTTTGCACTTCCCCGCCACAGGGAAGCTGCTAGCCGGGAATTCTCTGCCTGGTTCTACGCGCTGCCCGGAACGCTACGCAGGGCAAAAGCGATTCTCGTCCTCCGTGCTTGCTTTTTCTCAGAAAGAGCCGTGGTGTGCGTTTTCGCCGGAAAACGCGTTTTCGGCCGAAAACGTTTACGTTTGCACTTCCCGGCCACAGGGAAGCTGCTAGACGGGAATTCTCTGCCTGGTTCTACCCGCTGCCCGGAACGCTACGCAGGGCAAAAGCGATTCTCGTCCTCCGTGCTTGCTTTTTCTCAGAAAGAGCCGTGGTGTGCGTTTTCGCCGGAAAACGCGTTTTCTGCCGAAAACGTGTACGTTTGCACTTCCCGGCCACAGGGAAGCTGCTAGACGGGAATTCTCTGCCTGGTTCTACCCGCTGCCCGGTGTGCTACGCAGAGCAAAAGCGATTCTCGTCCTCCGTGCTTGCTTTTTCTCTGAAAGAGCCATGGTGTGCGTTTTCGCCGGAAAACGCGTTCTCGGCCGAAAACGTGTACGTTTGCACTTCCCCGCCACAGGGAAGCTGCTAGCCAGGAATTCTCTGCCTGGTTCTACCCGCTGCCCGGAACGCTACGCAGGGCAAAAGCGATTCTCGTTCCTCCGTGCTTGCTTTTTCTCAGAAAGAGCCGTGGTGTGCGTTTTCGCCTGAAAACGCGTTTTCGGCCGAAAACGTTTACGTTTGCACTTCCCGGCCACAGGGAAGCTGCTAGCCGGGAATTCGCTGCCTGGTTCTACCCGCTGCCCGGAACGCTACGCAGGGCAAAAGCGATTCTCGTCCTCCGTGCTTGCTTTTTCTCAGAAAGAGCCGTGGTGTGCTTTTTCGCCGCAAAACGCGTTTTCGGCCGAAAACGTGTACGTTTGCACTTCCCCGCCACAGGGAAGCTGCTAGCCGGGAATTCTCTGCCTGGTTCTACCCGCTGCCCGGAACGCTACGCAGGGCAAAAGCGATTCTCGTCCTCCGTGCTTGCTTTATCTCAGAAAGAGCCGTGGTGGCGTTTTCGCCGGAAAATCGCGTTTTCGGCCGAAAACGTGTACGTTTGCACGTCCCGGCCACAGGGAAGCTGCTAGCCGGGAATTCTCTGCCTGGTTCTACCCGCTGCCCGGAACGCTACGCAGGGCAAAAGCGATTCTCGTCCTCCGTGCTTGCTTTTTCTCAGAAAGAGCCGTGGTGTGCGTTTTCGCCGGAAACGCGTTTTCGGCCGAAAACGTGTACGTTTGCACTTCCCCGCCACAGGGAAGCTGCTAGCCGAGAATTCTCTGCCTGGTTCTACCCGCTGCCCGGAACGCTACGCAGGGCAAAAAGCGATTCTCGTCCTCCGTGCTTGCTTTTTCTCAGAAAGAGCCGTGGTGTGCGTTTTCGCCGGAAAACGCGTTTTCGGCCGAAAACGTTTACGTTTGCACTTCCCGGCCACAGGGAAGCTGCTAGACGGGAATTCTCTGCCTGGTTCTACCCGCTGCCCGGAACGCTACGCAGGGCAAAAGCGATTCTCGTCCTCCGTGCTTGCTTTTTCTCAGAAAGAGCCGTGGTGTGCGTTTTCACCGGAAAACGCGTTTTCGGCCGAAAACGTGTAGTTTGCACTTCCCGGCCACAGGGAAGCTGCTAGCCGGGAATTCTCTGCCTGGTTTCTACCCGCTGCCCGGAACGCTACGCAGGGCAAAAGCGATTCTCGTCCTCCGTGCTTGCTTTTTCTCAGAAAGAGCCGTGGTGTGCGTTTTCGCCGGAAAACGCGTTTTCGGCCGAAAACGTGTACGTTTGCACTTCCCCGCCACAGGGAAGCTGCTAGCCGGGAATTCTCTGCCTGGTTCTACCCGCTGCCCGGAACGCTACGCCAGGGCAAAAGCGATTCTCGTCCTCCGTGCTTGCTTTTACTCAGAAAGAGCCGTGGTGTGCGTTTTCGCCGGAAAACGCGTTTTCGGCCAAAAACGTGTACGTTTGCACTTCCCCGCCACAGGGAAGCTGCTAGCCGGGAATTCTCTGCCTGGTTCTACCCGCTGCCCGGAACGCTACGCAGGGCAAAAGCGATTCTCGTCCTCCGTGCTTGCTTTTTCTCAGAAAGAGCTGTGGTGTGCGTTTTCGCCGGAAAACGCGTTTTCGGCCGAAACGTGTACGTTTGCACTTCCCCGCCACAGGGAAGCTGCTAGCCGGGAATTCTCTGCCTGGTTCTACCCGCTGCCCGGAACGCTACGCAGGGCAAAAGCGATTCTCGTCCTCCGTGCTTGCTTTTACTCAGAAAGAGCCGTGGTGTGCGTTTTCGCCGGAAAACGCGTTTTCTGCCGAAAACGTGTACGTTTGCACTTCCCGGCCACAGGGAAGCTGCTAGACGGGAATTCTCTGCCTGTTTCTACCCGCTGCCCGGTATGCTACGCAGGGCAAAAGCGATTCTCGTCCTCCGTGCTTGCCTTTTCTCAGAAAGAGCCATGGTGTGCTTTTTCGCCGGAAAACGCGTTTTCGGCCGAAAACGTGTACGTTTGCACTTCCCCGCCACAGGGAAGCTGCTAGCCGGGAATTCTCTGCCTGGTTCTACCCGCTGCCCGGAACGCTACGCAGGGCAAAAGCGGTTCTCGTCCTCCGTGCTTGCTTTTTCTCAGAAAGAGCCGTGGTGTGCGTTTTCGCCGGAAAACGCGTTTTCGGCCGAAAACGTGTACGTTTGCACTTCCCGGCCACAGGAAAGCTGCTAGACGGGAATTCTCTGCCTGGTTCTACCCGCTGCCCGGAACGCTACGCAGGGCATAAGCGATTCTCGTCCTCCGTGCTTGCTTTTTCTCAGAAAGAGCCGTGGTGTGCGTTTTCGCCGGAAAACGCGTTTTCGGCCGAAAACGTGTACGTTTGCACTTCCCGGCCACAGGGAAGCTGCTAGCCGGGAATTCGCTGCCTGGTTCTACCCGCTGCCCGGAACGCTACGCAGGGCAAAAGCGATTCTCGTCCTCCGTGCTTGCTTTTTCTCAGAAAGAGCCGTGGTGTGCTTTTTCGCCGCAAAACGCGTTTTCGGCCGAAAACGTGTACGTTTGCACTTCCCCGCCACAGGAAGCTGCTAGCCGGGAATTCTCTGCCTGGTTCTACCCGCTGCCCGGAACGCTACGCAGGGCAAAAGCGATTCTCGTCCTCCGTGCTTGCTTTATCTCAGAAAGAGCCGTGGTGGCGTTTTCGCCGGAAAATCGCGTTTTCGGCCGAAAACGTGTACGTTTGCACGTCCCGGCCACAGGGAAGCTGCTAGCCGGGAATTCTCTGCCTGGTTCTACCGCTGCCCGGAACGCTACGCAGGGCAAAGCCAGAATATGAATTCAGTAAATATTCCATCCAAGAGGTGACAGCCTCTTCCAAGCTTTCCATTTTTTTTGGCCAGCTTAAAAAAAAAAAAAAAAAAAGAGTCTGATGTTTGCATTGTATATGGGAATATTTCTTTCACGTCGAGGTTCTACCAACATCCAGAGAGTCCCAATAACAAAAGTGTCCCTTTCATTTCATGGATTTCTTTCAAAATTGTTTTTAAAAAAATAATATA